>NC_139162.1:49206070-49839617 GCF_964270905.1 Leucopleurus acutus | reverse complement strand
ACATTCCATGTGCACTTGAGAAGAATGTCTATTCTGTGGCTTTTGGGTGGAATATTTGGCTTGGACAAGTCTTCTAAATGTATTTGTGTTTTAAAAATTACATTAATTACTAACGTTGTCAAAGGAGTATGAGTACTTAGTTTAAAGTCAAATATATCTATGATTTACGATAAGAAGAAGAAAACTGAACCTTTTCCACTTCAATTCCTGTTCCCCACAGGTAAACAGTTTAAATGTTTTAGCTGTTTTTTGGTATTTACCACCATATTTCTAAAGATTGTTTCCCCATTTTTAAATTTTATTTTATTTTTTTGGCCACGCTGCATGGCATGCAGGATCTTAGTTCCCTGACCAGGGCTCAAACCCACGCCCCCTGCAGTGGAAGCGTGGAGTCTTAACCACTGGACCACCAGGGAAGTCCCTGTTTCCCTATTTTTTATTACCTGTTGACTTCTTATTATGGAAGGTAAGGATTTAGTGCTTTTATTCTCCCCCTCCCATGTTTTAAAAAGCACTCCCCTCTCCATAGCTAACGCATTTAGCAGTTCAGTATTTAGCATGTCTGTCACAGCCCTTTCATCATCCCAGGCTACCTAAGTAGTAGGTATATAATAGGTAGTGTAGTTAGGATGACGCACTGCTCACATTTGAATGATGGCCCATATTAGGAACACGTTCCCTTTATTTTACAAGGAAGCAGCCATTGTGTGTATGAAGGTGTGTTTCCAGTATTGGGGGAGAGGCCCTTGGTCCTGTCTCGTGTCCTTAAACTCCCGAGGCGCCTGGCCTCTCTCCCCCCACAACCCCCGCCGGCCCTGTCCTTGTCTTACGAGCACAGTTTCCTGAGGAAACAGATACATTCCAGCCAAATGCAGTCTCATGTGCAGGAAGACACTTTCACAATATACACAGACCTCAGAAATATTGCCAGTTCTGTTCCGAGGCCACCACATAAAGCAAACCCCACAGTAAAGGGAACATCACAATAAGGCAGATGACGAATTTTTGAGTGTGGTGATGCGTAGAGCCAGGTGAGAGGGAGCCGCGCAAGGGGTCCACGGCTCCCTCCCAGGGACTTCCACAGATCAGCCCTGTCACTGAGTACCTGTTCTCTGCCCCATCCAGGGCTGGGGACACTGCAGCGACCAGCTCAGCCCAGATCCTGCCTTCGTGGGGCTCATAGTCCAGTTGGGGGGATAGACTTGTCACCACACACTGATGGCTCAGAGTGGTCAGAGCTAGGGTGGGGGGCTTCCCTGGTGGCGCAGTGGTTGAGGGTCCGCCTGCCGATGCAGGGGACGCGGGTTCGTGCCCCGGTCCAGGAAGATCCCACGTGCCGCGGAGCGGCTGGGCCCGTGAGCCATGGCCGCTGAGCCTGCGCGTCTGGAGCCTGTGCTCCGCAGAGGGAGAGGCCGCAACAGTGAGAGGCCCGCGTACCGCAAAAAAAAAAAAAAAGAAAAAAAAAAGCTAGGGCGGGGTTGCCCAGGAGTCTGGGGCTCAGGGAGGAGAGGATATCTGAGTTGGGATACTCTGTGATATGGAGGATGGATCAAAGGGACTGAGACTGGAGATACAGAGACCAGTGAGGAGGCTGAAAACTGTTCTGTGTAGCCCTAGGGCATAGAGCTTAGACCACTGGGTAGGACATATTTCCAGGAATAAAACTCTGCACAGGAGTCAGGAAGAGGATGCTAACATTTAACATTTATTAAATTGAGCAATTTCTCTTTTAGTCTTGCATTGCCATTCTCCCAGTCCTGCCAGTTGGGTATCCCCAGTTGACTGATGGGGAAACTGAGGTACAGCTTGCATATCCAGGAAGTGGCAGAGCCAAGATTTGAGTCCAGGTCTGTATGACTCCACAGGCCTTGCTGCCATTTGTTAAGCCTGGCCCTGAGTGCAAAGTTTCTGCGTGCACTCATTTAGTCTTTTCAGCAGTACTATCCTGTAGGAGGGAGGGTCCTTAGTTTGAAGATGAATGAAGGCTTAGAGAAGAATACGCCCTTGCCCGCAGCCAAATGGCCCAACTTGGACTCAGTGTCTGCTCCTCAAGTGCACAGGCAGAAGTGAAGGTAGCAGACCCATGCACCTACAGTCAATTAATCGAAGACAAAGGAGGCAAGAGCGTACAATGGAGAGCAAAACAGTCTCTTCAACAAGTGGTGCTGGGAAAACTGGAAGCCACACGTAGAACAGTCAGATTAGAACATTTCCTCACACCATGTACAAAAATAAATTCAAAATGGTTTAAAGACCTAAATGTACCACCTGAAACCGTAAAACTCCTAGAAGAAACACTCTTTGACATAAATCGTAACAACATTTTATTGGACCAGTCTCCTAAGGCAAAAGAAATAAAAGCAAAAGTAGGACTTCCCTGGTGGCGCAGTGGTTAAGAATCCACCTGCCAATGCAGGAGACGTGGGTTCAATCCCTGGCCCAGGAAGATCCCACAAGCTGTGGAGCAACTAAGCCCGTGTGCCACAACTACTGAGCCTGTGCTCTAGAGCCCATGAGCCACAACTGCTGAGCCTGCATGCCACAACTACTGAAGCCTGCACTCCTAGAGCCCGTGCTCTGGAACAAGAGAGGCCACCGCAATGAGAAGCCCACGCACCGCAACAAAGAGTAGCTCCCGCTCGCCGCAACTAGAGAAAGCCCACGCACGGCAATGAAGAACCAACGCAGCCAAAAATAAATAAATAAAGAAATTTTTAAAAAAGAAAATAAAGGCAAAAGTAAATAAATGGGGTCTAATTAAACTTAAAAGCTTTTGCTCAGCAAAAGAAAACACTGACGAAACCAAAAGACAACCTATGGAATGGGAGAAGGTATTTGCAAAACAATGCAACCGACAAGGGGTTAATATCCAAAATATATAAATGGCTCATACAACTCAATATTTTTTTTAAAAAACCCAATCCAATCAAAAAATAGGCAGAAGGCTTGAATAGACATTTTTCCAAGGAAGGCATACAAATGGTTAACAGGCACATGAAAAGATGCTCAGCGTCAGTAATTATTAGAGAAATGCAAATCAAAACCACAATGAAGTATCACCTCGCACCTGTCAGAATGGCTATCATTGTTTTATATATAAATTTATTTTATTTATTTATTTTTGGCTGCATTGATCTTTCGTTGCTGTGCACGGGCTTTCTCTAGTTGCTGCGAGAAAGGGCTGCTCTTTGTTGCAGTGCACGTGCTTCTCATTGCTGTGGCTTCTCTTGTTGCAAAGCACGAGCTCTAGGTGCGCGGGCTTCCGTAGCTGTAGCACACGGGCTCAGTAGTTGTGGCTCGTGGGCCCTAGAGCGCAGGCTCAGTAGTTGTGCCGCACAGGCTTAGTTGCTCCACAGCATGTGAGATCTTCACAGACCAGGGATCGAACCCATGTCCCCTGCATTGGCAGGCGGGTTCTTAACCACTGCGCCACCAGGGAAGTCCCCAGAATGGCTATCATTAAAAAATCTATAAATAACAAGTATTGGAGATGATGTGGAGAAAAGGGAACCCTTTTACACTGTTGTGGGAATAAAACAGTATGAAAGTTTCTTAAAAAATTAAAAATAGAGCTATAAATGATCCAGCAATTCTACTCCTAGGCACATATCTGGAAAAAACGAAAACACTAATTTGGAAAGATACATGCACTCCAGTGTTCATAGCAGCACTATTTACAATAGCCAAGACAAGTGGAAGCAACCCAAGTGCCCGTCAACAGACGGTTGTGATTCTTCTGGGGAGAAGAGGGACCTCAGTCCTTGTCTTCTTTGAAGAAGGAATTCAGCAAAGAGACCAAGATTGTGAAACAGATAAAGCATTTAATACAAGCAAAGTACGTGTGGAAGAATACACGGGCGAACTTGGAGTGAGTTGCGTGCCAATAGGAAGGATTTAAGTTGCTTAAGTATCGGGGCAGTCTTCCGGGTTGCCTCTGGCCAATCATCTCGCCTGTGTCCATATTTGGTCTGACTCAGGGTCCTTCCCGGTGTGCATGCGCACCTCTCAGTGAAGGTAGATTCCAGTGTGAAGGTTTCTGGGAGGTTGGCAGGACAAATCCTGAGCTGGTGCCTCCTCCCTCCCTTTTTCCCTCCCCTAGACTGAGGACCTTCTCTGTGCATGTGTCAGGCGGGGAAATCCCCTTCACCACAAGCATGAGAAGAATGTAGTCGCTTTGGCCGTTTACCCAGGCAAGGCCCAATACTCATGATGGTATCTTATCTCAAAGTATCAGCAGGAGATGCTTGGAGCTGTTCAGCCTGGGGCCTCATCTATCTCCTACCTCAGCTGGATTAAAAAGATGTGAGATATATATGTATGTGTGTGTATGTATATATAATGGAATATTACCTGGCCATAAAAAATAATGAAATAGTGCCATTTGCAGCTCCATGGATGAACCTAGAGAATATTATCCTTACTGAAATAAGTCAGAAAGATAAATACAATATGATATCACCTATATGCAGAATCTAAAAAATAATACAAATGAATGTATATGCAAAGCAGAAACAGACACACAGATATAGAAAACAAACCGTGGTTACCAAAGGGGAGAGGGAAGTGGGAAGGGACAAATTAGGGGTATGGAATTAACAGATACAAACTATATATAAAATAGGTAAGCAACAAGGATGTACCGTATAGCACAGGGAATTATACACATTATCATGTAATAAACTATAATGGAGTATAATCTATCACTATGCTGTTCACCTGAAACTAACACAAAATTGTAAATCAACGTACTTCAAAAAAAAGTAGAAGTGAAGGTAGCAGTACGCCACGTGGTATGATGTTAGAGTTTCAGCAGGGTGGCTAAGGGCAGATAAACAGGTTAGGTGAGTCCTGCCTTTTCCTTGGCTAAAGCAACCTGTTAAATTCTCTCCCCCTTGGGAGGAGCAGCGACTCCTCAGAGATAGAGTAAACATCAAACTTTAGTTAAGATGTAAACTTCGAAACAGACGACATTTTGACAAAATGTGGGTGCCTATCGTGACTAAATACAGTAAATTTGAGGAAACCTGAAGGAAAGATGAGCCGTTCATCCACTCATGAAACATTCCCCGAGTGCCTTCTCGATGCCAGGTGCCGGGCTGGGCATTTCTGGGAACCTGCCCTTAAGGAGCTACAGTCTAGCCTCCAGGCAATGATGAAAGAGTTCCCTTGAAGCAGGGAGAGGCCAGAGGCCTCAGGATATTAAAAACAGTGAAAGCAGCCTTTTTGGTGAAAGGTCAAACGAGGCTGGGCGAAACATATTTCTATATCCATTTTAGAAGCAAGGAGTTCTGCCTCCATATTCTTTTTTTTAAATTCAACCTAGAATAAACAGCATCATGATGAGGGAAGCCCAGGGAGTTTTGGGAACCTAGAGGACATGTCTGATGCAGCCTAGGTATCAGAGAGGGCTTCCTAGAGGAAGGGACACGCCAGGTGAGACCTAAAAGATGAATTGGGGCACAGTGTGAAAAGAGGAGTGGGGGAATGGTATCCCAGGCAGAGGTGAATTTAGGTGTGAGATGGAAGGGAGAGCAGAACGGGCCTGGGCCCAGCCCTTGCAGAGCGCATGATCCAGTGGGGGAGACAGATCTGTCACCAGTGACACCCAAGATTGATCAGAGTTGGGATGTCAGAGCCCAGGGAGCTGAGGATGCCCAGAGTGGTCGTCTGACCTAGTCCTGAAGAAGGAAATCCCTGAGACGCACCTTGAAGAACAACCAGGAGTTAGCAGGCATTTAGTAGAGGAAATCAACAAAGTCAAAAGATGGTTCTTTGAAAAGATTAATACTACTCAAGGGGAAAAACACAAATTTCCATTAAAAGGGATGAAAACTGACACATTAATTCATTAATTCGTCCTAATTCTAGGATGACAAGAGGATATTATGATCAATTTCAGCCAAAAAATTTGGCAACGTAGAGGAAATGGGCAATTTCCTTGAAAAACACAATTAACAATATTGACACAAGAAAAAATAGAGACTCTGAATAGCCCTATATCTGTTAGAGACATTGAATCTATAATTTAAAACCTTCCCATAAAGAAAACCACAAGCTCAGACGGCTTCACTGGTAAATTCTTCCAAACATTTAAGAAAGAAATAATGTCATTACCCAAATTCTTCTAAATAATAGAGGAAGTGGAACACTTCCTTATTCATTTTATGAGTCCAGTAGAATACTGATACAACAACCTAACAAAGTCATTACAAGAAAGGAAAATTTTAGGCCAAGATCTCTTCTGAACATGGATTCAGATATCCTAAACAAAAATATTAGCAAAAGAATCCAGCATTACATAAGAAAGATAATAAATTATGACCTAGTGGGATTTATTCCAAGACTACAAGGTTGGTCTAGCATTTGAAAAGCAATCAGATATGTGTGGGTCTAGTTTTGGACAGTCTGTTCTTTCCCAGTCTTCTATTTGTCCATCCTGGTACCAATACGATCTTAATTACTTTAGCTTTGCAGTTAGTCTTGAAATCTGATAGTGTAAATCTTCAAACTTTGTTCTTCTTTAAATTTTTCTATTCTTAGGACCTCTGCATTTCCTGTGAATTTTAGGATCAACTTGTTCCCAACAACAGAAAAACTGGTTAAGATGTTTATTGCGATTGTCTGGGTGATGCAATGCCCTGTGATTCAGCAGTTTCACTCCTGGGAAACCTTTCTACTCTAGGCTCCCTAAATGTCCCTCAGTGGGGTATGGATGAATGAACTGGTCCATCTATACAGTGAATGAACTGAACCACATGGCAACACAGTGGATCTCACAGACATATTGCTGAACAAAAGAAGTCAGACCAGAAAGAGAACGAACGATCTATCACGAAGAAGACAGAATAGGATTTAAAGAGAACATATCATCTATCATAAGAGGTCAGAATAGTGACATTAGGGGTACTGACTGGAAGAGGGGCTTGAAAGTGGGAGCCATTTGGAGTGTGGGAATGTTCTAGATCTTGATCTAGGTGATGCCTACATATTAAAAAATTATCCAGCTCTACAATTAACATTGGTGTACTTTGTATACGTTATATTTCACTAAAAAGGAAAAAAAAGAATGGATTTAGGGAGGTCACTGGAAAGAAAGTCATTTACATAACTCAATTGTATTTCTATATACCAGCCCCAACCAAATTGAAAATGAAATTTAAAATACCATGACAGGGAATTCCCTGGCGGTCCAGTGGTTAGGACTCTGCACTTTGCAGGAGGCGTGGGTTCAATCCCTGGTGGGGGAACTAAGATCCTGCAAGCCGGCGGCACAGCCAAAAAAATATATATATACCATGAAGAATAATGACAAAAAATATCATTACCTAGTAATAAGTAAAACCAAAGAGGTGTAAGACTTGCAGAGAAAATGAGAGGCTGAGTGGGGAGAGATACCACATTCGTGGATTGAAAGACTCAAGGTTGGGAAGATGTCACTGTCCTGAAAATGATTTGTAGACTCAGCGGAATTCCAACCAAAACTTAGGACAGTGGCTTTCAACCTTTTGACTATGTTCCAGTCACACACACGTATTCGTACAGTCACATAAAAAACAAGACCAAAAGTTTTGTGAAACGGTACTTTCCTTGAGTGCTTAAGATTGGCTTTGATGTTTTATTTTTTTGTTGTTGTATCTGTGAGCTTGGCTTGTTGTTGTTTTTATAAATTTATTTATTTACTTATTTATTTTTGGCTGCGTTGGGTCTTTGTTGCTGCATGCGGGCTTTCTCTAGTTGTGGCGAGCAGGGGCTACTCTTTGTTGCAGTGCGCGGGCTTCTCATTGCGGTGGCTTCTCTTGTTGCGGAGCACGGGCTCTAGACATGGGAGCTTCGGTAGTTGTGGCTCACGGGCTCAGTAGTTGTGGCACACAGGCTTAGTTGCTCCACGGCATGTGGGATCTTCCTGGATCAGGGCTCGAGCCCTGCATTGGCAGGCGGATTCTTAACCACTGAGCCACCAGGGAAGTCCCTGTTGTTTTTTTAATTCCACATATAAGTGAGATCATATGGTAATTGTCTTTCTCTGACTTACTTCACTTAGTGTAATGCCCTCAAAGTCCATCGAATATTTTCTGTTAGGTTGCAGGAAGGGGGACCCCTTCCAGGGCCTGAGAGTGGGCTCTTGTCTAACATTTGGAAATGAATTGTCCGAGGAGACACACGTACTGACAAAGCAAAAGGCTTTATTGGGAAGGGGTGCCTGGGCGGAGAGCAGCAGGGTAAGGGAACCCCGGAGAACCGCTCCGCCACATGGCTCGCAGTCTCAGGTTATATGGTGATGGGGTTAGTTTCCGGGTTGTCTCTGGCTAATCACTCTGACTCAGGGTCCTTCCTGGTGGCACGCATCTCTCAGCCAAGATGGATTTCAGTGAGGAGGATTCTGGGAGGTTGGCGGGACATATTGTGTCCTCCCTCTTCCTTTTGACCCCTCCTGGGCTAGTTGTAGAAGACATACTGTGGGCTGGCGTGTCCTCCCTCCTTTCAGCCCCTCCTGAATTCTCCCAGTTAGTTTCCGGTGGCAGCACCTAATTCTTTTTTTTCTTTTTTTTTGCGGTACGCGGGCCTCTGACTGTTGTGGCCTCTCCCGTTGCGGAGCGCAGGCTCCGGACCCGCAGGCTCAGCGGCCATGGCTCACGGGCCCAGCCGCTCAGCGGCACGTGGGATCCTCCCGGACCGGGGCACGAACCCACGTCCCCTGCATCGGCAGGAGGACTCTCAACCATCGCGCCACCAGGGAAGCCCAGAACCTCATTCTTTATCAGAACCTCCTGTTGCGAGACAACTCATGCAAGTGGTTATCATCGTGCCTGGCCGGGGCTGGCGGCTTCAGTCAGCGGTTCCCTAACAATTATATTCTTGATTATATTTTTAACGCTGGTTTGTGCCACCATATTGATCTCATTAGATAGGGACTCACGGGACAGGATCTGCAGTTTGAGAACTGTCATGCGAGGGACGATCACGTCATCCTAGAAAATCACCGTCGAGCTGAGAGCAAACCGACGTGTGCTCTGTGGGGTAAGGGTAGAGAAGCTGTCTGACCTTGAGCCTGAGGACGCCTCGAGGCGTCCAGGTGCTTCCTCCAGGCGGCCCCGCCCTAACACAGCCCATCACAGGGGCTCCTTTCTAGCTTAGTCACACCCCACTGAACAGTGTTTCCACGACTGTCACCGCGTATGTGCCATTGATTTTCATTTTTCTGACTTCGCTGATGCACAGAGGACAAGGGGCCGTATTATAGCCCCCGAACAGCCTGTATGTTAAATCCTGATCCTGTGAAAGGACGGTCTGGCCTAGGGAGATGTGGAGGGTGGGGAGGGGAAAAGGGGCTGCTCGTTTCCTCCCTGACCATGTTGGGAGCTGAGGGAGATGGTGAAAAGAGTGTAAATACAAGAATAAGAAATATACAAACCACTTGTAGGAATGGGGAGCGGAGGGTCCAGGGAAAGACAGGCTGCCTGGGGAAGAAGTGCTCATCTTTTATGGTGGGGCCGGGGGACCAACAGGAAATAGTTGTATAAATACAAGCAAATTTCCAATTGGAAAACTCAGAAATAGAGATGAGCAACGTATGCTTATTATCAGATGTCAAGGAGAGGACACTCGGAGACAAAGAGGCCTATTAGGGCATGATTTAGAGGTATGTTTGAGGGATCAGGACCAGGTGGCATGTGGGATCTTAGCTCCCCGACCAGGGATTGAACCCACGCCCTCAGCACTGAAAGTGCGGAGTCCTAACCACTGGACCGCCAGGGAATTCCTGGCTTTTAATTTTATAGTTTGAGTACTTGATTTTCATGCAGTGCGTTACTTTTGTTAGTGAAAAGAATGGTAGTTTTTTGGGGGGTGGTTGTCTTTTAACCAGCTCCTGGTTACTCCATGGAGAACAGTTGCAGGGGGTGAGGCCGGGGCTGGCAGATGGGGAGGAAGCTGGCACGGGGACCCATTGGCGCAGCCAACGAGATGTACTGAGCATCGTCTGTGGGCCTGGCCTGGACAGTGCTGGGGACACAGCCATGACTGTGACAGCCCTGGGCTCACCCTCGTGGGGCTCACAGCCCAGTGCGGAGACGGAGTGCCAGTAACTGGCCGGATGACAGGATCATTCCCAGTTGTGATAGGCGCTTTGAAAGGAGTACACAGACTGATGGGAGGGATGGAGGGTCCCTGAACAGGGAGGTCAAGAAGGGGACATTGGTCAGAGCTGGGACAAAGCCTGGACCAGGACAGTGGAAGGGAGTGTGGTGTTAAGAGGCAGCAGGGCTGGTGTATGGTCATCATCTCCCCTTTACAGAGGAACCTCAAAATGAACTGTCATTACCCACACAGTAGGTGGCAGAGCCCCACGTGGACCTCAGGATGACCTGATGCTGGGACCTCAGTGTGGGAGGGTTCTTTGCAGCCTGGACTCCAGGAACCCCACAGCACCAGGGCCTACGTAACAATTAGTAGTAATGGTGACCGCAGCAGCTGGCGTACTGAGAGGGCCCTGGGTACACTCCTCGGATCTTACCGCCGGCTCCAGGCAGAGCTTCTCAACCATTTTTCTACTTAAAAAAAATTTTTTTTTCATGAAAACAAACAAAAAAATTTTTTTAAGTTTACTCCTTTAAAAAATTGAAAAGTTATATACCCTCTAGTGCATTTTCAAGTTGACAGCTAAAACTTCTGTTCATAAGTTCAAGTACCTGCAAAGGATATATTGGATTGGCCAAAAAGTTCTGTAACATCTTATGGAAGGGCTTCCCTGGTGGCTCAGTGGTTAAGAATCCGCCTGCCAGTGCAGAGGACATGGGTTCGAGCCCTGGTCCAGGAAGATCCCACATGCTGCGGAGCAACTAAGCCCGTGCGCCACAACTACTGAGCCTGCGCTCTAGAGCCCGCGAGCTACAACTACTGAGCCCGCGTGCCACAACTACTGAAGCCCGCGCACCTAGAGCCCGTGCTCCGCAACAAGAGAAGCCACCGCAGTGAGAAGCCTGCGCACCACAACTTAGAGTAGCCCCGCTCGCCGCAACTAGAGAAAGCCCACTTGCAACAACAAAGACCCAATGCAGCCAAAAATTAATTACTTAAAAACAAAAAACATCTTATGGAAAAACCCAAACGAACTTTTTGGCCAGCCCAGTAATTTCTGGTGTGTTAGGAATACTGAAATTTTTAAGCACTTGGAGCATCCTTTCTTTGAAGTATCTAATGCAATCCACATACTCTTGTGATGTGGTACCTGCCGATGTCCAGTTTATAAGAAAAAAAAATGAGCAAAGCTCTTCTTTCACAGTCGGAAATTTTACATTGTTCCTTTTCGTCCTTGAACTTATATTTACAGTTCCGTTTCCCACCGAATTCTATCTACTAACTGATGTGCCCGCAATGAAGACATGTACAGAAATTCAATTTTTAATTTGTTTAATTTCCTGAGACCGTAAGATTCTAAATGTTAAAATATTTTCTCCTGGATTGAATTACCTTTAAGATTATTAGTCCACAATTAATTTAAAACATTTTATATTTTGTGCATTTTCAAGGATAATTATTAAACGTTCAAAGTAAAATGATACGTAGGAAATGAATCTCCAAATGAGCTAGAAAACAGGGCCTCCCCAATAATCCCATGTGTCCTTGGATGAATGTTAACTATTACAGGAGGGAGTCAGGGGTCAGCATCAATTCGGCCCTGGTTTCTAAGACTCAAATGCTGAGAATCTTCCTTCACAAAGGAACAGCTGGGCAAGCAGGTTTTTGTTCCCGCAGCATCAGTCACCTCTGAGCTGCTTCCGAGGCGTGTGCCCAAAACCTCACCGGGAAGAGCTCACAGCTCTTATCAGCTCCATCTTCAGGGCCGGTGAAGATCTCGGATGGGAGGCACCAGACTGGCGAAGAGGGTTGGTCACCCTGTGCTCACAGTCGCCTAGCATCGATTCCTACATTTCTGCTGCCCTTTCTTTGGATCCAGGAGGTCCCTCTCCGTTGCAGCCCTGATTTTGCATTTGGGGAAGATCTGGAAAGAAAGGGGGTCTGCCTTCTTGGCAGTGGGTGGGGCGACGGTGCCAGGGGCGGTGGCTCGAGGGGCAAGCAGAAGGAGCTAAGCTTCCAGCAGTTGACCCTTTCTTTACACCTTCCTGGGAGTTTGCAGCCTGGCAGCTCCTAGTGACCTTCCAGGGGCTTGGTCCCCAGTCTCAGGACCTCCTCTCTGCGGCAGAGTTTCTCATTCCTGGCTCCTTGCCATAATTTTCTGGGATACTTAAAAAGATGCTCTGAAGTTCACCCCAGGTGGGGTGACTGGCATTCCTGGGACCAGGCCAGGTGCAGGGTTTTATTTAAAGTGCCCCCTGGGGCTTCCCTGGTGGCGCAGTGGTTGAGAGTCCGCCTGCTGATGCAGGGGACACGGGTTCGTGCCCTGGTCCGGGAGGATCCCACATACCGCGGAGCGGCTGGGCCCGTGAGCCATGGCCGCTGAGCCTGCGCGTCCAGAGCCTGTGCTCCGCAACGGGAGAGGCCACAACAGTGAGAGGCCCGCGTACCGCAAAAAAATAATAATAATAAATAAATAAAATAAAATAAAATAAAGTGCCCCCTGGTGATTTTGGCTGCTGTGTCCCCATTTCTCCCACCTGGACACCAAGGCGTGGAGGGGCAGGGTTGGCAGGGGCTCCCAGTGCATGACCTGACCCCTCTCTTCCCCCGCAGTGTACCACTGGGTGGAGATGCGGACCAAGATGCGCATCATGGGCTTCCGGGGCACGGTCATCAAGCCGCTGAACGAGGAGGCGGCCGCCGAGCTGGGCGCCGAGCTGCTGGGCGAGGCCACCGTCTTCATCGTGGGCGGCGGCTGCCTGGTGCTGGAGTACTGGCGCCACCAGGCGCACCAGCGTCACAAGGAAGAGGAGCAGAGCGCCGCCTGGGACGCGATGCGGGACGAGGTGGGCCGCGTGGCGCTGGCGCTGGAGGCCCTGCAGGCGCAGGTGCAGGCGGCGCCGCCGCCGGGCGCCCTGGAGGAGCTGCAGGCGCAGATGCAAGAGGTGCGCTCCCGGCTCTGCGCCGCAGACCCGCCGCCCGCGCCCCAGGCAACATCCACGTCCCAGGAAGTGTCCTCATCCGAGGAGAAGGAGCCTGCCGAAGCCTGAACTTAGACGTGGTCCTGTGTGTCCTGATGTGGCCTTCTGCCTGCGTTACCCCTACCTGTGCTGGCCCAGTGGAAACCACCGGGATGTGGATGGAACTTGGATTAGGTCACCCCATACTGACCCGTGGTACCTCCCCCTGCGACCAGCCCCCAGCAGGTGAAGGTTCCAACACAGCCCCCTCCAACCTCTGGCTCATTTGGTACAGTCCGCAGTGCTGTCGCTCCAGCCCACTCCAAACCACAAAGACCTATGGGGTCCCAGCCAGCAGGACAACGTGCTCACTCCTACGGCAGAAGAAAAAATGGAACCGGACTTGAGCCAGATCAATCTGTCAGCCCTCCATTTACTTGATCAGTGTTAACTTTTCCCGGGGACTCTTACATCGGAATACCTCCGTCCCTTTGTCAGTTGGTACAGGCTGTCGTAAGGAAGCGCAGTGTCTTTCAGTGAGCTTCTGCCTCTCCCACCTTCTAAGGTGGGCTCTCTCTGGGCATCACTCCTCTTATGAGGGGAAAAAAAAAGGGGTCTTGGCTTGCAGTTGATCCATCGAATATTACACCTTTCCCCTTAACCTGATCCGTGGTACCTTCCCCTGAGACACTCAAATGGAATATTCCAACAGAACCCCCCTCATCCTTCAGTCTACGGCACAACGCACTGGAATGGCTCTGCAGGGCCGTCTGGTAATGCCCTACCAACCCTGCTTCTGGTGGAAAATTTGATCCTGTCTGTGGCTAGTCCGACCGGTCTTTCAGCCTCAGCCCCCTGTCAACCTGTCCTCAGAGTCCCTGGGCCTTTCCTGACGTGTCCTTTCCTACCTTCCCCACTGTTTCTTCAGTGGCCTCTCTCAGGGGACTGCCGGCCATGATCACAGCCCCCATGTTCCATCAAATCTATAGATCTCTGTGCTATTGCCTTCCTTCCCTGCAGCTCTGGACTGGCCCAGCTGTCCCCCTCCTGCCTCCGTAACCCCCTCTATCCTGCCGGGCTAGGCCACCAGTTGGTCTTACCTTGGTTACTTCGTTTCCAGGGCTGCCATAACAAATGACCACAAACTCGATGGCTTAAAACAACAGGAGTTTATTCTTTCACAGTTCTGGAGGCCAGAGATCTGAAATCAAGGTGTTCGCAGGGTCACGCTCCCTCCACAGGCTCTAGGGGAGGATCCTTCCTTACCTCTTCAGCTTCTCTTGGCCTCAGGCATTCCTTGGCTTGGGGCCCCCTATCTCCAGTCTCTGCCTCCGTCTTCACCTGGCCTTCTTTTGCTCTCTGTCTCTTGGAAAGACTCCTGTCGTTGGATTCAGGGCTTACCCTAAATCTAGGATGATTTCACTTCGAAATCCTTAACTGAATTACATCTACAAAGACCCTTTTCCCACGGAAGCTCCCATAACTTTCCCTGGGTTAGGATGTGGACACATCTTTTGGTGGGCCACCATTCAACCCACTACACCTCCCCACCCCAGGAGTACGCTGGGACTCCTGCCAACCCCGTGGGGCATTCAGGGAACCACAAGGGTGAGAGGAACAGTCCAGGAACCACCATTCATTACCTGGAGTCTCTTCCAGGACTCATCTCTGAAGCAGGAGGGGTCTGGGCCCCACCAGTCTGCATCCTGTCTTTCAGACTGTAGATGTTTTCCAATTAAAAGAGCCCTGGAGAGGAAGTCATCTGAAGGGTGTGTCAGAGAATCATGATCTGATCTCCAAAATGAGTACAAGCCTCATTAAAATTAGGAGAGAAGCTGGGAGAGTTCTGATGGGGGTGAGTGGTAGAGCATCGTCCAAGATGGGGAAACTGAGGCCCAGCGGAAGCAAAGGGACTTGCCTGAGGCCAGCAAGCCAGTGAGGTGATGAAGCAGTAAGAGCAGAGGCAGGGAGGGAGATGGAGAAGGGATGCAGGGTGCTTGAGGGTACTGGTACAGGGCAAGGAGGAAGATGAGAGGGAGGTGGATTGCTGGGAGAGGGGCAGAGATCTCTACACAGAGGCCAAAGGCACCTGAGGGGCAGCATTGAGAGTGTCAGAACAGCCCCAGATTACACCCAAGATCTTAGCATTTAATGAATGAGGTTAGATCCATTCCACCTGGGCCCGTTTCCCAGCAGCTCTAGGGGAAGTGGGAGGGGCCAGCTTTCTCTCCCTCCCTCCCTCCCTCACCTCACTTCCCCAGCGGAGTGAAAATACTCTGGACACAAGACCTCCCCAGAGAGAAAACCAAGAAACCAGGGTTCTGAAACAGCATCTTAATTCCTTCTAGAAGAGCCCCCTCTGATGTAGAGGGAGCTGAGGGAGGTGGACCCCAGGTAGGGGTGTCTTTAAAATTGGAAGTGACTTGAGTGGGTTAAATGACGAGGGGAAGAAGGCAAGAGACAGAGCTACCACTGGATGATGGGGTGATTGATGGAGCCAGGTGAGCAGGCTTAGTGCCTGTTGCCATGGTTACCCCAGGGCAGTCCACTCTGGCACTGACACATCCCTGGAGCACGGGTTGCCACAGGCCAGGGACTGTTTTAGTGCCCTCCCCACATCATGTCAATGTCAGTGACCCATCTTGTCAATAAGGTGTGGTCATCATCAAAATAGGTGGAGTTTATTGAGCTCTGGTTAGGTGCGGGGCACTGTTCTAAGTGCTTTACATAGTCCCCATAACATTTTCTTTGTTGCCTTGATGAGGAAACCGAGGCGCAGTGAGGGAAAATCACCTACCCAAGGTCACACAGGCAGGGAAGAAGCAGAGGTGGGGTGTGAAGACGGGCAGTCTGAGTCAGAACCCGTAACCCCTGCGCCATCCTGACCCTGACGTAGTGCTGCGCTCACATCTCCGAGACTCAAAACTCAGCCCTGACGTGTACTTACGTGTGGCGATACCTCATGGGATGCATCCGCTTCACCCACTGGGTGGGGGTGGGATCAGCATGTGTGGAAGTGGAAAGAGTCCCCTCTCAAAATGCACAAGGCCAGAGGATGCTTCATCGCTCTGGTTTCCTGCTAGCTAAAATTTTGTATACATTTGTGACTTGGGGAGAGGGGTTAGAATAAATTTGTAATCCAAATTGGTTGTCTTCAAGTTGATGCATTTTTTCCCCATATTTAAAAAAAAGCCCCGTTAACCTGAGAAAAAATATCCTTCGTTTATTCTTTCATTCAAGAAACTGTCACCGATAGGACTTCCCTGGTGGCGCGGTGGTTAGGACTCCACGCTCCCAATGCAGGGGGCCCGGGTTTGATCCCTGGCTGGGGAACTAGATCCCGCATGCATGCCACAGCTATAGAGCTGACGAGCCTCAACTAAGGAGCCCACCTGCTGCAACTAAGACCCGGCGCAACCGAATAAATAAATATTAAAAAAAAAACCAAAACTGTCTGAGGTGCCCACCATGTTCCTCACCATGTTCTGTGCAGTGCTGGGGTCCCAGCCGTGACCGAGACAGCCCCAACCCTGCCCTCATGGGGGCTCACAGTCCAGTGGGGGGACAGATGCACATACAGACATTTCTTTTCCAATGTTACCTGCCCTGTGGTTATTTGGGAAGAAGGGACCAGGCTGAATCCCAACTCCTCCCCCCCTGAGGGACTCAGTACTTTAGGGCATTAAAAAACAGAAACGCTTAATTAAACACTGGCTCTCAAAAGCCTCATAGGATGTCCCAAGGGCTCTGCTTCTCCTGTCCCTTGTCAGGCCCCATTGTCCCCTGTGCTGGTTTCCCTGTTGGGAAGGCCCTTGCCTGGGGAGAGCCACCCCAGGAGAAGATGGATTCTGTAGAGCCCCGTCTGATCCATTGGCCCATATGGTCATCTCTGAGCTGGCCACCGGTGCTGTGACTGCAGGCCGGGGTCCCCCAGCCCCAGCAGACAGAGGGAGAGGAGAAGCATGTCCAGAGGAGAATCCACCCGCTCGCTAGACAAATGTTGACTGAGCACCTGCTGTGTGCCTGGCCCCATTCTAGTAGCTGGGAGTCAGCCAGGAACGAGGCAAGGTCACCGCCACCACGAGCCAACATCTAGTGCAGGGAAGCAGACAATAAAGAAAAATGATCCAGCGTCGGGGTGACGAGGGCTGAGAAGAAAGAGTTCGGGAGTAACAGGGATGGCTGATTTCGATCAGGTGCTCAGGGAGGAGGTGACATGAGAGGAGCTGCCAGAGAGTGTTGTTAGTATCTACAGAGGCCCTGAGGCAGGTGTGGGGATCAGCCTTTCCCTGGAACAGCGGGAGGATCTGCTATCAGCATTGAGCCCGGGCTAGCGGACCAAGGGCCTGGCCTGCCTGTCTTTGGGAACAAAGATTTATTGGGACATAGCCACACCCATGTGTTTATGTATATTTTTTATGGTTGCTTTTGCACGGCAATGACAGATTTGAGTCATTTGCGATAAATACCACGTGGCCTTCAAAGATGCAAATATTTACTGTCAAGGCCTTTCCGTAAAGAGTTTACGGGCCCGGAGAACAGAGTAAGCAAGGGGAGGAGGATGGGCGAGGGGCTCAGGAGCACAATGGCTGGCCCCCTTTTGCCTCAGTTGGCACAGCTCTGGAGGGTCTTACCAGCTCCGATGCCCCATCGGGTGTCCTCTTGGGCCTCCCTGTCCGCTCCTGCTTCCGTCACTCCCCACCCACAGGAGCTTCTCCCTGGAGTCGCCGCGATAACCCCGCTGTTCGAAGATCTCAGAGTCTCCCCCTCAGTCTACAGCAAGGCACAATGAGACGCATAGTTTATATAGTCCACCATGTTCATATTTATATAATAATTCACAATTCACCCTATATACGTAGGATAAACGCTGTGTAATTCATGCATTATATGACATAATGGAATATAATGCCACATAGAATGGAATATAAAAATCTTTTTGTGTAATATGTCACACGACGTTATATATTCCATGTTGTGTGTGTTGTGTGTGTATATATTTACCACTGGAAGGAAAATTTCGCTAAAAACTACCTTTAATATGTGCAGTGCAGTTTGATGTTTCCTGTTGTATTGCATTTCATGAAGAAAAACTACAGCTGTATATAGATATGATCATATATACCTAATATGTATCCTAACCATGTAAAATCTATTGTATTATATAACACAGGATAATATATATTATATATCCTATATTACATATCTTGTTAGAACAAAAGTTTCGCTAAACAATAATCGCCCTTACCGTGTGCAACGCACTCTGTTACTTTCTATTCACTTTTATTCTCTTTCATAAAGAAAAGCATACACACATGTATGGATTATACAAACCTACGTAAAGCGGGCTGCCTTGGGCTACGGCGAAGACTTTGGCGTTTCCTGTGGGGTAAGCAGGAGCCACGGGAGGTGCTCTGAGCAGAAGAGGGATGTGAGCTGGCTTAGTTTTAACAGGATCCCCAGACGCACTATTGTGGGCAAAGGTGGAAGCCGCCAGCCCAGCGAAGAGGCAGCTGTGATTGTCCAAGCGGGAGGCGATGGTGGCTGGACCAGGCGGAGACAGTGGAGGTAGACAGAAGTGGGATTCTGGGCATATTAATACATCAGAGATGGAGCAGACAGGATTTACTGAGTGATGGGAGGTGGGGAGTCATTGATGGCTTCAAGGTTTTTGCCCTGTGTATGGACAAGGGACATACTGGTGCTGAGATGGTGAGGCTGCAGCAGAAGCAGTGTGAGGAGGTATGGATAGCCTTGCCCTTCCCTTGCCCCTGGTCGCCCCAGATTTGGGAGCCCTCTGGCAGGCTTTGGTTATTTGTTCTGAATGGCAGCCGGCGGGGGCTGGAAAGACAGTCCTGGTCTCTCTCCTCGCGCTGTGAAACTGACATTCTTTATCTCACAGGCGCCTCCAGCAGGGCATGCTACTGGAGTCCATTTGGGACGTCCTGGAGGAAGGAGGCAACTGGAGGTGGTGGGCTCGGGCTTGGGACTCCGGTCTTAGGGCTCCCCTCCCCCCTGGAACGGCAGCACCCAGACCAGGCTTCCCAGAGGCGCCTCCACCTAGTAAGGGCTGATATGGACCTGGGGGCGGGGGTACCGCGGGGTCCATCACGTCCAAGATGCCTGCCTCACTCGGAGGCCACATCCTTGTGCCTTGATACTTATTATATTTTGATAGTCTCTTCCTAGAGTTCAGCCATTCCAGGGAAACCAAAGTCCCCTCCCTGAAAGGAATCCTGTCTCTGGTTTGGGGGCAATGTTGGCAGAACCCTTTTGGGAGTGATCTGGCCATGCCACCTTTGCGGGCATGGACGCTGTCCCCCTCTTCCCTCTCGTGAGCGACCTGCACACGCCTCTCTGGCCAGCATGAGCGTTTCCCCAGGGAGATGCCAAGTGCTAAAGAACTGCATAGGTTACAAACATTTATAGTTAATATAAAAATGCCCCCTAAAAGCTCTGCGAAGTGTCAGAGGAGCTGTCAGCACTTGCAGTTATCACACTTAAAAATTCTTCAACCCAAACAGTGCACAGTAGAATTTCATTATTCTTTTAATTTGCATTTTCTTGTTTTACCTGAGCTGAGCGTCTTTTCGGCCATTTATTGGACGTTTGTTCTGCTTTTGAAAAATGCCCGTTTTCATTGTCTGAAATTAATGTTCGTTTCTGGTGTGTTTTGTCCTACTGAAAGTTTTTTCATTTTTAAGTAACTGAATCTATGAGTCTTTTTTCTTTCAGGCACTTGTTTTTTCTGTCTTTATTTGAGAAGGGCTTCTCAACCCCAAGAATTTGTATCTCCCACTCTCCCTTCTTCTAATATTTGTATCGACGTTCTCTTTGTGCTTGTCATTCACTGAGCTTGTGTTGCATTGTGTTTTGGTTCCTAATGAGTATAACGTTGGGATCTGCGTTCTTCAGTTTCTAAATGTATGGCTGGCTGACATCTCGAAGTGCATGGGATGGCCCATCCTTTCCCTCCTCACCTGAGACTGGACAGCCGCGTTCGCTGTGTTCCCCGGACACAAGTACCTTTTTCTCAATCCTGTTCTGTCAACCGTTTGTCCGTCCTGCATCAACACCAGGTCTTTTGAATGCCAAGAGCTTGAAAATAGTTTTTGGTCTCTTCAAGGCAACCTGCCAGTCTCGTTGTTATTTTCAAACTTATCTGAGTTATTCCTGTGCCTTTGCTCCTTGATATGCATTTTTGAAGGTTAATGGACTTTACTTTTTGAGCGGTTTTAGCCTTAGAGAAAAATAGAGCAGAAAGTACAGAGAATTCCCACATATCCCCTCCCCACATAGGCGCACGTAGTTGCCCCTATTACTAACATCTTGCGTTAGTGTGTACATTTGTTACAATTGAGAAGCAAATATATGTATATTTTTTAACATCTTTATTGGGGTATAATTGCTTTACATTGATGTGTTAGTTTCTGCTTTATAACAAAGTGAATCAGTTATACAGAGAAGCAAATATTGATATATTACTAAAGTCACTAGTTTACATTAAGGTTCACTCTTGGTGTTGTATATTCCGTGGGTTTGGACAAATGTATGATGACATGTGTCCACCATTATAATGTCACACAGAATGGTTTTGCTGCCCTAAAAATCCACCTGTTCATTGCTCCCTCCCCGACCCTGAGTCCCTGGCAACACTGATCTCTTTACTCTCTCCATAGTTTGGCATGGTATGAACCCTCTGCACCTCTGTCTGTCACTTACTGACACTCCTGCATTTGCTGAGTCAGTGAATCCATGAGTGTCAAAAGATACCCGGCCAAATCCCAGCCAGATGGCCTCCAGGCCCTCCCATCCTATAGAGTGAACTGAATGGTGGCCCCCTAAGGAGCCTAGGTCCCAATCCCTGGAACCTGTGAATGTAACCTTATCTGATAAAAATTTTCGCAGATGTGATTGAGTTAAAGGTATTGAGGGGCTTCCCAGGTGGCGCAGTGGTTGAGAGTCCGCCTGCCGATGCAGGGGACACGGGTTCATTCCCCGGTCCGGGAAGATCCCACATGCCGCGGAGCGGCTGGGCCCGTGAGCCATGGCCGCTGAGCCTGCACGTCCGGAGCCTGTGCTCCGCAACGGGAGAGGCCACAACAGTGAGAGGCCCGCGTACCGCAAAAAGAAAAAAAAAGAAAAGCAGATGGGCTCTGAATCTCTAGGGAGAAGATATTTAGGATTGCTGTCACTTTTTGGGGAACAGAAGATCCCCCTGCAAAATATCCCTCTCAAGAAACTTTTGAAATATCTAGAATCTTATTTTTACTTATTTTGAGGCATTGGCTAAAAGGCATTAAGTTACAACCCAATTTTCAGCCAGTAAATTAGTATCTGCGAATTAACCAACAAGCTTTGTGACTTAGTCTGTTTTCTTCACTGCTGTACTACTCAGATATTTTGGGCAGCCAAGTCTACAAGTCTGCTGAAAACTTACCCTCATCTAGCTGAGTATTCTCCTATACGTGTCACAAAATATGTATTATATAAACGCTTTCTACTTAAATTCAGCGTCTCTCTAATGTAGAATAAAAATTTGATTATAGGGAATTCCCTGGTGGCCCAGCGGTTAGGACTCCGCGCTTCCACTGCAGGGGCCACGGGTTCGATCCCTGGTCGGGCAACTAAGATCCTGCAAGCTGCGGGGCGTGGCCAATAAAAATAAATAAATAAAATTAAAAGGCTCTTACTGAACCAGTTAAAAAACTTAATTATCATAATTTTCATAAGGTTGACAATACACCTGAAAAACCTTTTTGTATTTATCAAGTATCATACAGAAGAACGTTTTTGGTTTGATCTTCCATGAACAGGTGTCGTGGTCTTTGAGCTGAAAATATATAAAGTCGATATATTCAACATAAAGTTTTAAAAAACAGTCGGGGTTTTACTATTTATTAACACTGGGCTATTTTAATATTTATTTATTTGGCCGCGCCGAGTCTTAGTTGTGGCACGCGGGATCTTTAGGTTGCGGCGTTCATGCGGGATCTAGTTCCCTGACCAGGGATCGAACCCGGGCACCCCGCATCGGGAGCGCGAAGTCTTAACCACTGGACCACCAGGGAAGTCCCAACACTGGGCTGTTTTATAATTAGCATCTGCAGGGCTGATCTCAAAGCATGGTGTGGGGGCTTCCCTGGTGGCGCAGTGGGTGAGAGTCCGCCTGCCGATGCAGGGGACACGGGTTCGTGCCCCGGTCCGGGAGGATCCCACCTGCCGCTGAGCGGCTGGGCCCGTGAGCCATGGCTGCTGAGCCTGCGCGTCCGGAGCCTGTGCTCCGCAACGGGAGAGGCCACAACAGCGAGAGGCCCGCGAACCCCCCCCAAAAAAAAGCATGGTGTGGCAGTAGTAACATGAACATTGCGCTATGAGGCAAGAGAAAACAGTCCTGGCCCTTTTCCTGTGTGGCCCAGAGAAAGTTATTCTCTGAACCCCAGTTTCCTCATTTACTTAAACAGAGATGCAAAGACTTGACGAACAGGTGATAGGTCACGAGGACATTGAACAAGCATGACTCAGAGTATGATCAGAACAAACAAAAAAGGAACAGACTCTCCCCTCAGGCTTTGGGAGGGAGCGCAGCCCTCAGTGATGCTGATTTTGAACTTCTGTCCCTCGGAACTGTGAGAGAATAAATTTCTGTAGTTTTAAGCCATCCAGTTCATAGTAATGTGTCATAGTAGCCACAGGAAACTAATCTGCTCCCACGATCTGATGGCTCATCCCGAGTAGCTCTGGCCTTTCAGTTAAAGAAAGGACAAGCCTAGGAGTTCCCTGGTGGTCTAGTGGTTAGGATCCGGCGCTTTCACTGCTGTGACCTGGGTTCAATCCCTGGTCAGGGAACTGGGGTCCTGCATACCGAGCGGTGTGGCCGAAAGAAAGAAAGAAAGAAGGAAAGAACAAGCCTACTCCACTTTGCTGGAGCTGTGGAGGGCCTGGATTTTCCAGAGACTTCTTATGGCTTTCCCCTATGTTGCCTGGGAGAGAAAATTATTCCTCAACTCTGGACATGGGTATTTTGGCAGCACGTTTAGTAGTCTATATCAAAAGACTAGTCAGACCTTTGTTTACTAGCTCACATTTTTTTTAATGTTTTTTATTCTTTTATATATATTTTTTTTTAATTTTTACTTCTGGCTGCATTGGGTCTTCGTTGCTGCACACAGGCTTTCTCTAGTTGCGGCGAGCGGGGGCTGCTCTTCGTTGTGGTGCGCGGGCTTCTCATTGCAGTGGCTTCTCTTGTTGCGGAGCACGGGCTCTAGGCGCACAGGCTTCAGTAGTTGTGGCACACGGGCTCAGTAGTTGTGGCTCGCAGACTCTAGAGCGCAGGCTCAGTAGTTGTGGCACACGGGCTTAGTTGCTCCGCGGCATGTGGGATCTTCCCAGACCAGAGCTCGAACCCATGTCCCCTGCGTTGGCAGGCGGATTCTTAACCACTGCGCCACCAGGGAAGTCCCAACTAGCCCACACTTTATTGAGCAGTTTATTTTTTCCAGGTTGTAGAAGCTCTGTTTCTATCCTTGGGTCAATTTTCTCATTGCATGTTTCCCTTTTCGTCTGATTTTTTTTTTTAGTTGGAATAAAACAAACACACAGTAACGTGTGCACTGGTATAGGGAGGGCTCAATGAATGCTTATAAATGGGGATCCATTGGGAACCGGCACCCAGATGGAGACAGAGGACATTCCAGGACCCCAGAAGGCCCCCTCCTGCTACTTCCCAGGCAGCACCCCCTCCCCCTCCCAGCTGTAACCACTGTGCTGAAATCTGTCACCGTAGATTAGATTTGCCTGTTCCTGAACTTCATATCCATGGACTCATAGGGAATGTTCTTCTCTGGATCTGGCTTCTTCAACGTAATATCTGGGAGATGCATCTGTGTTGTTCTGTGTAGCAATCGTTTGTCCTTTTTCGGTGCTGTGTAGTATTCCACTGTCAACTAGAACACACTTTGTTTACCAGCCAACTGACTGACGGGCACGCAAATTGTCTCCAGCCTCCTGCTTGTTCTGAGTGAGGCCGCTAGGGCCACTTTGGCACCAGGCTTTGGTGGGCATCACGCTCGTTTCCCTAGGGAATATCTAGGAGGGGGATCGCTGGGTCACAGGGCGAGCCTATGTTTACCCTTAGGAGAAAATGCCAATTAAAAAAAAAAAAGTGGGACTTCCCTGGTGGTGCAGTGGTTAAGACTCTGTGCTCCCAATGCAGGGGGGGGGCCCAGATTCAATCCCTGGTCAGGGAACTAGATCCCACACACATGACGCAACTAAGAGTTCACATGCCACAACTAAGGAGCCCACGTGCCACAACTAAGACCCGGCACAAACAAATAAATAAAATAAAATAGTTAAATAAGTGACTGTAGGGGAGTTCCCTGGTGGTCCAGTCGTTAAGACTCGGTGCTTTCACTGCTGTGGCACTGGGCTCAATCCCTGCTTGGGGAACTAAGATTCCCACCACCCATGCGGTGCAGCCAAAAAAAAAAAAAAGAGTGACTTTACCATAATAAATTCTCCTGCTCTTCACAATGTTCCATATCGACAGTCTTTTTTTTCTCTCTCTTTCTTTTTAATTTTAACCATCCTGGTAAGTATGTAGTGGTATCTGATTGTGGTTATTCTCTTACAGTTCCTGAGGCCAGAAAACGGAAATCAGTATCCCTGGGCTGAAATCAAGACGTTGGCAGGGCTGTGCTGCCTCCAAAGGTTTGAGGGGAGAATCTGTTCCCTGCCTCTTCCAGCTGCTGGTGGCTCCAGGCTTTCCTTGGCTTGTGGCTGCATCAATCCAGTCTCTCCCTCCATCTTCCCATGGCCTTCTCCTCTATATGCCTGTATCTTTTCCTCTTCTCTCCCATATAAGGACACTTGTCACTGGATTTAGGGCCCAGCGGGGTAATCCAGGATGATCTCATCTCAGTATCCTTAACATTAATCACATCTGCAAAGACCCTTTTGCCAAATACGGCAACATTCACCTGTTCTAGGGATTTGGGTGTGTTCATCCCTTCAACCTATTACAGTGATCAGATCTCCCCCTGCCGCCCTTTCATCAGGACTCTTTGGGTTGCATTTAGGGCCCACCTAGATACTCCAGGAACATTCCGCATCTCAAGGTCCTTAACTCCATCACATCTGTAAAGTCCTTTTTGACACATAAAGTAAGATTCACGAGATCCGGGGATTGGGAACCACCATTTAATATACCGCATCCACTTTTTCTAGGCTATTCCATCGTCCTTCTCTAGTGATTTGTTGGTGCACTTCACAGAATTTGCATACTACCCCTTCTTTTGAGATGGGGATACTCTTGGTAAACCTCTCATTAGAGCCTTGGGGTGAGAAGGCTGGCATGGAGGGTGTGGTCTGTGCCTCCCAGATGATCCCTAGTGGGCTCAGCATATTTTCAGCTGTTCATTGGACCTTTGAATTCTGTGAGAGATGCCTGCTTTGGGGAATTCCCTGGTGGTCCAGTGCTTAGGACTCCGTGCTCTCACTGCTGAGGGCCTGGGTTCGATCCCTGGTCAGGGAACTAAAATCCCATAAACCGGGTTTCCCTGGTGGTGCAGTGGTTAAGAATCCGCCTGTCAATGCAGGGGACACGGGTTCGAGCCCTGGTCCGGGAAGATCCCACATGCCGCGGAGCAACTAAGCCTGTGCGCCACAACTACTGAGTCTTCACTCTAGAGCCCGCGAGCCACAACTACTGAGCCCGCGTGCCACAACTACTGAAACCTGCACGCCTAGAGCCTGTGCTCTGCAACAAGAGAAGCCACCGCAATAAGAAGCCTGTGCGTCACAACAAAGAGCAGCCCCCGCTCGCCACAACTAGAGAAAGCCTGTGTGCAGCAATGAAGACCAAATGCAGCTAAAAATAAATTTTAAAAAAATCCCATAAGCCGCATGGCATGGCCAAAAAAAAAAAAAAGAAATGCCTACTTTGCTTATCCTTAATGCTTTTTCGTGAGGTCTTCTGTACTTTTACAAAAGTTTTTCAATTTTTAAAATTTATTTTATTTATTCTTTTATTTTTGGCTGCGTCGGGTCTTAGTTGTGGCATGTGGGATCTTTAGTGGCGATGCACGGGCTTCTCTCTACTTGCGGCGCGTGGGTTGTATAGTTTGCGGCACGCAGCCTCTCTAGTTGAGGCGCGCAGGCCCAGTAGTTGGGGCGCGCGGGCTTAGTTGCCCCGCGGCGTGTGGGACCTTAGTTCCCCGACCAAGGATCAAACCCGCATCCCCAACATTGGAAGGTGGACTCCCAACCACTGGACCACCAGGGAAAGTCCCCAAGTTTTTCAATTTAATAAGCCAGATTTCCATCTTTTACTTTATGGCTTTTGCTTTTCCTCCCTTGTCTGGGAAGACCTTCTTTGCCTCAAGTTATAAGCATCCCCACCCTAAGAGTGCAGGATGATGATAACCGTCATTTTACAGAGGAGGAAACTGAGGCCCAGAGGAAACTAATCTCTTTTAGTTCACATTTCTTAGGCTCCAGGCACTGTGAGAAGGATTTTACGAGAGTCATATCTTTGAATCCTTGAATCTCCTTGTGCTGGGGTTCCTCCAAACCACCCTCAGACCCGATGATTTGCTAAGTAGGACTCAGAAAAGCTGACATATAATTTATTGCAGTGGAAGGATACAGATTACATTCAACAAAGGAAAAGATACATGGGGTGAAGTCCAGGTGCAGAGGGGACAGCTTGTGCAAAGGCCCAGAGATGTGAGTGAGGAGGGATGTGCAAAAAAAAAAAAAAAAAAGATTTCATGGCTTAGTCCTGCAGCTTAGTGGGCAGGACGAGGGGCCGGTGACCAGATCATACAGCGCCTGGGGCCATGGAAAGGAAGGTATAGCTCCAGGCCTTTCTTGACTTGGGAGCTGAGGGCACTGGATGGCCTGGAGTTCAAGGAGTCCGTGTCAAAAGGAATCTCATTCCGATCACTGTGTTTCCCAATCATATTTTCTACAGAGTTCAAGAGACAGCAGGCTCACTATAGAAACCACAGCAAACACTGAGAAACAAAAACACTGAGAAATGAAAAAAATCATCTGTAATTCCACTACCCAGAGATGATCATTGTTAACTTTTAGCTCTGCTTCATGATCCTAATGGCACGCGCGTGTGTATAGAGAAAAAAGTGAGGCATCGTGTATATATTGGTAGATACACACATACGTACAAAGTGGGCATCATTCTATAAGATGCTCTAGATCTGTATTTCAAGTGACCGATAAGGAGTCTTGGAGGAGAAGGTGTCAGACCCCCTTGGCCGGGTGAGGGTGGATTTAGGAGCCCTTCTCATTTATGAGCAGCAGTTTCCGAGGGAAGGCTGTTCTCGTAAAGGGCGCGGCATGTGCAAAGACCCGGTGGCCACAGGGAACGGTCGGAATGGCTGGAGCAGGGCAGGGGTGGGGCAAGATGAGCTGGCGATGGCAGATTTGTGCAGGACCTCAGGACCCCTGAGAGCCCTGAGCAGCTGTGTGAGTTTTTCCCGTGTGTTTGCTTTGTTCGTTTTGTTTACTGAAGCGCGTGCAGGACAGCAGTGTGGGCAGGAGTGGTGAAGGATCCAGGGAGGAGCTAAGGCTCCCAGGGACTGGACACCACCCAGAGATGGTCAGAAAGTCACCAGGACCAGCACCAAGATGGGCAGATGTAAGAGCTGCAGCCCAGCCACGGAGGGGACAGGGGAGACATGCCCACCTCCACCTTCTCCTTTCCCCCCCGCCTTTTTTTTTTTAATTTATTTTATATATTTATTTCTGGCTATGCTGGATCTTTGTTGCTGCGAGCGGGCTTTCTCTAGTTGCGGCGAGCGGGGGCTGCTCTTCGTTGCGGTGCGCGGGTTTCTCATTGCAGTGGCTTCTCTTTTTGTGGAGCACGGGCTCTAGGTGCGTGGGCTTCAGTAGTTGTGGCTCGCGGGCTTCAGTAGTTGTGGCTCACGGGCTCTAGAGCACAGGCTTAGTAGTTGTGGCGCACAGGCTTAGTTGCTCCGCGGCATGTGGGATCTTCCCGGACCAGGGCTCGAACCCGTGTTCCCTGCATTGGCAGGCGGATTCTTAACCACTGCGCCACCAGGGAAGTCCACCTGTCCCCTCCTCTCTTGAGGGCACTGCCCAAAGTCGTGCCCACCAGAAACAGAGGATAGGCACTCAGCTTCCTGGGAGCAGAGAAAGGCAGGCAAGAGTAGAGAGGGGGTCTGGGAGCAGAGGGAAGTATCACAGCCCCAGCGTTCCCCAGCTTTCCAGGGGAGCATGAGACCAGGACACCCAACACCAACCAGTCACGTGCAGTTACCTCGTGTGATCTTGCCGTTTGGGAGCTAAGGTCCTGGGCTTGGTGAGTCACACTCAAAGCATCGGGTTGGCTCCAAGGCTTCTCTCTCCCTTCCCAAGTGTGACTCAGATAGCAACAACCCCCGGGACGGCAGGTGGATGGGCTTCCCTGCAACGAGGAATACTGCACGTGACTGCGAGTTAGTGCACGCTTCCCACGGGGCGGGTGGGACGCATGCTCCTGGGAGAAGTTCACTTTTGGATCCATAGAGGTTCCAATTCCTAGAAAGGAGATTGCTCTTGTTCTCTCCTGTTCTGTAACATCTGTTCATAAAATGTAATCAGCCAGTAGGAAAAGAGGAAAGTCCCACATTTCTAACCAGTTAATAGTACGATTTGCTTTTCATCAAAACCAGATGAGAGTGTGTGCCCATCAATACCAGGCTTGTTCCATCAGGGACGTCTTCGCATGAGAACATACACAAATCTCATCACCAGTCTTCACTTTATTCTGTAAAATACAGAGAAGAGAAAACTAAACACCCGGGTCACCACCAGCCCAGCTTCAGAGACAGGGCTTCCCCTGATCTTGGAAGTGTCTGTGGGACCCTTGAGGGGGGCAGCAGGCCTCAGTGCGGTGCAGTGGCCCTCCAGTGATTTCCACCTGGTTGTGACTTCCAACAACCAGGAGCTGAGCCTCTTTTCCACCCCCGTGCCTGCCTACGTTTGGAGTCGGCCACTCTTGTGAGACACCCAGGAGATTTCCCATCACACACATGTGGGCATCTGGGACCTGGAGCGGGGGAGGGGCTCAGAGGAGGGCAGAACACAGGAGGGGCTGCCCCTGACGTCACTTCTGGAACTGTGGGAAGGGACTTTGAAAGCCCCAGCCCCCCTCTGTGTGGATGAGAAGTTCTTGTGCATACCTTAACCTGGTGACAGGGAGACTGGGCCCAGAGAGGGCAGGACCCTTGTTTGAGGTCACACAGTGGGAAGCTGGAACGCAGTTAAGTTAATGGCACAGATGCCCTGTCCAGTAACAGACAAGCCCCTCCGCGGAGGGCAGAGCTCCCGGGAAGGAAGGAGAGAGAAAAGGGTCTCTGTGACCCCCAGAGCAGAAAGGGAAGCCGCCGGCGGGGCCAGGACCTACCTAGAGTTTTCTGGGGTGTATGTCCTGCATTCTTCAGCCTCTAACTTTTCCGGGTTCATGGGGATGACCATGAACTTCCCCAGGTTGGCAGCACCTCTGCGTGAGGTGGTGGAAACGGTAGGCGTCTCTGCAGCAGCTCCACTTCCGGTGCTTGGGGTCCAGCGTCACACTGCCACAGAGCCGCCACGGCTCCCTCACCACCAGCCCTTCACCTGGGGCCAGACACGGCTCAGAAGGAGGGCCTGGGCGGAGGGCCTCTGCCTGCGCCCTGCTCCCATCCCTTATCCCCCTCGCATCCATTCATTTTGTTTTTTTTCAACTTGCGGGATGTTAGTTCCCCGACCAGGGATTGAACCCGGGACCTTGGCAGTGAAAGCATGGAGTCCTAACCACCAGACCGCCAAGGAATTCCCCTTTCCCTTGTTTTTGTTTTTGGTTTTTTTCTTAAATACCTTTATTAAGATAGAATTCACATATCATACAATTCACCCATTTAAAGCCTACAATTCAATGGGTTTTAGTATATTTGCAGGGTTGTGCAGTCAGCACCACAATCAATTTTAGAACATGTCCATCACCCTAAAAGGAAACCCCGTGTCCATTAGCACTTGCTCCCCATTCCCTCCGACCTCCCCACCCCCCTCAGCCCTGGGCAGCCACCAGTCTACTTACTGTCTCTATAGATTTGCCTATTCCGGACATTGACCTCCCCATTTTCCATTTCCACCAGCAGTGTATAAGAGTTCTCATTTCCCCACATCCTTGCCAACCCGTGTTATCTGACTCTCTGATTATCCCATTCCCTAGTGAGTGGGAAGTCGTATCTCCTTGTGGTTCTGATTTGCATTTCCCTGCATCCATTCATCCTTTACCCAGCACTGATGTCCAACGTCCCATCCGCCTCTGTCCCCAGAGCAGTCGTGACCCCTCTCCTCTGGCTGCCTCCTTCTCATCTGCCTTCTGCCTGGCCCAGGGGCGTGGGTTCTGTGCTGAGCTCTCCAGCCCTCAGTGGGCTCCTGCCCTTGTGCGCAGGGTTACCAACCGCTCACCTTGGGCGCCCCGGTCACAACCAAAGAAGTACACTTACCTGGTGCTAGGGCTGCAACTAATGTCACTGAAGTTGCTTAGGCAAGTAGCGCCCGGTCAGGGTTTAAGCTCCGTTCTCCCCCTCAGGCAGTTAACTTCACCCCTCTGAGCCACACTTTTCCCATCTCTAAAATGGGATTGTCTGCTTCACGGGGGTGTCACCCAGAGTGAAAGTGGCTGTCAGGTAGTGGGGTTGAAATAAGGGATAATAGAAATGCTTCGCCAGCTGGGCCTGTGGTAAGATGGGACTCTTTATTTATTTATTTATTTATTTTTGGCCGCGCCGCGTGGCTTGCGGGATCTTAATTCCCCAACCAGGGATCGAACCCCGACCCTCAGCAGTGAAAGCACCGAGTCCTAACCTCCAGGGACCTCCAGGGAATTGCTGGGACCGGACGCTCGACTTTGGCTCTTGTCTCGGCCGATCACTCCCTTTCTCCCTCCCAGCCCAGCAGATGCCCCATTTCTCCTCCCTCCCGGGAAGCACTCCCTACCCCCCTGCACCCATATTCAGCGCAAGGGGCTGGCATGGGAGATCCACACAGACGACCCCAGGACCTGGGGGTGGGAAGTGGGTCAGAATTCCACACTCAGGTTGGCATTTCAGCTGATGCGGAGCACGGAGGTGGAGGTTGAGCCCCTTGCTGCTGCCCAGCCACCCCAGAGGGGTCAGACTTCCCTGTTCCCCGCACCCGTGGTCACCTTTAGAGAGATGGGGCCATCTGTGCAGGAATGGGAACAGCACGAGCAAGAGAGCTGCAGGGGAGAGAGACGTGAGGGTCGGGGAGCTGGGCCAGAGGAGGAGGGTGGTGGGGACAGGCCTGTACCTGAGAAGATAAGGAGTCCGGATCCGCCGCTGACACTGGTCCTGGGCCCTGGCCTGCGTCTGGAGGCCCCTGGTTGGCACATGTTACGGAGGGGCCAGCAGCACCTGGGGAAGACAGCTTCTGTCTTCTGCCCTCTGTCCTGCAAAGTCAATCACCAATGAGCTCCAGATGCAAGTAACTCACTTGGTAATAAAGAATATATGTAAGCGTTACCACAATTCCTAACACAACCCTTCAAAGTCATTCATAAATTCCTAAAGGATGGGTGTATCTTTGTTATGCTAATGGCATGACTCAGACCGAGCCAGTCACCAGAAAGACCTAGACATAAGGTATAGATATAAGATATAGAGGGTTGTGATTTTGTTTTTATTTTATTGAAGTATTGTTAATTTACAATGTTGTGTTAGTTTCAGGTGTACAGCAAAGTGATTCAGTTATATATATATATTTTTTTCAGATTCTTTTCCATTATAGGTTATTACAAGATATTGAGTAGAGTTCCCTGTGCTATACAGTAGGTCCTTGTTGCTTACCTATTTTATATATATATTAGTGTGTATGTGTGAATCCCAAACTCCTAATTTATCTCTGCCCCCTGCCCCCAGAGGGTTGTGATTTGATTTGATTTAAATAAATAAATGTATTAGTTGCGGTGTGGGGGGTTTTTAGTTGCAGCATGTGGACTTCTTAGTTGCAGCATACATGCGGGATCTAGTTCCCCGACCAGGGATCGAACCCGGGCCCCCCTGTATTGGGAGTGCAGAGCCCTAGCCCCTGGACCACCAGGGAAGTCCCAGGTTGTGATTTTAAACTAGCTATATTGGGAGCTCTGGAGAATGAGTTCAGTCACTTGGCCGAAGATTTCATCACTCTTGATGAAACTGAGCGCTTCGTGGGTGGCAGCCTGAGTCCTGTTCTGATTGCTGTTCTGATACAGGGAGAGAGCAAAGGAAGCTCTGTGTTCCCTCCTAGACCTCACCCTCTGTACCTCTTTTATAATAAAACTGTAATTGTAAGTATAACATTTTCAGGGGGTTCTGTGAGCCATTCTAGCCAGTTATTGAATCTGAGAGAATTGTGGGAGCCCTGAATCTGCAGCCAGTGAGTCAGGAGTGAACATGGCCTGGGAAGCCCACTTGTGGCTGATGTCTGGAGTGTGGGCAGTCTCGTGGGACTGAGCCCTTCCCTTGTGGGGTGTGCGCTAACTCTGGACCGCATTGCAGTACACCCAGTAGGTGTTGACCAGTTGGGGGTGAAATAGGCCAGTACCTAAACCAATTTCTCATTACCCAGTTACCTTTTCTTTGTAAACTGTGGCAAGATATACATAACATAAAATTCATCATTTTAACCATTTTTAAGTGTACAGTTCAGTGGCATTAAGTACATTAAGTGTATTCACAGTGCTATGCCACCATCACCATCTATTTCCAGAACTCTTTCATCATTCCAGCGGAAACTCTTTGACTCTTAAATAACCAAGTTAGCTGCCAATAGGGGCCCTTATTCCCCTCTTCAGAAAGTAATTACAGGGATAATAAATTACTGCTATTCTTTGACTCTTTGAAGGGGAGGAACAAGGGGCTCTTCCGGAGGCAAGTGAGACAGAAAAGGAAGGAAGTCTTTACAGGGTATGTTAGTAAGCAGGTTACTTCTGTGAGTACCTGGGGCTCAGTCTTGCAGGGACCCTCCAAGAGACAGTGAATAAGGTACCCCAGAGTTTGCCCCCTCACCCCTCCAGGTTTCCTATGAGTTTTGAGTTTTAAGCTTAGAAGATGGACATATCACACCAAACAGTGGCCCCACTTCTACTTGACTTGGAAGGCAGCATTAGGACGCCTTGGTGATTGGAAGGAAAGGACCTTCCCAAACAGCCATGCTAGGCAGAGGGGTGTTCTCAGGGACCATGGGCTAAATCTTTGTGCATTCCATCCTTAGCTTCTTAAGAATAATTCCTGGAAATGACGCCGCTGGATCTGATCATGCATAGGTTTTGAATTTTCCTCTTTGATTTAACAAACAAGTCATCAGTGTTCATAGGAGAAAATTTAAAAATTATAAAATCATAGACCACCACCAAACCCATCTCGCAGAAATAATCAGCTCCTACATTTTGGAGTATTTTCCATAAATACTATTTATTTGTTTGTTTGTTATTTATATTTCAGTTTTCTCCAATATTTTACTTGGAAAATTTTTCAAACCTACAGAGCAATGGAAGGAAATACACAATCAACACCCAAGTGCCCTTACTGGATCCATCCCTTGTTCACACTGTGTCCTGTTTATGTCCTTCACATACCTAGGTCTCCATCTATACCCATGTTTATGTCTTCTATCATGCTGCTGTAACCAAATACCATAGGCTGGGTGGCTTAGACGACAGATATATATTTTCTCACATTCTGGAGACTGGGAAGTCCAAGATCAAGACGCTGGCAGATTCAGTTCCTGACGAGGACCCTTTTCCTGGCTTGCAGAAGGCCGCCTTCTCACTGTGTCCTCACAAGGCAAAGAGAGAGAGCGAGCCCTGATGTCTCTTCCTCTTCTTATAAGGACTCTAATCCCATCATGGAGTCCCTGTCCCCAAGACCTCATCTAAACCTAATTACCTCCCAAAGACCCCACTTTCAAACACCATCACATTGGGGGTAAGGCCTTCCACATACGGATTTGGGGGCACACAAACATTTTAGTCCATAACAGTTTACATCTATATCTTTGTCTCTATATATACACAGATTTTCTTGCTGAATCATTTGAAAGTAATTTGCAGATGCCACGGCACTTTGTCCTTAAATTTTTTTTTTTTTTTTTGGCCATGTTGTGCGGCTTGCGGGATCTTAGTTCCCCGACCAGGGATCGAACCTGAGCCCTCGGCAGTGAAAACGCCAAGTCCTAACCACTGGAATGCCAGGGAATTCCCCATCCTTAAAAACTGAAGCAAGTGTCTTCTAAGAATAAGGACCTTCTCCCACATAATCCACAAACCACTATACACTAAGAAAATGATTAATAATTTCATAATGTCATTTAAGAAACTGCTTCTTTTCAAATTTCTCCAACAATGTCAAAATGTCTTTTGTAGATGTTTCTTCCACCTCCAATCCAGGATCCAATCATGATCCACAAATTATATTTTATAGTCACATCTCTTTAATCTTGAAAAAGCTCAGACAGTTCCTTAGCTCTTTTGGACTTTTATAACTTTGGGTTTTTGGAACTTCCAGCTCAGTTGCCCTGTAGCAACTGACCCACACTCTGGACCATAATTAGATTCAGAGTGAACATTTTCAGCGGGAAAACGACGTGTGTGGTGCTGTGTCTTTCCCTTGGCAACTCCATCAGGACACGATGTCGGTGTGTCCCGTTTCTGATGATGGTGAGTTTGATCACTTGGTTCAGGTGATGACCACCAGGTCTGCCACTGGAAAAGTGCCCTTTGCCCTTTTGTAATTGGTCAGTAGTTTATTTATTCATTGATTGATTGATTCATTCATTCGTTTATGTTTTTAGCAAATATTCCATGAATATCATCTCTGTGCCCAGTCCTGTGCTAGGCAGGGCTGTGCTGGGAACACAGTGGTGACCAAGACACTCTGGATCCTGCCTTCTCGGGACTCCCAGGTCACGAGGGAGACAGTCCATCCACAGATAGTGACGACCCACAGTGCGTGGACCTGGGATGGGGGAACCCGCATAAGTCGTGATGGACCCAGCCTGGGGGGTCACGAAGGACTCCCAACAGGAGGAGGCATCTGAAAATTCAGGGTGGGTGTGGAGAGGAGTGAGTGTTGCAGGCAGAGGGAATAGCATATGCAAAGGCCCAGGGGTGGGAGAGAGCAGAGGGGTCTGGGCACTGAATGAACAGTTGGAAACTCCCCATCAACCTTGGGGTAGATCCCATTGGGCCTTGTGGCCATTTTAAGGAGTCAGGACATTTTCTGTGAGCTAGTAGAGGCCACTGCAGTAGGGTTTTCGTCAGGAGAGGGCTGTGGCTTCGGTGCATTCTTATTTTCTGGGACCATCACTCCGTGGGGAGCGTGGATTGAGAGGACGGGGCTGAACTAGTGCCGGCTGGGGAGCTGCAGGGGGCCCTGAGGGGCAGAGACTGGGATTCATCAGATACGGTGACTAATCAGGTGAGGGGGCAAGGCTCCAAGATAACAGTGCTCAGGTCCCACGAGTATTGTGTCTGTGCGTGTGCACGTGCGTAATTACACTAAATGTTTATTTTTATTCTCAGTTTAAAGAACAAAACATTCTCTAAGGCTTATCAAAAGCAATTCCCAGCCCCACGCTACCCACTCTGTACCCTTTCTCCTGCCACAAACTCTTTCAGTCCTTTTTCTCTGTTTCTCTGCCTTATCTCGAATTTTTTTGTCAAAGCAGCTTTAAGTGAGGTCTAAGCTTTAAGTGAGAAGTATAAGTGACACACAATACAATGCACGTATATAAAGTGTATCATTTGATGGTTTAAATTTTTTTTTAATTTTATTCAAGTGCAGTTGATTTACAATATTTAAATATCTCTTTTTTCTACCTATAAACTACCTCTTGTATGTAAAGTAGTGTGTATTAATTGATGTTTTGACATACGTATGCACCCGTGAAACCACCACCACATTGAAGGTAGTAGACACATCTCATCACTCCCCAGTCTCCTCAAGCCCCTCCCCCCTGCCCCCCTCCCCTCTCCCCTCCCCCAAGGAACCACTGAGCAGCCTCGTCTGGCTGCAGATCACAAACGTCGGGTTGCACTCACAGAAAACAAACTGTGGTTACCAAAGGGGAAAGGGGGAGAGGGATACATTTGGAGTTTGGGATTAACAGTTACACACTACTGTATATAAAATAGATAAACAGCAAGGTCCTACTGTATAGCATAGGGAACTGCATTCAATATCTTGTAATAAACTATAATGGAAAAGAATCTGAAAAAGATACACGTGTATCACTGAATCACTTTGCTGGACACCTGAAACTATCACAACATTGTAAATCAACTATACTTCAATTAAAAAAATTAAAACAGGTCAAGTTACAGGGCCTATGGAGGAAGCAGGATCCTTCCTCCACAGCTGCTTTTCTTTGGCTTCTTGCAGTGAGGGTAGCTCAGGCAGTGGTAGGAGCCGAAACTGTGGCCGAGGGTGCCCCTTGTGTGGAGTTTTGCAGTTTTGTTTTTTTGTTTTTTAATTGGTGTAAAATTCACATAACATAGAATTAACCATTTTATAGTGAATAATTAAGTGGCATGAGTACATTCACCACACTGTACCACCATCACCTCTATCTAATTCCAAAACATTTTCATGACCCCCAGAATAAGAGTTGGTACCCATTAAGTGGCTACTCTCCACCCCCTCCCCCTCCAACTCCTGGCCACCAGCAATCTGATTTCTATCTCTATGGATTTGCCTGTTCTGGACATCTCTTATCAGTGGAATCATACAATACGTGAACTTTTGTGTCTGGCTTCTTTTAACTTAGCATCATGTTTTCAAGGTTCATCCTTGTTGCAGCAGGTATTAGTACTCCATTTCTTTTTATGGCTGGATAATATCCATTGTACAGATAGACCACAGTTTATCTGTACATCTGTCAATGAACATTTGGGTTGTTTCTCCTTTTGGCTATTGTGAATAGTGCTGTGTGAAAATGGATGTAATTGGCAGTCATTTCTAGGCTTAGAGAATCTGTCTGGAGGGCAGTGGAGCATCGTGGAGGAGAGTGTGAGCTCTGACACTGAAATTCCTGGACTCAAGCCCTAGATCCACCTCATACTATTTGGATGAGCTAGAGTTCACCGGATGTCTTTGTGCTTGACAACAGAACTTCCTCTGTGGGATTATTACGACATCGAAACAGTTAATACATGTAAAACACTTAGGGAGGTGCCTAGCTCAGAGGAAATACTAGCAAAGCATTGAATTTTTGTCATCATCAGTGAACACTCTGCATTGCCAGCAACAGAAACCATCCTGGGCCAACGGAAGCAGAAAAGGAATATATTGGAAGGATATATTGGAGACCAAGCCTAGGAAAATCAGCAGGAATCTTGGAGGTCTATAGTTCAGGACACCAGTGTTGTCACCAAGAGACCCAAAATGTGTAATGGCACCTAGAACAGGGGTTTATTTCTTGCTTGTATAGCAGTTCTTGCAGGGGAGTCATGTGGCAGGACAGCCCTCTTCCTCTGCTCAGTCGTTCAAGGACCCAGGCTGATGCAGTCCCACCATCTTCAGCTTGTGCCTTTCAAGGTCACCCTGGGGGTCATGTCCACTCCAGCCAGAGGTCAGTAAAGAGCATGAAGGAAGAGAGCACAGGTTTTATGGACCAGGACTGGAAGTGGCACTCTATTCGCTTCACCTCAATTCCCCTTGCCGGGACTTAATGCCCTGGCCACACCTAACCCCAAGGGGCACTGGGAAATGTAGTCCCTGGCTGGACCAACACCTGGCAGCAAGGCATCTACCCCAGGTTGCCATGAGCACGAGACATTGGTGGACTCCTGAGGTCAGAGGACTGACAGCGCCGTGGGTACCACCCCACATCCGCCCTTCACCTGCCATCCTCCCTCCTGCATGACTCCTAGGCACTTCTGGCATCCTTGATACCTTGCTCAAGATTTCAGGTCCAGGGACTTCCCTGGTGGCACAGTGGTTAAGAAGCCGCCTGCCAATTCAGGGGACACGGGTTCGAGCCCTGGTCTGGGAAGATCCCGCAGGCCGTGGAGCAACTAAGCCCTTGCGCCACAGCTACTGAGCAGGTGCTCTAGGGCCCATGTGCCACAACTACTGAAGCCCACATGCCTAGAGCCTGTGCTCTGCAACAAGAGAAGCCACCACAATGAGAAGCCCGCGCATTTGCACAGCAGCATTTGCTAATTTCAGCAGGAGAGACTCTACTTTTTGCTTGCTTGTTTGTTTGTTTAAACAGCTTTATTGAGGTATAATCTAGCCATAAAATTCACCTGTCTTGAGTGGACAATTTATTTTTAGTAAATTTACATAGTCGTGCAATTGTTACCACAGTCATTTTAGAACATTTCCATCACTGGAAAGATCCCTCAAGTCCATTAGCAGTTCTCTCCCCATTCTCCCCTCCCCCAGCCCCTGGCAAACACTAACCTGCTTTCTGTCTCTGTGAATTTACCTATTCTGGACATTTCATAGAAAAGAATCATACACTACGTGGCCTTCTGTGTCTGGCTTCCTTCACTGCGCATAACGTTTTCAAGATTCATCCCTGTCGTAACATGTATCAGTACTTGATTCCTTTTTATGTATTAATAATACGCCACTGTATAAATACACCAGATTTTGTTATCCATTCACAAATTGATGGACTTTGTGGTTGTTTCCCCTTTTTGGCTGTTGTGGACATGTGTGCAACTGGCCGTTGTTCTGAATACAGTTATTCCAGTGGGTGTGAAATGGAATCTCATTGTGGTTTTGACTGGTATTTCTGTGCTGACTTTTTTTTTTTTTGGCTACGCCGTGTCGCTTGTGGGGATCTTAGTTCCCCGACCAAGGATTGAACCGGGTCCCCCTGCAGTGGAAGCACCGAGTCCTAACTACTGGACTGCCAGGGAATTCCCAGCTATTGTTGAGGGTTTTTTTGTTGTTGTTTGTTTTTGCGATACGCTGGCCTCTCACTGTTGTGGCCTCTCCCGTTGCGGAGCACAGGCTCCGGACGCGCAGGCTCAGCGGCCATGGCTCACGGGCCCAGCCGCTCCGCGGCATGTGGGATCCTCCCGGACCGGGGCACGAACCCGTGTCCTCTGCATCGGCAGGCGGACTCTCAACCACTGCGCCACGAGGGAAGCCCCTATTGTTGAGTTTTAAGAGCTCTTTATATGTTCTGCAACAAGTCCTTTATCAGATATATGATTTGCAATATTTTCTCCTAGTCTGTGGCTTCTCACTTTCTTAATCTTATAAAATTCCTTTTTATTTAACAACTTTTTTTGAGGTATGACTTACATGCAATAAACTGTACTTATTTTAAGGGTTCACTTTGATGGGTTTTATCACAGGTATTTGCCAGGAAACCACCACCATAGTTAAAAATATTTCCTTGGGCTTCCCTGGTGGCGCAGTGGTTGAGAGTCCGCCTGCCGATGCAGGGGACACGGGTTCGTGCCCCGGTCCGGGAAGATTCCACATGCCGCGGAGCAGCTGGGCCCGTGAGCCATGGCTGCTGAGCCTGTGCATCCGGAGCCTGTGCTCCACAACGGGGAGAGGCCACAACAGTGAGAGGCCCGCGTACAGCAAAAAAAAAAAAAAATATTTCCTTCACCCCCCAAATTTCCTTGTGTTCCTTTGCAGTCCATCTCTCCCGCCATACCTGACCTCAGGGAAGCACTGACCTGATTTCTATCACTGTGCATTCATCAAAATCCTTTTTTCTCCAAATGGCCAAAAAATATAATTGTTATTCTTTTTGAACTAATTTTTTCCTTTTAATTGTGAAATATTGCAGACGTAGAGGAAATACTATAACAAACACCCATGGACCCACCCCTTAGAATTAATAGATATTAACACTTTGCCCTATTTGCTTTGAGTTTTATTCCCTTGTTTAGGGACTAAAGCTAAAAAGCCTCACCCCGTTCTCACTCCTTCCTCCTTCATCTGTCCTGAAGTTGCTGAGTATTAGTCCATGTGAGACTTTATACTTTTCCTGAATACATATGTGTGTCCATAGTGCACGTTCTTGTTTTTACCGCGCTGTTTGTATCTTTTGGACCTAGTATTTCTTCTCGTTATGTTTGGGAGATTTTTCTGCGTTGAAGTATATGAAGCTCATTCGTTCTTTTAATTTTTTCCTTTGCAAATCGTGAGATTTATTCGTAGCGAAATATTTCAGAAGTGTTGGTAAGTTGGCAAAAGCATGCCTGGGGATGTAAGACACTGCTAGGGAAGCAAACGAGTAATTTCACCATTTTTGCTTTGTTTTGGTTTAACCACTGTGCTCGGCAAGCATAGCTTCATTTATAGGTTGTGACATAAAATCCTCCTCGATTTCAGGCTGAGATTCCCTTTTGAGCCTTTACCTTTAAGAAACTGTCTAGATTTACAGAGGTCATTGACAGACGGATTCAAATTTTGGTTTTTAAACAAAATGGAATGTGAGGAATTCCCTGACCGTCCATTGGTTTAGACTCCACGCTTCCACTGCAGGTGGCGTGGGTTCAATCCCTGGTTGGGGAACCAAGATCTCGCAGGCCCCCCAGCGCAGCCAAAATATATATATACATTTTTAAAAATTTAAAAAAAGAAAGGAATGTGCTGTCATCCTGTCTTTGAGTCCCTTTAACACAGGCCATAGTCGTGCCCGTCCCCCTCCCATTTTGAGTGGGGGCCTGGACTTTCTCAGTCCTGGATTCTGAATCCATTTTGCCTTTTTTTGTGTGTGTGTGTGTGTGTGTGTGTGTGTGTGGTATGCGGGCCTCTCACTGTTGTGGCCTCTCCCGTTGCAGGGCACAGGCTCCAGACGCGCAGGCTCAGCGGCCATGGCTCACGGGCCCAGCCACTCCGCGGCATGCGGGATCCTCCCGGACTGGGGCACGAACCCGTGTCCCCTGCATCAGCAGGTGGACTCTCAACCACTGCGCCACAAGGGAAGCCCCCCATTTTGCCTTTTAACAGACCCTCAGGGAGAATAGAGAGTTCAAGGATCCATCACGACCCTGCTTCCTGCACCCAGGCAGGAGCCTGGAGGACATCATAAGACTGGGGCTCCTTTTGGGAGGGGCCAGTGTAATTTCCCAACAGGAAGAGTGTTAAATAGGCAGTCAGGACACCTTGAAGTTAGATGTCTCAGGCTCATCTGACAGGTGGCCAAGGCCAAGTCTGGCTGCCCATGGGCAACAGGGAGGAAACAGACTGACCAAGGGCGTGGCACCAGACAGTGGCATTTCTCTGGCCCTCACCAGAGGCTGCAAGTGAAAGTCACTTGGAAGAGATCGGGAAGGTGGCTGGACAACTCTCGTTCATTTGGGTCATGAAAACTTTTTTTTTTTTTTTTTTTTGGCTGCGTTGGGTCTTTGTTCCTGCGCGCGGGCTTTCTCTAGTTGCGGCGAGCAGGGGGTATTCTTCGTTGCAGTGCGCGGGCTTCTCATTGTGGTGGCTTCTTTTGTTGCAGAGCATGTGCTCTAGGGCACAGGCTCAGTAGTTGTGGCGCTCGGGCTTAGTTGCTGCGCGGCATGTGGGATCTTCCCGGACCAGGGCTCGAACCCGTGTCCGCTGCGTTGGCAGGCGGATGCTTAACCACTGCACCACCAGGGAAGCCCTGGGTTATGAAAACTTTTAACTAAAGCAAAGTGTATACCTAAAGCAAAGTGTACAAATCCTAAGTGTATAGTTTGATAAACTCACAGAAAGAACAGGAAACAGAATATAACCAGCCCCCCAGAAACCCTACCATGCCCCCCTTCTAGTCGCTATGCCTCCCAAGGGTAACCACCATCCTGACTTGTAACCCTGTGGATTGAATTTGCCTCTTTGGGGACTTTATATAAATGGAATCACACAGCATGTATGCTTGTGTGGCCTCTTTCACTCAACATTGTCTGTGAGATTTATTCAGCTTTTTGTATGTCGCTGTGGTTCATTTGTTCTCATTGCTGTTGAGTGTTTCACTGTGTGCATCCTTTTTTACCAATCCTTCTATGGTGGGCATTTGGGTGGTCTAGAGTCTTTTTTTTCATAGCACTGAGGTGAACATGCAGGGACATGTCTTTCAGAGAACATGTGCCAGGTTTCTGTGGGTGTCCACCCAGGAGCGGAATTGCTGGCTCATAGAGCACTGAATGCTAAATTTAGGAGTCACTGCCAACCAGCTGCCAGAGTGGGTGTCCTCAATTACCTCCTCCGGGTCTGAGTGTGATACATCTTTGGCAGCACTTAGGATGTGTGGGTGTTTCATGTCAGCCATTCTGGGGTGTGTAGAGTGCTTTCTCTTTGTGATTTTAATTAATATTTTCCTGACATGTAATGAAAAGACCGCATCTTTTCACATGTCTAGTGGCCGTTTAGATTTTATCCTCTTAGGTGATTCAAGTCCTTCTCTATTGGCTGGTCTGCCAATAGCAGTGGTTAACCTCTTAGTGGTTAGGATTCCAGGCTTTCCATGCTGTGGCCGGGGTTCAATCCCTGGTGTGGGAATTGAGATCCCACAAGCCACGCTGTGCAGCCCCCAAAAAACAGTCCTCCTATTCCTTTGAGGAATAGGAGAACTAAAGCTGGAGGTGGAAAGATGGACTTCTGTCTTGCAGTTTACCCCCTTCTATGTAGTCTAAATGATTCCCCCCATGTGCATGTTATTCTTCTAACTTAAAGGAAGAAAACCTAATTAGGTCAGCCTGGTTGCTGTGGAGGATGGTTGGAAGGGGTCAAGTATAAATGTTTTCAGAAATTCATCCCTTAATGAGCCCAAGGAACCTTATTTTTCCCATCAGTCCATGTATCAGTGGATGAATATTAATTATTACTGCAGTGAATCAGGTTTCAACATCAACTCTAGGCTTATGTTGCATTTACAAGTGACCACAACGCTGATAATCCTTGTTCACATGAGTAAGTGATTAGATAAGGAAGGAGTTGGCGTTAGAGCAGGCGCTGCAGCCCTGAGCTCCGTCCAAAGCCCCAAACCCCACAGTGAACACACGTCAGGACGGAGCGCAGCACCGTCGGCCCCACCTTCGGGGAGAGGGAAGGAGCCTGGCAGGTGGGTTGTGGGAGGGGCAGAAGGAGCAAGCTTTACACCCGCCCTGGACTTCTGACCGCTCCCATCCCCTGCCAGAGATTGCGGCCTCCACTCCGGACCTCCCCTCCAGGGCAGCAATTCTCATCCCCAGCCGATCACCAGAATCTTCTGGACGTTTTCAAAGGATGCCGTCAGGGCCACCCCTGGCCAGATAACTAACTGGGCATTCCGCGTGCGAGGCCTGGCGCGGGTCTTGGTTAAGGGGCCCATTCCCCGCTGGCGCCCGCGATTCTGGCTGCCGTGTTGCCATTGCTCCGACCCGGACACCGAGGCGTCGAGGGGCGGGGCTTGCATTCCCAGCAAAGATCCCTGACCCCTGTCTTCCCCCGCAGTGTACCACTGGGCCGAGATGCAAGCCAAGATGCGCCTCACGGGCTTCAATGCTGAAGCCGTCAAGCCGCTGAACGAGGCGGCGGCCGCCGAGCTGGGCGCCGAGCTGCTGGGCGAGGCCACCGTCTTCATCGTGGGCGGCGGCTGCCTGGTGCTGGAGTACTGGCGCCACCAGGCGTATCAGCGTCGCAAGGAGGGGGAGCAGCGCGCCGCCTGGGACGCGATGCGGGACGAGGGGGGCCGCCTGGCGCTGGCGCTGGAGGCCCTGCAGGCGCAGGTACAGGCGGCACCGCCGCGGGGCGCCCTGGAGGAGCTGCAGGCACAGATGCAAGAGATGCGCGCCCAGCTCTGCGCCCTGGACCCGCCGCCCGCGCCCCAGGCAGAGCCCACGCCCAAGGAGTAGGGGGCCGCAGGTCCCTGGTCTCAGACGTGACTGATGCCTGGGCTGCCATGTCTGTCCCCACTGTCCCTTCCTGAACCGGCCCAGCTAACACCACCAGGTCCCTTTAGAGTCAGAAGGGATCTTGGACTGGGGCTGATCCAACCAGGCTTCTGGTCACCTCCCTACTAACCTGCCCAGTGAGGGGTACCTTCCACTGGGACACCCCCATCCACCGGTGGAACGTTCCAGCCCGACCCCCATCGCCCCACCGCATCCACTGGTTTAGCACTTTGGAATGGAAAAGCAGTGTCTTCCACTGGACCCCACCCACGCACCAACAGGAGGGCCAGCAGGGCACATGGACCATTTAATTTTGTCACTCATACCTCCAACTTACCTGAGGAGTGGTCCTTTCCCTGGGACCCTCATCCATTACACCAGGACACCTCATCCCACTTCTTCACTGGTACCGACCATTGTAGTGAAAATATAGAAACCTCTGATGGACTTCCCTACCCCTTGACCTTCCATCTACCTCACTCTTCTGGGGGGGCAGGGAATAGGATGGATCTTGGTGGGCATTAGCTCCAGTGGGTCTCCCTGTGGCTTCTCTAGTCCACCACTGGTGCCTTGACTGGGGTCCTCCCCTCTTTAAGTGGATCATTCCAACAGATCCCTCCACCCTTTCCTCCATCCAAATCTCCTCTTCAGAGTACTCAGGGATTCCCCCTTACTTCTTGCCTTTGAACTGGACACCCAGTGTCCACCCCCGTCCTTCATGCAAAGGCTTCCTCCACCTGCCCCCTCAGCCCTGAAGTTCACCACCTCCAACCAAATGGAATAATTCCACCAGGTAGTGTTAAGTGTTACCTACCTCACCTATCCCCTGCCAACCCATTGAACCATTAAAGGGGATGTGTTATGAGCTCTGTTATTTCTGAATTCTATTTTTGTTTTAGATTGTAAATGTTGTATAATTTAAGGAGCTCTGGGGGAAAGTCATCTTGAGAATGTGTCTGAGAACCACGATGTACGTCTGCAAAATGGGTGGCAGGCTCACTAAAATTAGAGGCTGGGAGGGATCTGGTGGGAAGGGGCCAGTGTCATCCTTTGAGCCCTTTCCCAGATGGGGAAACTGAGGCCCAGGGGAAGCAAAGGGTCTTGTCCAAGGGCACGCGGTCAATGAGGGACTGCCCCTGGCTTTCTCTAGGGTGGTGAAGTGGTTGGGGCGGGGTGGGAAGGAGTGAGGAAGCTGCCTGGTGAGGGGCACAGAGAGGAAGGGAGGCAGGAAGGCCGAGAGGGGCCAGAGGCCACCCTAGCTGCAGGAGTCTGAGGGCAGGTTCGGGTGGGAAGAAGGAAGGTGAGGGGAAGGCAGATTACTGGGGGAGGAAGGGACACGCCCCCATCCTCATGAGAGCAGCCCTTCAAATCACTCCAGAAATCTTAGCATTTATAAAAACTGGCAGATTTATTCCACAGGGGCCCATTTTCAAGAAGCTAAAGGTGAAGGTGGGAGAGGGGAGGTTTCCTCCCCTTTTCCTTTCCCCCTCATCTTTTTTTCCCCGGGGGGTAAAAATGGCCTGGACCCCAAAACCTACCGAAATAAAAAACCAAAAAACTGAGGTTCTAAAAAGTTACAGCATCTTAATTCCTCATAGAAAAGGGGAAGGAGCCAGAGGGAAGGGAGGTCCCTGGGGTGGAGGGAGCTGCCCCCAGCCTAATGGGACAACCCCCCTTAAATAGCTGTCCCAAGTGGGACAAACCAGGGGCACAGCATTTAAAAACTCCCCACATCCCATTTTATCAAAACCAAAGAGAAAAAACATTTCCTCCCCCCAAACCTAAATATATATATATACTTTTTTTTCTTAAAAAACAAAACTTCAAAGGCATTAAGCGTTAAAGTGAATCTAGAACAAGGGAATGTGAAATTCCCTCCTTCCTTCCCCCTTACTGTGGGGTTAATTGGTACATCCCCAGCAGAGGAACCAGCCCCAAGAGGATGGCAGAGGGGAAGGACCAAAGGGAGCAAAGGGTGGGGGCCTCCCCAGCCAATCAGCAGCCAGTATGGGTGTGGGCATGGTGCCAGGGAAGCCACACCCCCTTGGAATTTTCCAAGTGAGATAGGGAGTGGGGAAGACGCATTCCTGTGTAGTCTTCAGCCAATTCCAAGTCAAGTTGAGGCAGGGAAAGCAGGGTGACAGGCGGAGGGCGTGTGCGGAAAGGAGAAACTGGATCTTCTGGGGCCCTGTGGTCAGGGGGAGCCCCGCTTCCTCAGCTCCTGGACAAAGGCTGGAAGGAAACTGGGCAGAGGTCAGGGGCACAGCTTCTTCCCCCTTCCCTTCCAAAACAGGGCTTTCCAAGGGACATGATGCCTCCAAAATAAATAAATGTTTAAAATAAAAAACCACCTCACCTTCAATTATTTCCTCTTTCATTTTCTGCAGTTCCTTCCTCACCTCTTCCAGAAGCTCCTGAAAATGATGGGGTACCAATCAGGAAGGGTACTTGGACTTGCAAAAGTGAATGCCCCCTTTCTTAATGACTGAGGGGCCAGAAGAAGGAGGTTCAAGACCCCTATTACACACACACCATGACATCACTGGCAAGGCCACAAAGTGAGAATTCTAGGGGAGAATTCTGGATCCTTGGAGCCAGAAGGAAAGTACTGGAGAACATCCAGTACCAAGGCTGGCAAATACATTGCAGTCTCCTGCCACCTCCAATTGGTGATAAATGTCTGGGGCCAGTGTACTGAAAAGGATTCTGGGTACTCAACAGAAGTGAGTCCAGTGATAAGATTAGTAAGGTCTGTCATGGGCACTGGGTAAGGTGGTTATGGTGTCTGTGTCATCCCTGACATGATCCAATCTCTCTCCATTTCTCAGACTGGAAAACTGAGGTTCCCAAGGCTTTTTCTAGAATCACATGGCAGGTCAGTGGCAGAGTCTGGACCCAGATCTCCTTTCTATCCCCCGGACCTCACTCCCAGTCCTTTCCCCAAGCTACCTGTTTCACCCTCTCCAGGTCTGACTCATCACTGGAGCTGGGCGTAGAGGGTTGGGCCTCGGAAGTGGTCACTGAAGAAGATGACTTCATCCTGGGAGAGTTGGTGTGGTTTGGAGCGGAAATGAGGTTAGAGAGAGGGTCTGCCTCCCCTGCCTCCCATTCCAGGGGTCACACAGTGTTCCTCCCTACAAATTTGGCAAATTCAACTATTTTGGGGGGTGGGGCCCCAGTATTGATGGCCCACCTTGGCAAGGTTGTGCTGTTCTTCTCCCAGGGTCTCCGCACAGATTCTAGGGGACAGGCAATAAATCAAAAAGATCAGGGACAAGGAATGCCCTGCCTCAATCTTTCTCCCCGAGCCTCATCAGCCCCTGTTCAAAGAACCATCTCAGGAGACTACAATCCCCAGCACTGTTTGTACAGACTCTCCCATCGAGGTGTGTTATATGTGAGAAGCGGGCATCCTGGGACTTGTAGTTCCTGTGACTAGACTGGGCTCTCACTCACCACTGTGGGCTGGGACTCTGGCCTCTGGCTCCTCCTGCTGGTGGGAAATAAAACTGTCATGAGCCAAGGGCTTCCCTGGTGGCGCAGTGGTTAAGAATCCACCTGCCAACGCAGGGCACACGGGTTTGAGCCCTGGTCCGGGAAGATCCCACGTGCCACGGAGCAACTAGGCCAGTGTGCCCCAACTACTGAGCCTGCACTCTAGAGCCCGCGAGCCACAGCTACTGAGCCCATGACCCACAACTACTGAAGCCCGCGCGCCTAGAGCCCGTGCTCCACAAGAGAAGCCACGGCAATGAGAAGCCTGCACACCGCAACCAAGAGTAGCCCCCGCTCAGCACAACTAGAGAAAGCCCGCGCGCAGCAACGAAGACCCAATGCAGCCAAACATAAATAAATTTAATAAATTAAAAAAAATAAACTGTCATGAGCCAGCCCCCCACCCCCGACGCCGCACCTCTGCTCATTTTCCTCCTCCACCTTCAAACCTAGCCCATCCCTGTCACAGCCCCCTCCCCGATATTCCTACACAAACGGTACATCCTAAGGGGTATATGGCAGGAACAGCCCCTGACCCACATTGGCAGATTCATCCTTGGCGGTTTTCTCCCCAACTTGCGTGGCTTTCCTTCTGTAAGAGAGAAAGGCAAAAACAGATGGCTTCAGCCCTCCCTCAGCCACTCAACAATTCCCTTCCCCGGAGCTCTAGAAAGGTGGATTCTAGCGTGCAGACTTCTGGAATTTGTCAGGGCTAAGAAAATTTTAGTTTTAGAAGTTAAAGAGAGTACTGCTCTCGAACTGGGGTGGGGCTCTCCGATTCCCACGTTTGGGAGTAACACAATTCTAAGGGCGGAGTTCCCAGGTTCTGAGGCAGGATCTCCTAAGGTCCTGGGGTTTAGAACATTCCAGAGGCTACCTGGGTGGTTGCAAACCTCAGCCATCTCAGGAGAATGCAATCCCCATCATTATATCCCAAACCTGGCTATCAAAGGGCGAACTTTCACCCAAAGAAACCAACTAACTGGGAATCTGAGCCCTCCCCCGCACCCGGCCCTACTGAACAGGAATCTCCAGGTGATAACTGCTGGTCTGAGGGGTGTGTTCCAAGGGCTTTCTGCGGCTCTTGAGGGCTCCAGGCTCAGGCTCACCTCCGGGCCAGCATGGCATTCATCTCTTCCATGAGCCCCCCGCCCGTGCTTCGACTGCTCTCAACTTTGGGGGCCAAGGGCCCCCCTGAGGCCTCCTCCTGCTGGAGAAATTACAAAGAGGTGGGGGCTTTATAGGCGAGCCTCCTGGCCTTCCAGCCCTCCTGTGAGGCTCCCAGGAAACTCTGGCCTCATCCCATTATAATATCAGGCCCCGTCAACCCACACCCGCCTTGCCTGCCCCCCTCACCTTGCTGACTTTCCTGAGTTTGGCTCCGGCAATGGCTGCGGCCAGGCCGGGGGCCCCAGTCCCTCCACCACTGGGGCCTTGTGCTGTGGGGAGAGGGGGCGCAGGGGGTGGGCCTCCCCCTGCTCCATGCCCCCCAGCCGAGATCCCCGAGGAGGAGAGACCAGGGGGTGGGGGGGGACCCGGAGGAGGGGGAGGTCCTGGAGGCGGGGGTGGTCCCCCAGCTGTGGGAGCAGCTGGGCCTCCTGTAAGAAACACGAAAAAGGAGGGGTGCTGAGAGAGAAGCCTTGTTCTCTGTTGTCCGGCTGGCCCACCCCCTCCTCTGGGGTGGTCACCCGAGCCCCGAGGCCATCCAAGCAATCACCTGCGTTGGAGACCCTGCGTTCCCGCTCCATGAGCTCCGACTGCTGCTGCCTGCGGAGGGAAGGCGAGCTGCCATCACTCAGAGCCCCAGGCTGGCCAGCAACTTCCCGGATCGCCCCTCAGAGGTCTCCAGCAAGGCTGGCTCCTAAGCCCCACTCATGTCCTCCACTCCCCAGGGGCCAGGAAAGGGTTGCAGGGGGAGGACAGGGACAGAGCGAGAGCAGGAGGCGAGCAAGCTGGTCATCAGACTGTCAAGAACACCAGGATACAGAGCGCCCGGGATCCTCCAGACAACCAAATTCTGGACTCTGGGGATCTGGGGGACCAGGATTTGAAGGGTCAGAAGGTTCGGCAGCTCTGGGTGTCAGGAGGTTTTCAAACTCCAGGAGGTGGGGGGTTTCTGAAAGAGGGCCATTTCTAGTCCCCTGGGAGTTGGAACATTCTGAAAACTGCAAGTTGGAGAGGTCTGAACTCTAGGAGTCAGGGGTTCTGGAACAATCTACAACTCGGGCAGCAGTAAGGTTCCCCACCCAGGGACTGGCCCCACCTTTTCTGTTGCTCCATCTCCTCTGGGGAGGGGCCGTTCTGGACAGACCAAGTGGGAGGTGCCGTAGGCGGTGTCGGTGGGGGCGGAGGCCCACCTCCTGGAAGGTGAGAGTAAAGGCTGCTGAGTCACCCAGGAAGCGGGCGCCACCCCTCAGCACGTTCCCTCGGCTCTCCCGGGCCTCCCAGGGACTCTGCGATGAGGGGTCGGCACGAGCTTCCCCTGACTGAGCTGATGTCAGGTGGGTGCTGGGAGGATGCCCAGGTCACAGGCGGAACAGCAAAGGCCCAGAGAGGGGAGCCGCTTGCCCCAGGTCCTGCAGACCCGAAGTTGCAGGAACAAGGCTTGAAATGAGGCCCACTCCGGCATCCAGGCTCTTAGGGCACCTGTCACAGCCGCTCAGACTGCCCCACCTGAAGACCCAGGAAAGGCTGAGAGCCTCTTCCTCAACCCCCCTCAGGCCTCTGGCTCCCATGCATTTTTCTGTGCCTCGGACAAGCAGGCCCCTCCCCACTAGCCCTGAAGCCGCTCCAGGAAGCAAACACCTCCGCCATTTGGTGATTTGTGACCCCACATGCATAGCCGTCACTTTGCTCCTCAAAGTGTACTGTTTATGGACCGGTAGCCTTGGCGTCACCAGGGAGCTTGTTAGAAGTACAGAGGCTCAGGCCCCGGCCAACCCAACTGAATCGGAATCTGCGTTTCTCCTAGATGATTCGTGGGCACATTCCAGTTTAAGAAATACCAACTGGAGGTTTTTTCTTAATACTGTTGCCTGAAGACTAACCGATGATGACATAAGTCAGTATAATGGTTACCTGGGGAAAGGGCACAAGGAACTTTCTGGAGGCTGGAAATATCTCTGTCTTGATCTGGGAGGTCACACAGGAGTGTGCATGTGTAAAAATTCCTGGAGCAAAATGTACTCTTAGGAACCACGCGTTTTATACGTGGGTGCACTCGGGGCACACAGGAACCCACAAAACCCTCATACTAATTCTCCACAGAAGTTGCGAATTGGCCTCATTTTCAGATGAGTAAACTGAGGCCAAGTGGTGAAGTGGCGGCCCCAGGCCACACGGCAGGGCTCGGTGGTCCCCTCTGCCCGCTCTCTCTAACCTTCCAATGCCTCTAGGGCGCTGGCCATGCCGGCGGCAAACTGTGTTGCATCCTCCTTGCTGCCGAAGTTGAGGCCCCAGACCTGGCGGGCGTCACGCCACTGGTGGAAGTTGGGGGTGGCCTGGTTATACTTGACACCCCGGACGATGGCGCAGTTGATGACCACCTGGCGGGGGGGGAAAGTGGATGAGGAGTGGTGGGGCGCAGCGGGTAGAGGGGGCGGGGAGGGAAGCCTCACCTGCTGGTCTGGCTGCATCTTCCGGCCGACCACCCGGAAGGAGTTGGCAGTGGGGTTATGATAGATCTGGACGCGGCTGAAGGCCTGGGGGCCCGTGCCAGCAGGCAGCCATCGCTTGTTGCTGTCATCGTAGAGCATCACAGTGGCCCGGCTGGAGCAGACAACTGTCTCACTGCCCGGAGGGAGGAAAGGGGAGAGAGGCCAGTTAGCTGAGGGGAGCCTGGCACCCTCCCTCCAGGGGCCGGTCACCTTCTCCATCTGGGGCCCCCTGGGAGAGTAGGAGACACAAGACAGTGTGAGAGGAAGAGGGACCCATGGAGAGGCAGAGGAAGACAGGCAGACAGGGAGAGAGGGCTGGGGACAGACCCTCGAAGAGACCCAGACAGGGAGACTGGGAGAGAAAAGACAGACGGGATAGAGAGACAGACAGACTGGGAGAGTCAGACAAAGAGACAAACAGGGGATGGGAGACGGACAAGGAAAGAGACAGACAGTCAGATGGGGGGAAAGAAGACAGGAAGAGGAAGAGTCAGACAGACTGGAAGAGACAAACATACAGACTGATGCAGAGAGAGCGCTGAGAAAGGAATCAGACTGACGTAGCGGAGACAGACTGAAAGACAGACAGACAGAGGAGTAGTGGGGGAAAACAGATGGAAAGGCAGGGAGCAGAGAAAGATACAGAAATGGAGAGACAGGCAGATGGAGAAAGACAGAGAGATGGACAGAGAGACTGAGGCAGTCTGAGAGATGCAGAGTGAGCTGGAGGAGGGGGCCCGGGAGAAGCGGACGTAAGGGGCGGGGCAGGAGCTCTGGGCAGTGCTGGGAACCAGCCCCTGCCTGGTGCCCTTAGAGCCTCAGTTTCCCCGTCTCTGCTGGGGTGCTCGGAGCCCCCCCTTCCCCCAACCACCTCTCCCCACTGAGGAGGAGGAAGCTGAGGCTCAGGGAGGGGAAGGGTGAGGCTTGCAGCAAGTTGGGGACCAAGGCTAGATCCCAGGCTCTTCCACTTCCTGCTGCCAACCCCGTCCCTCCGGCCCCCCTGGCGCCAACGGCCATCAGTGGACACTCGCTGCTCCGTGTCAGGCAGGGACCCAGACAGCCCCGGCCCCACCCTCCAGAGCAGGAGAGCCTCACAGTGGTCTGTCCTGTCTGCAGACAGTGATAATCCCAGACCAGGCCTGGGGTGCCCAGAAGGAGTGCCTGCCCCAGCCTGGGGATCAGAGACTTCCTGGAGGAGGTGACATCTGACTTAGCCTTGTGGGGAGGGGGTCAGTAAACTGGTTCAGGGTTCAGGATCTGATATCCACAGATGTAGGTTCAAATCCCCGTTGGGCCACCTACTCCGTATGACTCAGGCAAGCAGCCTTCCCACATGAGAGAAGGCATCTTCCTTGCCTGCAGACTGGGGAAATGACAGACCCCACCTCCCCCAGGGCAGTGGGAGAAGTAGATGAGTCTGGACATGTAAAGTGCTTGGCACAGTGCCTGGCATGTACTGAGTGCTGAGTAACTGTCAGCATCCTTTCCACGGGCACCCTGAACAGGTACCACTGGGTCCCTGGACAGCCACATCCCTCCCACCCCCTACCAGTCCTTCTGGGGAGGTTCAATGCCCTCCTCCCCCAGTGGGGAAACTCAGGCTCCCAGACAGGAAGTGACTTGCCCAAGGTCACACACAAACCAGGGGGAAGCAATGGTCCCCACCCCCACCGGACTTTTTCCTGAAAAGAAGAAGTTGGTGGTCAGAGGTTTCCGGGGAGAGAAATTATACCCCACAATGGCTCTGTCTCTACCAGGGCTGGGGGCTGGTGCATAACACTGACGCTGTAAAAGACAAGGCAGGGAAAGCCCCTCAGCAGACCCAGATCCGGGTTCCTAGGCCAGGAAGCTGAGGCCCCAGACCCTCCCCCCAGGTTTACATAATTGGGGCACCTCCCTCTTATCAGGCACTTCAGCTGCTCAGATGCCCTAAGCCCTTTCCTCAGAGTCTCTCATTTTATTCTCACTGCAGCCCTTCTAGATGGGCTATTTCATCCTCATTCTGCAAGGACTACAAACAGAGGCCCAGAAAGGTTGCGTGACTCGCCTGTGGTCACACAGCTAGTAAGTAGCACAGCAAGGGTTTGAACCCAAGCCACCTGGCTCCCAAGTCCACAATCTTAACCACCGGGGACTGTGTGGGCCCTACCCAAACACCAGGTGCTGTTTCCAGACAAGTGCAGCCTCAGGGGCTCTTTCTGGCTTCCACTGCCCCTGGCAGGGCAGGGTTAAGGCCTCGCCCACACCTGCCACCCACACCCAGGGCAGACTCTGCCCAGGTGCCCGGGGCCTTCGTTGCTACCCAACCCTGGCTGCACTTTGCTCTCCCAAGCGACCCTGCCCTGCTGAGTCTCTGGACTGGCCAGAGAGCTGGATGTCTGCAGAATGACCCCAGACTGGTCTTGTCCCTCTCCAGGCTGTGGTGTCCCCATTACAGCAAAAGGATCCTGTTAAAACACAAGTCAGATCGTGCCCCTCCTCTTCTTGGAAGCTCCCGTGGCAGCTCCCACAGAATTTTTATTCTGGCCAAGTTCTCTCCAGGGCCTTCGTGATCTATGTGATCTCTGATCTCATCCCTTCCTTTCCCCCAGCTTGCTGTTCCAGCCCCACTGGCCTCCGCGCTGCTCCTTCAACGTGCCAGACACATTCCTACCGCAGGCTGGTGCTCTTGTTCTCCCTCATCCTGGATTTTCACCTCCTTCGGGTCGCCACTTAGCCGACACCTCTTCCAAGAAGCCCTCCCTGACTACACTATCTGGAAAAGCTCCTCTCCCTCTCATTGCACGTCCCACGTTTCATAGCACCTGATCCCTGCCTGACAGATCCCTGTCTCCCCTACCAAAAGGTCAGGACCATGAGGGCAGGGATTTTTGTCCTTTCTGCTGTGTCCTCGGAACCTAGAATCACGCCTAGGACATAGTAGGTACCCAAGAGTTGTTAAATTAGCCATCTATAAAAAAGGAAAAGTTTTTAACAATGGCAGCTGGTATTTATTGGTTAGCCTGTGTACCAGACATTGTTCTAGGTACTGAGCTGCAAGTTCCACAGTGAACCTTGCAATGACCTCATGAGATGGACTCTGGTGCTCACCCTTTTTACAGATGAGAAACTGTGGCCACAGAGAGGTGAAGACAGTTATCCCAGGTCGCGCAGCAAACAAGCAGAGGGGCTCATATCTGAACCCAAGTTCCCCACCACCACCACCCCCCCCCCCGGCAATGTTCTTAACCTCATTTAAAGATGAGAAAACAGCTAAGCTGATTTTTTTTTTTTTTAAGGCAAGGTATAAAGTGGTGTGTATCAGAAGTATTTTTTTTTAAAAAAAGAAAAGGTGGGGAGGATATAAATACCTCTGCACACAGACTGGTGATATATGCAGAAGCTGCTTCTCAGGTGACTAACCGTGGCTGCCTCTGAGGCACTGGGGACCTGGGGGCCTGAGGAGGCAGGAAGTGGACATTTTGTACCGTTTACCTTCTTGAATTGCTTGATTATGACTTTTCTTTTCATTTTGTTTTAGCATGGGCTGGTATTACCTATAAAAAACGAATTCATTACTTAAGTTCAAAAAATAAAACTATAAACTAGGCAAAAAGCTAGAATGGAAAAATCCCACAGCCAGGAAGCAGGGAGTGAGATGGAAATGGGGTCTGCCTAATTCCAGTGGTCTCTGGGGTCTCATACCCTCAATTTGACATGAGAGCCTTAATCCCCAACCAGCCCAGAACTCTCCCACAAGTCCTCCCATTCTGGTAAACTCTAGCATGTGGTAGATAAAAGAAGGTTCAAGTCACCCCCTCGCTGTGTGGCTTCCCGTCTCTGAACCTCAGTTTCCAGCCCTGGAAACCATAACTCACTGGGGTTTGGTAAGGATTGAAAGAGATTAAAAAAAGCCCTAAGCACAGGACTTGGAATTTGGCAAGGATTCATATGAGGGAGCTGAGAGGCAATATAGGAGGGAGAGAGCTTCTCATCACGGGAGGCAATCAAACATAGTCACTCTAGTTTACTCAAACCTTCCATATTAGAGGCTTGCCCTTCCTTTCACCCCTTCATCCTATAGCCCCTTAAACCGCAAAACTTGTGATCTACTCCCCAAAGCCCCAGGCACACACAACCTTTCCAAACTACAAATCTTTGAAGAAACCCTGGATAGAAACTCAGATGTAGGGTCTGCAGGGCTTGTATGGGTTCACTCTAGTCCTTCCTCCCTGACAGGCCTCAGTTCCCCATAAGTGATTAGGAAGGTAACTGGGTTCCTTTTTGTTTATCAGCATTATCTTAAGTGTTGGTACAGTGAAAGCACGTTACTTGTATTATTATTTTTTTTTAAAGGCCACTAAAGGTTTGATTTTCCTTTTTCTCTAATAGTATAATACTCTGGAAAGAGGCCTGGGTTCAAATTCAGGCTTGCCCACTTCCAATCTGACTTTAATAGGCAATTTGCTTAATTTCTCTGTGCCTCAGTTTTCCCATCTGGGGAAGGGGGACGGTTCTAATAGTATCAATCTCTTAGAATTGTTGTGAGGATTAAATTGAATCAGGCACCTAGTACAGTGCCTGGCACAAAGTAGATGCTTGATCAGATGGTCTCTCATTATTTAAAAAAAAAAAAACAACAATAATAATTACTATTATTGGAAGAGGAAAGAAATGAACCAAACACTTCTTGAGTCCCTTCTGCCCTGAGATTCTCAGACCTCTGCCCCACTTCCCAGAATTCCAGCTCAGAGTCCCGGACACAGCAGACACTCAACAAATATTTGTCAAACTGGGAGAAAAGGAACTGTATCTTGTAATTTTCCATCTTAACATCCTCTCTTCCAACTGCCCCCAAGACTGTCCCCAGCCAAATCAGCCAGAAATCTGAGGATCCCAGCCCCCTCCCCTCCCTCAATACTGCTTAGGAATTTCTCAGGGATCTTGGGCCAGGCCTTTCTCTCTTTGAGCCTCAGTTTCCCCAGCTGCCCCCAGACAAGGCCATGGGGCTTTCTGAATCCTTCCTAGCTGTCCTGGGAGAAGGGGCATAGCCCAGTAAGTCGGGTGTGGCCATCAGAAAGGAAGACCCCTCAGGAGGTGGGAGTAACTCTGGTGAGACAGGAATCAGCTCGACTTCTGCCCACCTCCCAGGAGGTGGGAGGTTTGGTCGTGGCCAGCAGTAGGGGGGCCTTGTGGGAGGGCCAGGGCCTCGGGGACTGGGGGCGGGGAGGCTGGCCCAGACATTGCTCCTGCCCTTTTACGGTCTCAGTGAGTGAGGCAGCACTAACTCGGACATCCGCCATCCGCCTTCCACCGTGCCTGGGACCGGAAACGCGGCGGGGTGGGGGGGTGGGGGGAGGCAAGGGGCGGGGCTGGGGGGCAGTGGGAGAGGAGAGCCCCCCAGGAAGAAGGTGAAGGAAGAGAGCCTGACTCCCGAAAACCGCCCCCTCTCCCGGGCCAGACCTTGAAGGGATGTTGCTATAATGGGGGAAAGGGTAGGCAGGAAGTCTTGTGGGTGTCTGTGGGTGCCCCCTTGCTCCAAATTTTCCAGCAATCCCTTTACAGCAGAAGGAACAAATGTACGAGGGGGATTCTCTACTGACCGTAAAAAACGAATGCCACCCTATGTCAGAGGGCAGGGGTATGGGGAATGTGGGAGGATGTGGGCGCCAGGGGGTTAATCCCCAGCCGCCCCCAGGGGCCTCCCCCTCGAGCTGGGGGCTTTGGGGCAGGAAGTCCCTGACAGCGTAGAGGAAGGGAGATAGTATTGTCAGGCTCAGGCCTCAAGGGAGAGATTATGGGGGGCCAGGGGAAAGGAAGAATAAGGGGGGGCTAGTCGGGTCCCCCAGCCGCACGGGCCCCGCCCTCAGGTGAGCCCAGGAGTTTTGAGGGAGGCCCGGGAAAGACAAAATCCCTGGGTCCCTTCGGCCCCCAGCCCCCAGGATTAAATTCCTGGGAAGATTGCTGGAACTCTCTGGGAAGCCTGGGTCCCTTGGGGAGAGGGCTATGACCTTGACGCTTTGCAACGCCCCCTCCTCCAACCGCACAACTCGGGACTGCTGGGGAAGGGGGGGCGGTGTTGAGAGAAGGGGGAGGCGCCGTGGTGGGGAAAGCAGCCGGCCCACGGCGCTCTTTGCCGGCCCCTCCCCACACCAGCTGTCTCGACAGGTGAGTCAGGAAGACAAAGGCCCCCCTTCCCCCAGCTGCCGCGCCCCCTCCCTCCCCAGGGCCGTGCAGGTTGGGGAGAGGGGCCGCCCTTCTGGCCCGGGGCCGGGGAGCCGCCCTCGGCCCAGAACGCTCGCTCGGTCCTAGGCACAGCCTGGTTTAAGCAAATTGTGGGTGGGGAGCGGCGGGGGAGGGGAGTCCCAGCCAGACTCTGGAGGCTGCGTCTGGGTCCGTGGATCCGTCCACACCAACCTCCTCCACAGGAGGATAAGCCCCCCAAATTTAGGGGGTTAAGTACCCCCGAAGTTAAGGAGCAAGGTCGCTCTTGAGAAGACTTTTTCCAGCGCCACGTAAAAGGGGACCCCCGAAAACCAAAGTCTACGTCTCAATCTCTCTTCCAGGTCCCAGGGACCCCCAAACCGGCCCCCCACAATCCCTCTAGGGGCCGGGTTGAGATGTGGGGGGAGTCTGAGCCCTGCCTAAATCCTAGCCTCCCTGCGGGGAGTATTTGCCAACTTCAAGGTCCTCTGAAAAAGTCTTTTAAAAATTCGGGAGTCCTTGGAGCGCCCCCAAATCTAAGGGCTCCCGGGAGAACCTCACCGGCACCACGCGGAGCCTTGAGAGTCAAGGGGAAGTGGTCAGTATTTGGAGCTCGTCAAAGGGGGCTCGGCCTCAAATCCGAGGTTCCCAGTGCCCGGTCCCCAAATACCAGCCCGGAGCAAGCTGGGGGGAGGGGGACAAAGGCGGGGCGGGAGCTCGCGCCGGGCGGGGAAGGGTCTGAAGGCAGTTCGAGGCTCACCTCATGGCTGCTCGGCGGGCGGCGGAGCGCCCACGGGGTAGGTGCTCCCGGGGCGCCCCTAGCTTGAGGTTCAGGGGTTCAGGGCTGGCTCCAGGTTCTGCTCAGTCTCCCCCAGGGTCCCGCCCCATAGAGTCCGGCTTCCTGGGGGGAACGTGGACAGGGCCGGGGCGGGTCCTCGGGCGCCTCCTCTCTCGGGGGCTCTGATCGGGGGTCCCGGCAGCAGAAAGGGGGTGCGGCGTCCCCTCCCCGGCGCGCCCCCTCGGCCGGCAGCGGCTACAATGTTACTCTTACTACTGTACTTCTCTTCGCTACATTTCGTTCCAAAATTCCACTCCCCGCACCCATAATGCCCTGCGCCTTAAAGGGGCCGCGGACACCTCAAGGCGGTGAGGTTGAGGGGGGTGGAGGGCGCTTAAAAGGGCAACGCGGAACCGTAGACTTCCGCTATTTCCCTCTTCCCCAACGTTACTGCATAGCGATACACTCTGGGGTTCACCCCCCCAAATTAGAGGGGAAGTTTGATGGAGGGGAAGGGATCCTTCCTTGATCCTTCGTTCTCTCCCACGATGGAAATTCTTAGGGGAATATCAATGGGGGCACAATTTCTTCTCACCCTCCCCCATCGACTTCTCCATTTCTTTACATTCTACTCAGTTTGGGGGGGCGAAGAGGACCTTCTGGTCAAGCATAGATTCTCTCAAATTTTGTCCCTTAAATCCTGCCTTCGGAGCCCTCAACGGTCTCTCTCCACCAATTTATGAGGGATTACTAAGGGGCGAACCCCCTCCCCCGCCGAAGAGCGGAATGGGTGGGGAGGGGGCCCACCCCTCTCACTGCCCGCCCCGCTCCGCCCGCCCTGGGAAGGTGAGGAGGAAGTGGGCCGAGGGGGCGCGGCTGGCCGCTGACTCACAGCCGCGGGGTGTGTGTGGGGCGAGGCGGGGGTGGGGGTGGGGGTTATGGGGTGTGTGTGTGCGGCGCTGGACCTCGGTGGGAATGGGACTCCCAGTCCCTGTGTGAATAAGGCCCCTTGTCCCCTCTCCACGCACGCCCCGCCGTGACTCAGTTTCGTCTGCGGAGGATGGTGGGATCATCCAGCAATCCGAGGGAACGGAGGTGGGGGACCCTCCCTAAGCCGGCTCCCGGGAGCCCCCTCCCCCCACGCGCCAGATTCGGGCTGAGTCCCAACACCCTCCCAGGCTTCCGCCACTGGTCCTGCAGACTCCGCCTTACGTGACGTCACCAATATGTTCACGCCCCTCTCGTAGAGCGCCACCTGGCCTGGGTAAGGTGCCTTAGGCTGGGGCAGGAAACTGGGGAATCAGTTTGACATTTAGAAATGGATAAATTGAGGCCTGGAGGCAGGAAGTAAATCTGGGGTATAGCCCTCTTGCCTGAGCCACGAGGACACCAGTGGTGCAAGGTATGAGTGTAAAACAACTCTTGGGGCCCAGCTGACTAGGTGAGGGAATCAAGATTCCCAGGCTTTTTTTTTCCAAGAGGAATCTGCTGCTGGGTGCCGTCCTGATCTCCTTCACCTCATTCTTCTAGGCCATGCTCTGACATTAATTCTTCTCTAAAGAATGGAGTAATCCTCTCCCCTTATCCACCCCACTCTGGGAAACCTTGAACCCTGATCTATGGTAGGTTATAATTGTTTCTCTGTGTGTCTCCTCAGACTGAGTTCTTTGGGGACAGAGGTAGACTTAATCGATTTCTGAGCCTTACTAACCCAGCCAGGCCCAGAACAGCAGCTCAACACACATTTACATTTATCCAACTGCATGAAAACCCCAGTTCTGTGTGACCATGGGCAAGTCCTTTCTCCTCTCTGGGTCTCAGCTTTCCCATCTGTGAAATGGGAGGGGTGGTGCTTCTGTGTGCCACCTACACTATAGTCAGCAAACTTTTTCTATAAATGTCCAAATAGTAAATATTTTAGGCATATTAAACATAGGGCCTCTTTTGCATATTTTTTTACAGCCCTTTAAAAATGTAAAAGCCATTCTTAGCCCAAGTGCTGTACAAAACAGGTAGCAAGACCCCTGCACTAGAGAAACTCCTGCATATGTACACAGGAGCCTGATCAAGGATCTTTACGGCAGCAGTGACGTAAGGGCAAGAAATTGGAAACAACCTAAATACCCATCAAGAGGATGACGGATGGTGAAACCATTGCACGTCTCTTGTCTGAAGTGCTGAGTAGCAGCTAAAAAGAGTGAGGTGTGTGAGTGGCATGAAAGAAGTTTCCAACACATTATTGAGTAAAAGGAAACAAATTGCCAAATGATACATAGGGTATGAAAAAAATCAAGGAGACACCTAAGGTACCATATACATGTGTGTACATGCCCAATAAAAGGTCTTGAAAAATCCACTCCAAACTCACTGCAGGCGTTACCAGTAGGACACAGAATGGGATCGTGGAGAGTCTGATGGTCATAATCTCAAGCCTCATCTTGAAAATGCTGAGTTCAATCCTGCCTCTAGGCTTTCACACTGGCTGTTCCTTCTGCCTTGGGACCCTCTTCCCTGGGGTTTTTGCATGGCTGGCGAGTTCTCTGTTAGGTTCCTGCTCAATTGTCCCTTCCTCAGAGGTCTTCACTGACCCCGGTCTAAAGCAACCATCCCCAGGTGGAAAGTGGAGTGGCAGTGGGTGAGGGATGGAGAGAGACTTCATTGTATACCGTTTTGTGCCCTTTGAATTTCAAACCAAGTGAACTTACCACCCATTCAAAAAATAACAATGTAAAAAACCCACCATAGCTCCCCTAAGACATTTTCTTATCACGTCCCCCAGTTTCATTTTCCTTGAGACACTTGTCAGTGTCTGAGATGACCTTATTTATGGGTTCCCTTGTTTGCTGTCCCTCCCCCACTCCACCCCACACACTAGGTGGTTCCAGGGGCTGAAACCTCAGTGGGTCTGCCAGGTTGATGGCCTGAGCAGGGCCTTGCACATAGCAGATGCCCCATACGTATTTGCCAAATGACTGGGCAAATCGTGTGTGCAGGGTTTTTTCCACAAGAAAAATGTATTTTGAATTATGTAATTAAAATTTAATTGTAAAAAGTTTCCCCTACCTCCCCTCCAAACAGATGAAAAATAGGAAGGGAAGAGAAGGTTATTGAACTGGGTGATTTTCAGGGTCCATTCAGCTCGAAATATTTCAAAGACATTTAGTTTTGGGGTTTTGAGGTTTGGGGTTTTTTTGGGTTTTTTTTTTTGGGTCTAGCTGGTGGGCGGAATTTCCCCTCTTTCATAAGACCTTCTGTCTTATGAGAGGGAAGTAGGAGAAAGGGAAATAAACATTCTGGGGTTCCTCCATTGGTTTCTCTTCCTTCCGCTAGTCTGCATAGCTGGGGAAGGGGAGTTTTCTTCCTTAATTCCATTGAGGCCCCAGCTGGGCAGAGGGTCCCTAAAGGATGACAGCTGTCAGGCCTCCAAGTCCAAGGCAGAGCTTGAATGGGTGCCAGTGGGCTTCTCAGCCCCATTCTGCCCCATCTGTAACACAAAATGTGGAAGATGGTGAATAGGAACCCCTTCTTGCCCCTCAGCATTTACTCCCCTGTATTCTGGAAGCATTCTATTTTTCCTTTGAGGAATCAGCATTCCCTATCTCTCATTTCCTCAGTTTTGGGTGGAGTGGACCCCAAGGCCAAGCGCTAGAGGATGGGCCTGTGACCCCAGCCTGGCCAATCAGAGACACAGAGACTGGTCAGGCACATGACCCAGTGTGGCCAATGAGAACCAGCTCTGGAAGCACGGCTGCAACTACTGGGAAACTGGCATGCTCTCCCCACTGGGGATGGAGCAGCAACTCTCTGCTACCTCACGTGGAGACGCTGCCTGGGAATGAAGACAACTCAGAGAAAGGAAAACTAAGACAGTTCCTGATGACATCATCTGACAACCGGATGCAGTCATGCCTCAAGTCCCTGTACTCTTCAATTACATGGCCCAGTAAACTCCCTGGTTTGTCTTCCCAGGTTGAAGGGGGTTTCTGTCACTCACAACTCAAAAGAATCCTGACAAAGACCTCCTTTCTGCTGCTGAGAAACCATCACCAACCACCCCCATCCCCACCCCCACCCCCACCCCCCCACCCCGATTGGTGATAACCCAACTCCCTTCTCTGCCCTGCAAAGGCCTTCTGGTTTCCTCCCTCACATTTCCTCCCAGTCCCCCACCCCATACCTTAGTTTACGTGGCTCCACTCACCACCTCCTTGGACATCTCTAAATAGGCTATCTGGGCCTAATTCACAACCTCTCTCCTCTAAGACCTGGGCCACCCTCAGAGATGTCCTGGTGGTCTCTGCAGTGCAGTTAGCCCTTGGTATCGGTCATCAACATCCCTTGAGTTTTTCTGCCTTATTTCTGGATGGAAGGGGTGGTGCTTGGGATGGTGGGACTTCACAAAGCAATGTAGGGGGCACATTTCTTGGAGGAGACGCACAGTCCCTTCTCCTCTGCTTCTGCATCACCACCGCCCGCTCCCCCCGCCTCACCAACCATCATGCCTAGCACAGGACCAGGTGTGAGAATTTATTACTATATCAGGTAAATTCCTGTCCCCTCTGGCCTCAATTTCCCCATCACTTAAAGATGTGGCATGGGGGGGGCGCTGAATTACATGCTTCTAAGAGAAACATTCAAGAACACAGGGTCCTTACCACCCAGCGCTCTCCTGAGGCCTGGCAGAACTGAGAGTAAGCGTCAGCGATGACTGTGGCCCTGGAGAGCAAAGGAAGTCCCTCAGGAGGGGACCCTCCTCCTACCACCCATCCTCCCATTCCACCCCACCCCACCCCAACTCACTTGCAGTGGAGCCCTCCCCCAGGAGGTAAATCCGGGATGTCCTCAGAGGCCAAAGTCCTGAAAACTGTGTTCAAGCTGGGGGGCTCCCGGCCAAAGGCACACAGCTCTGAAAAGGAGGCAAGGATTGTGAGTTACCCTGCTTGCTGACCACCCCTTCCGCCGGGCTCCTGGCACCTGCTCACCTGCAACCCTGCGTCCCAGGGCTGCGTCCAGCACTAGCTCCTTCCTGATGGCCTCCTCACAAGGCCTGGGGGCCCCCGGGAAGCAGACCAGGATGCAGGTCATGTTGTCCAGGCTTCCCTGGAGAAGGCAGAGAAAAGAGAGCCTGGTGGAACACGGTTGAATGCCCAGCACAGGGCTCCATGCCCTAGGAAACAGAGTTTCCCAACACTCCCCTTGCTCTAGTGCCCCCTTCCCAATCTGGTTATGCCCATATCTCTAAAGTCCCACCCTTCTGTCAGTCTAAACCAGGCCTCTCACAAGGACCAATTCCTTAGACCACGCCCTCTCACTGTCCTAGCACCACCCTATTAAACAGAGCCACTTCCCTTTTCCAAAGCTCCTCCCACTCTGCTGTTGAGCTGTTCTTCCTTCTGCCACTATTCACACCTCAGAACCCATCTTTAGGTCTAAGGGCTGTCCCATTCCAAAAGACCACGCCCTTTCTCGTAAATCCCTCCCACTTATCTATCGAGAACTACAACTCTTCCGTCTTGTCTCAAGGCTTCCCTCAGTCTCCGCTCCCTGCACAGTTTGGCCCTGCCCCGTTCCAGCAGGCCCCGTCCCCTATTTGGAGTCCCACCTCTCCTTTTCTAGTTTTACTCCCGCCTCTGCATCAAAGCTCCTCCCCACTAAATCCCTTAGGTTCTTCCCTCTAAGATCTCAAGCCCCGCCCCCAGGACCTTGCAAAGACACGTGTCCAACAGCTGCGCGCAGAGAAGCTGTGGGGCCAAGCCCAAGCAGAGGCGAGACGCCACCAGTCCCGCCAGGGCAGAGCCAGACATGGCGTCCCACACACCATCAGAGGCCAGGAGCATGAATTCGTCCTCTGCTCGGCGTGCCAGGGCGGTCACTTCAGGCTCCGCGGAAACGAGCTGTAGTTCAGGGGGCCTTCCCGGAGCCTCTTTGTAGGCAAAGTCTCCCAGTGCTCGGGACACCGCCAGAGAGCCCTCAAGGCGCCGGCGGCTGATGGTGCCGCCCGCGTCATGGATGCGCTCGCGTTCCCGGGGATGGAGGGGCCGATGGTCTTCGGTGATGAAGGCCACGGCGCCGGCGCGACTCAGAACCGCGCGGGAGTCACCGCAGTGCGCCAGGTACAGAAAGTGCGGGGAAACCAGCAACGCCAAGGCGGTGGAGCCTCCCGGCTCGCCGCGGGGCCAGAGCGCGCGCAGGCGTGCGTCTGCGCTCAGAAAGGCGCGGCGCAGTGCTTCGCACACGCCCTCGGGCTCACCGGGCGCTGGGCCCAGCGCCTCGAGCACGTAGCCCGGCAGGTGGCGCGCACCGAAGAGGGCGGCTCTCGTCCCACCGTGGCCGTCGAGGATCGCGAAGAAAGCCCAGCCCGGGCCCAGCCCGGGTAGCTCAAGCCAAGCGCAATGCGTGTCCTCCATGTGTGCGCGCCACCCTTGCACTGCGCTCGCCCCGAAGCTCAAGCCCCAAGACGCCGCCGCACCCCCGTGCGGCCGCTGGGCGCATCGCGGCGCGTCCAGGAGGGACTGAGGCCCGTCGGGAGAGCTGCGCCTCTCCTCTGCCTCCTCCACCCTCTCTTGCTTGCGAGCTGGCCAGAGGAGACGTTCCAGCAGGCGGGCAAGGGCCGCCATCCTTCAGCCTGGGGATCAGGAAAGCTCCACCCTCTGCACCTGCTAACAGCCCCGCAACCCCGCAACCCCGCCCCCGTCACCTCCACTAATCCTCTGCACTGTGAAATTTTAAACCACCTAAATCTCCTTCCTATGCCCTTGACTTGCACTCAAGTCGAATCACTAGAAGGGATTGAACTCTTCGTTCTCCTCTCTTCCGCACTTTCAAAGTGAGGATTGGGGTTTGGGTCAGGGAAAAAAGATAATAGTACCAAACTAGCATTTACCATGAGCTACACACTGTTATACATCATCATCTCCAATTTACCGAAGAGGAAACTGAGTCACAGAAGTAAACAGTGTTACAAGGAAACAATCTCTAGAATCCGTTTTCTCAACACAACACTCGGCTTCGGCTGCCCAGCCCGACTCTGTTCAATCTCTGCCCACATCAGTGGTCCCATCCGGGTTCCAAAATCTTTAAATGCTTAATTTTGTTATTTCGACCCCTCCCCTCTCCTCGCCTCACTCCAGGTTCAGCTCACCTTCTGGGCAGCACCACCACCCTTGATTGTTCTGCCCTATTCCCTCTAGGCCACGCCTCTAGCTCCTCAGTCTCGGACTGACCCCACCCAATTTAGAACAATTCTAAATTGGCTTAAACCTCCCCAAGTCTGAGTTCCTCCCTTTGTCTCAAAACTTTCCGAGTAGTTTCTCCCCGCCCCCTTTCCCACTCCCATTGAGAATCTAGGCTTATACCTCTACCTCTTAGCGGTAAAATCTTTATACCCTCCCCTCAATGCCACCTCTAGCTCCACCCCAACCCACTCTGAGATCCACGCCCCCATCCTCTCCGCCTAGGCTCCTTCATCATCATTTCCCGGAGCCCCTCACGCTACCCTCGGTCCCGATTCTCTCCCCCTAAAGGCCCCGCCCTCTTCTGTCTAGACCCCGCCCTTCAGACCGCCTTCCAGGCCTTCTCGACAGGTAGCCTACGGTCCTAGCTCCGCCCCTCTATTAGGAAGGCCACGCCCACCTCCATCCTCCCGGGTGTTTCCCCTCCCCCTCGCCCTCCCTCCTGTTCCGCCCCCCGTTCTCTGGCCCCGCCCCCGGGACCCGCGCTGCAGTCGCCCCACAGCGGCCCCGCCCGCCACCGCTGAGCCGAACCGAGGGCGGCGGCGGCGGCGGCGGCGGCGGCGGCGGCGGCGGCGGCGGCGGCTGTGGCGGCTGCTGGAGCGGCCCGGGAGGAGGAGGCAGCGAGGATGGCGGCGGCGGCGTTCTGGGCGCGGCGGAGATGAGCGCTCGCGGCCCCAGGCCCAGGGCGGCGTGGCCGGAGTGGGCGGGGGTCCCGATGCAGGCCCGAGGGGGGCCATGGGGCAGGTCCTGCCGGTCTTCGCCCACTGCAGTGAGTAGGGGGAGGCTCAGGCCTGGTGTGGGGCCCAGAGGCCCGGGTGGGCTCCTCCCCGGTTTCCCCTCCGACCTGGGCCGCGGGAGAGCCGAGATGGGGAGGAAGCGAAGGAGACAAAGGAAGCTCTCCCTCCCCACCGTGTTCTAGCGGCGATGGGGGCGACTTGACCCGGACAACCTGAGTGAGACTGGGCAGAGGCTGGGGGCACTGAGATAGCCGACGGGGGGCGCTCTGGGACCTTGAATGTGCCCCGGGGCTCCGCCCGGGGATGAGGAAGCTCTCCGGGAGCTGTCCCCTCGCCCTGGTGCTGGCCACAGCCAGCGGTGAGGGGATTTGAATAGAGGGGTAGAGCCACGATGGAGAAGAGGATCTGACTCCCCCCTTCCCCCGCATCACCCGTCTTCGCATCCCACCTCCGTTTTCTCCCCAGACTCAGAGGCAGCCCCGACCTCGCCCGAATTGTACAATCCCCTGTCCCCGGGATACAGCCATCCCTGGGTTGGCACTAGGACTCCTGGGTCCTTAGGTTTTACCACTCCAGGTCTCTGATTCCTGGCCTCCTATTCCCTAGCTGAAGAAAAGGGGTGGGGGGGGGCATCTGATTTCAATCCCCAAACGGTACTGAGCATCTCCTGTAGGCAAAGCCCCAAGCTAACTCTGAGAGGCTGAATTCCATAATTGAAAACGCCTTGCCTGAGCCTTATGATTTCTGAGCCCAGGGCTCTAACAGTCCTTGTCTAACATGCTCTGTCTCACACCCCTATGGTTCTGACAGCTGAGGATTGCAACGCCGACCTAGCCACTTGCATGTCTTGGGAGTCAACGTGCCAAAATTCTGAGAATTTGTTATTTCAACATTTTAGAGTATCATCCCAACATTCTATTATCTTGTCCTTACCTGGGCTTACAAAGGAAAGCCCTACGTGATCTCCCCACCCCCACCCCACCCCGCCTTTCCTCTCTGCCCTCATCTCCCTTCCATCTCCCCATCAGTCACCCTGTTCCAGTCCCATCTGCACACTTCTCAGTTCCTCAGATATGCAAAGTTTAGTGCTTGCCTCAGGGCCTTTGCACTGGCTTTTCCCTCCGCCTGGAAGACTCTTCCCTAGATATACGCATGGTTTCCTCACATCATTCAGGTTTCTGTTCAAATGGCATCCGGGAAGTCTTCCTCACCAACCTGTCTGAAATAGCACCCCCTTACTTTCTCTTCCCTTACCTTAATTTTTCTCCACACACTTAGCACCCAACATCATAAGTTTAATTGTTACTGTCTATCTCCCCTATAGAGTGTAAGCTCTATGAGACTAGACATTTTGTCTGTTTTGTTCACAGTTGTATCCTCAGGATCTAAAACAGTGCCTGGCATGTATTAAACACTCAATTAATGGTTGTTGAAAGAATTAATTAATTGAAGCCTCCTAAAATCCCTAATTTAAAGACACTAAGATCGAGATTCCTGGATTTGAACTTCTAAGACTGCGCTTCAGACAGCAGGGATACTAAGGTTTTACAGTCTGTATACAGAATGTTCTAGAGGTCCTGTAATTAAAACTCTAAGATTCCTTAATTCAGACAGGTTTCCAGGACTAGCACACTACTTCTGTAACTCGGGCAATCTAAGCTTCTAAGAGTCTTTGATTCTTTCCCTCTTGCAGAAGAAGCTCCGTCTACAGCTTCCTCTACTCCTGACTCCACAGAAGGTAAGCAGAGAGGGAGGGTGTGAGAGTGGGACTTGAAGGGGGCTCACAGCTGGGTAAAGGGGTTAAGGGGAGTGGGCTAGGGTCTTGGTCAGAGGAGTTCATGCCCTCCTTTGCTCATGGCAGGAGGGAATGACGACTCGGATTTTCGGGAGCTGCATACAGCCCGGGAATTCTCAGAGGAAGACGAGGAGGAGACCACATCACAGGACTGGGGCACTCCCCGGGAGCTGACCTTCTCCTACATCGCCTTCGATGGCGTGCTGGGCTCTGGGGCCCGCAGGGATTCAGCTGCTCGCCGCCCACGGCCCCAGGGCCGCTCAGTCTCGGAACCGCGAGAGCCGCCCCCGCAACCTGGCCTGGGCGACAGCTTGGAGAGCATCCCCAGCCTGAGCCAATCCCCGGAGCCTGGGCGCCGTGGTCACCCCGATTCTGCCCCTCCAGCTGAGCGCCCCCTGGAGGACCTGGGGCTCCAACTGGACCAAGTGGGCTGGGCGGCCCGGGGAGCAGGGTCCGGGGAGGACTCTGCCACCAGTAGCTCCACCCCGCTGGATGACGAAGAGGCCGACGGATCAGAGGTTGGAGAGGCTGGGAAAGGTGAGATGTCCCAGGTGCTGGGACAAAAGCCACCAGGGGTGGGTGGTCTCTCCTTAGGGCACCTCCATGGTGAAAGCTCACAGCCTTCTCTCTCTAACGCACCAGAACTGGACCTACAACTCGGACTCGCTCAGTCCTCGCCACCCGAAGTCTTGACTCCACAGCCCAGCCCTGGCTCTGGAATCCCTCAGGCCCGTACCCCATCTCCACATCGATCTCGGGATTCGAACTCTCGGCCAGATGAGCCCTCGCTGGACAAGAAGGAGGAGGAAGAGCCGTGGGGAGGGCTGGAGCGGGAGCCAATCATGGGGCAGTGCCTCGATAGCACGGACCAATCAGAATTCACATTGGAACCACACTTTCTAGGTAAAGTGCATGAGGGAACGTGCTCCTTTGGACTACAGCGAGGGTGGAGGATTGATTTTTAAAGGGACCATCCTCTGGAAGGAACGGAGGAGAATGGAGAAGCGAGGAGGTATTGCTACTGGCAAGACATTGTAAACTCCACCCTTTAAAAAAATTTTCCCGTTACCTGAGATTGCTATTGGCTCTTTTTAAATGGTTCCCCCGCCCACTTGAGAAGTTAGCCCTCCCACCTGAGAAGTTGGAAGAAGCATTAGGATTGGGTAATTGCTAAAAAATAATCTCTCTTTTGGAGTGCTCCCCCTAGAGGCTGATTTTGGACAGGCCAAATCCCTGAAAAAACAATGCTCTTTTCTGAATGTGGCCACCGGGCAAGTAAAAGTAAACTCCGTGCGTTTTAAAAACTCTCCTCTTCCCTGACCACAAGAATTGGCCAATTGTAAATAGACCCCGCCTTACTTTAAAGTATGCTCAGCCTCCACGAACGGTTCCTATAGGTAGGTTATAGACATCACTGCTTTGGGCTGTTAACAAAGAGAGCCACCCCGTTTTGGAATTGTTCCCACCGCAATGGAGAGTCATTGGCTGGGTACATAGGGGCTCCGCCCCCTTACTCCCTCCCTCCGGGTTCCACTGAAGTGGGCAAAATCCCTGAGAAGCAGCAGTGTCTGTAGCCTCTCACTCGGAGCCGAGATGGGGAGTAAAGGTGGGCTTTCGGGGCGGGTTGGGACGCGGGCGCTGGGGGACCGTGGAAAGGGACCCAGATTCACTTTTATCGCCCTCAAATCTGGGGGATGTTTCCTCTTGGTCCCAGATTCCCCAGAGCGGCAGGCTGGGGCTGAGGGGCTGCGGGGGTGTCTAGGGAGGGCGTGGAGGGAGTATGGGGTCCCCTCTCTCTCGAGCCGGAGCTTTGGGGCCCAAGAGCTGCGAGGCCCCCTCCCCCAGCCTCAGGCCCAGGCGGTGCTGTCACTCAGTAGCTGGACAGGCCAGCACAGCTGCCTGAGAGGCGCCCTCCCCCCATCGTGCCTAAACTTAGCCCCCGCCTCAGGCGACCCGGCCCCTCCCCCACCACTGGCTGAGGCTTTGGGGAGCCTGCAGGGGAGGGGTTGAGGGGAGGTCTACCCTAGTTAGAGGTAGATGGGAGGATGTTCATAGGGAAGATACAGAAGTGAGGAGAGTCAGACTCTGAGGGGGACTGGTTGGGATGGGTCAGTTTGATTGGAGTTAGGGGTGGGAGGATGGAGACTGTCTGGAAATAGATGGCAGGGTACTGGGCTCTCAGTTCAGGGCTCAAAGCAGAGCCGATTATAGGGACGGCTGTTAAAAGTTAAGATGAGTGAGATGAAACTTTGAGGTCCAAAGGTCACTGATCAGGACAGAGGCTGGGCTTGGGAGGTGAGTTTAGGATCTCTGAAAGGGGTCAGAAGTTTGAGTTAGGGCCTAAGAAGGAGGATGATGTTATTAATACATTTAGGACTTCGATGTATGTGTTGGTAGGGGTATCAAGGAGATGTGACTTTACACCTGTCAGGGTGCAAAAAATAAAAAGAACAGTAACACCCATTGCTGGGCAGGATGCTGGGAAAAGATCACTTGCGTGTTGCTCATAGAAATAAGGATTGTTACAGTCTTGCTAGTAAGCAATCTGATAATATTTACGACATTCAAAAATACATACTTAGTCCACCCAGCGATTCGACCCCTGGCACTCTATCTCAGAAATAGAACCTCCCGGAGGTAAGAATATCTGCAGGAGGCTGGTCCTTGTAGTACTGTCAGGGAAGAGGATGGGGGAGGAAACAGAGTAAACGACCCAGCAATAGCTGCATGGTTGAATGAAATGAACGATGGTGTAGCCACACCATGGAATATCGTGTAGCCCTTAAAATGAATGAATTAATAGCTATTCCCGTTGACTAGGAGGGAATTCTAGGAGGAAAATAGAGTGAGATATGCATGATGCAGAAGATTGATTTTTCACCCAAAATTGTGTTCACACATTATCTATGGGCAGGAGTAAGCTTGAGGGGACTTGCTAGACAGTTAACTTGGGTTTTCCAGGAGGCAAGCATGGAATAAAAGAAGATAAATAAAAATCTGGAAATTGGGTTAAGGCTCTGACAGGTGTGTCGAGAGGTGATGTCTCAGCCCCGAGACAGGAAATAGGAGGTCAGGAGGTCAGCCAGGCCAGCTCCAAACCCCAGCCTGATTGCCGCCCCCTCCCTCCACAGTGGCAGACCTGCTGTACTGGAAGGACACGAGGACGTCAGGAGTGGTCTTCACAGGCCTCATGGTCTCCCTGCTCAGCCTCCTGCGTTTTAGCATCGTGTCCGTGGCGGCCCATGTGGCCCTGTTGCTGCTCTGCGGCACCATCTCTCTCAGGGTTTACCGAAAAGTGCTGCAGGCCGTGCACCGGGGAGACGGCGCCAACCCCTTCCAGTGAGAGCCTGCAGCCTGGCCCCCAAACCTGACCTCTGTCCAGACCTCAGCGCTGACCCTAAGTCATGACCCATGACCTCAGATCAAGCACTGACTTCTCACCCTGGCCCTGACCCATCCTGTTCCTGTTCCTGACTCCAACCTGACCCTGACATTAAACCAGACTCTGACCCTTGACTTCCAGCCGTAACCTCAGACCCTAACCTCTTACCCTTAATCCTTGATCCCGTCTCCTGACCCTGACCTCCACCCTAGCATGCTATACCTGGCCTTACTCCCCAACCCTCACTTCTTGCCCTTGACTCAGCCACGCCCCTCAGCCTGGGTCCCATCCACCCATTGAGTGGCCTCACACACCTCTGTTCTCTCAGGGCCTACCTGGATGTGGACCTGACCCTGACTCGGGAGCAGACAGAACGTATGTCCCAACAGATTGCCTCCTGTGTGGTCTCTGCGGCCATGCAGCTGCGGCATTTCTTTCTGGTAGAAGACTTCGTGGATTCCCTCAAGGTGCCCCGAAGCCCCACACTCCCTCCTGGGTCCCAACATTCAACTCCCTGCCCCTGGGGGGAGGAGGGGAGAAGGGCCATTGCTGGGGAAGTTCCCAGCCCAGGGTGTACCCCATAGACTCTGCTGACCCCGACCCTCACCTTCAGCTGGCCCTTCTCTTCTACATCTTGACCTTCGTGGGTGCCGTCTTCAATGGTTTGACTCTTCTCGTTCTGGGTGAGCTGGGAAGGCTGTGAGGGGCGGCGCGGGGAGGTGGGTTGCTGGGGTCTGCTGGAGGACAGGTCTCTGAATGGAGCTGTTAATCTCCCTGGAGAGCCCTGACCCCCATCTCTGTGCCCGCAGGAGTGATCGGTTTATTCACAGTCCCTCTGCTGTACCGGCAGCACCAGGTAAGTGCGACAGGCCCTCAGTTGGCAGTACCCCGGCCAAACCACCCCCCCACACACACACAGCCGGGGTCCGTGACAGATGTCCCAGGCAGAGACAGGAGGACAAGCTGGTGTTCCCACCCCTGACAGAATCAGGCTCTGACTGACACATGCTAGGCACAGGTGGTCTGCCTGCTGCCCCTCCTCCATGCAGCTAGAGTCTACGTAATACGTTTCCACAGCCAGAGACAGGCATTTCGATAGGTGGCCCGTGACAGAGCCAGGATCTGACACATTCCAACCCAAGGCAGGTAGACTAACTGATGCTTCTCCCCAACAATGATCCAAGGTCTGCCTTGACACGTCCTACCTCCAGAGAGGCAGCCTGACTGGTGTCTTCTCTCCCTGACATAGCACGAGGCTGAACAACACTCTTTCTAGCCAGAAACAGGCAGACAGATGAATGCCTTCTCCTGATACCCCGATACCCTGTCTCCCCTGATACCATCAGAGACTGACAAACACATATTCCATTTGCAGACAGACAGACAGACAGACTGACGCCATCTATCCCTACACATAGTCTGGGTCTGACTGACACCCATCCCAGCCCAGAACACTGACAGAACCAGGGCCAACTGACATATATCCTATCCAGAGACAGGCAGATGGACCAACATTCCATTTTTAACATTCTCCGGCACAGCTGAGAGCCAAACGATACATGTTCCTGCCAGGGAGATAGCCCTAACTCCCTCACATGCCGGAATCACCGAGGCTCACAAAGTCAGTTAACACTGAATTAAACTAATATTTAAATCAGTCCACTCAGGGACGCGACAACCAACACTAACACCCTCTATTCTTACGCTGCCCCTAAACACACACACACACAAAACTCACTCAAAGATTAACAGTAGTTCCCAGGACGCAAAGCCACCGGCAGATTCTTGTGTGTCTACCTGACATCACTTCCCACACAGAGTGTGGTCCAATTGACTTGACGCTTCACCTTGGACTTCTGATTTCCAAGGGTATTTTATCAGGTTTAGAGTTGATGGTGGAGTGGTGGGCCACTCCTCCCAACTCCTGATCTGGGGGTGGGGGAGGAAGCAGCTTTCTTAATGAATTAGGGAGAAGAACCCCCTCCAATCTCTCCTTTCACCCCTTCTTGTCTCCCCAGGCCCAGATTGACCAGTATGTGGGATTGGTGACCAATCAGTTGAGCCACATCAAAGCTAAGTAAGGGCATGTGGTAGAGACGGATGGGCTGGGGAATGCGAAAACTTGGGAATGCTCCTCCGCGCCCCCACCCCCAATATTCCCTGTCCCTAAATCTCCTGGGGCTGAGTGCCTGCTTTTCTTAAAAGGTGAGAGACAGTTCCATCGCAGGCCAGTAGGTGGAGGGCAGGGGCTGGCTTGGGCACTCAGTTCCTCCATCAGTTTTTAGTTCCTAGATACTACTTATCCTGTCGCTTGCCCCACCCCTTGACTCCACGTGTTTCTCCCTCAGGATCCGAGCTAAGTTCCCAGGGACCGGAGCCCTTGCCTCGGCAGCAGCCGCAGTCTCCGGATCCAAAGCCAAAGCCGAATGAAAGGGGTGCCTCTGCCTGCGGGACGCCTGCCCCCACCCCCTGTAGCCCTCTGCCCTCCTCCATTTCCCTTCCATCCCCACCCTCTCCCTGCCTCATCCCAAGCCATTTCCCAGTGGGTGCCAGGATCGCTCACACCAAGGAGTTTGCGCAAATTGCCTGAGTGGCCAGGACTACATTTCCCAAGAGGCTCTGCTCTAGGAGTCTTGGAAAGGCGAGGCACCTTGGCCACGGGGCCTGCTGGGACTTGTAGTTTGCCTAGATAGGGCGCACGCCCTGCACTTCCGAGACCCCACCGCTGGAGGCGCCGTGAGGGGGTGGTGTCTCCTGGATGCCACTGGCCCCAACGCTGGGGCTTTGCATGGGGCCCAGGGGAGGCCTGAGCTTGGATTTACACTGTAATAAAGACTTCTGTGGAAAACCCAAAGCCTCCTGTGCTTCCAGCCCCGTCCAGTTTTCACCTTCCTGTACTGAAAAGCAGGTAAGTGATACTCAAGGAGGAACCTTCCCCATCTCTGCGGAGGAAGAAACTTCCCCTCTGCCATCTGAGAGTTGGTTGATCCCAGGGCTAGCCAAACCTTGACAGCCACTTTCCATGCCTGTGCTCAAGGCAGACATCGCGAGTCGATCCCCACACTCTCCCTGCTGGGCAACCATTTCACCTGAGTCCGAGAACCATGTAGCCAACTGCCTAATGGAAGACTACCCCCTCAAACACATCTAAACCTCTTCCTTGTCCTATCTGATTTCCCACTCAGGGACATCCCCTCCTGCCCAGCCAGAGACCCAGATATGGCCCTGGACTCCTAATCCCTCACCCCCCACATCTAGTCAGTCAGCAAGCCATGTCTTTTCTCTCTCTCCAACCTCTCCACCCGTTTCTCTCCATTCCAACTGCCTTGGGAATAAGCACAGGGCCTCGTGGCCTCTTTGGGCCTCAGTTTCCAAAACTAAACTGGGGGAGGAGGAGGCAGGAGACTGGAGTCTAAAGACCCACAGACCTGGACTGAATCATCTTCACTTTTTGGCTGCGTAACCTGAGCAAGTGAACTCACCTCTTGAAGGCTCATTTCCTCAAATAGAAAATTGTCGCCATAAACTACCTACATGTAAAGCCCTTGTTACAGGGCCTGGCGTAGAATAAATGTCCAGTAAACAGAAGCTGCATTGTTAGCTATGACATTGTTTCCCAAACCTCAGTCAGCCTTCAGGACCTTGATGATCTTTATATCACCTGTTCTGCTATTTGCCTAATTTTTTCTTTAAATTGGTTTATTACAAAAATAAAACAAATGTCTTTTAAAAGGAAATGTTACTCCACCACCAAGGAAGTCAGTATCGCTTGCCAGAAATAGAAGATAACAGTTAAACACGAAACTATTACCATTTAAAATGTTCGGGGGCTTCCCTGGTGGCGCAGATGGTTGCGAGTCCGCCTGCCGATGTAGGGGACACGGGTTCGTGCCCCGGTCCGCGAAGATCCCACATGCCGCAGAGTGGCTGGGCCTGTGAGCCATGGCCGCTGAGCCTGCGCGTCCAGGGCCTGTGCTCTGCAACGGGAGAGGCCACAACAGTGAGAGGCCGGCGTACCGCAAAAAAAAAAAAAAAATTATAAAAAAAAAAACACGTTTGTGCATCACCTAAAATCTTGCCTCTTGTGATGCATGTCACATTTTAGGAGATAGATAATGATGTTACAGGAGTAGTAGTTACAGCCTCGGGTTTTGTATACAGGGGTTGCCTAGCAGCAGCTAGCTAACTGAAAGAAACAGGACTTGGGGGGCTTCTCTTAAATCTGAATTTGCCAAGCAGGGGTAGTGTTTTAAACTTCCAAATAAAAGAGCAACATTTCCTAAAGATGCTTTTATTCATACTTTCCATAAGACAAAGTGTCCATTTGTCCATCTCAAAGAAAGGAGGAAGATGGACTGGTTGCGATTCTGGGTTCAGGAATGGCTAAAGCCCCCAGGCCCATCCTTGGTACCCCCACTGGAGGCAAGAAACAGGTTGGAGATGGAAACAGCCTTTACCGAGTGACTGCCAGTTGCCTGGTGCCATGTCAGGCTTCTGTAGCCAGCTGCTCGTTATGATTCCCCCTAGTTGCACTAGTCTTGTTTTCCAGATGGGGAAACTGAGGCTCAGAAAAGGATAGTGATAATATTCTTGCGTTCATCCTACAAACATTCAGTGAGCATCCTGCAAGTGCTCAAGCACGCTTTGGGTACCAGGGACCTAGAAATGAACCAAAGTGGTTAGGACTCCGTGCTCTCACTGCCTAGGGCCTGGGTTCAGTTCCTGGCTAGGGAACTAGAATCACATCAGCTTCGCGGCCTGGCCAAACAAACAAACAAACAAAATCCACCGAAACAAAGTCCACGGTTTCATGGAGCTGATATTCTAGCGGGAGCAGCCAGACAATAAGCAAACAGAAGTAGAATATGGCAGGTGGTGATCAGGGTGATGGAGAAAAGTCCGGAAGGGGAAGGGGATAGAGTGACAGGGGTTGCTATTTTAGATTGGGTGGCTCAGGGAAGGCTTCATTAAGTAGTGATATTTAAGCAGAGGCCAGAGTGAAGAGAGGCAGTGAGTCATGGGAACATGCGGAGGAAAGGAGATTCAGTCAGGGGGATCAACAAACGCAATGGCCCTGAGAAGGGAGCATGCCTGATGTGTGCAGCAAGAGATCTGTGAGCCAGAAACCGAATATATGAGGAGAGAGGAGTAGGAGATCGGGTCCGAGGAGTGCAAAGGTCTAATCATCGGGTTTGTAAGGCTGTGATGACAGCTTTGACTTTTACTCTGAGACGGGAGCCATTGGGAAGGTTTCATGTCGGGGAATGATATTGTCAAAGGATCACTGACTTGGATTTTAAAAGGATCACTTTTTTTGTAATAATATAATTACAATGGCACAAGTTCTGTTCTCCCGAGTGGTTGGGCTGTGTGGATAGGGTAGGGTACTATCCGTTTCTACGCCTCACTTTCCTCGTCCATAAAATGCAGATGCAAAAACTGATGATCTCTAGTGCCTAAGCTCAATGGGGACAGAAATTCTGTCATCCGCAGAACCTAGGACTGCGTCTGGGACTCTAGGTGCTCACTGAGCATGTGAAAAAACGTAGGGCTCTGTAGATCGCTGAAGTTCCACAAAGGAACAGCAGGTGTCGCCCCAGCCCTATAGCCGCCAGCTCGGAGCCTCCGGGGCTGGGCTAAATCAGACTCTAGCAGGAACCCACCCACTCGAATTCGGATTTTTCAGGAAAGGGGCCTCTGAATGCCGAATTATGAATCTTTTCTCTTAAAAAATGGACTTCTTACTTGGAAAAAAGGGGCTTCTGGCCCTTTAACAGCCAGAAGGGAGGGCTCCAGGTCCCCTGGCGCCGTTTCCCAGAATGCACGGCGCAATGCAAATGAGACAGTTTCTAAAGCGACAATGATTCAACTCATGAGGCAAACTCAACATTTTGGAAGGATATGCACCGTAATAAATAGCTTGGGAGAATTTATGTATATTGAAGTCAACAGTATCACACTCTCCGAAACTACATCACCATAGGTTAAAAAAGTGGAAGTTTATAGGTTTTATATAGCTGTGTGGGAGAATAAGTTACTCGCCCGGATGATCCTCAGTGGTCTGGGGTGCAGGCTTCAAACCTGTAGCTGTCTAGCGACAGAGTGGTTCAATTCCACCTTTCGGGCGTCGTATTCAGTTCTCTTATCTAAGCTCTCCATCGTAGAGTGCGAATTGGTCAGGAAAAGGTTGCTTTACTTCTGCGCTCGACAATGCGTTTATTTTTTTCCGCGAATAACAAAGAACTCCAAAAGATTAAGAAAAATTCGTCTACACTCTCTGTTCTAGGATATTTACAGTTTGAGAGTGATCCTGGATTCCTCCCCTTCACTTGCTTACTCACTTATTCATTTACTCACTCATGTACTTAATCACGCATGCACTTACTAAGCAAATATTTATTCATTTGATCATTCATTCATTCATTCACTCATTCAACAAGTATCTGCGGGGTGGTTGCTCTATGCCCGGCCCTGCACTGAGCGGTCCTGGGGACACACTGGTGACGACAAAACCCTGACCCTGACTTCATGGTGCTCCCAGTCAAGTGGAGGAGACAAACTTTAAACACTAATCAATTACCCATTTAATTAACAACTACAAAAGTGATAAGTACGGGGAAGGCAGGCACAGAACCTATGAGGACATCTTACAAGGAGACCTGAGTTCAGGTAGGGTGTCAGGGTAATAGCTGAATATACACCTGAAGGATGAGAGAGTGGATTAGCCAGCAGAGAGGGGGAATATTCCAGGCGGGGAAACAGGGTGGCCCCAATAACAGCGATGAAGATGGTGATAACTGCATTTTACTCTGCGCTCAGCGCTGGTGTGTACTAGCTCACTGATTCCCCTCAGCCCCATTCTGCAGCTGAGGAAACTGAGGTTCAGAAAGATGAAGTCTCTTGTCCAAGGTCACCCAGCTTTGGGAAGCCTCCAGCCCCAGGGCTCTCAGACCTCTGGCCAGTGCTATTTACCACTGCCCTGTGCTGTCTTTTCCAAATCAGCTACTCACCACGTCCTGTCTGTTCTGCCTCCTCAAAGTCTTTTGAATCCTTCCCCTCCTCTCTCTCCCACAGCCCTGGTCCTATTCCAGGCTCCCCCTCACATCTCAGTGTCCTCGCCCTAGCCTCCTCTCTGATCTTCTGCCTTATCCTTGCCCCCTTCCTCTCCCAGCTACCCTCAACCTGGCAGCTAGAGGAGTCTTCCTAAAGCACAAACCTGTCCCTGACCTTCTTATGCTCAAAACCTGCCAGAGCTCCCCAGTACCCTCAAGAGAAGATCTAAACTCTTAGACTGGAATTTCAGCCTGCAGAATCTGCTCCCTGGTAACCTTTCTCTTCACACCTTTTGTTCTAGCGCCTGTGAACCTCTAGCTCCCTCAATGTATCAAGCCCTCTCCCCACTCACAGCTGTTTGCACTCACTATTTCATTAGACTCAGCCTTTTTCTATTCCCTTCTATGCTGTCTATTTATCCTCTAAGGCTCAGCTTAGCTATCCTCTCCTCCAGGAAGTCTTTCCTGACTCCCAGGTCAGGTTAGGTGCCTCCACTGGGCCCCTCAAGTCCCATGGACTCCCCCAACCCTGTCCAATTTAGATCATCCCTGACTATGAACAGGTCTGTGTCCCCCACTGGACTGTGAACCTTAGGAGGGGGGAGCCTGGGGCTGTCTCAGTCTCTGCAGTATCCCCAACCCTGCCCAGCACAGGGCTGGGCACACGATAAATGCTTAGCAAATTTTGTGAATTAACTAAGAAATTAAGTAATTCCATCCTGACAACTACCCCTGCTTAGTCATTTACTAAGACATCTGACCTCTGGACCAGTACTTCCATTCCCAGAGTGCTTGCCGCTATGCAAATAAGAGCAGGTTTGGATCTTGCAATGGGGATGGCTCAGCTGTATCTTTGGACAAAGTGGCAATGGTTTTGGTTTAGTCAATCTTGGTTTGTCCCCCATATGTTTCAAACCCAGAAGAAGTGATCATGTGAAAAAGCAAAAGGCAACTGATCTTCACTGTAAAAGTGATCCAAGTTTTGTGAGTCATATAACCCTGAGGAGTTGCCATATGCCTGAGTGGTCTTCAGCAGCATAAACTTCTTCTACCTCTAAATTTTGCTCAGACAATTCCCAGAACATTACAGGGTCAAGTACAATAAGTTCCCTATATATGAACCTTCAAGTTGTGAGTTTTCAAAGATGTGAACATTCATTTGCATGCCTAATCATGTAAGTTAGTTCACGTGCAATGATACACGAAGGTTGCAGCAGCCGTTCAGAATGCAATCCAGTGCTACCATGTCATCTATGACGAGAAAAACAGAGAGACTACCTGGACATCACTGGATGACTAGCAAAAAAAGAGCTACTACCCAGACATCACTGGATCATTTTTTCAAGAGGGTAGATAGAATTGAAGCCAGCAAGAAACCAGAACCTCTGCCATCAACGTCAGGCATGAGTGAAATTGCAGCTTGCCCTCCGTCTCTTATTGTTCACTATCCTTCAGCTCTGCCATCTCCCACCTCCTCTCCCTCCTCCAGTCAGTAACTCTTCTTGCCTCTTCACTCCATGCCGGCCCCTGGATGCCAGCTGTTGTACTGCACTACTGTACTTTTCAAGGTACTGTACTGTAAAATTTAAAATGTTTTATTTTTTGTGTTTATGTATTATTTGTGTGAAAAGTATTATAAACCTATTACAGTGCAGTACTATGTAGCCGATTGTGTTAGCTGGGTACCTAGGCTAACTCTGTTGGGCTTATGAACAAATTGGACTTAACGAATGCCACCTCGGAACAGAAATTGTTTGTATGCAGGGGGCTTACTGTATAAATTCTTCCCTCACCAGGAAACCTCCCTGACCTTTAGCATTCTGGTATCAGACACCTCATGGCTTATATTCTGCCTCGTTACTTCTTCAAGGAGGAGGTACAGCCTGTGTGTGTGGGAAGTCCTCCTGACTGTCTAGCCTCCCTCCATCCTGCTGTTGGCTGATTCACTAGTAAGAGTTCCAGCGTGTGTGTGTGCGTGTGCAGTCCCATAGCAATCTAACCTCACTCCTTCATGCTGAAAGGAAGGCAGGCGATGGGTGTCAGGAGCAAACAGACCCTGAAGCTTGGTGGATGCACTTTTAAGAGATTTTATTGGCGACAGTGCAGAACCACGAAGGGGAGGGTAGAGGCCCAGTGCCAGCCAGCCCCAGCCCCCCAGGGGTCAGGTGCAAAATACAAAAAGAGAATCACAAATACAGCATGGGGTGGGGGTAGTTGGATATTCAATAAATTGTGGTCTGCAGCGGCAGGCCCTGCTCACAGCTTCACACTCACACCCAGAATCCTCAAAGATACAGATTACAAACATCTATAATCCCACAGGCTTACTCACAAAAATAAAATCTCAGGTCCCCAACGAACCCGGAGTCGGAAGACCGCTGGAGGATCAGGGACAGTCAGATGGAAACGGTCAAGTAAAAACAGGCAGAGAAAAGACAGAGGGGAAGGGACACTCGGGAAAGAGACAGGCAGAGACGGCCAGAAAACAACCAGAGGGGCCGAGACAATCAGAAAAGAGACAGCTAGAGACAGAGGCAGCCCAAGACAGGCCGCCTCGAAGTTTCCAGAAGCAGTGTTTCCAATTCAACGGCATGGCTTTGAGGGCCAACATGACCTAGAACAAGGTTGCGGAAGCTCTCACATACTCACGCGCACACACACACCCACATATAATATATTTATTTATACATAATAGATATAAGTGCCTTTCGGAAATCAGGAAAGGGATAAATAGCCGGGGCGGGGGGGGGGGTCTGGGTTCAGGACGGGAGCTGCGGGACGGGGCAGTGGAATGTTCTCCATGCAGCACGGAGGGCGGCGTGACCCACCCGATATTAAAAAATATCAATTGGCCTCATGATAAAATTGTCATGAGGTGAAACACAGGGAAAGGCGGGGGGAGGGGGGAGGGAGCCGAAACCAAGAATTGGGGCTGGGGCAGGGGGAGGGGAAGCTGGGACGGCGGGAGCCCAGCCCCTTCGGGTTCAAAGCCTCAGCCTTTAAATCTTCTCCGGAAAAACGTCGGGCCCCCTGGCAATCTCCCCTTCCTCCCTTTCTAGAAAGGATGTGGGGTGCCGAGGGGAGGGAGAAATTGGCGTCCTAGGCTGGGTTAGGGTGACAGGCCTTAAAGGAAAAGGCCAGGGCTTGGTCTGGGGGGAGGGGCGGGGGTCCTGAGGAGAGAGGCCACGCGAATGGGTAAGTGTCAGCCCCTCTCGATTCTGTCACCCCCTTGAGTCAAACTCATTTTGAGGGGAGGAGGGAGGCGGGTGGGGGAGGGGAGACCACGGAAGGGCTTTGGGGAGTGGGCGGCACAGTCCCTCCGGAGGGGTTCTGTCCCACCGGGCTCCTCCCCCCCGCCCAATCCGGCCAACTCATTTCACAGTATAAAACACTCCCGCGGGACAGGCATCACAGCACCCACTGCTGCCTGAATCAGAGAGGCCCAACAAGGAAGGCCCGGAGGGGAGGCTGACGGGCGGTGGGGGAGGGTAGACTAACACTGGAATCCCAAAAGAGGGCTGGGGGCTGAATGTGCGGGGGATCCTTAGGGTTCAGGAAATTTAAATCAGAGCCAGTCTCGCTGGGAGGGAGCAGCTGGACGGTCAGGGAGGGAGGTTCACATTTCAGACTAAGTCTGGGTCGGGGGGGGGGAAGGGGATCATCATAGGGGGGGCATCAACTTCCCTTTAAAGGGGGGGCTCAATTCAGGGGAGGACCTACCCACATGGAAATGTTAGATAAATAAGCTAAGGTCGTGGTGGGGGGCGAGCAGGGAGAACCAGCCTGGTCACCCCTTGAAGGGTGGGCGTGGGAGACTCTTTGGGGGTCCTGTGGCATTTCCTTGTTGGGCCTCTCTGCAGAGGACTACAGCTCACCCCAAAGCCCACCGCCAGCACCCCTCTCCCTCCAGCCCAAAGGTGGGCATCACCCCTGCCCCCACTCCCCCATCCCCAGAGGTTGGGTTGAAGCCAGACAGCCGACAGGCAGCCGGGGGGGCGGTGTCCATCCCCTCCCCACCCCCTGTCCCCAAAGTCACCAGCTCTCTGGTCTCGCCGGGCCACAGAAACAAGAGGCGGCACAAAACACAAGGAAGTCCTCCTGTCCGACGGCAGTGGCAGCGGAGGGTCAGACAGGAGAGGCAGGGAGGCCACTCGCCCGCTTTGTCTCTTCCCCTCTCTCCTCCTCATCCAAATCTCTCTCTCCCTTGTGTGTTTGTTTGTTTTGTGTCTAAAGAGTTCACAGAGCGAGAAGGGAGGGCGAGTTCAGGGGGTCGGAAGGCTGGTCGCTGCCGCTGGTGCGTTGGGCGCCGGCGAACGCGGAGACCTCCGGGCAGGTGAGGACAAACGAGGAAGTGTACGAAGGGTTAACAACGGGGAAGGGGTCGCCGAGGACTTGAACTTCACTGTGTGTAAAGAGAGAAGCTGTCAGGTTGGGGGGTGCGTCTTGGCTGGTCTGGAAGGGCAGGGGCGGTGGTGGCGGGGGCGGAAGCAGCCAGCTGAAACCATCTTCCTTAGTGGATGCTGACCCCGGCAAATCTCTCACCTCCGCCAGCGGGCCCGGCCCGGGCCCCTCTTCGTAGGGGATCTTGCAGCCCGGTTTGTGGGCCACCAGCACAAACTCCAGACGTTCCTTCTCCTTTTGGAGCTCGGCGATCTCCGACTCCAGCTCCGCCTTTTCTTCCTCCAGTTGGTCTGTCTCCTGAGGCCCGGGCGGCCAGGTCGCAGAGAAGAGCGAGGAAGGAGAAAAAGGCCGTGAGCGACTAGAGAAGGTGAGTCATGGCTGAAGCCATCTCTCCTAGACTGACTGCGGAGGCCCAGGGTTGGAAGGCAGCTCTGGACTGAAAGACCCCCTGAGATGGAGGCCTGGTGTGCTATGGGACTTGGGGCAAGGGTCTTGCTTTCTAGGAGCCTCATTTTCCCCGTCTGTCCAGTGGATGGTTGGGAAAGGGCCAGGTACACATAGGAAGTCTCTGGTTGCAAGAGGCACTCAGAGGTTTGTTGAGTGAGTGAACGATCGTCATATGTTTCTAAGGCCACCTATTCCCCTCTGTTACTTTTCCCCCTCTGCCTCCCAGGGAAGAGACCAGGTAGCTCAGGGAAGTAAAGAATTTCCCTGATTTAGCAGGGAAACCCCTGCAAGTATAAAGTAGAAAACTCTCAGACTGAGGTAGGGCATGAAAATAGAGGGGCATCGTGGCAGAGGCCACCAGTCCAAGCTCTGAGAACTACGGGTGGCTGGGGCAGGTGGTGGGGGAATTGATATAGAATCAAAGAATTTCGTTTCACAGACTCTCCAGAATGTTAAATCTAGCAGGAACCTGGGAGATTCACTGAGGAGTTGAAGAGATGGAGAAACTGAGGCAAAAATGGGTTATCACTTGCCCAAGACCAAAAAGCGGAAATGACTGGAGCGCCCCTCTATTAAAGTTCGCTCATATGTCCCCTCAGGATGAAGTGAAGGCCAGGCAAGTGGTGTGTGTGGTGGGGGGGAGCCGGGGTCATAAACCAGGACAGGAAGCAGCCAGGAGTAGGTGAGAGCCTGCGTGTATGAGCTGGGTGACCCCATCTGTATCTCGTTCCACATGTGGAACCTCTGGTTCTCAGTCCAGGATAAGGGCACAGGTGGTGGTGGGTAACAGAAGATGGGGAGAGAGCCCCCCTTCAGCATACCCTCATCCCACCCCAGGGACCATCCTCACCGCCTGGAGTCGGTCAGTCAGCTCCCTTCGCCGGTTCCTACACTTTGCTGCTGCCAGTTTGTTTCGTTCTCGGCGAACCCTTCTCTTCTCCTCCTCCTCTGGAGTGAGCTGAGTAGGGGAGATAAGAGATAGTGAGATTTGGGGGACATGTGTTCCTCCCCATCCACCCCAAACCTCCTCTTCTTCAAGAATCCCCAGGAGTCAGAAAAGAACCTTCTAGACCTCACTGACTGTGGCGAGGATGATAGGGTTTCTGCAGCATTGAGGCTGCAGACGGTCCCTCACCCCAACAGTGGGAAAGTTCCTGCCTCTCTTGCTTCTTCCCCTGCCCCCACCCCCGCCCCTGCACCCAGAGCAAGCTCTGATGCCCTTTACTCACCGTCTCCTCTCGGGGTCTCCTAGGCCGGGCTCGGGCTGGGCGGGGCCCAGGTCCAGTCCCAGGTCCACTGGTGGTTCCGCTGGTGGAAGGCCCACCACTGCCACTAGCTCCGCCACTGCTGTAGCCACTTATGCCCGGCGTGGAGTAACTGGTTCCTGGCATGTCATAGGGGTCAACGGCTGTGGGCTGGGAGGCCAGTGGCTGCCCCTGGGACTGGGCCATGGAAGAGATGAGGGTAGGTTGCACGAGCCACTGGAGGTCCTGGCTGGTTGTGATCGCGGTGACCGTGGGCACGAAGGAACCGGGCATTTCCCCAAGACCGGCGCACTCCTACAGGGTGACACATACACACACAGGCGTAGACACACAAACAGAGACACCGACACACACACACCCAACACACATACACACACCGACCCTGTGAGTGAGCACAGGGCCAGCGGGTGTGGATGTGTGTGTCACAGGCAAAAAGCCACAACACCCACCCTCCCACTACACCGTGACGCAGTGGTTAATGAGAGGATTTCTGTGCCACTGGCTTCTACCTCCTCCTTCTTCCTCGGGGAAAGGTTGCACGGTTCCAGCGGGTGGTGAATCACACCCCGGGTTGGTGACTCTTAGGTGTGGGGGGTGGGGAGGAGGCTGGACACAGCCGGGTGACAGAACCCCCGGGATGGAGTCACAGCCACACACACAGCCACAACACCCCACCCCCACCCCAGAGGCAAGGGGAGGGAGAGGGAGAGGCCTTAGGCTAAGCCTCCCTCTACACTCACACACATATACACACCCCTCTGAGCGAGGGGATGAGAGACTGGAGGGTCCATGAGACCCCCGTGCAGGGGCGGGGGTCCCAGTTAAAAGGGTGTTGGGGGACGGGCCTAGGAGTTTAGAACAACGTTTCAAGTAATTGTCTCTCCCCAGAGTAAGACTGACAAGCGACAGGTTACGGTGGGCAGACAAGGAGAGAAAGTGAGCAGCCAGGCTCCCTCAGACTGTCGCGGAGGTGGAGTGGTGCACGTCCCGAGACCCCAAGCACCGTTCATCTCCCCCACCCCCAAAATGTAATCCTAGAACTGCTCGGAAGGCTTAACTACTCTCCCAGGGGGCGTGGTGAGGGACAGGCTGGCTCGCTGGCCAATCAGCATCCTGGAAACCCAGAGGGGGCGGGGCTCCTGGAGACCACCTGGCTGGTTCCCCTAGGGCTAGCGGTTCTAGTCCTGTCTTCGGACAAACCGGAGACACCCGGCGTCGGGAGCATTAGGAGTGGGAATGTATCTGTGTGTGCCTGGAGAAGTGGGTGACGGTCACTATGTCTCCCAAAGAAATTCCGGCACACAGACACCCTCTGACCCTGAGAGCGGAGGGACAGGATCCCGGCAAGGTCCTTGCGGACTCATTGGATCGCAGAAGATCGCTCCTGTGGCGACAGGAATCCCCTCGCTCTTCCTCTAGAGGCCCGTAAAAGAGACCCTAGTGCCGAAGAACCACGGGTTCCGGGGACGAACTGGGGGAAGGAAACTGCACCCTACAAATAGGAAGGGAAAGTTGATTGGCCAAAGCTTGCGCCGCGGCGGCCAATCGGAACGCCGGGCTGCCCCCTCCCTTAGCAACGTGGCCCCGGCGTTCCAAAATAGAACGCTCCCGGGACGTCAGGGGCGGGGCGGACGAAGGGGGCGCCACGCGCCGTGCGTGCCCCGCGTCAGACGGAGGATTCCAGCGCGTCAGCCGTTACGCACGGGTTCCCCGTTACGTCTCCGCGCAGGAGGCGGAGGCAGCGCCACTGAGGGTTCGAGGCCCGCCTTCCCACTGGGTCGAGGGTGACCCGGCGCCGGAGTAGGCGCTCGGATGGAGGAGGAAAAAGGGAGGAGGCTACTGGAAGCTTCCCCGGGATTTCCCCCACCTGCCTAACGGCGCTAGCTTCAGGTTGGTGACCTGAGTGGGGGGCAGTCCCCGAGCCGGCTAAAAGTTCTCAGCCCTGCTACCTCATACACGTTGCACTGAACGGCGTACTCACCCCACCCCCAAAGCTCACCCCTCTGTGCTCCCTCCCTGCGTTCCACGCACACAACCAATTGCAAGCACGTCCGGACTCTGCAGTTTGCAGAGTGCGCCGTGAGCCTATCCCCTCTCAGATCCTGGATTTTGACGCGTCTTTATTTGGGGTGGGGGGACTGCTCGCTCCACCCTTGACTTTAAAAAAATTATAAACCACAAAGCATCACCCCAACCCTCTAGAACTTACCTGGGAGGCGGCGGCGGTGGGTGGACTGCCGAAGGAGTCCACCGAAGACAGATATTGAGACTCGGCGGAGGGTGAGGAGCTGCACCGGGAGCCGGAGTCGTAGTCTCCGGGGAAAGCTTGAAACATTTCCCTGGGCACAGGGGGGCCCCTGTGACCACGCTGAGGTCGCCGGGAAGCCAAGGCTATGGCCGGGTGGGGGAAAGAAAGGTGAGAGTCCGGGGTAACTCGGGATGGGGGCAGCGTCCCGCTCCAACAAAGGCAAAGTTTCTGTGTAATTCTTTTGCGGTGCCCAGGCCCCCACAAGATGCCGCTGTGCCTCCTGAAAGTCCAGGCTCCGTAGGACCCGGGGGCGAGGGGGGATCGCTCCCCCAGAGGCGGAAAGCTCTGTCCTGCTGTACAGAATCTGCTTCGGGTGCGGTCCCCTCCACGCGTCCGGCGGGTCCCACGGGGGGAGGGGAGTAATAAGGAAGACGAAAAAAAGTAAGTCGATCCTCCAAAATAAAATGTAGAATTATCTAGAAGAATCCTTCCAAAAACTTTCCGGAAAAATAATAAACTGAATTTCACAGCCCCCAAGACGAAGAACCACTACAATCAAGTCCCAGCTCCGCGTATCCCAGCCTTGGCCGTAGCTCTGAGTCTTATGAATGAAGCCCAGAGCCGCTGTATTTATATGCCCGGGGCCCGGCCCCCCTGCTTACGTCACCCTTCCCGCGCTCCGCGAACTTCTCAGTATCTCCGGCCCTGGTGAACCCAGCCACGCACCGTCCGGCAACAGGCCTGCCCTAGCCTCGATCTGATCACCTGCATCACCCTCGCGGCCCTGAGGGTCTTGGGGGCTGCGTTCTGAAGCACTCGGCGGGAGGGGATCCCGGCCTGGTCTCCCCGGAGTTCCTGTGACGCAATTAGCCATATAAGGAGCTTGGCCGGCGCCGCTGAGTGTTTGTTTGGTATCCTAGCAATTACGTCAGAGGGAATCCCTCGCTCGCTCGTGCGCTCGTCCCGCGCGCCTGCGGAACCCGCCCGCGCCTGCGCAGTGCAGCGCCGCCCCGGGGGCTGATATTAATAGGCTATTAGACTGACCCAGCGGAGGATCCCCGCAGGGAAGACCCCGGGGGTCCCCCTCACCTCTGGCCGCCCCTCCCATGTCCCCTGGTGGTGCAGCGCTCCTTCTCAAGAATAAGGTCAATCTCCAAAAGCAGCTTTGGCTCTGTGGTGTAGTCACTCAGTTTCGGGGAAACTGAGTCCCGAACCGGGTGGGAGGGGCTGTGGTGCTCCAGGTGAAAGTGGAAGTGGGGGTGGAGTCCCGAGGCTCATACCAGCTTCTGCCCTGACTGGCTGTGCGACCTTGAAAAATGTCTTTTCTCTCTGAGCTTCAGCTTCTTTTCCCGGATGGACAAAGGATGTGTGTCTTGGACCCTGCTGCCCCCAGAGATCCGGCGGCGTTTGGGAGGTACGCGGGTTTGGTGGGGATGGGGAATAAAACAGGGTGAAGTGTCCCTCCTGCTGATGGTGTTGTTAACCTCTCCTTTCTACTTTATAATTCTATCTGTAGTCAGAAATAATGTATGTGTGTGTGGGCATAATAAATAATAATAGTAATAATAATGATGATGATGAAATAATAATAATAAATGCCATGTATTTAGCACTTACCAAATACCGGCTCTTGTACTAAGCCTTTCAATACAAGATTTACAATCGTTAAAACAGCTTTGGAAGGTTAAGGGAGGAAAAATCTTCATTTTATAAAAGAGGAAAATGATAGAGAGTTTGTGACTTGCCCAAGATCCCATCCCATCAAGAAATTCAAACCCAGGATTCCTATTCTCTTCCTGACTTCTGAGAGCTGCCTGGTTCAGTGAAACTCCCTGAAAAACCTGGGTGTTGGGATTGTTTAAATGACAGTTCCATTGGTGGGGAGTCATAAGCCTTGCAGACCTATCCTGTCTGCTCACAGCGTACACTGTTGTAACCCAGGCTCAGAGGGGAAAGCTGCTTACCTAGCCACCCAGTTAGGAAATGTAGTTCAAGAGTCTAATTAGGGTATTTCAGACACCACAGCCTCCAACTCTTAGGCATCCACTGGTAAGGATCTCACTAGCTGCTTCAGAAACCTGACTTCCTGGCCCTTGCCTCCCAGTGCAGAGCCTGGCCCAGCCAGGGCACAGAGGGTGAAGCACTTTAAAATTGTTGAATCCTACAGGCCCAGAGAGGGGGACGGCCTGGCTCATGGTCACACAGCAGGTATGAAGCCAAGCTGGAGGGGTTGGGTGGTTCCTAATTCCCAGGAGAGTCTTGATTCTCTGTCCCAATAGTGGGGAAGGGGTAGGGAGACCTGGAAGGCTGAGGGGACAGGGGGACAATACAGGGAGACTGAGGTTTCCAGACAAAAGCTCAGCCTCAAACACCTCTTCCCCCACGCCCCCTCTGTCTGCAACCAGTCTGGGAGGAGGGATAGGGACTAGGAGATGACACGGCAACCACCAGCAGGCAGTGACTCGGCCCCAGCATCAGACAGGGAGTGACCCCTCATTCCTGTCCTGTCCAAGCCCCTCATCTCCTCTCCCACGGAATAAAGGAGACACACAAATACCTACCCTAGCTGCCCAAAGACCTTCACACCCCGCCCCAGGTGGCCCATACATCCACGCATATTCTCAAAGGGGCACACAGGCACTCAGACATCCACCCACAAGCAGCAACACACACCGCCACACAGAGAAACAGCTTCACGCACACACACACCTGCAGATAGAAACACACACCTTCACACGGTTACCAACACACATGACACACACATCCTCACTATAGATGCACGTGGCGTTCCTCACACACAATAACAAGAGTAATTCTTCTGAGCACTCATATTAACTTATTTAATTCTCACAACACTCCTATGAGGTAGGAACTATCATGTTACAGGCAAGGAAATGGAGGCCCAGAGAGGTGAAATCACTTGCCTAGAGTCACACAGCAAATTAGTGGCAGAGCTGGGATAAGAATGTAGTCTGCGGGGCTTCAGAGCCTTTGCTTTTAATTATTATTAAATGAGTTATATATGTCGATATATTCACACGCAGATGGTCACACTCATGCAGACATTGGACATTCAATCCCCGACAGGCAGACCCAGAATCTAGGTGGCCTGGGCTTACATTCTGGCCCCACCACTTAGTAGTTGGGTGAACTTGAGCTAGTGATGTCTGGAGCCTCAGTTTCCTCGCTGGGGAAAGGAGGGCAGGAATAGTGCCCAGCTCATGGGGCTGGTGAGGGGATTATGTGAAATGAATATCAGTAAAGCTTTGGGAACATGCCTGGCACATTGTAGGCACTTGTTTTGTTTTGTTTTTTAATTTAAAAAAAGTTATTTATTTTGTTTTTGGCTGCATTGGGTCTTCGTTGCTGCGCGCGGGCTTTCTCTAGTTGCAGCAAGCGAGGGCTACTCTTCCTTGCATTGCACAGGCTTCTCATTGTGGTGGCTTCTCTTGTTGCAGAGCATGGGCTCTAAGCGCGCCGGCTTCAGTAGTTGTGGCTTAAGGGCTTTGTTGCTCTGCCGCATGTGGGATCTTCTGGGACGAGGGCTTAAACCTGTGTCCCCTGCATTGGCAGGCGGATTCTTAACCACTGCGCCACCAGGGAAGGCCTTATTTTGTTTTTGAAACAAAGCTATGCAGACCTTTGCAGACCCTCATAGAGACGTGACCAGAAGCAGAGACACACAAGATCCCATTATAGCTTTCATGGGTCCAGGCACTTTTGCCTTTGTGGGCCTCTTTCTCCATAAAGACATCTTTAAAATTATTTATCATGACTACATTGGTATAAATACAAATATTAAAACATTTCATTTGACCTAGAAGTTTAGTTCTTCCTTGATTTTAAAAGAAATTAAACACTTTCATGGGCCTCTAAAATTATCATGGGCCCTAGGGCCTAAGGTAAAAATTGGCCCTGGAGACACACACACACACACACACACACACACACTCACTCACACTCTCACACACACAGAGTCTTACTCAAACATACACATGGACGTGAACACCTTGCCCCCAGAGCATGGCATGGGCAAGGCAAGTCTCTTGCCATGAGGCTGAATCCCAGGGAACTTCCAGGAGGAGGAGGACTTGAGTGTAGGGGAGAGGGCAGGACCCCTGCTCTGGCTCCCGAGGGCTTGGATATGTGTGTGTGGGAGCAGGCAGAGCCCTCAGCCTTCTGCCCCTGTTGGGGGTGGGGTGGCAGTGCCACCTCTGTTTGCTCACAGCATCCTGTAAATAGCCCTGGGGACCCAACTCTGCCAAAGGGAGCCCTCAGCACATTCTTCCATTCTTCTTTTGGCAAAACCCTTGCTACTCTATTCCTCAGTTTCCCCATCCATAAAGCAAGAAGGTTGGATGACCATGGGCTCTGAAGGTCCTTTCCAGTTCTGAAATTTCATAATAAAAATGAGGAGGAAGATACGGAAAGTAAACACTTAGCTCTGTTCACATGCATTATCTCGGTTAATCCTCATAGCACATCAGCCCCATAAGTAAGTTATTGTCCCCATTGTACAGAGAAGCAAACTGAGGCACAGGGAGGTTAAACCTGAGAACAGTGCTTCTCAGCTGTTATGTGAAATCAAGTAAGCTGGGGAATCTGGTTACAACTCACATCTGGTATAGTCTTTTGTGTTTCCATGCAGCCCCTGGGTGATGCCAAGGCTCTGGCTCCAAAAGAAATGTCTGTGAGAATTTCTGAAGCACGAGAGGAGTGGGGTGTGCATGTTTGGGTGTGTGTCCTGCTGTGACCTCCGTGAGGGTAGAGCCCAGGTGGTTAGTAACTGCTGGCTTCTCCATGTCCAGCATTGAGTAGTGAGTGTTACTGGCTGGCTGGGCCCACTCCCCACTGAGCAATCCTGGTTGCCTCCTGGAGGGGGTGTCTGTGGTGTTTCAAGGAAGCAGAGTGGTCCAGATTGGAAACTCTTAGCTTGACCCTCCCAATACCCCTGCATCCTGCATTCAAACTCCTCACTCACCACAGCCCACAAGGTCCGGCATGACCTGGCCTAGGCCGACCGCTGCAGCCTTACCTCCCCCTCCTCTTTGCCATGTTCTACATGCCGTGGTCTCTCTCCCTAGTCTTCAGGGACTTTGTATGTGCTCTTCCCTCTGCCTGGAGCATGCCCCTTTTTCCTCCCTCTAGCTCATACTCTCTTCCTCCAGTTCTCAGCTCCTGTATCCCCTCCTCCAGGAAGCCCTCCCTGGGTCAGTACCCCTCCCCCTGAGAGCCCCCGTCTCCTCTCTGCCTCTCTGGGTTCATTACTGTCTGGGGACAGTCTGGTCTTCTTCACTGGTCTGTATTATTATTCAGGCCCGGGCCAAGGCTGTCCAGGTCACGGCCAAGTCCCCAGCACCGTGCCAGGCACTCAGCAGGTGCTCAGTAAATATTTGTTGATTAAATGAATCTTCACCACCCACTCATTTATTCATCCATAAACTCTGACAGACTGCCTTGGACAGAAACATATCTGTCTTGCTCAGATCTGCATAAATGCCTACAGGACAAGGCACACAGATACACAGCATCACACACTCAGATCCCATTATTGTGTACACTCTTTCCCATGTATGCTCACAATTATACACATGCACAGTTTCACATGTGCGGGCATGCAGACACAGCTAAGTAGAGGCCACCCTCAGATGCTGGCTTGTCTCAGGCCCTGGTCCAGGTGCGCTGTGGACCAACCTCTCTCTTGTAGGGGCCAACCTCTCACCCACCCCAACCCAGACCCTCACAGTGTGGTGGTATATCACTGACTATAACCACTCCAGGCATTGGGTGGCAGGAGTGCTCAGGGAGGCCTGAGCAAACCAGGAGGACTTCCTGGTGGAGGCGTTTGGACTACTGTCAAGTCCTGAAAAGATTCAGATAAGGAGGGAGTCCCGGAAAGTCCCTCTCTCCCTACTGTAGACATGTAAGACCAAAGAAGAGGAAGCAGGAGACTGTGGGAAGCTAAAAGGAAGGACTGGACCAAGGTGGTGCGGATAACGGTTTTGGAGACCTTTCCAACTGCACTCTGAGTGAAAATAATATGAGTAGAATTAATAATATAGCTGGCAGTCACTTAAGAAAACGAACCAGGTGCCAGGTGCTACATACAGATCCACTGTACTTTCTTGTTTAACTCTTCCAATACCATTATAAGGAGGGCACTAGCTGTGTGACAGCAGGCAAGTAACTTAAGTTCTCTGGACCTCAGTTTCCTCATCTGTAAAGCGGGGTTAATAATAGCACCTCCCTCCCAGCATTTTGAGGAGTAAATGAGTTTGTATGAAAAAATGCCTAGAACAGTGCCTGGCAGAAAGTATATTCCCTGTAAGTATAAGCTACAATGGCAATCATTATTATCCCCACTCAACAGATGAGTAAACTGAGGCCAGGAGCCCTTAGGGAACTTGCCTGACCTGTGGATTTCTGCGGAGTGAGGGTCGGTTACAACCCAGGTGGTGAGGCTTCACAGTTGTGGGTGGACGGAGGCAGGGCCTCCCCGCTCCGGGGTGTTTGCATGCGTGAGCGCACGTATGGTGATTCCATTGTTCTCTGCGCAAACACCCAGACCCCATCCCACCCCCAGCAGGTCAACCAGCTGCTGGCCACAACCCACAGCCTCCCAGTCATACCCGAGCGGGCTTCCTCTTCACGGCCCAGGGGCCTCCCCACCACCGGCTCTCCCCCGCCTCCCCTTCCTGCACCTTGAGGACGCCTGCGGCTGGACTGGGTGGTCTCAGGCTGGAGCTGCCCCGTCCCTGACTCAGGCCCCACACCCCCTCACTGACCCAAATGCGGCCTGCCCGGCCCCCGCAGCCAGACGGACACGGGGGGGGGGGGAGTGTCATGGGGGGGTTCACAGCGGGCCACGTGCCCGCGCCGCCCCGGGTGGCTGAATTCCACCTGTGATTCAGTCGGCTTGTCTGGGCCACTGGGGGGTGCCCTGGCCGGTGATGTCAGCGGCCAGGTATGCGGCCGGGGTTTCTCCGAGGTGACTCAGGCGCCTGAGCTACCCTCTCCCTCCTGCAGACACTCTGGGCAGCTCTCCAGGGCCGGCAGCCAGCAGCCTGACCCTCCCTTCCCGGCCTCCTCCACGCCCTCCACACCCTCCACACCCGTGAGCTGTGGGAACAGCGGGCTTGGGGACAGGCACCAGGCAGATCTCAGAGACTAGGGGCCCACCTGGTGGCAGCCCACCAGGACCTCCTCACCTCCCCTGGAGACCAGAACTCACAGGTTATTGTAGGATGAAATTCATTCATTCATTCATTCATTCAATCAGCCATTCAAACACATGTTCTCAGCACCTCCCCTGTGTCAGTCTCTCTAGGCAACAGAGACAGAGCTGAGAACAAGACAGAAATTCCTCACAAAGGCCCATCAGAGCCTGAACACTGTACAACATTATTATTGCTATCGTTACCCCCTCCCGAAATTCCACCAGCCTGCAAGACTCAGGCTGGTTTCTGTTCCTCCAGGCAGCTCTCCAAACAGTTCCAGTTACTTTTAATCCTTAGCCCCCAAACCGTCCCTTGAGGGAAGTCCTTTCAGGATTCTGACCTTCAGCCAGCCTGCTGCAGCCTTTTCTTCCCTCGTGGACTTTACTCATTCCCAGTCCCATTGAATGATTTGAACCTCTACTTTCCTCATCCCCAAACTCTGCCCCTCCACTGCCTTCCCCAGAACCTGAGCTTCACAGTGATGATCATGATTGGCCTTGCAGACACTGAGCGCTCCCTAGGTCCTTACACCAGGGTCAAGACTTAGAGACACAGCTTCATTTGGTCACAGCCACCCCTGGAGGAGGCCTGTTGTCATTTTGTAGGAAGGAAACTGACACACAGAGGTATTTTGGTACCCACTAGCTCAGAACCACGCCTGAGTCTGTAGCTCGGATTCTGGACACATGCATACAGGGGCACACAGAGAGGAAGTAGTAATACTGCTGACAGTCAAGTGTGGTATTTTGTAAACATTTATTCTGTGCCGAGCACTTTCCAAATGTTCTCTACATGAACTCATTTACTCCCCACAGCAGTCCCATGAGTGAGTGCAATTATTATTCCCATTTTACAGATGAGAAACCTGAGGTACACAGAGGTCCTAATGCTAATGCAGTTCAAGTCCACAAATACTGACTGAAGCTCTGCTATATTTCACAGTGTGGTGGGTGCTGAAAATTAGAGCTACACAGCCAGATGCAGCTACAAAGCTGGAAGGCACACACAGGAGACTGCCACCCAGAAGCACAAAACCATTCACACAGTTACACAAATGTGTGCACTTGACATGGACACACATGAGTCACTGATTCATTTGCTCAACAAATAATTACTGAGCACCTACTGTGTGCAGGGCAGTGCTGGGGACCCAGTGGTGACCACAACAGCCCTGGGCCCTGCCCTCATGGGGCACGCAGCCCAGTTGGGGAGACAGTAAACAAACAAATATATAATGAAAAATTGTGATAAACACTGTGGAAAGAACTGTGAGAGACAACTGGCTGACAAACAGTTACCTGCATAGTTACACACAGATGACCGTACATTGAGATCCAGAACTACACACATACACACACAGCCAGAAATGCAAGCTAGAGGCAAAACCGTACACATCCATAGGTACCTACACACACACTGTTTCATGTATGACCACACAAAAAGACTCTCACAAGTATACACACGCGAACACATACATGAACACAAGTCAGCAGGGTTCAAATACCCATACATCCAGATACACAAATGCAAACTGGGGAAACCACTCACTCAGTCCAGCAGTTGCTCTCACACACGAAGGAAGCCTTCCTGAGCATGCTCTCACACAGGAAATCCCAGGTAGACACATTGTCACCGACAGAATCACTCACCAACAGTCACAGCCATTCACAGTCACACACCCAATTTCTTCTCTCTCCTTGGACATTCGCCCCAGCCCTGGTCACATGAAGCTACTGAATGGGGGGTGTCGGGGGGGTGTGTGTTGGGGATGAGCTATTAAAACCTTCCAGCTGTGGACAGCTTCCTGGACACAGGATGGAAGGACCTCGGGCTGCTTGTCGGATGAAAGAGCCTCCAGAAAGACACGCAAGAAAAGAAAACCCGAGGGGAGCGGGGAAAGGAACGGGAGGGAGCTCTCGCGCTGTGGCTCTGAGTATGTATGGGCGCGCACAGGTTGTTCACTGTGCCTGTCTCCACTGGTTGGGACCCCAAACGGAACAGTGCACCCAGAAACCCAGGAGTCGGAGGCAAAAGCAGCAGGCCAGAGAAGAGTGCTTGGATCTATTTCAGTTGTTATTGTTTGGGGGAATATGAGACAGCCACGGCGCAGGAGATGCTGGACAGACAGACATGCCTGGGACGAGGGGCCGCAGACGGACAGATACCCAGCGGAGGCGGTCCCAGGTCAGACAGGAGGAGCGGGTGACAAGCAGACGGCGGCTGTCTAAAGGGAAACCGGCAATTTGGGGACCTGGTTCTCCCCCGCTCCCATCACCGCAGCGCCCCCCCACCCCCCACCACCAGGCTCCCGGCCGGCCAGTCTGTCCGCCCTGGCTGGTCCTGGTTGCGCCCTGTGCGGCCGCGCGGCCAGGCCCGGGACAAACAGCCTTCACGTTGCTAAGCGACGGCGTTCCACAGCCCGTCGCGTCACCGCGTCTGCGCGGGCGGGGGGAGGGGGGTGTGCGGAGACAGTGGCCGTGTCGTTTGTTGACGTTGCCTGGCAACCGCCGTGGCGCTGCCGGGCAACGCCGGCCGACTGTTCCTTCTCTTAAAGGGCCAGGAACACTTTACTGGATCCATCTCGGACCGCGTCGCGGGACTGAGGCGCTGCTGGGAGAGGGGAGGGTTGCCCCCCAGGTGTCGGGGAGGTTTAGGGGATTGGAGACCGGGTTATGCCCTCTTGGAGTAGAGAAAGAAGAATACGAGGCAGGAGCTGTTGATATTTGGACTAAAGTTTTTGAGATGTTAGTGTAAGATGTTAGGTTGATTGCACATGTGCATAGGCGCACTTGTGGGCACGCACGTCCACGGGGCAGTAGGTGGCAGAAACAAACGGAGAGAGAGACCTGGGTTCAAATACCCACTCTGTGACCTTGACCTGTAACTTCCTTTTTCTGAGCCTCTTTCCTTCCTGAATTGGGAGTGAAAACATCACCCGCCTCCAGAATTGTGACTGTATGAAATCCTGTTAAGCACTTAGTACATAGTAAGTGCTCCGTACATAACAACTATAATTATGTTATTTAACAACTGGGTTCTGTCCCTTCTTCACTGGGATTTGGAATAAATGATATGGTGTTTGTAAAGTACTTATTGCAGCACAGCGTGCTTAATACACGGGGGCTGTCATATTATTACTGATATTTTTATTATTTCCTCCAGTCTGTAAAGGAGCACATCACAGGGCATTGGCAGTCATTGCCTTTCTTGGTGTCTTGGGGTGCAAAGGCAATGGAATCAGGCAGATGAGGTTGGAATTCTTGTCCTGCTGGACCCTGGCTGTGTGACCCCAGAGCAAGTGCCTTGCCCTCTCTGACCCTCTACTTCCTCCTCAGTGCAACCTATGATCTCTCACTTCTCACAGAGTCACTTCCAGGTAACAGTCCTGGGTGAGGGGTCCCCTCTCATTGGGCGTGTCAGGTCACTGCCCCACGTCTGCAGCATGACTCATGGGGCTATGTTATGTAAAGCTCCTAGATTCTGCACAGAGGGCAGGTTATATAAACGTGTTTAACGTGCATCCTACATGTAGGGCCTAGGGAGGGAACCTGGCTTGGTAAGCCTGCAATTGTCAAACTACGGCACTGGTGGCTTCTAGGAAATAGAGCCTATAAAATGTGGGCCACATGTATACTGTTGAAAACGTGCCCCTCTTGGGGTCTCTCTATCCCCCGAAATGACTGTCTGTCTCTCAGTCTCTGTCTCTTAATATGCCTCCAATTTCTCTCTGCATCTTTCTGACCCCTGTCTCTCTGTCTCTGTTGCACCATCTCTGTGCATTTCTGTCACTCTGTGTCTCTGTTCCCCTGAGTCCCTTTCTGGATTTCTGCCCCCCTCCCACCCCCCTTTCTCTGAGTCTTTATCCATTTCTGGGTCTGCCTCTGTGTCTTTGTGATTCTCTTTTATTATTTAATTTAACTCCCAAACTTGTTCCCATCGATTCTGGACAGCTCCAAGCCCCTCACAGCTGAGTGCTGTGGGGTGCTGGGATGGCTCCTCTGCTCTCTGGACCTCTGCTCTTCCCTTTGTGCAAAATTAGATGGAGTAGCTAGTGCAAGTCCCCATCACCTGGGGAACTTGATAAAAGTGGATTGCCCCAGTCCCACACCCAAAAGCTGTGGGTCGGAATCTCAGAGAAAGAAGTGGCAGAGATTATGACGTGTGAGATCCTGCCTGAGTAATTCTGAGCAGCTGACCTGAGGCCTCCACACATGTGTCCCAATGCCAGTTTTTTTTTAATGTTTTTTTAATTGAAGTATAGTTGATTTACAAGGTTGTGTTAGTTTCAGGTGTACAGCAAAGTGATTCAGTTTATACATATATATATATTTTTCAGATTCTTTTCTCTTATAGATTATCACAAAATATTGAGTATAGTTTTCTCTGCTATACAGTAGGTCCTTGTTGGCTGATGCCAGGTTCTGATATCACATAATAGGTGAGGTTCTGCGGAGACACGTGGCCAGGGAGAAGAGTGATTTCCCCTGCAGGTAGAGGGTCCTGAGTGTGAGGAGTCAGAGAGACAGATCTGGGGGTCAGGGTGGGGACAGAGAGAGACAAAGATAGCAAGACAGAAAGAGAGAGAGAGAGAGAGAGAGAAAGAGACCGAGAGATATGGAAACACAAAGAGATAAAGCCAGAAATTGCGTTTGCTGCACATCACCTGAAAAGGTACCTCCACGGGGGAGGGCCACGTACCTATCTGCCTGTGAGTGTGTGACTGTATTAAACAGGTCACTGCAGGCAGCACTGGGGTGTGCCTGGGTCCAGTGCTGGGACTGAGTGTGGGAAGCGGATGCTGGGCTGGGAGATTCTGGGTGTACCCTCTCTACATGTACATGCCTGCCTTTAAGCAAGTGTTCTGGGCCAGCATGGGTGACTACCTGACAACCGGAACACCAGTCAGGCAGCATTCTCCATCAGGCCACCACTTTCTACGCCCACTGGGTGTGGTTGATGAGGATATAGCTCCAGGGGTCCTGGGGCCCACACGGATAAGTTTAGGTATAGTTCCAGACTCTGAGGGTGTTTTGGATTTGGGAATAGCCAACCTAATAGAGGGGTACCATCTTTGGAGCCAGACTGAGCTGAGTCCTTGGGCAAGTTGTGTGACCTCCTGGGGCCTCAGTTTCTGCATCTGTAAAATGGGGATGATAAGGACTTCTATGAAGATTTTGTGAGCACCCCCTAACATCATGGTAACTAATGCCATCTACTGAGGGCTTGCCATGAATGTGCCTGTCAGCAAATTCTACAGCTCTATGTTCAAACACCTCCAGCATCTGATCCCTGCTGCACCTTCCAAGTCACCATCACCTCTTGCCTGGACGATTGCCTGGGGATCCTCACTGGTCTCCCTGCCTCTACTCTGGCCTCCCAAAGTCTATTCCCCACATACAGCCAGAGGGATGCTATTTAAATCAAAATCAGTCCATGTCCCTCTTTTGCTCAAAACCTTCCCATGGCTCCTAACTCACTCAGAATAAAAACCAAAGCACTCACCATGGCCCACAGGCCCCGTGTCTCTGACACTCCCTCTCTCCTTGCTTTCTCTGCTCCAACCACATGGGCCTCCGGCTGTTCCAACACACCAGGCATGTTCCCACCTTAAGGCCTTTGCACCCGCTTCTCCCTCCCGGGCATGTTCTTGGCCGGGATATCTGCAGGCTCCTCTCTCACCAACTTCCAGTCTTTGCTCAAGCATCACCTTCTCAGGTCGGCCTTCTCTGACCACCCTATTTAAAACGGCTGCCCCAACCCTCCCTCCCTCTCCACCTCCCCGGCAATGACCACTTTCCAGTGTGTTACATAATGTGCTAATTTGTGCTTCTATATCGTCCATCACCTCCTTCCCCACTCCCAAAGTGGGAGCTCCCACGAAGACAGGGACCTTTGTTTTGCTCTCTGTTGAATTCCCAGCACTTACCACAGTGCAGGGCACATAATGGGTGCTCGATAAATATCTGTTGAACGAATGAATGACGGATGGGATGTGCCAGGAGTGTGCCACGAGCTCCAGGTCGGTGAATTCACTGAATCCTTACGACAGCCCTATTGTCACGACAGCCCTCTGTGCTGGGCGCTACCCATTTTACAAATACGGAAACTGAGGGTCAGAGAGGGAGGCCCCTGAGACAGAAGCGCAATGGCCCAGACGATCTGAGGCAGATTATCCTGCCTTCAGGGGCGTCCCTGCGGACCCGTGGGGTGTCTGTGTTTAGCCTCGCCATCCCCGAGTTTATTTCGGGGCCCGGTCCTTGTTTGCTTTGTCGCGCGGTCTCTTTATCACTGCGCCCCAGACAGCTCCCTGTGGCTTCAGCCTCCACGAATTTCTCGAGGTTTTCTGGCTCCGGGGCCCTGAATCTCTACTTCCGCGTTGCCGTCTCCCCGGGTTTCTGCGCCCTGCGGGCCTCCGGAGGCGAAGGCCCCTGCCCTGAGAGCCCGCCCCGCCTCCGCGCGCAGTCTCGGCCTCGGCGCGGCTGGGCTCGCAGCGGGCCGCCCTGGGGCGGGCGGGGCCTGTTGCCCGGAGACCAATGTTTTGCGGCTGCAAACTGGGTCTCTAGGCCACCGCGGGAGGGCGGCCTGGGAACCGGAGCCGGGCCTGGGAGCGGGCCGGCGAAGGGCGCGGGCGGCCGGGGGCCTGGGGCCGGGGGACCCGGCGGCTGTCTGGAGCCGGGAGGGTATGGGGGACCCGATTTGGCGGGAATGAAGTAGAGATACTGGGGCAGTTTCGGGGAAACAAGAGAGGGCTGGCATTAGGGACGAGAAAGAGTATTCGGGGTCAGTTTGAGGGAGGTGGGAAGGGGTTTCGGGGAGACAGATGATGGGGGAAGTTTGGGGGAGCCAAGGGAGGAGATTAGGAAGGCGGGGGCGGGGTAGGAAGTGGGGGCTAGTTTGAGGGACCCGGGAGAGGGGCCCGCGGATGGGTGAGTGAAGGAGGGCGTGGGAAACTGGACGTTTAGGGGATTCAGAAATCACAGGGGACTGGTGTGAGGGCAGGGAGTTTGGGTAGAGGACATATTTCCAGGCTCAGGGAAAGAGGTGAAATTTAGGGAGGACAAGATGTGAGGGTAGAGAGTTTGGGGGAGATAGGGATTCTTGAGGAGAAGGAGGAGGCTTAAACGGGCCGGAAACAAGGGTGAATCAGAGGAGAGGGTGCCCTTGCCACTTCCAGGCTCCTGGCGGGAGGGCCTCTCCCCGCCCATTGTCCCCAGCCTGGCCAGGACGTCCGGCGACATCCCTGGGGACGCGACGTCGGGGGTTATGTAACAGTGCCAGGCCCCGGGGAGCGGCGGAAGTTAGGACTCCCGGGTTCCTCTCCACGCCCCATCCCAAGGGAGCGACACGGGTCGGGATCCCAGAGCGGCTTGTGACATCACACTTGGGCGGAGTCCATCAGAGGCACTAACTCCTTTTTTGCTCACCCCCACCCCACTCGGGAGCGAGGACTGAGATCTGAGACCCTAGGTGGGGAGGGGTATCCCTAGCAACGCCATTGGCTGAGGTGGCCTCATGGCCAGGGCTGTTAGGCAAAAAGGTAAACTGAGTCCCAGAGAGTGCTGACCCCTTTCATTTGATTCAGTCATTCAACAAAGATGTACTGAGCCCCTACTGTGTGCCAGTTATGTCCTAGGTGATGGGGACCCAGCAGCAAACAAAACAGATGTCCCTGATCTCAGCAGCCTCTGGGCTGACCCCTGATTCTGAGCCCAGACCTACTCCATCCCAGCCAAACGTTGTTGAAACTAGACCTTCTTCACTAAACAGAACACCAAAACGTGGATCCTCTCACCCAACTTTCCCTGGTGCAGGGGGCAGAACACATCTCTCAGCTGCTGAGTCCCTGGTCTCTAAATGACTGCATCCCTGTCACCCCCACCCCCTGTGGCCTGTCACTTCCTCCCATCCTCATCCCCCCCCATGGGGCATGACTAGAGATGCTGGTCATAACAGGCAGGTGGCGAATCACTCAGACGTCATAACAGCCGGCTGTGCTATCACCGTGTCCCTGAGATGTCATCAATGAGCCTCAGTCTCTTCCTATGAACACCTCTGGGGCCTGAGGAGAGGGTTCTGCCCTGCTGCCAGGGGTACCTCAGCCTCCCAAACGGAGTGACTTACTTCCACCTAAGCCCTTCATCAGAAGGCTCTGGAAGGTACCTTCCTAGCTTTCCTCACTCCTCCTCCAGGCAGCCCCCTTGAACTCCCTGCCACTCCCCTCCAGTTCCCTGGGCTCTGGCCCTTTGGACTTTTTCCTCTCTGATCTCACCTGCTCCCATACCTTCAATTTTGAAAAACCTTCAAAGCCAGGCCCTTGATAGGACACATCCCTGCATTTCTCTAAGCCTCAGGCTTCACTTCTCTAAAATGGGTATAGCAATGGTGCCTGGCCAACACACTGGGTGGTGAGTGATTTGAGCAAGGTCATTTCTGTGACGGGCTTAGCACAGGCTGGGGACATCGTGAGAGCTCAATGAATCCTACTGGCCAAGGTACACAAGAAATAGTTAACAGTGAGAAGTGGGGATCAGAGGAAGGAAGAGAATTTACTTTGTCAAGGTATACTCTTGTATTTGCCAATACATGTTCCCCCAATATTTAAAACATTTAATTAATTAATTTTTGGCTGCCTTGGGTCTTCATTGCTGCACACCAGCTCTCTCTACTTGAGATGAGCAGGGGCTACTCCTCGTTCCAGTGCACAGGCTTCTCATTGCACTGGCTTCTCTTGTTGGGGAGCACAGGCTCTAGGTGCACAGGCTTCAGTAGTTGTAGCACAAGAGATTACTTGCTCTGCAAAGCGTGGGATCTTCCCAGATCAGGGCTCGAACCCCTGTCCCCTCCATTGGCAGGCGGATTCTTAACCACTGCACCACCAGGGGAGCCCTTCACTGACTTTCAAATCTGTTCTCTCCTCCTCTTTCCCCTCCTCCCACTCCTACCTAGGTCCAGGCCCCTCCTCTCCCCCTCCCTTCCTCAGTCTACCTCAAGGAAGCAGTCAGAAAGGTCTTTAAACCTTCCTCTGTCCCTCCCCTGCTCAGAACCTGCCATGGCTCCCCAGTGCCCTTGGGGGAGCTCCTCACTGTGTGTCCAGGCTCCTCACCATGGCCCATGGGGCCCATTTCTGTCTGGTCCTTGCTGACTTTTCCAGCCTCCTAATTCTTTCATCCAACTACATGATTCTTCTTGCCTTAAAGGATCCTCCAGCTCAGTCCCTTTGCCTGGCAGTCGAGTCCCATCCAGACAACATAACAGTTGGACACCTGGCTAAAGCTTGGTGTCCACTAGGGACAGGGACACCACTTGAGGCTGCCTTCCATCCACAGCCAAAGAGTTCTGCCTGAGTTTTCACCGAAGCAACATCTGTCTACTACACTGTGCTCCCGGGGTTCACACAGGTCAGGGCAGTTTCTGTCCTGTGATATTTCAGAGACTAGAAGGATGCAGACTTTGAATCTCAGGTAAATGCGGTATAAGACCCTTGAGGCTGATACTTGGAATGGGCACTGAAACAGTCACAGGATATCAGAGTGGGAAGGTGCCCAGAAGATCCAAGTGCAAGAGGGAGACCTAGGCCCAGAGGGAGCAGGGGTCCTGGCTGTTCCCACTGCCTGGAGCTGTCGTGTCCCATCACTGACTTGCAAGAGAGGGAAGAATCATAGTAGAATTGGGTTTGTTGAACTAAACAGTGGGTGCCAGGCTGAGCCCTGACTCTGGTGACCCCAACCTTGGTGATAGACCTGCGTGACCCCAGTCTGAGCCCCAACCCTGGCCCAGGCCTGAATCCCTGATCCTGGGCACAGTATGAGCCCTGAAACTGGCTAAGACCCAGAACTAAGCCCACTCAATCCACTGTAGAAACTAAGCAAGGAGTCAGAGCCTCATCCCCAGCCCTCTGCTTGCTGGTCTGGTGTGACTTCCTGTGACCTCCCCATCCTCCCCCCCCCCCCCATAGAAGTGGAGCTGAGAACTGGAAGGGGGGGGGCGGATTCAGAGAGGCGCAAGATTCGTGCTGTGGCTGGGGAGGGAGAATAGGGACAGGACTTCGGGGAGAGTAGGTTGAGGACTCGGGGAGGCGGCGGCAGGGCTAGGAGTGAAGATTAGGATAGGGAAGGGGGAGGTAGATAATGGTCAGGGATGAAGAATGGAGGGGAAGCAGAGGATGCGGGGTACCAGGAGACAGGGGATCGGGGGGATGGAGGATTGGGGGTGCTGATTCGAGGCTGGTGACAGGTTGGGGTCAATGCGGCGACGGCGGGGGCCGATCGTCCGGCCGGGGCTGCGCGGCGAGGCCCAGTCGAGCCCAGGCCCACCCCCAGCCCCCCCGCCCCACGCTGCCTCCCCCTTCCGCTCCCCGGAAGCGCTGAGTCGCACTGCCTTATCTGGAGGCCGCTATTTCGGGCTCAGCTCCTAGCGCGAGGACTATTTTTAGCGGCGCTCGGGTAAAAATGGACGCGGCGCCGCGCGAGTTCCAGAGGCCGTGCGCGCTCCCTCGCGAGAACTGGGGGCCGGGGCCGCGCGCCTGAGTCACCTCCCGCCCAACCGCCCCACTTCGAGGAGCGCGGACGCCCCCCCGCCCCCATCCGCACGAACTCTTGGGTTCCTGGACGCCTGGAAGCCAGCGCGGCTCAGAATATTCCAGGACTATCGGGACGCATCCAACCGGGCTGCATCCAACCGGGCTGCATCCAACCGGGCTCAAGCGGCTGAGCGCCGACTTTTGGGCAGAGGCGTTGTGCCCTCTGGTGGCTCCTGCGGGGATAGCAGGCAGGGGCTGGGCCAAGACTTCACACACCCCCAGACCCCCAACCTCCGCCACACACCCATTTTATAAATGAGGAAACTGAGGCCTGGAGAGGAACCGGATTGCATCATGAATTGCAAGGTACGCTCTTTCAGTTTCAGCTTGGACACTTCCCTTAATGGAGAACCCAGTACCTATCAGAGAACTAGGCACTCTGTTTTTATAAGCAGTATTTATCTAGTCATTCGACAAGTATTTATCAAAGGCTTGCTGGGTGCTGGGAACACAGCAGTGAACAAGGCAGAAGAGAGAGCCTTGCCCTCGTGGGGCTGACGTTCTAATGGGGGAGACAAACAGTAAATAAATAAGGTGATTTCAGATTGTGGGTAAGCACTGTAAGGGAAATTAAGTGGGAGGATAGATTATAATAAAGGGGATACTTTGGTAAGAGTAGTCAGGGAAGGCCTTTTTCTGAGGAGGTGACATTCTAAAATGACCTTCTGGTTTCATGCAGTCCCCTCACTCATCTCATTTCATAGACCTGGAGACAGAAGCCTGGAGAAGAACCGGTTGGGGACTGAGCTTGTACAGTGTAGATGACATGAGCTTTCACTGCGTAAATTGTTCAGTTCCAGTTTGGTCTCCTCCTGAGCCTGGGAACTCATTTCTCCCAGCATAGCCACTCATCATCAGTAGTAGTAATACTGATTACTAGTTTTTAAATAATAGCTACCTTTTATCCAGCACCTGCTGTTTACCTAGCAGTCTACTAAATGTCTCACCTGCGTTAATTCATGGAATCCTCACCCTAATCCTTAGAGGTGAGGTACTATTCCCACGCCCCATTAACGTATGAGAAAATCTGTTTTCCAACCTTCCTTTCCTCCCAGCCACATGGGCATCTACAGTTTTGCCGGCCTTCTTCTTGTTCTTTGGGAAACCACCCCTTTCTCAATTTCAGTTCACCTGGCTGTCTTAGGGCTCACTCCATCCTCTGTTTCCAGGGAATGGCATGTGTCCTAGACCCAGCCAATCACAGTATTCCAGTTGGGCTGTCCGTTGACGACAGTGATTGGTTCAGAGGTGAGCATGTGACCCATTTAGGACAACGAATGATGGGACCATTGGCTAGGAGCACTTTCTTCCCTTTGGGGTGGCTAAGAGGATGAGATGTTAGCCTAAAGCTGCTAGGGCTATCTTTGCTACCTCAAGGAAAGTCTTTCTGAGGAAAAAAATCAGAGAAATATGAAACCCAGAGATGGGACAGTGACTTCATATCATCATTTGAGCTCCTGGATCAAGCTGTAACTGAAGCTGGTGTACTCAACCTTCTGATCATGTGAACCAATACATTTCCTTAAACTAGTTTGCATTTGAAACTGAGAGACTCCCAGTTAATTCGCTTTCCCTCTCTATGCCCCCCCCCCGCCAGGAACTGGTCCTGACACTTTCCACTGCCCCTAGTCCTTGGGAATGGATCACTGTACCCCCTGAAGTACCCATTCATTACACACTGCCCCCAGGGAGGCATGTACTGCTTGTATACATCTGTGCCCTCTACCACCCACTGGGCAGGCACTCCTGTGGGGACTTTGGGTCTGCTCATCTTCCTGTCCCCAGGTACAGACCAGGATGAGAACCTGATACCAAGGCTACTGTCCCGGCCAGGACCACTTTCTGCTGTCATCACTGGCTGATGGTGAAGTTACCCTACTGCACCTTCCACTTTCTCCCACTGTCAGGATTTCAGCCCTGTCTGAGCTCTGTCGGCCTCCCAGCCTCTGCTTCACCGTCTCTCCTGTGCTCCAGACCCATGTGTCTAGAAGCCTCTTGAATGCCTTCCTCCGGTTGTCCCACAGACTTTCACCCTGACCTCAACAGCTTCCTCCTACACCTGTGCCTCCTTCTCCCAGGTCCCCAGGTCAGGCGTAGTCCCACATAGACCCTGTCTCCTGGGCCAGAGTTCTAGGCCTCCTCCTGGTACCTTCCTCCCCTTACCTCCCATAACCCATCACTCATCTCCATTCTATCTTTTAAAGATTTTATATATTCTCCTTCCTCTCCCTCCTTACGCTGGTCCAGTTGTCTATTTGGTCCCTTTTCCCCGCTTCATCCTTCATGTCTATACTCATCCCTGGTTTCCTGCCCCAGTTCTGCCCCTTCCCATCTAGAAGGATTTTGCTAAACCACAAACCTACTCCTGTCAGGTCTCTCCCCTGCTCAGAGCCTGCTACGATTTCCCAGTGCTCTAGTCCTGTGACCTACGAGGCCTTCCGTGGCCTGTTGCTTTTTTCAACCCCATCTCTTGCCCCCCACCCCTTTCCCCAGCACACATTCACTCTGCCCTCTAACAGTACTCAAACAGCTTGCCTTGCCCCAAATGCATCGTTCATGCCTCCCGACTTGAACATTCGGCTCCCTCTGCCCAAATACCTTTCCCATCCTTCTCTACCTAGTGACTGTTTTTCCAGGCTTTGAGGTACAACATAGCTATCCCCTCCGCTGAGAAACCTGGCATGACTCCCTCCGACCTAAGCAGGGCCCCCGCCTCTCAAGAAACCTGGTCGCTGTTGTAGCTCATTCTCTGCCTGACCACATGTCGGGCCCTTGGCACGCAGGGTCTCACTGAGTTCCCCCAACAGCCCTCAGGGCACAGGGACAAACACTTCCAGTTTCTGGATGAAGAAACTGGGACTCCTGGAAGGAATCACAGCTAGGGAGGGGACAGAGTCAGGATTTGAACTTGTGATCTCACGCAGCCTGGCTCACCCATGAGTACTTTATCTCTGTTTTGGAAGTTTTTATTTTATAACACTCTCAGTAGAGGCACACATGTATATAATTTATGAATAAAAAATATACTCCGTATACCAAGTGGCCGCAAAGTACTGCCTGGCACTGTGGTCTCTCGGTTAAGTAGCTTCTTCACCTGGGTCTGGTGGAGGCAGGGATTTGAGAGTGTTCTTTAAGGCCACAGTTTTGACATGAGCATCAGTTGCTCTGTTTGAATATGCTTCTGACATGGATCGTTCCAGAACATCCCAAGAAATCGCGAGGCTCAGCGGCCCCGGAACACATGGCGCTCCAGCATCTGATGTCATCCCAGATGGAGAGACAGCAAATTCCATGGGCCAGCACTGTCCACAAGAAATAGGACACTAGCCACATATTCAAGCTTAAATGCCCTAGTAGCCACACTAAAAAAAAAAAAAAGCCAAAAGAAACAGGTGAAAATAATTTGTTCCTGTATTTTATTTAACCAGATAGATGCAAAATATTATTTCATACATACTCAATGTCAGCAGTTTTTTTCTTTATAAATTTATTTATTTATGGCTGCGTTGGGTCTTCGTTGTGGTGCGCGGGCTTCTTATTGCGGTGGCTTCTCTTGTTGCGGAGCACGGGCTCTTGACACGTGGGCTTCAGTAGTTGTGGCTCGTGGGCTGTAGAGTGCAGGCTCAGTAGTTGTGGCGCACGGGCTTAGTTATTCCGTGGCATGTGGGATCTTCCCGGACCAGGGCTCGAACCCATGTCCCCTGCGTTGGCAGGCAGATTCTTAACCACTGCTCCACCAGGGAAGTCCCTCAGCAGTTTTTTAAATGAGATAGTTACATTCTTTTTAATCACGCTAAGTCTATGAAATCTGGTGTGGATTTTACACTCATGACACATCTCATTTTGGACCAGCCATGTTTCAAGTGCTTAAAAGCCACGTGTAGCCAAGTGGCTGCCATATTGGACATCACAGCAGTAGACGGTGCCTGACCACGGATCTGGGAGTATGGCTTCCTCAAAGTCCAGCTTTAACATGGGACAGTGTACCTCCAGGTGACAGCATGGCTTCAGGTCAAGATCCTAGACTCTGAAGCCAGACTGTGGGGTTCAAGCTCTGGAGCTTCCAAACTGCCACTCCAGCCTCTCTGCACCTCAGTTTATTCCGCTATGAAAGGAGAATCACCAGCAAGACATCAGAGGGGTTTTTGTGAGGATTAAAGGAGTTAATAGATTTTTTTTTTTTTGCGGTACGCGGGCCTCTCACTGTTGTGGCCTCTCCCATTGCGGAGCACAGGCTCCGGACGCGCAGGCTCAGCGGCCATGGCTCAGGGGCCATGGCTCAGGGGCCCAGCTGCTCCGCGGCATGTGGGATCTTCCCGGACCGGGGCACGAACCCGTGTCCCCTGCATCGGCAAGCGGACTCTCAACCACTGCGCCACCAGGGAAGCCCGAGTTAATAGATATTTAAACACTTAGAACAGGGCACATATTAAGTTCTGTATGGGTGTTGATTTTTATTATTATTTGGCATTTTGTGAAAGAGAAAATCTCTCGACTCCACATTAACAGTTGAAGAATGAAAAACTCCCTTAAAGACTTCCCATCCTGGGCTTCCCTGGTGGCGCAGTGGTTGAGAGTCCGCCTGACGATGCAGGGGACACGGTTTCGTGCCCCAGTCCGGGAAGATCCCACGTGCCGCGGAGCGGCTGGGTCCCTGAGCCACGGCCGCTGAGCCTGCGCGTCCGGAGCCTGTGCTCCGCAACGGGAGAGGCCACAGTGGTGAGAGGCTCGCGTACCGGAAAAAAAAAAAAAAAAAAAAAAGCCTTCCCATCCTTGTGGAAGATGTCCAGAACATGGGGGACACACGGGACTTCTAACCGCCACAGGTAGGATGCACAGACCACTCTGGGCTCTCAAGGGCAAATGCTTCAACATTCTCCACTGGAACGGGTGTGTGCAATCACAAAGCTTTGGACACCTCCCAGTCTAAACTCTGCCACGTATTGTCCTGTTCTCATTTTTCTGTTTTGATCTGTGTAGTGGGTTGAATGGTGTGCCCTTCCCCCCACCCAAGATAAGTCCACCTGAGACCTGTCAGTGGGAACTTATTTGGAAACAGAGTCTCTGCGGATATAATTAAGGTTAGGCTCTCGAGATGATATCACCCTGGATTATCCAAGTGGGCCCTAAACCCAATGGCAAGTGTCCTTACAAGAGAAAGGCAGAGGGAGATTGGACACAGATAGGAGAAGAGATGGCCATGTGAAGTTGGAGGGAGAGATGGGAGTGATGGGGCCACCCAGGAACACCTGGGGCCACCAGAGGCTGGAAAAGGCAAGGAAGAATCTTCCCCGAGAAAATTCAGAGGGAGTGTGGCCCTGCTGATACCTTGCTTTAGGATTTCTGGCCTCCAGAGCTGTGAGGGAATAAATTTCTCTTGTTTTAAACCACGAAGTTTGTGGTAATTTGTTAGGCAGCCACAGGAAACAAATACAGTCTCCTTCCACCCTGAAGACAGAGTTTCTGTGGCTTTCAGCTTCTGTCTCACAGCAGGAAACAGGCTCAGAAAGAAGGCAGAGCCAAAACCAGAATTCAGGTCTCCAGAACCTCATTCCAGACCCGGGGGTCACTGTGGAAACTCACAGGGTATTTTGCCTGTTAAAGAAATACAGGGTGACTATTGAATTTTCTCTCAAGGCAGTGGTTGAAAACACAAGCTTTTGTTGGAGTCCTGGTTTGTTTGCTTCCTTGCTTTGTGGCCTTGGTCAAGAGACTAACCTTGTTTAGTTTCTCCTTCTATAAAATAGAAACTAACCAGTTTCTCCTTCTATAAAATAGGGATAACAAAATAAGATCTCAGAAGGCTGTGATATGGAGTATGTGAGAATTGATCAACTTTGCCATTTGACGTTGTCCTGAAAGTCTTTGCAAATGCTATAAGACAAGAAAAATGAGATGTAAAGATGGGAAGGCAAGACATAAAACTAACATTTGGATCATTTCAAAGGAAAACTAAGAGAATCGACAAACTTTTTGTATGCTTTTGGCCACGCTGCCCGGCATGTGGGATCTTAGTTCCCTGACCAGGGATCGAACCCATGCCCCCTGCAGTGGAAGTGCAGAGTCCTAACCACTGGACTGCCAGGAAAGTCCCTCAACAGAATATTTTATTTTATTTTTATTATTTACTTTTAGAAAAGATTTTATTTAATTATTTTTTTAAAACTTTAGCCATCCTAATGGATGTGAAGTAGTATCTCATTATAGGTGTTTTTTTTAATTAATTTATTTTTTGCCTGCGTTGGGTCTTTGTTGCTGTGCGCAAGCTTTCTCTAGTTGCAGTGAGTGGGGGCTACTCTTTGTTGTGGTGCGCGGGCTTCTCATCGCAGTGGCTTCTCTTGTTGCGGAGCACAGGCTCTAGGTGCGCGGGCTTCAGTAGTTGTGGCACGTGGGCTCAGTAGTTGTGCTACATGGGCTTAGTTGCTGCCTGGCATGTGGGATCTTCCCGGACCAGGGCTCGAACGAACCCATGTCCCCTGCATTGGCAAGCGGATTCTTAACCACTGTGCCACCAGGGAAGTCCCCCACTTTAATGTTTGGTTCAACAGAAGATAACTGGGTCTTCACCTCTGCTTGGGTGCTCAGTCTGTTGTGATATGTTGCAGGTTGCATTGAACACTCAGGAGAGAGTGAGAGTGAAAAAAGGGAGGTGTCTTAGTATTATTATGATAATCATTTTGACCTTGGGGACCTCTTGAAAGAGTGCTGGGGAACCCCCCAAGGTTCTGTGGACTGCACTTTAAGAATCACTCCTTACCTTTGGGTTCTATAGGGCCTAGAGACAGTATCTGGGGAACTGAACACCTCTGGGGCCATGGGACCTGGTTCAAGAGACAGCTCTGACTACAAGCAAGGTATTCTCTGAGTCTCAGTTTCGTCATCTCTAACATGGGGTTGGTGATGATGAAAATAATAAAAGTACCTCCCTCCTAAGGTTGTAGTGAGACCCATAGGAGATAACTCCCTGACTCACACCTGGCATGTAGCATACAATAAACACTTGCTATTATAGTTTGGGAAACGTCATTTTATTTTATTACCAACACTTCTTATTCATGCAGTTAACTTCTCCAGAGCCCTATCTTGTGCTGGGCAGTGCTGGGGACATGGTGATGAATGAGAAGGGCCTGGCCCTGCCCTCATGGGGTTCCCAGTCCAATGGGTCACAGAGTTTTCATTTGTGAGGCATTGCCTTTAGCACCAGGTCCCTGAGGAGCATGAGTTCTTAAGACTGGGGAGGCAGGGAAAGGCATTCTAGGGAGTGGGAACAGCAATGCAAGGAGACATGGCAAGTGGAGAGGGGGACAGCTGTGGCCTGATGGTTGGCCGGTTGTGTCCATTTCTCTGCCCCCAAGATGCCTCAGTCCTGTTGCTGGTGAGAAATACGTGTGTATATCTGGTTCATCTTTTTAATATTTATTTATTTGGCTGCACCGGGTCTTAGTTGCGACACGCTGGAATCTTCTTTGCAGCATGAGAACTCTTAGTTGCGTCATGTGGGATCTAGTTCCCTGACCAGGGATCAAACCCGGGACCCCTGCATTGGGAGCGCAGAGTCTTAGCCACTGGACCACCAGGGAAGTCCCCCAACCCCTCTTCTTGTGTAAAGTTAGTTCCTCAATTCTGGGCTCTTTTTAGGGAAGTCCCACCTCTGATCTAACCTCAGTCTCTCATGCTGCAGATCCTCCTTTTGCTGCATATCCATCCACAGTGCCCCGTGGAAACTTGGGACGTCCCAGCATAAGAGGTGCCCGGGATGGGGCGGGGTCGGGTCCAGCGCCTCCACTGTCCCCCATCCGGGGGCCTCCGCTTGGGGCCGGGTGAGTCAGCCCCCTGCGGCTCCCGCGTCATCCCGGCCGCTAGGCTTCGCGCTATTTCGGGCTCCAGGCGCTATAAATAGAGGCTCGCGGAGCAGAGCTGTTCCCCCTCCGCTCGGGCGCCCCTGCGTCCCCTGGACCCGCCGCGATCGCCGGGCCGCTCGTCACCGCGGCTAAGTTTAGAGGCGGGTGCGGACGTCGGCCGGGTCACTGCGCCCCTCGGCCGCGCCCCCGCTAACAGAGCCTTCGGTCCGGCGGCAATATGCCCCCCGCCCAGAGTCACTCGGGTGGAATTAGGGGCGAAGTGTGCCCATATTCTCCATCCCCACCCCAATCCTTCGGAGGCGCAGAGGAAACTCGAAGTTGGGATTAGGGGAAGGTTTGGGAGTGGAGCAAGGTCTGAACTCGAGGAGTCGCCCGGGAGCTTCGGTTGGGACTGGAATTTGAACTTGGAGCGTTTGGAAGAAGGACGGGGAAATAAGAGTACGGACAGCTGTTAGACTCGAACTCGCAACTCTGGGAGCCGGAAAGATGCGAATCCGGAATCTGAAAGTTAAATTTAGGAAGAGTGTAGGAATCAAACTTGGAAATATAATATATTACAGAACGGAGGACAACTTTTCTCCCCCTTAACTAACGTAAATAGACTCAGAGTTACCTGAACCGCGCTCAGCGGGCCCTTTGCCGCATTTCTGCGATAGTGAAACGAGTCGGGAGAAACGAAAGGGCAGCCCGCCGCCTTCTCACGGGTCTTGCCCCGGGGTGGGTTCTGGCGCAGCGGTCCGCGGCGCCTCTACACCCCAAATCCTCTTGTGGGGCGCCATCGCCCCCTGGCGGAAAAGGCACGCTCTGCAGGTTTATTTGGTAATTCCCATTCCCCAACGGGAGAAACTGAGTCCCACCCAGACTGGCTTCCTTCTAGAAGCTCTCTCTGCCCTTGGATTCAGAGACACATTTTCATAGTCCTTCTCTATGTCACTGGGGCCTCAGTTCCTTCATCTGTCAAATGAACTATTGATACCTAAGGGGAGGGTTACTGTGAGGATTTAGCTCATAGTAAGCTATCTATCTGCTTTGATGGGTATATAGTTGATGGTAATATATGTACTTTTTATTTATAGAGCCCCTCTTCCTGTGACCGTGTGGCCCCCTCCCCCATAATCTACTTCACGTCACTGTTTTTTATCGTCTCCAGAGCGTGTATGACTGTCTGGAACTCTTATTTGTGGGTTTCTTTCTTATGGTCTGCCTCCCATGAGACTATCAGCACCACAGGGCAGGGACCTGGTCCAATTTGCTGCCAGCTGTGTCCCCAGTGCCTGCCACACCGTAGGTGCTCAATATGTAGTTATTCAAGGAATGAATGAACCATGGATTTCAAGACGGGGCTCCATGGTCTTATGGAATTCTCACAAGCTCAGCGGTTACAGATGGGAAAACTGAGGCTCCCAGTGGTGAAGTCGCTTGCTGCCAGATTCTGCTTCTGTTCTTTGTTCATTCATGCAACATATGGTTCCGTAGCCCCTTCTTGTTTCTGGACACTGTGCTACAGCGGTGGCCACAACAGCTTCAGCCTCTGCTTGCCCAGCACTTAGTCAAGGACTATTTTATTTTTATGACAAACCTGAATATTTCACCTACTGCATGCCAAGTAAAGATGTAGGGACTTGACACGTAACTCATTTCATCTTCCTAATAGTTATGCTATTGTTATCCCCATTTTAGAGATGAGCAAACTGACGCACACAGAGAAACTGAGTTGCTGGCACCAGGTCACACTGCTAGTAGGTGATCCTGGGGAAAAATTACACCCAGCGATGAGACTGCTTATGAAGGAAGGAGAATCAGGGAGATGGTAGACTTCCCATTAGTGACCCAGATGGAGCACCAGTGTCTTCTAACTTTGCAAGAAAGATAACTAGGAACCCAGAATTTGAGATTCCATTTGTGAGGGTCAAATAAAGACATTTTCAGATGAGCAAGACTCAGAAATGTTCTATCCAGAATGTTCTCTGAAAAAGTTAGAAGAGAATGTACTCTAGCAAGAAGTAAAAATGAATTCAGAAGGAAGAAGTTTATAAGAAGTAACAGAAAATTGTTAAGGGTTGACTCGTGTCCCCCCACAAGATATGTTGAGTCCTAACCCCCATTACTTCAGAATGTGACTTTATTTTGAAATAAGGTGTTTACAGAGACAAGTTAAAATGAGGTCATTATGGTGGTCCCTAATCCCATATGACTGGCGTCCTTGTAAAATGGGGAAATTTGGACACAGAGACGGACATGCACAGAGGAAAGACAGTGTGAAGACACACAGGGAGAAGATGGCCATCCACAAGCCACGGAATGCCTGAGGCTACCAGAAGCTAAGAGAGGGGGCTGGAACAGATCCTTCCCTAGTGCGTTCAGAGGGCGCATTGCTCTGTCAATACCTTGAATTTGGACTTCTAGCCTCCAGAACTGTGAGAATAACTTTCTGTGGTTTAAGCCACTCAATTTTTGGTACTTCTTTACAGCAGCCCTAGGAAACGAATACCATGAACCAATTATATAAATAAAAATTAATTAGAAAAAAATCTTTTACAGTAGGCCTCTAACAAAAGGCAAAATCAATGGAGAGACAGAGATAATATGTTCATGGGTATGAAAAAGATGTCAATCTTCTTGTAATTAATCCATCAATTCAGTGCAATTCCAATCTCAATCGCAATAGGATTTTTCAGGGAACTAGAAAAGCAGCTGCTAAAATCCATCTAGAAGAGAAAATGGACAAGAATGGTAAAGACAGATTTGAAACTGAACAGGTGGGGGACTTGCCTCATGTGATATCAAAACATATCTAAATGAAATAATTAAACTGGCATGGAGGCAAGGGACAGATACAGAGATCAATGAAACATAATAGAAATGTCAGAGATAGACCTGTGTATACATGGGAATTTGGCACATGGTAAAGGTGGAATATCAAAACCAGGGAAAGGACTGGCTTCTTTTTTTTTTCTTTTCCCAGCTGCATGACTTGAGGGGTCTTATTTCCCTGATCAGGGATGGAACCCCGGCCCCAGCAGTGAAAACACTGAGTTCTAACCACTGGACATCCAGGGAGTTCCCAGGACTGGCTTTTAAAATAAATGGTATCTGGACAATTAGCTATATCTACCATAAATTCCTACCTTAGTACATTTTCAAAAATAAGTCTCATATGGATGAAAGAAACAAAATCAAAACTAGGAAAAGTATTAAAAGAAATGATAAACTATATGACCTTGGGGTATGGCAAGCCTCTTAAACACACCAAAAGTCAGGATAGATTGATAAATAGGTATGAATAAACACTAAGAACTTCTGTGTAAGAAAAATAAATAAATAAAGTTAAAATATAAAGTGCAAACTAGCAGGAAATATTTGGAATATGTGTAACTGACTAACAATTAGAATTGGAATCCATAACGTACTCTGACACATTAACAGTAATAAAAAAAGGCATACAACCATTGAAAAAATGGTCAAAGGATATGCGCAAGCAACCCACAGAAAACAAACTATTAAAGACCAATAAACTCACAGAAAGATGTTCTCTCCTTAGTAATCTGAGAGTTGCAAGTTAGAACAGTGTGATACTATCCTTTCAGGAAATGACTAATATTTACTCATCAACCAGGTCTCTGCTCAGATGTCCCTTTCTCTAAGAAGCTCTTTCCTGGCCCTCGGGCTGGATTAGGTGTTCCCTGCCCCACCCCCCTCCCGGGCCCTCTGGGGTCTCCTAGCCAGCCCTGTCCACTCTGGATCGTCACTGTTTGGGAAAGGGTTTGTCTCTCCCAATGCGTTGTGAGCTCCAGAAGGGCGGAGCGGGGCTATCGTTATCTGGGGCAATGTATGTGGAATAAGAGAATGAGCGAATGGGGAAACTGAGGTTAAGTCAATGACAGAGCTGGAATTCAAACCCAAGTCTGTACTGAGAGAAGGAACCTAGTTTGATTACCCGCCATCCCTTCTCCACTAAGCCCTGCCCAGAGCCCAGGCACACAAGAGGAGCTCAATAAGAGCACTGAAATCAAACTGCTCGGCAACGGGAGACGCTGAGGGCCAGAGGCGGACAGCTCTCTCCAAACCCAAACCTCCGCAGTCCTCCAGAACCATAGAGAGCTGCGCGAGGAACCGCCTCTCTCGATGCTCTACGCCTTTGGGGAACGTCAGGAGCGGGCTGGAGGGCTAGAGAGGCCGGAAGTGCGACCAGCCTGGGGCTACGCTGGCCGCGCCGGCGGTGGGACGCCTCGATCTCTCTCCTGTCTTTCCTTCGCGGCCCGGGAGCGAGGAGGTGAGTTCTCGGGACGCTGAGACCGCGGGGCTGGGTTGAGAGGGGCGTGGGGTTGAGACCGCCGGTGGCGATTGGCAGATGCAGAAGTCAATCAATCGTTACAATGTCTGAGAGTTTGAGAAGGTGGAGCGAGGGAAGGTTTGAGCGAGGGAAAGGCATCCTGGTGCGAGCCTTGGGGGCGGGGTGGACGGAGGGTTGGGGACAGTGGTCTGGCCTGGCAAACGGAAGGCGGGGAACAGTGAAGGCGGGGAGAATAGAAAGGTGGGACCCTGAAGGGTGTGGCGAAAGGAAAGTGTGTCCCGGTAAGGGGCGGGGCGAGCCGCAGGTGGAGGCTCGATGGGGCGGGGCCTTATAGAACCTGGGGCCCTGGGTGTCTGGACCTGGACGCGATGGAGCCCCTAGAGTTTTTTGGGGGGTACGGCTGTGTCTGGGGGTTCCTTCTGGGGACTGTCGATGCTTCGCTTGCGCCCGACGCCACGGCTTTATTTTCAGGCCCCCAGAAGGACCTTGCGATGGACGAAGAGAGAGTGGAGAAGCCCGCTGGCCCACCCACAAGGAAGAAATTCCTCATTCCAGTGGACGAGGATGAGGTCCCTCCTCCCGGGGTAGGACTAGGAGATGGGGGGACTGCTGGGAGGCTTGGGGGGTGGTTGGGAGGAAGGGGGACAGGAAGGGGCCTGTGGGACCACAGGGTGGGTTAGGAAGTGTTGGGGCCTGGATCACTTTGAGAAGACAGTCTTTTTGCCTTCTGCAAGTATCAGTTTCCTGTAAAAAGTCAAATGTCATGTTCAGGAGGGCTAAGGCAGCGGCTGCAAACTGGCAGCCAGGAAGTAGTCCTGAGATACGTTTTACGTGGCCAGAACCCTGGTTCTGCAAGGAATGAATTTATTGCTGATAGTTGAGAATTGGAAGGTTTGGCAATTTTAAAGAAATCTGCACTTTTGACATCTTTTGGTAAATAAAGCATCTGGCAACACAGAGATCTCAATCCTACAGGAACACAATTGCCTGGTGATAAGTAGTGGCTGCCACCTGTGTGCTAGGAAGAAAAAGAAAGTAGGCTAAGGATAGAGGGTGTGATGGGGGAGAAGAGCTACCTTAGATAGAACAGTCAAGGGAGGGCCTCTTGGAGGAGATGATGCCTTTGCCAAAATGTGAAAGAAGTGAGTGAGCGAGCTATGCAACATCAGGGGGGAAGGGAACAGCCAGTGCAAAGGCCCTGAGGCCAGAGAGAATCTGATAAGTTTTAGGGCAGCAGGAAGGCCAGTGGGGCTGGGGTAGAGAAAGCCAGGCGGAAGGCGTAGAAGGTGAGGTCCTTGAGGCAAGGGGGCAGGGGCAGATCTCTACGAGGCTTGAGGACTGAAGTGACAGCTTTGGCTTTTACTCTGAGTAGGAACCACCTAAGGGCTCTGAGCAGAAGAGGAACATGATATGACTCAGTGTGGGGAGCAGACTGTGGGAGGTAAGGGCAGAGGCAGGTAACTGGTGCGGAGGTGACTGCAGTGGCCCAAGGGAGAGAAGATGGTGGTTGGGACCAGGGTAGAGGCCGAGGAGGTGGGGAGAAGTGGCTAGATTCAGATTTTGTATGCCCTCTCACACCTCTCCCCACAGGCCAAGCCCTTATTCAAATCCACGCGGAGCCTGCCCACTGTGGAGACCTCACCCCAGCCGGCTCCTCAGACGTACGCCGAGTACGCCATCTCAGGACCTCCAGGAGGGCCTGGAGCCACACGCCCCATAGGGCCAGAACCCCTGGCAGGAGAGACCCCCAACCAGGCCCCCAAACCAGGAGCAAAATCCAACAGCATCATTGTGAGCCCCCGGCAGGTGAGGAGGGGGCTGGAGAAGTGGGGCTTTGGGGTTTCTGGTGGGAAACGTGGTTATAGGGAGGGCTTTCTAGTGGACAAGGAAGGAGTTCTGAGTTCTAGCCATTATGCGCTCAACAGCACCATTCATCCATTCAACTAGCGTGTGTGGGTTGAATATGCCCCATGTCTTAGCCTGTTCAGGCTTCTGTAACAAAAATACCATAGACTGGTGGTCTGAACACCGAACATTTATTTCTCACAGTTCTGGAGGCTGAGAAGTCCAAGATCAAGGCGCTGGCAGATTCGGTGTCTAGTGAGGACCCGCTTCCTGGTTCATAGACAGCCATCTTCTCACTGTGTCCTCACAGCGTAGGAAAGGGTGAGGGAGCTCTCTGGGGTCTCTTTTATAAGAGTGCTAGTCCCATTCGTGAGGGCTGCACCTTCATGACCTAATCACCTCCCTTCACCTCCTAATATCATCACATTGGGGGGGTAGTATTTCAACCTATGAATTTTGGGGAGACGCAGACATTCAGTCCATAGCACCCCAACTCTTACGGTTGGGGGCATGATGGTGTTCCTGAAGCTACATTTCCTGTTCCCAGGTTTGTCCATTTATTCAAAAACAGTTGAACACAGGCCCAAGTTTGAATCCCACTCTGCCACACAGTAGCTGTGTCATCTTGGGCATCATCTTGGGTGACTTAACCCCTCTGAGCCTTTAAAATGGGGGTTCACCCACTTACAATCCATAAATATCTTCAGAGGTTACCTGGTGCAGTTCTAAGCTCTGGAGATTGCAGATAAAGTCTCTGCCATTGACGGGGCTGGCATTCTGGAAGGAGAGAGCAGCAGTGTACAGAGATAATAATGGGACTCAAGAACATGAAATATGCCCCAAATTTTTAGCCATCAGGGAAACGCAAACCAAAACCACAATGAGATACCACGTCATACCCTAGAATCAAAAGGATAGACAATAACAAGGGTGGGGAGAGTGTTGGAGGAGTTGGAGCCCTCATACGCTGCTGGTGGGGATGTAAAATGGTGCAGTCACTTTGGAAAACCGCCTGGCAGTTCCTCAGACATTTAAACATAGAGTTATCATATGACCATGCAGTTCCACCTCTAGGTATATATGCAAGAGAAATGAAAATACGGTCAGCCTTCTGCAACCATGGATACAAAACCCGCAGACACGGAGGGCCAACTGTACTACGTCATCTGTGGATTTTGATATCCAGGGGGTCCTGGGACCAATCCCCTGTGGATACTGAGGGACCACTGTCTTACGTCCACACAAAATCTAGTACACAGACGTTCACAACAGCATTATTCACAATAGCCAAAAAGTGGAAACAACCCAAATGTCTAGCAAATGATGACTAGTTGTTTTCACTTAGCATAATGCTCTCAAGGTTCACCCATGTTGTAGCACGAATTAGTACTTCATTCCTTTTTGTTGCTAAATAGTATTCCATTGCATGGACATGCCACTTTGTTTGTCCATTCATCCATTGATGGGCGTTCGGGTTGTTCATATCTCTCAATTATTATGAAAATGCTGCTGTGAACATTTGTGTACTGCTGTTAACATGTTTCCAGTTCTCTTGGGTATTTATCTAGGAGTGGATTTGCTGGGTCGTATGGTAACTGTATGTTTAACTTTCTCAGGTACCCCCAACTGTCTTCTAAAAGGCTGCATCATTTTACATTCCCACCAGCAGTGGATGAAGGTTCCATTCTCACCATATCGTCACCACTTGTCATTGTCTGTCTTTTGGATTTCAGTCATTCTAATGGGTGTGAAGTGGACAAAATACTTCTTTAAAAATTAAAATTGGGATAAACAACAAGGTCCTACTGTATAGCACAGAAAATTATATACAATATCCTGTGATAAACCGTGATGGAAAAGAATATTTAAAAATGTATATATATATGTATAACTGAATCACTTTGCTGTACAGCAGAGATTAACATGACATTGTAAATCAACTGTGCTTCAATTTAAAAAAAAAAAAAAAATTGGATTCCGCCCCTCCCTTGCCCAAAGCCCTTCCATGGCTCCCAGTGGCTCAGGTTCAGATGGCCCAGAGCCTGTGGGACTTGGGACCCCTGCAGACCCTTCCCACCCCAGCTGCTCTGACCACTCCACAGTCCACCCCGAGAGCAGATACCACACCCTTATTAGAGCTGAATTCCACCTCACTTGGTAATTACATGTTCGTCCCTGAGATGCTTTTGTTTAATGTCTGTGTCCCCCACAAGGACAGGGATCTATGTCCTCTTGGTCACGGCTGTATCCCCAGCACTTAGACACACAGTAGGCACTCAGATACTTGAATAGATTAGAGCTTGACCTGCTCAAAGTATTTTGGTCTTGGGCTACAGGGTAGAGCAAGAGGCGGGGGTTTATTTATTTCTTTTGGCTGCGTTGGGTCTTCATTGCTGCGCGTGGGCTTCCTCTAGTTGCGGTGAGCGGGGGCTACTCTTCGTCACGGTGCGTGGGCTTCTCATTGCAGTGACATCTCTTGTTGCAGAGCACGGGCTCTAGGCGCGTGGGCTTCAGTAGTTGTGGCAAATGGGCTCAGTAGTTGTGGCTCATGGGCTCAGTAGTTGTGGCTCGCGGGCTTAGTTGCACCGTGGCTTGTGGGATCTTCCCGGACCAGGGATCCAGCGCGTGTCCCCTGTATTGGTAGGCGGATTCTTAACCACCGTGCCACCAGGAAAGTCTGTGAGGGGTGTTTAGAGAGAGGAGTCTGCTGGGCAGATAACAGGCTTTCGGGGCTCTGACCCTGTGGAGGGTCGCAGGCCACGGTGAGGAGCTTCCTCCTGAGGGCACTGGGAAGCCATGGCAGGGCTTAGAGCTGGAGAGGGGCAGCTTTGTGCTTTAGGAAGAGCCGTCTGGCTCCTGTTTGGAGGGTGGCCAGGAGGGGACACCACTGGGGCAGGAGACCAGGAGGAGGTGGGGTGGAGGCCATGGCAGTGGAGGGGGAGGAATTCATGGGGGATGCTTAGAAGGTAGATGTCCCACCTGGTGGATGAGGGGGAGAGGGAAGCATGTAGGACAAGGCCTGGGTCTCTGGATGGTGGGGCCGGCCCTGAGTTGGGGCTGGGAGGGGGAGCAGGTGTGGAGGCCAGTGCCGAGTGCAGTGAGGTAGATCCCTGGGGACAGGTGTCCAGTGGACCAAGGACACACGTGCTGGGGCTGGGGACAGGGCTGAGCTGGAGAGAGACCCAGGGACCCTTTAGTTAAGGCCTAGGGCCAGGGAGGAGGGGCCTAGGTCAGAGCCCCAGTACCAAGAACATTCCAGGCTGCGGAGGAGGAGGAGTCTGGGGAGAGGAGGAGGGCAGAGCAGGGTCACTCTGCTAATGGCTTCCATTCTCCCTCCCCCAGAGGGGCAACCCCGTGCTGAGGTTTGTGCGCAACGTGCCCTGGGAGTTTGGCGATGTGCTTCCCGATTACGTGCTGGGCCAGAGCACCTGTGCCCTCTTCCTCAGGTGAGCTCTGGGGGCCACCCACCCTCAAGATGGCCTGCGAGGGCTGTGCTCTGGGTGTTCTCGGCACGGCCCGGGCCTGGGTGTGACCCTGTGTGGGAGGCAGAGATCTTGTCTTAGAGGTGTCGGAAGCAAGAGCTGGGCCCCGGACTCTGGGTCTGAGGGAGGAGGGGCCGGGGGCCTGGATCCTGGGTCTGAGGGGGGAGGGGCCGGGGGTCTGGATCCTGGGGCTGAGGGGGGAGGGGCCGGGGGCCTGGATCCTGGGGCTGAGGGGGGAGGGGCCGGGGGCCTGGATCCTGGGTCTGAGGGAGGAGGGGCCGGGGGCCTGGATCCTGGGTCTGAGGGAGGAGGGGCCGGGGGCCTGGATCTTGGGGCTGAAGGAGGAGGGGCCGGGGGCCTGGATCCTGGGTCTGAGGGGGGAGGGGCCGGGGGCCTGGATCCTGGGGCTGAGGGGGGAGGGGCCGGGGCTCTGGATCCTGGGGCTGAGGGGGGAGGGCCCGGGGGTCTGGATCCTGGATCTGAGGGAGGAGGGGCCAGGGGTCTGGATCCTGGGTCTGAGGGAGGAGGGGCCGGGCGCCTGGACTCTGGGGCTGCGGGAGGAGGGAGACTCATGTCCTGGACACCAGGACTGGAGCCAGGATTTCTGTAACCGTCGCCACAGTTAAATAAGTTTCCCTCCACTCCTGGGGGCCCCTCTCCAGACAGGGGAAGTGAAATTTCTAAGTTCTTGTCCTCCCTGCAGTGTATGAGAGCTGCTATAGCAGAGATGTCCCTTTGTTCCTGGGTGGCAAAGCCACCCCACCCCGTCCGTGCCAGCGCCCTCTGTGGTCAAAGCAGGCTGTCCCGGGGCTGGGCCCTGCTTCCCAAGACCAGCTGTGCAGCACCACCCCCTGACCCCGGTATACACTCTCTAGGGTTTCCTGGTCTCCACCTGAAACCTAAAGTCCTTCTCTTCCTAGGTGAAGAATCCGGGGGTCCACCCTTCCAGGGAGTCAGAGCCAGGCATCCCTCACTGCCAGTCCCCTCATGCCCCTTTCTTGAAGGGTGACCTTGGGCAAGTCACTTAACCTCTCTGAGCCTCAGATCTGCCTGTGCTCCCCAAGCCCTCTGCCTTCCAGCAAGAGGGGAGAAGGGCTTCTGGGGTGTCTTAGCTGGAGACCTACCAACCCTCCCTCTCCCGCCCCCCAGCCTCCGTTACCACAGCCTCCACCCAGACTACATCCATGGGCGGCTGCAGAGCCTGGGGAAGAGCTTCGCCCTGCGGGTCCTGCTCGTCCAGGTGGATGTGGTAAGCAGGGGTCACTCCTCCATGGGCATCACTGCCCCCATCTGTGAAATGGGGAGCCTTGGGCCTCCTGGTTGCCTGGTAGACTGTTGAATCTCTTCTAAGGAGAAATGCAAGTTGGAACCCCAGTGGGGAATTTCTCACATCTGAGATGGACAGCTGTGTTGGCCAGGAGGTGGAGGGTCAGATTACCCGTCTCCTCCTTCCCCACTCCCTCTTCAACCAGGCCCTGCCCTCTGCCACTTCAATACTTCTTGAACCTGTTTCATTCTATCCTCACAGCCGGGCCCTGATCCAGGCCCTTTCCCCTCTTGCCTGGGTCCCTGCCCCAGCCTCTTTTCTTGTCTTGTGGCCTCCAGCTTCGACCCTGCAGTAGTCAGAGGGGTCTTCTGGCACACAGATCTGATGTCCCAACCCCTCCGTGATCCCCCAGTGCTCTCCATGGCCCGTGAGGCCCAGTGTCACCCGATCCCTGCCCAGCTCTCCTGGTTCATCTCTAAGCTTCCACGTGATCACCCTTTCATTTCACAGCCTCCATCCCATAGTGGTGAATTGTACTTCCTCAAGCCTTTCCCCTCCCTTCCTTTGCACACGCTGTTCCCTATGCCTGGAATTCCCTTTTCTGCTCTCTGTTGCCCTCACTCCTCATCCTCCTTCAGGTCCCAGCTCAGATATCCCCTCCTCTAGGAAGCTCTCCCTAATCCCCCAGGTAGGACAGACGCTCCTCTGGCTCTCCCACCCCAGCGCTGGCCACTCTTGAGTCATCACTGACTGAGGACTGTCTGTCCCCCTCATCACACTGTGAGTCCCAGGAAGGCACAGGGCTGTCCCGGTCACTGCTGGGTCCTGCACAGGCTGGGCACCCAGTTGGAGATTAGGGAGTGTCAGTTGAGTGATAGGCTCTTGGCACCCTAAGCTGCTCTGCTTCCAAGACTATAATTCTTTGCTTTCTCCCAGATCCCTCATTCTAATTTTCTTCTCTGCTCAGAAAGACCCTCAGCAGGCCCTCAAGGAACTGGCTAAGATGTGCATCCTGGCCGACTGCACCCTGATCCTCGCCTGGAGGTGAGATGGAGGCCCCCCTCCCAGGTCAGGCTCTATCCTGAGAGTTACTGCCCCTTCTGCCCCCAAATCTTCCCAGCCCTTCTTCCTCCCACGAACTCCCTGTGTGAGTCTGGTCCAGGCACTGCCTCTCTGGGCTTCAGTTTCTTTATCTGTAAAGTAGGGTCTTAATATCTTTGACGTACATCAAATCCCAGGACCATATAGGCACTTATGAGTTAGACATAAAATCTGGCTGAATAATTAATTTCAAGTCTAGGTTTCTAAAGACTATTTTGATTGGCTCTCCAATAGGGAAAAGAAGACATCCCTTCCTCACACCATAATCAGAACAAAATCTTGATAATTATAGACACAAAAAGCAAAACTACAGAAAAAGTATTCAAAGAAATCTTATAAAATATATATATATTTATTAGGATCCTGTGGTAGGGAAAGTCTTCCAAAACAAGACCCAAAACCTAGACACCATAAAGGAAAAGGTTACCCAATTTGAGTAAATTAAAAATTTAAAACTTCCAGATGGTAAGAGATACTGTAAACAAAGTTAAAAGACAAGTGACAAACTAAGAGAAAATACTTGTTATATATATATAAAACAAAGACTTATGATCCCTAATTTATATATGTATATATAAATTTTATATTTATACAGTTCAAATATATATAAATGTTTATATTCATAGGAGTATATTTAAACATTTATTACATATTTACGTGTATATATACATATATTTGCATATATATGTGTATATATATACACACATATATATGCAAATATATGTATATATGTGTGTGTGTATATATATATATATATATATATATATATATATATATATATAAACAGCCTCTTACAATTCAGTAAAAAAAAAAAAAGCCCGATTTTTAAAAGTCTAACGCAGGTTGCCAAGAACACATGAAAAAACTATCAGCCACACAGCTTATCAGGAAAAGTAAATTTTCAAAGAATGAGGTGTTATTTTTCACCCATTAATTTGGTGAAAACATCAGATGGATAATATGAAAGGGGCACCTGCATGTCTGGTTGGCAGGAGACTTCACTGGCTATTGAAACAGGAAATAGACACACTCTTCAACGCAGAAATTCCCCCACTCGGAATGTCTCCGCTTCGATCATCCCTCGCTGGGTGTGCAGATCCGCAGTGGCGTGGGCCTTCCTGGCACCATCCGTGCAGTGAGCTGCAGGACCAAAGAGCGTGATCGTTTAATTTATGTATAAAAGGAAGGAAAGTGAGCCGTGTTTATGAACAGATACAGATGTGAACAAACTGCAGGGGCTCCAAGCTGTGAACAGCGTTGAACCTTGGGAATGGCACAAGGGGAGGTCCTGAGGGGAGGGAGACTTCTATCCTCTGCCCTTCTCTTTTCTTCTGAACATGAAATGGTTAGTTTCTTTTGTTAAAGAATAGGTAGCATGTTCATGTAGTTAAAAAATCAGAGGTGATTATATATATACTGTATATATATTATATAAGTATGTATAAGTATTATAAAATGTAAGTATATAAATATAAGTTTATATAAGTATATATGAGCATATACATAAGTAATATATAAGTATAATACATTTATATAAGTTATATAATATATTTTATAAGTATATATAATATATACCTCTATCATATAAGTATATATATTAAGATATATAATCACTTCTGAGTTCTGAACTGCATATATAATATATATATATATATACCATTTTTATATTGCTTTCAGATACTGTATATGTGTATACAGTATATATATAGATGGTAGTATATGCCCTTAAAAGTCTCTCTCTTCTGCCCCTTCCCTCCCACTCTGCTCCCCTCACCCTTACAGGTCACCATTATTGTTGGTTTCTTTATTTCCTTCCAACATTTCTATAAAACACAAACACGTGTGAAAACATGTTAATTTTCTTTCTTAGACAGAAGTAAGCCTAGTATATATACTGTTCTGTGCCTTGTGTGGTCGTGTCATTTCTATATCTATATCTATATCAGTGTAGAGAGCAGCCTCATTATTTTTTATTTTTTATAGCTGTGTAGTATTCTAATAGTGTCCACATAAAAAAACTAATAGACTTTTTTTTAGAGAAATTTTAAGTTTGTAGAAAAATTGATTGGAAAGTACAGAGAGTTCCCACATACCCCCTCTCCCCCTGCACACAGTTTGTGCAATTATTTATATCTTGTATTAATTAGTGCGGTACATTTGTTACAACTGATGAACTAATATTGAGATACCGTTATTATTAACTGAAGTCCACAGTTTACATTAGGGTTCTCTCTTTGTGTTTACATGCTATGGGTGTGATGTGTCCATAGTTACTATTTTACAGAATAATTTCACTGCCCTGAAAGGTCCTCTGTGCTCACCCTTTTCATCCCTTTCTTCCCCCAACCCCTGGCAACCTCTGACCTTTTTACTGTCTCTGTAGCTTTGCCTTTTCTAGAATGTCATATAGTTGGAATCATACAGTATGTAGCTGAAATAGAAAAATCCACAGTTCTCCTCGTGTTTGGAAAGCCCAGTTCTTCATCCTGTGCGTCTCCTTTACTCCTCACACAAAGCCCTTCACTGCTGGCCACCAAATATGTGGAGGATTTTCCCCACACCAAGCAGTTCTCTGCCAGCTGGGTGTCCTACAGTTTAGCTCAGTTCTGACACTGTCTACCTGGAGATACCGTCAGATCCCACAGGTTAAGGGCTCGCAGCGCTGCCCCATCACACACACACTGCAGGCGCCAGTCGCAAGCCCAGGTGCTCTGACCAGCCGGCTATAGGTCAGGACCTCCAATGACCCCTTGCTCAGGTTTGATTATTTTGCTAGCGCAGCTCACAGAACTCAGGGAAACACTTCTGCTTACCAGTTCATTAAAGGATATGATAAAGGACATGGATGAAGAGGTACACAGGGCAAGGTCTGGGAGGGGCCTGAGCCCCTGTGGAGCTGGGGTGTGTCACTCTCCCGGTGTGGATGTGTTCGCCAGCCTGGAAGCTCCCCAAACCCCGGTACTAGTGTTGGGATTTTATGGAGGCTTCTCACGTAGGCATGATCACTTATTAACTCCATTTCCAGCCCCTCTCCCCTCTGGAGGATCGGGGGTGGGGCTGAAAATTCCAAGCTTCTAATCCTGGCTTGGACTTTCTGGCTACCAGCCCCCATCCAGGAGCCATCCAGAGTCACCTCAGAGGAACAAAAGATGCTCCTGGCGTTCTTATCACTTAGGAATTTACAAGGGTTCGGAGCTCTGTGCCTTTTTGGCTTCGTTGGATCTTCGTTGCTGCGCACGGGCTTGGTCTAGTTGCGGCGAGCGGGGGCTACTCTTTGTTGCGGTGTGTGGGCTTCTCATTGCGGTGGCTTCTCTTGTTGCGGAGCACGGGCTTCAGTAGTTGTGGCTCGCGGGCTCTAGAGCACAGGCTCAGTAGTCTGGCACACGGGCTCAGTTGCTCTGCGGCATGTGGGATCTTCCCGGACCAGGGCTCGAACCCGTGTCCCCTGCATTGGCAGACGGATTCTTTTTTTTTTTTTTTTTTTTTTTTATGCGGTACGCGGGCCTCTCACTGTTGTGGCCTCTCCCGTTGCAGAACACAGGCTCCGGACGTGCAGGCTCAGCGGCCACGGCTCACAGGCCCAGCCGCTCCACGGCATGTAGGATCTTCTTGGACCGGGGTATGAACCCACGTCCCCTGTGTAGGCAGGCGGACTCTCAACCACTGCGCCACCAGGGAAGCCCTGGCAGGCGATTTCTTAACCACTGCGCCACCAGGGAAGTCCTAGCAATAGGCTTTTAAGGTTCCTCCTATGTCTTTTCGTATCTTGGTAATTCTTTTGCTATTTCAGCTATATAGTATTTTCATTTTCAGCTGTATAATATTCTACCGTGTAGATGGACCAGCTCTGTAGCCCCCTAATGGTGGACACTTGGGTGGATTTCCAAGCTTTTGCTGGTACCAGCAACACTCCCACTACTGCCCTGAACCCCAGGAATGGGTATTTAGGCCAAAGGGTAAATGTATTTGTAATTCTGTGCCCTCCCTGGGGGTGTGTTACCTCTACACTGTTTGACTATTTGGAAAAATGTATTTATGTATTAATTGTATATTAAAACAAAAGCAAGTATAAAAATTGCTCTTTTTGCTGTGGGAAGTAACACAGTGGAGTATAGAGAGCCCAGCCAGGTGAGACAGACCCACTGAAGGAGCTGTCTCTCCTCCTCGCTGTGTGATCTTGGGCAATGCTGGTCTGTTTCCCCCCTCCGCGTAATGGATTGAAAATAACTGCCTTATAGGATCTCTCAGGAGAGCTTCTGAACATAAAGGGCTTTGGACAGTGCCTGGAATGCAGCTGGGACCCCACACAGGGTATATTTCCCATGTCTTCACGTCCAAACTAGGGAATGTTTTGGACCCATTAAGTAAATGAGATTGACCTCCGTCTGTGGATGTGGAAGGACGTCCTGGTTGTACTTGGAGCAAAAGTGAAAGCAAGGAAGCGGATACAGCGCGCTAACTTGTGTGTCCTGAACAAATGATGAATAACAATAACAATAATAATCCCCGCTACAGTGAGAGGAAAGCAACAAAGCCCATGGAAAAAACACAGAATTAGAAAACTGAGTGTTCCTTTCAAAAATATAAATCAACGTTTAATCAACAAACATTGCTCACTAGCTAGACTCTGAAGGCTAAGAAAATGCCTCAAGACAAATACTTTATTTATTTCCACTCAACTCAATATCCTCGAGTTCCAAAGAGAAAAAAGACCAGCTTTTTCCTGTTCCTTTATTCCACACACAGACAGTCCCTTTTAATGATTTAGTTGTTTCAACTACCTTTGAAACAGTTAATTACGTGTCAAAAAAACCCCAGTGCCTAATGGGAAAATGAATGGCGATCGTGAAGTTGGGTTAGTTGTGGTAAAAGATTCAGCAGTCAGGGTCCGGAGCGCTTTCCTTCTGAAGGTGCGCTACGTGAAAGACCTTCAAAGCTCCATTTTTCTTGGTAGTGGGAGCTGACTGCTTCCTGAGGTTGTCTTCCTGTGGTTGGGAAAAGAAATGGTACTTTTGGTTTCTCTCTCTCTCGAACCCGGCCAAACTCTGTGCACCGACCTCCCTCCCAGAAGAGCTAACATTTCTTAAATAGACTTCTAAGCGCCAGGCGTGGCACTTAGCGTTGACTCATTTAATTGTCAGCTTAATTGTCAATTGTCCCCCACTTTACAGATGAGGAAACCGAGGCCCAGAGAGATGAAAACCATTGGCCCAGGGTAACTCAGGTGGGAAGTGGGGCCTGAACCTAACTGGTCAGGCTCCCATCCTCTGGCCCTTAGTCAGAAAAGATGTGTTAAGATGCACCAAGCAAGGGTTACCGCCAGGGGGCATCTTGGGGGAGGTTGAGAACGTTCATTCCTCTGTACATTAGAGTCTGGAATTCTTGGAGTCAGCAAATGAAATTAATCTAAAACATGACCCCTCCTTCCCCTGACCCGAATGTCTCTCACCCCAGCCCTGAGGAGGCCGGGCGGTACCTGGAGACATACAAGGCTTACGAGCAGAAGCCGGCGGACCTCCTGATGGAAAAGCTGGAGCAGGACTTCCTCTCCCGGGTGAGGCCACCTCACCTCCCTGCCTGGGCCTCCCCCTAGCTCCTCCTTGGGGGTATGAGCTGCAGTTCTGATCTCGAGTCATACCTCTCCCTCCCCGACCCCACCCTCAGCTTCCAGTCCTTTCTCCTGCCCAAACAGCAGCGAGAGGGGTCTTCCTAAGCACAAACCTGATCCTGCCCTTTCCTGCTCAAAACCCTCCCGTGGCTCCCCAGTGCCCTCACCATGCTCTCCAAGGCCTTGCCTATTTGACCCGGCAGCCCCGTCTGCCCCCGCCCCCGCATTCTGTCGCTTCTCTGTGCCTGTTCCCTCTGCCTTGATTAGATGCCTAATCCCATCTTTCCCCCATCTCAGCTCTAATGCTTCCTTCTCCAGGAAGTCCTCCCGGATACCCAGGCCAGGTCAAGGGCCCCCCGCTGGGCTCCCTCAGTCCCAGCCCTATCTGGGTCACCATGTCTGGAACTGATTTGTCTCCCGAACTGGGCTGGGAGCCCCAGGAGGGCAGGGCTGGGGCTGTCTCGATCCCTGCTGTGTCCCCAGCACCACTGAACACTCAGTGAGTGCTCAGGGAATATTTGCTGAACGAACTGTTGAATCTGGGCTCCAATGATAGAGTAATGGAGGATGTCCACAGCCACCCCTGAGGTGGGTACTATGAGGACCCCCATTTGCCTGCAAACGGAGGCCCAAAGAGGTCAGTTCCCTTGCCCAGGGTGTCACAGGGAGTAAGCAGTGGGGCCTGGTTTTGAACTCGGGTCCAACTTCAGAGCCTATGGTCTGTGCCCAGGGCAGAACCAACTCAAGATAAATGGCGTTTATCTTCGAATCACATGACCAACACCCTCTCAGCTAGTTGGGGATCACTCTGAGATGACCTTTTTTTTTTAAAATTAATTATTATTTAGTTTTGGCTGTGTTGGGTCTTTGTTGCTACGCACGGGCTTTCTCTAGTTGCGGCGAGCGGGGGCTACTCTTCGTTGTGGTGCACAGGCTTCTCATTGCAGTGGCTTCTCTTATTGCAGAGCATGGGCTCTAGGTGAGCAGGCTTCAGTAGTTGTGGCTCGCAGGCTCTAGAGCACAGGCTCAGTAGTTGTGGTGCACGGGCTTAGTTGCTCCGTGGCATGTGGGATCTTCCCGGACCAGGGCTCGAACCCATGTCCCCTGCCTTGGCAGGTGGATTCTTAACCTCTGTGCCACCAGGGAAGTCCCTGAGATGACCTTTTAATCATCAGAACACATAATCAAAAAACATGCCCCCAAAGCATTTACTGAGCTCCTCCCGCATGCAGGGCAGTCTGGGGATACAGCAGCGACCCAGTGCCGCCCTCACAGACTCAGTCTTGTTCTCCTTTCTTCCAATCCACCTCTGCCCCCTCCTTCCCTTCCAGGTGACTGAATGTCTGACCACCGTGAAGTCAGTCAACAAAACGGACAGTCAGACCCTCCTGACTACTTTTGGGGTAACGAACAATTCCCTTGTGCCGACTGGCATTTCTACCCCCTTTGCTTTTTGAGGAAGCCCCCTGCGTCCCTTCTACCTCCCTGTCCTCTCCCCCATCCTTCCTGCAGGATATCAGTTCCTTCCAGGAATATTTTACACCCCTCATCAGCTGGGGCAGGGGAGAGTTTTGTGTTCATCTCCCCTGATCGTTCGCTCCTACCTTCCTCAGTCTCTGGAACAGCTCATAGCTGCATCGCGGGAAGATCTGGCCTTGTGCCCAGGCCTGGGGCCCCAGAAGGTAAGAGCCCTGGGAATGGGCTTGAGGGGTTGGGGGCAGGAGGGAGCCCCAAATAAATGGGACCTCAAACCTCAAAGTTCTGAGGTTTCAGAAGGCCCACAGTGCCTCTCCTACAGATGGGGAAAACCGAGGCCCAGAGAGGGTGTGGACCAGCCCAACCTCACACAGCCAGTCTGGGATAGAATCCAGATCAGGCTACTTCTCTCCTAGCCCCCCGAGTCCCCTCCAAGCTAGGAGGAAAAGAACCAAAAGCCCACTCTGATGTATCAAACAAATGGCTCATTTAATGACCGCTTCCTTTTCTTTCTCCCTCCCCTCCAGGCTCGAAGGTTGTTTGATGTCTTACACGAGCCCTTCTTGAAAGTGCCCCGATGACCTCTGCTGCCAAGGAGGCCCTTGGTGTAACAATAAAGCACTTTCCTGGTCCAGGCTCAGGCTGGTGTGCTGGTGTGGTCAGTGGGAGTGGGGGTCTTCTCTGCTCTCGCCTTCTGAGGGCCCAGGTGGCCACTTTCAGCTTGTCTGAGTTGCAGTCATCAGTTTCGCTGGCGGAGACTTACACGGGATCCTGCTGCGGCTTCTTCTTCCTCTTCCTCTCCTGTCCCGTGGGAGCCACCTCCCCAGACTCGGGGTTCAGCAGCGGCTCTGGCATCTCCTCCTGGGATGCTGTCTCTGGCACCCAGCTTTCCCGGCCCCGCTTTTTCTTCTTCTTGGTAGATGCCGGATCGGCCCCGGCCTCAGACTGCCCCTCATGTGGCAGCTCAGGCTCCATCATCTCACCTTGTGGGTTACTCATCTCAGTCCCTGGCTCTGTCGCTTTGTGCCCTCTTTCTTTCTTCTTCTTTTTCTTGGTGGATGCTAGAGCTGCCTGAGGCTCGGGCTCCATCACCTCTTCCTGTGGCCCCACCCCCTCTGTCCCTGGCTCCATCATTGCATTCTGTCGTTTTTCTTTCTTCCTTCTCTTTCTGGGGGATGCCAGAACTGCCTCAGCCTGTGGCTCCACTTCATGTGGCAGCTCAGGCTCTATCATCTCCCCCGGGAGCTCCAGAGGTTTCATCTCTGGCTCTGTAACCTCAGTCCCTGGCTCCCTCATCACTTTGTACCCCTTTTCTTTTTTCTTCTTCTTCGAGGACGGCAGTGGGATGGCTTCCTCCTGTGGCTCCATCTTCATCTGCAGCTGAGGCTCAACTATTATCCCCTCCACCGGCTCCATCCCTTCTGTCCCCGTCTGCTGCTTCCTCTTCTTGCTGGGGGATAGGACTGTCTCTTCCAGAGGCTCACTTTTAACCATGAGTTCCAGCTCCACTGTCTTTTCTTCTGACTCCAGCACCCCCATTTCTGGCTTGACCATTTCTACCTCTTTGGGCTTCTTTTTCCTCTTCTTGGTGGTGGCTGGGGACAGTGCTCCCAGAGGCTCCAACATCTCAGCAGCAGGCTCTGTTGCCAGTGGCTCTGTCACCTCCAGGTCTTTCAGCTGCTGCTTTTTTTTCTTCTTCCCCACGTCCACCTCTGAGGACCTCAAAGCTGTGTCCACCTCCAGGGCCCCAGGCTCATTCACTGCCTCCTGAAGAACTGAGGCCTCTGGCACATGCCTCTTCTTTTTCCTCTTCCCGGAAGCCAGTGACTTCAACGCCAAGACTGACCCAGGCCCTGTGACTGGTGGGCTGCCTCCAAAGGCACAGAACCGAGGCTTCAGGCCAGGGGGGATCTGTGGTGGGGGATTTGCTGGAATGGGCTGCAGCACAGTCCCTGTTAGGGATTCCTGGGGACCCTCAAAAATCCTCAGGCTGCCCTGTAGCGCCGGGGCAGAGGTGAGTCCCCCTCCCGCCTCTGCTGACGGGGCCAGCAGGGTTGCTCCTCCTCCAGCCTGAGGGCCACTGCTGCTGAGGACCCGGTAGCGGTGCCGCTTGCCTGCCAACTTGCCCTTCAAGATACGGGAGCCAGAGAGAGGCACGAGTCGCCCATTGAGGCTGAAGGGAGAAAGGGGGAGGGCAGAAACTTGGTCAGATTCTTTTGGTGAGACGGGGCAGCAGCTGAGAAGCAGCATTTGTGGGTTCCCCAGGAGAGCCCCTCTAAATTCCCCCCAGGTTCAGCCACTGGGGTGAGGAGTATTCCTGCTAAGTGGCATGGGACCACTCACCAGTCTGGGGCGAAGTCTACAGGGGCCTGGATAAGCCACAGTTCTGTATCTGGGCCGGTCAACGCCTCCAAAGAGAAATGAGTGTGCTCTGAGGCTGGGGGTGTCGCAGTAAAGTTGGGGGGACAAGAAAACCGAGCAGCACCTGCAGAAGGGTAAACGGGAGTCTGCTGACACTTAATTGCTGGTCCAATCCTCCAGGGCGCCTATTGGTCCATTGGTCCCAACTTCCTGAGGGTCCCAGTCCTCTAACGGCGACTTTCCTCTCTCCCGTCTGTCCACCAGAGGCGCACCTATATCCGCCGACCCAACCCTTGTTCTCTCCACTGCTGTTCCCGCCCCCCACCAAAATATCTTCTCTCTATTCTAATTCCCCGACCCCCCTGCCCGCCATCCCCCGGGGGATACACTCTCCGCTGATCCTGCCTCCGAGGATGTCCCTTTTTCCGTCCGAACGCTCCAGGGTACCCCTTTTTCTCTTCCCGCCAGACAACTCTCTGCACCCCGTCGGCCCGCCATGAAGCAACTCACCGCCGGACGTGGTCCCCGCCATCCCGGGACCCACGCCTCAGACCTAGCAGCCAGAGCCACTCAGGCCCCACCGCCGACCACGTGGAACCAAAGGGGTGGGGCCTCATCTGGGAGCGTCCATGTGGCACCAGGGCGCGGGAGGTGTCGCTCGGAGCCCCCTCGCTCTGTGAGCACAAGTGGGGGAAATTTCCACTTGTACACAGCAGACTACCGAGAAAGCCATCTTTTACCCAAAGTCTGCTCCCAAAAGCAGCCGACTCGCCTGTTTGGCGGGAGTTAGAGCCTCACCAGGTCCCGGAGGGTATCCCCACAGTCTCAGACATGATTTGCTCCAACGTTGCCTTAAAGGGGCAGCCACATTCACAGGACCCTACTCTTAAAGAGACAGGAAGATCGATTGGACTGAAATTCTTAGAGAGGCAGGTAAGAGTCTAGGTCGGCAGGACTGTGCTTTCAGTGTTACAGTCCCTTCTAGGGAGGCCCAGATGCCTCAGAAATTCAGAACTTGAGTGAGAGAGGTGGGAAAACGGAGGAATGGGGGTAATTCCTCCCGAGGGCGTTAACTATCAGCCAGGGGCGGGGCTCTGGGCTCCAGGGGAGCGGGAAATATAGGGGGAGGAGCCTGTGGATCCCAGGGCGGAGCCTCTGGACTCCCGAGCTGGACACGCGTGGGGCGGTGCGACTAAGGGGCGGGGCTGTGGCCCAAAAGACGGGTAGATGCCCTCGAGGATTTAGTCTCGTGCGTGGGGGGACATTTCCAAAGGCCTTGAGGAAGGGAGAGAGAGTAGACGTCCTGACTAGCGCCCCTTCCTTGCCCTGGGGTGCGTGTAAGCAGCGGCACGTGAACGCAGATTTGGGGGACACGCCCACGCCCCTTCACACAGGGACTGCACAGCGTAGGGGGACGGGCGGAGCCGCGAGACGGTGGCTAGACTGGGTGATCCGACTGCATTCCTGACCGGTGTGTCAGCGCTGATTTCCGCCCCCTCTGCCGAGATTTCGGATCCTACTTTAGAACTGGGGCGCCCACCTTCTCAGCGAGCCAGCGGCTGCTCAGAGAGGAGGAGGGTCAGGGGAAGAGGACGTGTTGTCTCCTCCCGGGATCGCCAGACAGTTCCCGCGCGTGGGCGAGACACCCGGGCCCTGCCCCTGCGGGCTCCGGGACTACAATTCCCAGAGGACGCGAGGTTGGGAGGCGCCCTACGTCGGTCGTGGAAGCTGCTGGGAATCGTAGTCCCAGCCTCCAACTTTGGGAGCCGTTGGTGGGAAATTCTGTAAAGATCCCAACCACCCTTTTTACCGACGGAGAGATTGAGGCGCAGAGACCCGAGGGGATACTGATTTTAGCGAGGCCCTCTTCTCGTCTTGGGGGCGGGATTTGTGAGTCTCCCCCAGACTCTATAACCTTCTACCTCTCTGGTGGCGTCCAAATCTTCTTTCAAGAAGGGGGAAACTGAGCCTGGAGGAGTGGGGCAGGGACTCAGGAGTTCATCTCCTGCAGCCACAGCGAGGTAAGAGTCTGGATTCTATTTACGATTTACGTAGCCAGGTCACCCTTGGCCTTTCGACCTTCGGGTCTGTGAAATGGACTTTGGGTCAATCCAAATGGGAACGTACCCATCTACGTCCTGCCCCTCCGGGACTACAAGTCCCAAGGTGCTCGAGGCGACCCCGGCTCCCCCTCCCCTCCGGGACCCGCCTCCCTCCGGTCCGAGTCACGTTGTCTAACCTGTTCCCGGCGCCTGCCCCGCCCCGTCCTCCGCTCTCCGCAGCCGGAGCCGGAGCCGGAGGAGGACCCCTGGTGCCAAGATCTGCCCCGGATCCGTGAGTTACACCCCCCCACCAGGGGTTCAGCAGCCCCGGTGGAGCCCGACACTGGCGTCCCTGGGAGGGTCGGGAGGAGACTCGGACGCCAGGTCCCAGGGCGGAGCTGGGGGACTCCAAGAACGTTAAAAGCTAGAACTTGGATGCCAGATTTACTGGGCAGAAGGAAAAGGGGCTCGGATGCCTGAGTTCTTGGAATGGAGGGCTCAGACACCTTGGTCCCGGGGAGACGTTCGGAGACGTTCGGAAACCTCGGGACGTTTCAGTCCCTCGAAATGGGGGCTCTCGGACGCCTGAGTCCTTGAGTAGAACTGGGGTATTAGATCTCTTGGGGAGAAATGGGAGACTCGAACTGCTGGGGCTCTGGAATGGGCGGCCATCCCTACCACCCTTCAGCTGCCTTCTCGACCGAGCCTTTAGGTCTCCGAGCAGAATTAGGGGTGGGGTGGGGATAGTGGAACCCGGGTTCCTGAAATTAAGCAGAACAAACACCCAGGGTCCCTCTGGAGGCTGTGTCCCGACATTCCCCCCACTTTCTGGCTCTGGGGCCGGGGCCAAGATGGCAGGAGGGGAGTGGGACAGATCTCCAACCTCCCCTGTGCTGCTGCGCGATCCCCAACATGTCATTAACCGGGGCGTCAGACCTGCCTAAGCAGAGGAGTGACCTCCGTCCCAGGGCGCCCCCTGGCGGGGGTGGGGAACCTCCTATTGTCCCATAAAGGGGGGAGATATCTGGGATTTGCAAAGGGCGTTCTAGAATCCAGGGCAGAATTCCAGAAGGTGGGGTTGGATTCTGGGGGGCTTGCATGGATGGCACAATACAGCCATTACAGAGAGGACGGAGGTAAACTGAAGCTTAGGGGTCACACTGGCAGCAGAGTTGAGGGTCAGGATTTGCCCTCCCCCTTCCACAGCCACTCTCTGGGCATCGGGATACCATCCACTCCCACGGGATTTTCTGACTCACTTCTCTCCTAGGGCTCCTGGCCCTGACCCTGAGGTGAAAAATGTCACCTCCACTCCCATCTGTCTGACCTGAGGTAGTGTGGGAGATAAGGGAGGATAGAGGCTAATTCTGGAGGTGTGTGTCTGTCCTTGAAGCTGGGGGAGGGCAGGGCTTGGCACCTCCCTCCGCCCGACTCCCCCTTCTCTCCATCCCCATGAGTCATGTGAAGGGATTAAACAAGGGGTGGGGCAGGGGGTTCTGATGAGAGAGGGAAGAACTTCCTAATGTCTGGGCTTGAAGGGCATTTGGTGGTAGCCTGAGATGAAATAAAAAATAATAACTGTGGCTGCCAAGACAGAGCTCACAGCGTGCCAGGCTCAGGGCTGGCAGGTAATGGATGGTTCCCATTGTCTACAGAAGTCTCCGGCAACTGCCCAAAGGTCTCACTTCCATTGAGGTTTGCTGAGCCCAGCCCAGGGAATGACTTCTTTCTAGTCCAATGGGGAAACTGAGGCTGGAGTGCGGGCACAACGCACACCCTAGGCTTTTGCCACCTTCTGTCTGGAATCTTCCAGGGATTCCTATGCCCTGGAATGGGCCAGCACTGGGGATGGCTAGAACTCAGGAAAGCAGGGGAGAATTTAGCATTCTGAGATCCAAGGGCTGAAGTCAAGATTCCAGGGGTTAAAGCTCAGGGCTTTTAGAATCTCAGAAAGATTTGAAAGGGCTGTTTTGGAGGAAAAAAATTACTTTGGCTTTGAGCCCTCAGTCTGTTCCAGGCCTGGGAATTAGGAATCTTATACGTGTGAACTTTATTTTGTACCCTTCCCTGTTCTAAACTCTATACATAAATTATGTCATTCAAACCTCACACTTCTTTGAGGTGAAGGTATTAATTCCCCCATTATACACACAAGGAAACTGAGGCACAGAGAAGCTAAATAGCCGAAGGTAGAGATTTAAAGAGGGGGAAGGCCCTAGCTCATTGTACAGACGTCCACAGAGCGGGGAAACCAAGTCCCAGACAGGGTGGAGCCTCTCCCAACGTCTGTCTATGCGGACAGAGCTGGGGGATTCCAATATGGGTATTCCCAAACTAGCCTGGCGCTCTGACCCTGTTCCTACTCAGGATGATTCCTCCAGGAACCCCCCGCCCCTGATTTTTAACCCCAAAGAACCTGACTGGGGTGCAGAAGATGCCGGGGAGGGAGACCTAAGGGCGGAGGAGAGGGGAGCCCGGCGGAGAGGACGTGGGGGTGGAGGACAGGGGCCTGGAGCAGAGGCGCGGCCTGCGCCACCCTTGACCCCCCGCCGGGCCCCCGCTCCCCTGCCGCGGGAGGTGCGGCACCTGCCCGGGCCCGCCCCGCATTCCCCTGCTCTGAGCTCAGGAGCTGTCCGTCCGCCCCCCTGCGGTCGGGCCGTGACCTGGAGCGTCCCCTGGCGGCCCTGACGCCCGTTTCGCCCCCCTCAGACCCGGGATGGGCCCACGCCTAGCCTTGGCATTTCCTTAGACCCAGAGGATGTCAGCGTCTTAGAATTTGGGGATCATGAAATCTCCAAAAGAACCATTCGCTACCAGAATGCTGGCCCTGGAGGTAGCATAGATTGTTCATTTTTATATTTTAACGAACACAGACGGTTTCCTGTGTATCTCTGAGATTCTAATGCGGGGTCTTACCTGGACCAGGGATCGAACTCTGTGCCCCCTGCAGTGAGAGCTCAGAGTCTTAACCACTGCACCGCCAGGGAAGTCCCCTATAGTCTCTACTTGTTGAGGCCTCAATTCTCAGAGCCTTGATTCCTCTTGCACCTTCTGGCCAGTTGGATCGTCACAACTGTCCTCTGAGGTAGACTGCTATTTATCCTCATTTTACAGATCAGGAAACTGAGGCAGTCTGGTCGGGTGGGACAATGGTGCCACCAGATTTGAACCCTCCTTAATTGTGCTTTTAGCAACTCCACTGTACCAGACATTCACCTAGACTTTTAGGACTTCGGAATCCTGGGATAGATAGAACTCAGTGCAGGAAGACAGAGAAATCTAGGCTAGCCAAAGGGGAGAATTCTAGAATGTTCCAAAGATAGAATCTGGGACTGAGAACTTTGAAACAACAGACTCTCAAGTCGAGGGTTTTAGCCTCTATCGAAATTTAATTACAACCTCAAGGCCCTTATAATTTCAGAATCTAGGCCTCTTAGAGATTGAGGAGGCCTCTCAGAATAGCTGATTTGCCTCCTCCTTTCACAATTGGGGAAACTGAGGCCCGAGGAGTGGAGGGGACTCTTAGCCCAAGGTCACACAATCCTAACACACCCAAATGAGCCACCAGCCCCAACAGGTTCTGTTCCGAGGCTTCCCAGACTGAGGCCAGAATCAGCATGCCCCAGCCTGCCCTGCTGCCCACGCCTGCACCCCAAGTCAAAGCTAAGTGGTCGGTTGATGTAGTGGGGAGGTGGCAGAGCTGGTGGGTGTGGTGGCTACCATGGAGATGGGCGTGGTGCTGGCCTGACTAGTTCCTGGTGGCCTGGCTCCTTCCCACTGCGTTGGCGGCCACAGTGGCCCAGCCATCCCTGGCCAACTCCCTGTTCTTCCTGTTGACGCCGGGTCTGTGTGAACACGCTGAGTCTCCTCTGGGTGGGGACTCTGGGAAGAGAGAGCTGAGTGGTCCTCGTCCTCTGGAGCCCCTCCAGACTGACGGAGATGCCCCAGAATAACAAGTTAGGTACAGGTGTGAAATCTAGTATGCCGCCTTCTTGCAGGGTGACCTGGAACAAATGTTTCTGAGCCCCACTTTCTTTTTCTGCCATGGAGATTTTGATCATGGGATAAGGTATTAGCTGTAAAGCACTTGGCACAATTCTAGGGGGCAGTGTTCTCTCAATAAATGGTTGTTTTATTTCATTATACCCTCGGGTAACTAGCAAAGGTCCTGGCACATAGTAGGCAGCACCGTCATTATTTTTGAAAAGATCCCCAGCATCTAGCACAGTGTCTCTTGGTCCCTAGTAGGCATTCAGTAATTGATAGTTATTATTATTGCAGCCTCTGTTCACTATAATGTCTGTCACATAGTAGGTGGTCAATGGATAATTGTTGAAGGAATGATCACGTCTTATTAGGGCTGAGATAGAGAGATGGAGTCGGAGCCACGTAAAGAGAGTGAATCGTCCTTAGCCTTCCTGGAGGGCTTCGCAGGAATTGGCGTTTCCCAGCAGGGGAAGTGGTGGGTCATAGCGCTTCCAGTGGAAGGAAGTAGGAGAGTAAAGGCCCCGTCCCGCTCCTCAAGGCCCCAGGTTCCCTGTGGGCGGGCTCCGAGCAGGCTCTCCCCCGCTCCCCCTCCCCAAACGCAGGCGCCCCGCTGCGGCCAGCCGGCACCATGGACAGCGAGGCGTTCCAGAGCTCGCGGAACCTTCTGGACCTGAACTTCCAGTGTGAGCTGGGGTAGGGGGCGGGGCTTGGTGGGGCGGGGCCCTCGGGGCGGGGCTGGGGGGGAACCTGGGCCCTGCCCAGAAATCCGGGTCCTCACTGCTACTACCGGCCGCCCAGCTCTAGCCGCGAAGCACATGGACCTGAAGAATGCGGAGCTGGACACGGCGGCGGCCAAGGTGGACGAACTGACCAAGCAGTTGGAGTCGCTGTGGTCAGACTTGCCGGCGGCGTCTCTTGGCTCGCAGGCCAGAGCGCCGGCTAGGGTGAGCCTGCTTGCCCTGGTCCCCACCCGAGCCCCCAAAGTCAGGTTCTTTCCTCCAGGAGTTCAGGCAAGCCTGTCCCACGGGGCTGTGCAGGCTGTGGGCTATTTAAAGCTACTTGTGGGATTAGTGGAAGTGGGGATCAGTGGAAGTGGACGTCTGTCAGGACCCTCGGAAGAAAAGGGTTTTTTTCTAAGCGGCACAAAGGCACAGTACATGTGAGCCCCAGCCCTGATTGCAGGGCTCCCTATGCCTGAATCTCTAGCTCCGTCCAACTCTCCAGGGTTGATTTTCGATCACCTCTATTGACCTACCAACCCTCTACTATTGTCTCCTTTGACCCCTCAATGTCCCGACCTCCCTACAGCTGTCCCGTTACAGCCTCAGCCCTGTCCCCGAGCCCTTGGGCTGCCGCGGGTCTCCCCGGAAGGCGACCACCGACAGCGCAGACATCTCGTTCGGACGCTCCGAGAGCGCCCCAGCTCTGCTCCCCTACAGCTCGCTGTCCCCTAAGGGCCGGCCGTCGTCACCGCGCACCCAGTTCTACCTGCAGCCGGATGCCTACAGCAGCCTGGACCGCGCGCCCTCACCCCGGCCCCGCACCTTCGATGGAGCAGGCAGCCCCCACGGCCGTTCGCCCTCCCCTCGCCCCGGCCCGCTCAGACAGCAGGGTTCCCCCACGCCCTTTGACTTCGTGGCCCGTGCCCGCTCCCCCCGTGTCAGCCCCCTGGCCGAAGGGCCCCAGGCCTTCTTTCCTGAGCGCGGGCCCTCGCCTCGCATCCCGACCGCAGCCTACGATGCGCCGACTGCCTTTGGGAGCCCCCTGCTGGGCCCTGGCGTCAGCGCCTTCGCCCCACCTCTGCGCGCGCAAGGTGAACCAGGGGGCCGAACTTGGCGGGTGGGAGTGGCGCAAGGTCCGGGACCAGCTTCGGCCCCCCCCCCGCCCGCCCCCCACATCCTCATGGGCAACCTCCCTGCAGACGACCTAACGCTTCGGCGGCGCCCCCCCAAAGCCTGGAACGAGTCTGACCTGGACGTGGCATATGAGAAGAAGTCCTCGCAGACGGCGAGCTATGAACGTGAGTGGTGCGAGGCCAAAGGAGTGGGGGACCCGGAGAGGCCTCCCCCAGACCCTAATGATTCCCGCCTCACAGGACTCGATGTCTTCGCGCGGCCTGCTTCACCAGGCCTGCAGCTGTTACCCTGGAGAGAGAGCAGCCTGGATGGGCTGGGGGCCCCCGGGAAGGTGAGGGGCCGGAGGAACTTGGGGAGGGGGCTGGTGGGCAAGGGTGGAGTCAGGGCTAGTCTTCCCCTCCTGGCTGCGCCCGCAGTTTCCGTACCCTTCCCCAGGCTCTTCCTTTATCCTGGATTTCCACCCCCTCCCTGACCGTCTTTCCTTTCCCTCCCTCTGTCTTCCCTCCCCTCCTTCTCTCCCTTCCCACCTTTTGCCTTTACCTCCCTCCTCCTTTCCTCCACTCCCTTATCATTCATTCCCTTATGCCTATCTCCTCCCACCTGAGCCCCTTCTATCTTCCTTCCTTCCCTCTTTCTCCCCCAGGACAACTTCACCAGTGCCACTCTGCCCCGCAATTACAAGGTCTCCCTTCTGACCAACGACAGGCGTTCTGATATGGACAGCTACCGCCGATCGCTGGGCTCCGCGGGCTCATCAGGCACTTTGCCCCGAAGCTGGCAGCCTGTCAGCCGCATCCCCATGCCTCCTACCAGCCCCCAGCCCCGAAGTGCCCCCCGCCATCGCCCCATCCCCCTCAGCATGATATTCAAGCTGCAGAATGCCTTTTGGGAGCACGGAGCCAGCAGGGCCATGCTCCCTGGCTCCCCCATCTTCTCTCGAGCTCCCCCGCCTAAGCTGCTTCCCCAGCCCCAGCTGCCTCCACAGTCCCAGCCACAATTACAGCCTCAGCCCCAGCTTCAAGCCCTTGCCCCCGTCCCCCAACCCCCCCAAGAGACTTGGTCCGCTGTGAGTGAAGGTGAGTCAGCAATGGGGGTTCCGGAGGGATGGGTGAAGGGAGGGCAGATGGCTGGGGACCAAACCAGCTTGGGGTCCCATCACAACCAAACACCTGTTTCCAGACATTGTCCCTGCAGAGAGCAAGGCCACATGAGCTTGGGGATTTGCTCAGGAACTAGGGATAGCACAGTGCTTAAGCATGGACCCTGGAGTCAGACTGGCTGGCTCCACACTGTGTGACCTTTGGCAAGTCAGTTAACCTCTCTGGACCTCAATTTCCTTAAATGTAAAAGGTGAATAATGATAGAACCTACCTTACTGGGTTATGGTACTAGATTATTTAATCCATATGAAGTCCTTAAAATAGGGCCTGATGTATAGAAAGCCCTCAATAGCTATCATATTAATCATTATTAATAGTTTTTGGTGTGAGACCAGCGCAGGGCCTGGATTTAAGCAGAGTGGGTTTTGATCCCCTCTCTACCATTGACATGCTGTGTGACTGAGGATAAATTAATTAACCCATCTGCGCTTACATTTTCTCATCTGTGAAGAGAGATTAATAACATTTACTTCATAGATTACGATGGACAGTCAATGAGATCATGTATAAAATGATCATTGTAGGGCTTCCCTGGTGCCGCAGTGGTTGAGAGTCCGCCTGCCGATGCAGGGGACACGGGTTCGTGCCCCGGTCCGGGAAGATCCCACATGCCGCAGAGCGGCTGGGCCCGTGAGCCATGGCCGCTGAGTCTGCGCGTCCGGAGCCTGTGCTCTGCAACAGGAGAGGCCACAGCAGTGAGAGGCCCGCGTACAGAAAAAAAAAAAAAAATATATATATATATATATATATATAAAATTGTATATTTCTACCTGCTTTAGAAGCTCTGACAGAAAGGCAAGAAACAGAGAGAAAAGACCAACAAGTACCAAGATTCTAGTCCCAGCAATTTTCTTTCTTTCTGTATTTATTTTTGGCTGCCTCAGGTCTTCCTTGCAGCGCGCGGGCTTTCTCTAATGACAGTGAGCAGGGGCGGTGTGCAGGCTTCTCACTGTGGTGGCTTCTCTTATTCCGAGCCCGGGCTCCAGTAGTTGTGGCGCATGGGCTCAGTAGTTGGGGCGCACGGGCTTAGTTGCTCCACGGCATGTGAGATCTTCCCGGACCAGGGATTGAACCGTGTCCCCTGCATTGGCAGACAGATTCTTAACCCCTGCGCCACCAGGGAAGTCCTCAGCAATTTTTCTGCCTGAGATGTTAGGAGAGGAAATTCTTACAATCTTAGAAAGTCAAGTTTATCATAATGGTAGGAGCAGAGATTCTGGAGTCAGATAGGACTGAGTTCAAATCCCAGCTGTGTGGCTTCAGGCAACTGACTTGCCTTCTCTGAGACTCTGTTTCCCTTTCTGTAATAATGAGATGTTAGCCATATCAACGTCACAAGGTAGTGGTGAGAGTTCAGTGATAGGCATGTAAAGCACGAGGCACATGCTAAGTGCTTGTTAAATGGGGGATGTCATAATTGTCTATTATTCACAACCCAGGGAAAGTTTAGCCCAGAGAAAGCAAGGCACTGCCCTGAGGTCACACAGCAAATCAGGCGTTTGCTGCAAGTCCTGGAAGTTGTGGGGAGGGAGTCTCTCGGGTCTCTTGGGACCCCTGCTTTGATGGGGCTCTTGCTCCTTCTAGGCTTCCCCAAACCTCCCACTGAGCTGGAGCCTGAGCCGGAGCTGGAGGGGCTGCTGACACCAGGGCTGGAGGCTGGTGATGCAGATGAAGGCGCTGTAACTCGGCCCCTTAGTCCCACACGGCTGCAGCCAGCACTGCCGCCCGAGGCACAGTCAGTGCCCGAGCTGGAGGAGGTGGCACGGGTGCTGGCAGAAATTCCACGGCCCCTCAAACGCAGGGGCTCCATGGAGCAGAGCCCTACTATAGCCCTGCCCCCCACCCACAAGAAGCAGTACCAGCAGATCATCAGCCGCCTCTTCCATCGTCACGGTGGGCCTGGGGGGCCCGAGCCTGAGCTGTGTCCCATCACTGAGGGACCTGAGGCCAGGGCAGGGCCCCCTGCTCCAGCCCCACCAGCTCCCATACCACCTCCAGCCCCTCTCCAGAGCAGCCCACCGGAGCAGCCGCAGAGCATGGTAAGTAATAGAGGAGGAAACTGGGGTATGTGACTCAGCATGTGGAAGCATCCCTTCCCTTTTAGGACGGAACCTGGAAATTGCACACATCACGTCTGGCGCATTCCACTGGCCGGGAGCCCAGCTGCAAGGGAAGCTGAGAAATGTAGTTTTACATCGAAGTGTATCTGTGCTCAGAAGAAAGGGAGAACATATATGGAGGGGCATTCAGAAGTCTTGGCCACATCGAGATTTTCTCTGCTCCTCTCCAGTAACCTGTCCCCCCAGGGCTTCCCTTCAGGAATCTTAGAGTCTTCCAACCTGGAAATGACTTTGTCTTGGCATGACAGAGGGTTTATTCTGGGGTCTGAAAAGCCTGCCTGAATCAAGGCAGTCACCATTTCTCTCCCTAGTTGCCACAGCCTCTCATGTCCGCCTTCTCTGGGGAGCTGCTCTCTCCTCTTACACCTCAGCAAGCCTGTGCCATGGTTAGAAATGGCCCACCCGGCCCTGACTCAACATGACCTCTCAGTTCAAGTCCACGGTGTCCTCTGACTCTGGTCAGAGCTTCTTCCATTCAGATTTTCAAGAACAAGTCTCTGGTCTCTGAGGTTGTGGGTGTCGTAGTTAAGTGCACCAGTGGCAGAGCTAGGCTGCCTGGGTTCAAATCCCAGCTCCACAGCACTTATCAGCTGTGCAACCTTGGGCCAGACACATAGTCTCTCTGTGCCTCAGTTTCCTCATCTGTAGAATGGGGATGAAAATAAGCACAGGGTTGCTGTGAGGATTTAATACCTGAATATAGTGCTTAGAATAGTGCCTGGCACTTTACTATTATTGTTATCATTTGACCGGGGGCTGCTCTCCTGCTGATCTCGGTCTGGTTTCTGCATCGTGGCTTGGAGGGAGCGGGGTGTAATCACATGGAACAATCCTGATTGCTCAGTGTGGGTAGACAGATGGAGGAGAACAATTCTCAGAGAAGACGTGGGGGCCAGGTGGACCCCCACATGCGTATTCCCAGGCCCTCCTGAGGGTGGAGCCAAGAAATGTTGAGGCTCAGGATCTTGAAATCAAGAATGGAAGAATGACAGTGTCTTGAAACGGTCAAGTTGCCTCATTGCAGAATCACAAAGTTCTGGCCACAGAGAAACCTGAACACTCACAGAATTCAAAAATTAAATTCTGACATCACAAACTCAGAAGAGTGAAATTTCAGAATTCCAGAACACTGAAGGTTTGCACAGGATCTTAGAATTAAGAAGTTAGTAACGCAAACCCTGGTTATTACTGATTCTTGAAGTCCCCAGAACTGAAAACTAAAGACTCATCATTTGAAACTTAAATCATAGATTAGTGCACGAATATGTTATAATACAGAATTTTATTTTAAGTGAACATTTTCCACTAGAAAGGAACACACAAACATAGTAACTAGGAAGAAATAGATAAACGTAGAATAAAGAGGCCCAAATAACAGCATTCAGAGAGAACCACGATTAACATTTTGAGTATTTCCTTCCAATCTTTTGGAATGAAATTCTCACCATGAAATATTCAAGTTCTCAATCATAGAATCTTGGGAATGCAACGTCCTGGGTCCTCAGCAATTTGAAATGGCGCAACTTAGCATTTCTGGACTCACACATATTGGAAAATTAGCATCAGAGAATTTTTAAATGGGTGGCTCGTGGGATCTTCAAATTCCAGAATCTTGAAATCATTGACATCGAAGACCAGAATCACAAATGCTGTATGCTCAGAATAAGTGAATTTTGTAGGACACTTGAAAATCAAAAATAAGAAGGCACAAGGAATAATATGATAAATATTCTAATTTCCGAAATTACTAATTATCTCTTTAGAATAAATTTCTATAAATAAAAGTACATAATTTAAAAATATATATTCTAATTCCAAACATCTGAAATTAACACTTGGTAACATCTTGTCAGGTGTGCTTCCTAGCATTTTTTTTTAATACATAAAAGAAATGAAACTATGGATTGAATATCTGGCTTCCACAATCATCAACCTCGTGGTCTCCAAGCTTCCTCTCAGGTCTCAGGGCCCAAGATTCCAAAATCACCCGATTCCCTGAGTGTTGCAGGGAACCTTGGGCTATAGAACTGAGGGACCCTCCTTCTCATGGCCCTCTGGACTCAGGCTATGTGTACGTACGTTCCTGGGTTCCAAGCTCAGCCCTGTCTAGTTGGATGACCTGGAGTGGCCGCCTGGTCCCTGAGCCTCTGTTTCCCCGCTCTGAGGAATGGGTATATTAGCAATCCCCGTCAAGCCACTGAAGCCCCGGTTCTGTCCCCCAGGAGATGCGCTCGGTGCTGCGGAAGGCCGGCTCCCCGCGCAAGGTCCGTCGCGCGCGCCTCAGCCCGCTCGTGCTGCTGCTGGACGCCGCGCTGACCGGGGAGCTGGACGTGGTGCAGCAGGCGGTGAAGGAGGTGAGTGCTGCCGGACAGAAGGGCGGGCGGGGTGGGGGCGGCAGACGCTGGATAGCAGCCGCGGGACTGAGCCTCTCCGTCCCCCGGCCCGTCCAGATGAACGACCCGAGCCAGCCCAACGAGGAGGGCATCACCGCCCTGCATAACGCCATCTGCGGCGCCAACTACCCCATCGTGGACTTCCTAATCGCGGCGGGTGCCAACGTCAACTCACCCGACAGCCACGGCTGGTGAGTCCTGACCTCGCGCGGCCGGCGTGGGGCGGGGAAGGCGCTGCGGGCCCCAGCGCGGCCTCTCACGCCTGCCTCCCTCGCCTAGGACACCGTTGCACTGCGCGGCGTCCTGCAACGACACGGCCATCTGCATGGCGCTGGTGCAGCACGGCGCGGCAATCTTCGCCACCACGCTCAGTGACGGTGCCACCGCCATCGAGAAGTGCGATCCCTACCGCGAGGGTTACGTCGACTGCGCCACTTACCTGGCAGGTGCGAGGCAGGGCTGGGGCGCCTCGGTGGGCGGGCTGGGCCACCTCTGGGGGAGGGCGTCGCGGGGACTGGGACGCCCAGCTGGTAGATGTTGGGCGGGGGAAGGCGGCAGACTGCGGCTCCTGAGAGAGGACGCGGGGGGCTGTACCAACCTTGTGGCAGCATCACCGAGGAGGGGCCGGCGGGATGGACCACCTGCAGGGGTGGGGCACTGGGCCTCCCACCTGACAGGTGCAAGAAGGGTGTGTGGGCGCAGCAGACTGTGCCACCTTCGAGGGAGAGGGGGACAGGGGAACTATGCCACGCAAGCTGGACACCTGTAGGGAGAAGAGCAGGTGTGGAGACTGCGCCGCTTTCTCATCCACGGGGGTGGGGAGTTGGACGTTCCAACTATACCATCTACCTGGCCTAGGGCTGGGCACATGGGCTGTGCTACCTGTGGGAAATACAGCACCACACAGGTGAGAGGTGAGCAGGCCATGGCTTCTGGGGAGGAGCTTGGGGACTCTTCCACTCCTAGTGAGACAGGAGGCTGTACCATATATCTCCGGTGTGGGGGGGGGGGTGCACATCACTTAAACAGGTGATGGGAGGAACTAGGTAGGCCGTATCCTGGGGAAGTGCCTAGCGTCTGTAGCGCTCACCTGGAGGGGCCAACTCTATCATAAGGCGGGGTTGGGACCTCCGAGAGTTGGGGTAAGGCAGGCTGTAGGACCTGGGGGTGGGCCAATGTATTTGGGAGGTGAGCCTGGAGGGACTACACGACAGCCTGCTGTGCTGTGGCAGAAAGTGGGTGGGAGCCGTGGGGCTGTAACACCTGCCTTAGTGGTGAGCAGCGGCAGACCAGGACCGCTGGGGCGGGAAATAGACCGTCCGCTGAAGCTTTGGGAAGGGGGATTGTGACCACCTTTGTCACAGGTAGATGAGGCCTATGAGATAAGAAGATTGTACCTCCTACCTGCCTGGACTTGGAGAGTTCTGTGAGGATGAAGTAGAGATTGAACAGCACACTTGCTGGGGGGGGAGGGGTGGTGGAGAGGAGGAGAAACTGGAACACGGTGGACTGAACCATTAAAGGGGGGGGAGCATGGTGGACTGTACCATCTGGAAAGGGGGCTAAATCCTTGATGGGATTAAAGGGGGGTTCGGGTCCCTATACTATCTGGAAAATTATCACATCCTCTTTGAGACTATCTTTTGGGGAGGGGGCGCAGTGTGCACTGCACCATCTGGAAAGGGGGAGTTGGGACCGCTTTGTGGGGAGCAGTAGGGCTGAACCATCTGAAGGAGGAGTTGAGTCATCTATGGAGACTGGACCACTTACGGGGGGGTGGGGTGCAGACGACTGCACTTCTAGGAGTGATACAGGGACTTAACCAGATATAAGTGGAAATGACCCTGCCTCGGGGGTTGGTGGGCCGGCTTGATGCACCCCAGTGTTTTAGAGACTGTCAGTCCTGGCAGCTGACTCCAGCTCAGGCCCCCCTCTCCAGACAGGGGTACACAACTTTTCAAGGGGCTCATTCCCCGAGGTGAGGCTGGCGCCGAATCTCAGGGTCTGTCCCTGTCCCCAGCGCGTCGTATCCCTGAGTGTTCCCGGCCCCCCTGAACCGGGCGCTGACGATCCCTGCGGTTTCATGTTTCAGACGTGGAGCAGAGCATGGGGCTGATGTACAACGGGGTGGTGTACGCTCTCTGGAATTACAGCGCTGAGTTTGGAGACGAGCTGTCCTTCCGCGAGGGCGAGTCGGTCACCGTGCTGCGGAGGGATGGGCCAGAGGAGACGGACTGGTGGTGGGCCGCGCTGCACGGCCAGGAGGGCTACGTGCCCCGTAACTACTTCGGGGTGAGCCCAGAAGCGATATTGTGAGGAAAGGGGTGATCCCACGGGAAAAAGGGCAAGCGAGACGGTGCATTACATTGGGGAGGAGGGGAGGTCAGAAGAGTCCATTATCGGTTGTGGGGAGGTGAGGATGAGCCCATTATAATAACGGGGGAGGTAAGGGAGATCCCCTTTTAGTTAGGGGAGGAAGAGCCACTTACTGGTGGTACTTCGTGGGGTACTCACCAGTACTGCCTTCCTAGTGATTTGATTGGTTCGTGCTCAATCAAATATTTTTATTATTCCTAATATTCATGGGGAGGTAAAGAAGAATGTGTTCTAGCCAAGGGGAGTCGTGAAGAATCCCATCTTGGTGATGGGGGCAGTTAAAGAATCGTGTATTACAGGCATGGAAGCTTTTGTTACACTGCCTTGGGCAGGGTGAGGACGAATCCATTAATAAAATCGCCGTAGAACTGAGGGAGATGCTACTAGGTTAGGGGAGGAGACCAGGAAGATCCCATTATATTCCTGGGAGAGAAGATGATTCCTTTAATTGGGGAATAGGTGGAGGTGGGTCCCAACCAGGCAGCCATGGTGGTAGGGAGAGGCGGGCGTCTTTTTTATGGCCGTATGGGAGACTCGGAAATACTCCATTTCATCAAGCCAGCTGCCGATTGGAAGGCTCCAGCTGGTGCTTGCAGCTGACAGGGGATTCTGGTGTGGTTTGGGAGATACTGAGAGGGTCCATTAGGAAGGGATGGGAGGATGGAGACAGTCCACGTGTTTGGGGGTGGATCAGGTGACTGTATTAAGTTTGGGGTGGAATGAAGGGGTGGGAGCTCCTGGTGTCTGAAGAGCCTGTCTTCCCTCAGCTCTTCCCCAGGGTGAAGCCGCAGAGGAATAAGGTCTAGCTGGAGAGAAGGACTTTTCGAAGGGAGACAGGAGAAAGCAGCAGCTGCCTTCATTCCAGAACTCCTCCTCCCTTTACTGCTGCATCTCTCTGCGCCCCCAATCCTGGCAGGGACGAGGTCCTTGCCAACACCTCTCTGCTTCCCTGGAAGCCCTGGGGAGAAGGAGAATCCCAGCCTTAAATTTAGAAAACTGCCTTAGCTGTGGGAGGTTGTGGTGGGGCTGGGAATCACTGGGGGCAAGAGAGACCCCCACACACACACCATTTGCCAAGTCACATCCTGTCCAAAGTGCCTCCTGCTCCTACTGCCCCCCCCCCCCCCCCCCGCCGAAAAACAAGGCAACCCACCATCCCAGCGGAGCCTGGAGTGGGTCACCGCCACTGGATTTTCCCAGGAGTCACCTCCGCCACTATCTCTACCAACAGCCTTCAGGGGCCAGGTGAGGCATATTAGTCTCTATCAGCATCCCTGCCCCCTCTCTCCCCAGTCAAGTGCCTTTACACAGTGCCAGTTTTATAACAGAATGGGGACGTTTTTCATTATAAATAAAGGTAGTTTGCACAGAAATTGACTTCCATCTCTTCGAACTCCATTCTGACTTAATAATTCTCCTCATTGTTACTAGTTTTGGTAAACCAGTCTTAAAGTAGCCCCTTTAGAAGGGATTTCCCTCATGTGAATCCAATCCTTCCTCTTTCAAATATGGCTGCTTTTTTTTTTTTTTTTTGGTAGTGTCTTGACCTTTTTTTCATGTTTTGGATTCTTCTTTTTAAGCGTCCTTAAGCTTAAAGACATAAAATGTCTGATAATTCTATCATCTGAAGTTTGGTACCATCTCCTCCTGTAGTTTGGTGTGTCCGCAGGCTCTCACTCACGGTGGCTTGTTTCCTCATGTGTATTGAAATTATGCATTGTGAGATCATCTTCAACAGGGCTTTATCTACTGGAAATCCATGTGGACTTTTTGAGGGTCTGACCCTGAAGAGTGATTTTCCTTTGCTTCTTCTCCACTTTTTTATTTCATAAACTTCCCCTTGAAGATTTTTGACAAATCAGAAGCCTTTCTCTCTTCTGATTTGTATTTCTTTACAAATCATAAAACTTCAACATTGTCATTGTCTGCAGTGTCCAAAACAGCTCACGTGGGAATTTTAATTATTTTTAATTAATTTAAATTAAATAAAAATTAAGGATTCAATTCCTCAGTCACACTAGCCACTTTTCAAGTGCTCAGTAGCTACATGTGGCTAGTGGCTACCATTTTGGACAGTGCAGATAGAGAACATTTTCATCATACCAGAAAGTTCTAGTGAGTAAAGCTGATATACATCTCAATCATCCAGAAGTTCCACTGTGCCTCTTCGCAGTCAATATATGCATGTCTCCTCCCCATAAGGGGTAGCCGCTTCTATCACTGCCGATTAATTTTCATGAATACACTTTAAAAATCAAATGGTACTGGTACTAAGATATTTGTAATGAAGAAAAACAGTCCTCCTGCTACCTCTCCCTACTCCCATCTGCTTTCCAGAGGCCACCACTTTCAACTGCTATAGCTGTTTCCTCTGGTATTTTCTTTTTTTTTTTTTTTTTTTTTCCTCTGGTATTTTCTTGTATGTTTCTAAACGTGCTGGCATTGCTATTTCTTGATTTCTCAATTTTAGACATTCTCTACTGATTTCCTGGTATAGTAGATGAGGTCTGAGGTCTATTAATCTGACTCTACTTTCCCTCTCCTCAATGAAATCATAATTTTTATATCAATCAATAGTTTTTTAAATGTTGTGATATGTAAATATGTTTTCACTGCAGAGCCATGCAGTATATTAGAATTTTCTCTTCACAAACTTCTAAATTTTTGAGAATTAAATTTACCTTTGTCACTTGCTTAATTTTATTTGCACCTATACTTAATCTTTTTCAAATGTTCCATGGAATCGTCCGTATTACTAACAGCTCACTCAAGCTTTTTTTCCTCCCTCCTAAAGTCCTCTCTCCTACTTGAATGTGGACTTGATGCTTTCTAGGCCTACACTAAGCTATCCTGGACTTCCCTGTGTTGGATATTGTTTCCTCGATTCCATGTCTATCTTTCTTTGTTGACTCTTCATTTTGCTGGAGCACATGCTCCAGTCGTTCCCTTAAAAGGGAGAGGAAGAGGTAAAGATTTTTGAGTTTTTGCATGACTTAATATATCTTCATTTTATTCTCCAACTTTATTATAGTTTGGCTGGGTATAAAATTCTAGGTTGGAAATTTATGTATCCCTTGTCACTCAAATCTATTTTCTTCCTAAGTCGGAATGCAAGTTTGGATAACAAAGGAAACCTGTTTGTTTGGTTTTTTTTCCCCTCAGATTTGTTTCCATTCTCCCTCTGCTTTGAACTTGTATTTGACTTGCTTTATTCTGGAAGCTTTTGGGATCTTCTCACTTTCTCTGGTTCTGAAATTTCATGAGGATGTGCCTCACTGTAGCTTTTATTCATTAATCATTCTGACCCTAAGTCTGTCCTTTCAATCTGGAGACTCATAGCCTTTGGTTCTGGGAAATTTTCTTGTATATTTTTGTGTTGGTTTCTTTGTGTGTGTGTGTGTTGGTTTCTTCGTTTTCTTGCTCTCTTTTTCTGGAATTTTTATTATTTGGATGTTGAATCTTCTGGTTTGAGCTTTCAGTGTTCTTATCTTTTCACCACTATTTTCCATCTCTATTAATTTTCCCCTTACTTTCTAGGAAATTTCCTTGACTCTATCTTCTAATCCTTTTATTAAAATTTATGTTTCATCGGGGCTTCCCTGGTGGTGCAATGGTTGAGAGACCGCCTGCCGATGCAGGGGACGCGGGTTCGTGCCCTGGTCCGGGAAGATCCCACATGCCGCAGAGCGGCTGGGCCCGTGAGCCATGGCCGCTGAGCCTGCGCGTCCGGAGCCTGTGCTCCGCAACGGGAGAGGCCACAACAGTAAGAGGCCCACGTACCACAAAAAGAAGAAAAAAAAAAGAAAATTTATGTTTCATCTATTATTTTGAATTCCCAAGGACTCTTTCTTGTTATTTAATTATTCATTTTTCATAGCCTCCAGTTCCTATTTTATAAATGTGATATCATCTATTATCTTGCTAGGTATTTTTTATAGTATTTTAGTTACAGGTGTTTTTGTGTTTGTTTTGTAGCTTTCTTTTTTTCCCTGTGTAATCTTTGTTTCTTCTGGTCTTCTTTATTTTGTGTTTACACTAGTCTGATCTCTCTTTTGCATAACAGAGATAGGTTCGTTTCCCATTACTGCTATAACAAATTATCACAAACTTAGTAGGTTAAATAACACAAATTTATTGTCTTTTAATTCTGGGGGTCCGAAGTCTGAAACAGGTCTCAGTGGGCTAAACTCAGGGTGTTGTCAGGGCCATGTTCTACTGGGGGGAATCTGTTTCCTTGCCATTTCCAGTTTCTAGAGGTTGCCTATATTTCTACCAACAGTCTGTTTATGATGATTTAGTGTTCCCTAAGATTATAGAGATTTACTCTACCTTACTCCTTTGAGTTCCTTCTGAGTCCTCACCAGCAGAATTGCTAACACCCATATTTCTACAAATGGTCTGCAAGGCTATCTAGGTTTTTCCCATCATCTTCTCAACATTCTTCCAGCCTCTGCCCATTGTCCAATTCCAAATCCACTTCCACATTTTTAGGTATTTGTTACAGCAGCACCTCACTTCCAGTACCAAAATCTGCACTAGCTTCCTTTCGCTGCTTGTAACAAATTGTCACAAACTTGGAGGCTTAAACAATACAAATTTATTATCTTACCATCTGGAGGTCAGACATCTGAAATGGGTCTCACTGAACTAAAATCCAGGTGTCAGCAGGGCTGAGTTCCTTTCTGGAGACTATGGGAAAGAAGCCCTTGCCTTGCCGTTTCTAGTTTCTAGAAGCTGGCTGTATTCCTTGGTTCATGGCCCCCTTCTGTCTTCAAAGCCAGCTCTTGCATCACTTCCATCTCATACTTCCATTGTCACAGCTTTATCTCTTGACTCTGACCCTCCTGGCTCCCTCTTTCACTATGGCTACACTGGACCCATCCAGATAATCCAGGATAATCTCCCCCTCTCAGAATCTTTAACTTAGTCACATTTGCAAAGTCCTTTTTGCCACATAAGGTAGCAAAGGAGAACAAGTAAACAAGGAGACAGGACTTCCCTGGTGGCGCAGTGGTTAAGAATCCACCTGCCAATGCAGGGGACACGGATTCGATCCCTAGTCTGGGAAGATCCCACATGCTGCGGAGCAACTAAACCCGTGCGCCACAACTACTGAGCCTGTGCTCTAGAGCCCGTGAGCCACAACTACTGAAGCCCGCACACCTAGAGCCCATTCTGCACAAGAAGAGAAGCCACCGCAATGAGAAGCCCGCGCACCACAACGAAGAGTAGCTCCTGCTCGCCGCAACTAGAGAAAGCCCGCGCGCAGCAAAGACCCAGTGCAGCCAAATAAATAAATAAATAAAATTTAAAAACAAAACAAACAAACAACAACAAAAAAAAAACCCAAGCAGGGCTTCCTTGGTGGCGCAGTGGTTGAGAGTCCGCCTGCCGATGAAGGGGACACGGGTTCGTGCCCCGGTCCGGGAAGAGCCCACATGCCGCGGAGCGGCTGGGCCCGTGAGCCATGGCCGCTGAGCCTGCGCGTCCGGAGCCTATGCTCCGCAACGGGAGAGGCCACAGCGGTGAGAGGCCCGCATACCGCAAAAAAAAAAAACAAAAAAAAACCAAGCAGACAGAAGTCCCTGCTCTCAAATTCAAATAGTATCTGGAACTTTGATTATATTAAGCAATTATTATTCCTTTTTTTGAGATGTGCTATGATATTATGCTTTTGTTTTTACAAAGAGTCTTTACTTTTAGAGCTACATTCTGAAATACTGATGGATGAAATGATGTGATGTCTTGGATTTGCTTCAAAATAATCAACTAGTGGGAGGGGAAGTGGTTGGGGTGTAGATGAAACAAGATCAGCCCTGAGTTGAAGACTGATAAAGCTTCATGTATGTGGGGCTTCGTTAGACTATTCTCTCAACTTTTGTATCCATTTGAAATTGTCCCTAATAACCGGTGATAAAATGCCCCTGGTTTTGTAGAGCCGACATTCTAGTGGAAGAGACAGACAATAAACGAAATGATAAGCAAGAACTATATTCTATCAGATGCTGATCGCTGCTATGGAAAAAACTAAAGCAGAAGTGGATATATTGTGCCTGATTGGAAGTGTATTCATTCATTTCCTCCGGCTACTGTCACAAATGACCCCAAACTCAGTGGCTTAAAACAGCACACATTTATTTTCTTACAATTCGTAAAATCAGAAGTCTGAGGTTAGTTTCACTGGGCTGAAACCAAGGTGCTGGCAGGGCTGCACTCCCTCCAGAGGCTGTAGAGAAGAATCAATTTCCTTGTCTTTTGCAGCGTCTAGAGCTGCATTCTTGACATTCCTTGGCTCGGCCCTCTTCCTCCAACTTCAAAGCCCACAGCGTGGCATCCTGCTTCAGTGTAGCATTGCCTCTGTTTCTGTCCTGCTGTCAAATCTCCCTATTATGAGGACACGTGATTACATTCAGGACGCACCTTGATATCTCTCAAGATCCTTTAACCATCACACCCGCAAATTCCCTTTTGCCATATGCGGAAGGAAAATAAAAATGGAGTCAGTATCGCTAAGAGAACTCTCTAAAATGGAGCTGGGAGGCCATCGACGAAGTGTGACTCACGCACATCCCAGCCTGGATGGAATCTGACCTTTTGATCACTTATTGTCTTAACATAGGCATCAAGAACAGCTGCCCAGGGACTTCCCTGGTGGCACAGTGGTTAAGAATCCACCTGCCAACGCAGGGGACACGGGTTCGAGACCTGGTCCGGGAAGATCTCACATGCCGCAGAGCAACTAAGTCCGTGTGCCACAACTACTGAGCCTGAGCTCTAGAGCCCGCAAGCCACAACTACTGAAGCCTGCACGCCTAGAGCCCGTGCTCCGCCACAGGAGAAGTCACCGCAATGAGAAGCCCGTGCACCTGCTCGCTGCAACTAGAGAAAGCCTGCGTTCAACAACGGAGACCCACGCAGCCAAAAATAAATAAATAAATAAATTTATAAAATTAAAAAAAATAAAAAAAGAACATCTGCCAAAAATGCAAGATACTTATTGGACCCTTACCCTAAAATAACTCATGACAGCCTATCTACTTGTGGGACCCTTACCCTAAAATAACTCCTGATTCCTTAAGGACAAGTATTCCCTGGCTTGTGTCAGAGCCAATCATGATTCTCACCAGACAACTTTAACAACCTTGTAGCTTTTGTTTTATAAGCCCCTGATGCTTTCTCTTCCCCAGAACACTCCTTCAGTTTTACCCGAATCTGTCTCCTGAATTGCAATTCTTCCTTTTTTTTTCTTTAAATTTTTATCAGAGTATAGTTGATTTACAAAGTTGTGTTAGTTTCAGGTGTACAGCCTGAATTGCAGTTCTTAAGACCCCATATAAACTCTTGTTTGCAGCCTTCTGTGTTTTGTTTTGTTTTGTTTTTGGTTGACACATGTAACCTATGAACATTCATAGGTTCCAGGGCCTGGAGATCTTTGGGGACCATTATTCAGCCTATCCAGGGTGTATTGCAATTGCAATTTAAACAGGGTGGTCAGGGAAGGCCTCGCTGAGGAAAGGATTCTTGAGGAAGACTCTAGGAAGGCTTGAGGGAGGTGAGGAAAGAAGCCATGCAGAGATCTGAGAGAAGAGCCTTTCAGACACAGAATAGTGACTACAAAGGCCAGGAGGAGGCAGGAGGCAGTCATTCTAATTGGCTGCTGTCAATCACCCCTGCTCCCAGGTATTCATGCCCTTCAGTAGCCCCTCCCCCTGACTGTGGGCTTGTTGTAGTGATGTATCCTAAGGAATGCAATACACTAATTCCTCACCATCCATGGGTTCCGCTCAACCAACAGCAGATTGAAAATACAGTCGTCCCTTGGTATAAGCGGGGGAGATTGGTTCCAGACCCCCATGGATACCAAAAATCTGTGAATACTGAAGCCTGTCATACAAAATGGCCTAGTACGGTTCGTCTTCTGTATCTGCGGGTTCTGAATTCATGGATACGGAGGGCAGACTGTAAGGAACTCGAGCATATATTCACTGAGCCCCTGCTCTGTGCATGTCCTGTACTGGGTGGCAAAAAGCACACACAGTGGTGACCAAGACAGTCTCAGCCCTACCCTCCTGAGGTTCACAGTCCAGTGGGGGAGACAGAAACATCCCCAGAGAGTGACGACCCAGAGTGGGCAGGGCAGGGATGAAGGTGGGCTGGGAGGCAGCACCTGGCCTAGCTGTAAAGCCTTTGGGCAAGTTTTTCTCTGAGGCTCAGTTTCCTCGCCTCTAAAGTGGCGATGATGACCCTTACATCAACCAATGACATTTATCACAGTCATACGAATGAGAATATACTTCCAAAGTTAGGCAAAGGCTCTGAGAATAAGTCCTAGGGAGCTAGTAGAACTCATGACGGTGGTGGTGGTAGGGGCGGGTGTTGAGCCAGTTAGTGAGGTTGCTGACATGACCTTGAGCCTTAAGAGACACCACAGAGATGCTCCTTGCAGTGCCATGTGCGAGGAGAACAAACTGGGGAGAGCAAACACACGCGACTTCAGATAGTTGGGTATAAATCATGGTGATGTCTTCCACTTCAGAGAAGTTTGTGCTCCTTCAGCCACATTCCAGCCCCATCTTGCTGCTTAGTTCCCTGCTTTCCACTTTCCTTTTTGCCTGCAGTGTCGTCTGCCCCACCTTACCCTGCCTCATCCCTACTCCTCACCTTAGTTCTCAGAGATGACTCCTCCGGGAAGCCCTCTCTGATCCCCCAGGCTGGGGCAGGAACCTTGTCTGGGTTCCCCCATTCCAGCCCTGGTTACTTTGTTAAAGTGTGGGGGAAAGGAAGACATCTTAAAACCAAGAAGATAATAGAATGAAACTGAGTATGTATTCGCTACTCAGATGATCTGGTCAGATGCCGGTAGACCGGGACCCAGTGAATGGGATCGATTCTCTCGGTCCTCTTCCGTCCATGTTTTGTTCTTGGTACTCGGCGATCCTCAGCGATGCCTCCGGCACCGCGTCTCCCGGAGCCCGCCCCCGCATTGCCGTGCGCACGCGCATTATCCCGATTGACTTCGCCGCAGTGGAGTGACGGGCGGGGTCAGCCAATGGAGTCGTGACGAAGGTGGAGTAGCACCTCGGGAACTTCCTGCGGATCCTGCCTCTACTGAATATTCATGAGGGAGGCGGGCAGACGCCGCTTCAAGCCGCGACCGGCGCCATGAAGTGAGAGGGGCTCCTGGGTTCACGGCTCGCGAGCGGGCGTGGGGGCCTGGAAGATGCAGGGGCCAGTGGGCAGGCCCCGGGTCCCGGCGGGGCGAGGGGAGGCTGAAGGGGAGGGGTAGGGATAGCCGCGGGGACCCGCGGGGCGGGAACGGGGATGGTCAGAGACGAGATGCAGAAGGGACCCGGAGACTTCTGGAGAACTGGGGGATATCCGGGGGCGGGGGGCAGCGGGCCGGTAACCCCTCTCGGTTCGACGGCAGGGGAGTGTGGAGTCTGGAGAGGGGTTGAGGGGGCGGGGGACTGACCCGGCAGCCCCCGCCGCCAGGCTCAACGTGGACGGGCTGCTGGTCTACTTCCCATACGACTACATCTACCCGGAGCAGTTCTCATACATGCTGGAGCTCAAACGCACGCTGGATGCCAAGGTGGGTGGGCCGGCCCCCCTGCTGCCCATCTGCCGGCGGGGGCTGCCGCACGTGCGTCTAAGACTGAGATTGCAGGACGTCTGGAATTTAGAAATCTGAGGTCCTTGGGAAGCCAGCGCTGCCAAACTTTCTGTTATCTCAAATAATAATAGTTAATAATAGAAGCAGCTGACACTTGTCAAACGCTCAGCTGCTCAGTGGCTGGCTTAGGAAGATAGAGACTTTGGAATCGACTACGCACAGCTGTGTGTCCTTGGGTAAATCACTTACTCTCCCAGTTCCACAGTTTTCACCTTTGTAAAATGGGCATAGTAATAGTACCTACCTCAGCTGAATATGAGGGCTACAGGGGTTAATTCACTAAGTAAGGCGCAGGTTCTCAACTGGGGACCATTTTGACCCCCAGAGGACATTCGGCAATGTCTGGAGACATTCCTCATTGTCAGTACTAGTGGAGTGGTGGTGCTACTGGCATCTAGTAGGTAGAGGCCACAGATGCTGCTAAACATTGTACAGTGCACAGGACAGCCCCCTCACAATCAAATATTACCCGGCCGCAAAATGTCAAGAGAGTCGAGGTTGAGAAACCCTGACGTAAGACACTCAGTAATAGTTCCAGGCACAGAGTAAGTGCTGTGGCGGTGCTTGCCAAATTAAAACAAAAAAGGTTCCCTACATATCAGACACTGTCCTAAGTATTTAACCCCCAGTTTCTCACTAATTCTCATAGCCATGCTATGAAGAAGAGATTAGGCCCATTTTTAGAGATGAGGATCCTGAGGCCCCAGAGAGGTTGAGCGGTCTTGCCTAAGACCACTCAACAAAAGTGGCAGAAGTGGGGTTCAAATCCACTGCCCCTAGGGCCCAGACTTTTAACTGCTCTGTTGTCCTGTTATTCCAATGGTGGCATTTCGCGGCGGGAGTGGTTTCCCGGAGTCTGTGTCCCTGAAGTTCTGAGAGCCTGTGTCTTGTTCCTCCTGCCCGAATCATGCAGGGTCATGGAGTCCTGGAGATGCCCTCAGGCACTGGGAAGACAGTGTCCCTGTTGGCCCTGATCATGGCGTACCAGCGGGTAAGTGACCCACTGGGCCCGTGGAGGGGGAGGAGGGAGGAGGCTGGACAGGGCCTGAGGCTGAACCCATTGTCGTCGGCAGGCATATCCACTGGAGGTGACTAAACTCATCTACTGTTCGAGGACTGTGCCTGAGATTGAGAAGGTGAGCCTGGGACCAATCCCAGTGCCCCTCACTGTCCCCTAACCCAGCGGTCCCCCTGGCGGTTGCCATCATAGCTTTGGGGGCCTGTGGGAAGCTGGGGAAGGGGCTGGGGCTTTCAATGAGGCCAAGTCCCCCATTCCTTATCAACTGGAACAGGTGATTGAAGAACTTCGAAAGTTACTCAACTTCTATGAGAAACAGGAGGGCGAGAAGCTGTCGTTTTTGGGGCTGGCTCTGAGCTCCCGAAAGAACCTGTGTATTCATCCCGAGGTGAGTGCCCATTCCTCCCCTCGCCCTAAGCCTCAGGATAGAGGAAACTCTGCCATCCAACCAGGAGTCCTAGATCCCCACCCACACCAGACATCTCAGGGAGATGTGCAGGTGCCATGCACAGAATTCTCTTCTCACTCATCAAATGCCGACTTATCAGTCATGGCCCAGGCACACCTCCGCTGGGGAGCCTTCCCACTTTCCCCAGCCTGAGAGAAGTTAAAAAGGCAGCTCCTTGGGGCTTCCCTGGTGGCGCAGTGGTTGGGAGTCCGCCTGCCGATGCAGGGGACATGGGTGCGTGCTCCGGTCCGGGAGTATCCCACATGCCGCGGAGTGGCTGGGCCCATGAGCCATGGCCGCTGAGCCTGCGCATCCAGAGCCTGTGCTCCATGGCGGGGGAGGCCACACAGTGAGAGGCCCACGTACTGCAAAAAAAAAAAAAAAAAAAAAAGGGGGCAGCTCCTGGAGGCTGGCAGGTCTGGTTTCCTGATTCTGAAATGTACTAGCCATATACTCTTGCATAGGTGGTTTCTGCTCTCGGGACCTCAGTCCTCTTTTCTGTAAAATGGGGATAATTAATCACCTGCTTCATACAGTTGTTGATAAGATTGGGCAAGGGGGTGGGGTTGGGCGAAATGGGTGAAGGGGTCAAAAAGTACAGACTTCTAGTTATAAGATAAATAAGTCACATAACGTACAGTTGACCCTTTGTATCTGTGGATGCAGAACCTGCGGATAGGGAGGGCCAACTGTGCTACGCCACTTTATATAAGGGACTTGAGCATCTGTTAATTTTGTTATCCATGGGGTGGACCTGGAACCAATTCCCCCTTGGATATTGAGGGACAGCTGTACAGCATGGTGACTGTAAGTCATACACTGTATTGTATATTTGAAAGTTTCTAAAAGAGTAGATCTTAAAAGTTCTTATCACAAGAAAAAAGATTGTAACTATGTATGGTGATGGATGTTAACTAGACTTACGGTGGTGGTCGTTTCCCTACATATACAAGTATCGAATCATGTTGTATACCTGAAACTGATCTATAATGTTATATATCAATTATATTTCAATAATAAAAAAAAGATTGGGCAAGATAATGCATGTATAGCCCTTCACATGTATGAAAAGCTAAAAGAATTTTAGGAATTATGGGGAATTCCCTGGTGGTCCAGTGGTTAGGATTCTGTGCGTCCACTGAAGGGGACACGGGTTCGATTCCTGGTCAGGGAACTAAGATCCTACAAGCCACACGGCACAGCCAAAAAGAAAAAAAGAATATTAGAAATTATAGTGATATTAATAAATATTAATATATGATACATAGAAAAATAGTTGTTATCATTAAGTTACAAAACCATTGGGGTCACTGAGCTCCAGGCATGGTTTTAAGTGCTTTAGTGTGGTAATTCTTTAGTGTGGTATAATATATTCCAAGAATGTATTTTTTATTTATATATATATATTTTTTGTTGTTGTTACATTATTTATTTATTTGATTGTGCCAGGTCTTGGTTGTGGCATGTGGGTTCCTTACTTGTGGCTCACCAGCTCTTTAGATGTGGCACAAGGGCTCCCCAGTTGTGGCTCACGGGCTCCTTAGTTGTGGCATGTGAACTGTCAGCTGAGGTATACATGTGGGATCCAGTTCCCTGACCTGGGATCGAACCCGGGCCCCCTGCATTGGGAGTGTGGAGTCTTAACCACTGTGCCACCAGGGAAGTCCCAGAATATATATTATGTAATGTTATTTATAAGAATGTATGAGAAATAATATAGATAGTGGATGATGACTAAAGAGCAGTGGCACCCCAGCACTGTGTTGAAACCCATGGATGGGAATCTTTCCCATTCTTGGTGATGCTGTAGTGCAGAAATATCCCTGGCTCTTTCTTTTTGGACAGCCGACTTTGTGCCATCCTGCTGTTGCTACGTGGAATTAAGGAACATAACTCTATTCAGCCTTTGTTATCCGATAGCAAGGAGGATTGGGAGATATGAAAGCTTCCACAGACTCTGGAGCAAAATTTCAAGATGCTTTCTTTTAAACAAAAGTTTAAATTATGACTTTTAAGTTTAGAGGCATAAATGAAGAGGAACCATGTAGCAAATGGATGTATGCGTGTGCCCAGAACACGCTCAGGTGGTGGTTCTGTCCCCCTTAGGAAAGTGAGAAGTTGAGAATTAATTAACTGGATTAGATTTTCTGGAAATGTGGTAAGTGTATAAGTAGTATTCTGCTGTATGTCAGGATGGTATCTTAGTTGTCTCCAGATATATAGAGTGACCTGGATAATGCTAAAGATTGCAACAGATAATTCCATCTTGGTTTTGTCCCTCCACATGCCTTCTGCCTTGGAAGGATTTAAAAGCATAGCTGTAGTTTTCATTTGGATTGAATTTAGTTCTTCAAAATAGATTTGCCATTGGGTCTCTGCTTCAATCCTAGATAAAGTTTTCGTAGTTTTAAAATACTTTTCTGTGGGAGCATACATGACACTTAACATTGTGTACCTTGTACCATGTTTTGTTTTGTTTTTTCTTCTGTACGCGGGCCTCTCACTGTTGTGGCCTCTCGCGTTGCGGAGCACAGGCTCCGGACGCGCAGGCTCAGCGGCCATGGCTCAGGGGCCCAGCCGCTCCGTGGCATGTGGGATCTTCCCAGACCGGGGCACGAACCCGTGTCCCCTTCATCGGCAGGCGGACTCTCAACCACTGTGCCACCAGGGAAGCCCATTTTTCTTATTTATTTTTGGCTGAGTTGGGTGTTTGTTGCTGGGCGCAGGCTTTCTCTAGTTGCGGTGAGCGGGGGCTACTCTTTGTTGCAATGCGCACGCTTCTCATTGCCGTGGCTTCTCTTGTTGTGGAGCACGGGCTCTAGATGTGTGGGCTTCAGTAGTTGTGGCTCGTGGGCTCTAGAGCGCAGCCTCAGTAGTTGTGGCACACGGGCCTAGTTGCTCCGCAGCATGTGGGATCTTCCCAGACCAGGGCTTGAACCTGTGTCCCCTGCATTGACAGGCGGATTCTTAACCACTCCGCCACCAGGGAAATCCCAATGTATTTTTTTTGTTTGTTTTTTTGGGTTTTTTTTTTTGCCATACGCGGGCCTCTCACTCTTGTGGTCTCTCCCGTTGCGGAGCACAGGCTCCGGACGCACAGGCCCAGCGGCCATGACTCACGGGCCCAGCCGCTCCACGGCACGCGGGATCTTCCCGGACTGGGGCACGAACCCGCGTCCCCTGCATCGGCAGGTGGACTCTCAACAACTGCGCCACCAGGGAAGCCCCAATGTATTTGTTTTTTTGTGTGATTTTTTTGGGGGTATTTATTGTTTATTTGTTTATTTTTGGCTGCGCCGGGTCTTAGTTGCAGCATGTGGAATCTTCGTTGCAGCATGTGGGGTCTTTAGTCGCGGCATGCCAACTTCTTAGTTGAGGCATGTGAACTTTTAGTTGTAGCATGAGGACTTACTAGTTGTGGCGTGCGGAATCTTAGTTGCGGCATGTGGGCTTCTTAGTTGAGGTCTGTGGAGTCTTAGTTGGGGCTTGCTGGCTCCTTAGTTGTGGCATGCAAACTCTTAGTGTGGCATGCGGGATCTAGTTCCCTGACCCGGATTAGAACCCCGGGCTCCCTGCATTGGGAGCAGGGAGTCTTACCCACTGGACACCAGGGAAGTCCCATACGACGTATTTATATTACCTAATTAAAAAAAAATAGAATGTAAAGGCATTTAAGAAAGAGAAAGAAGTAGTATAAGCCTTGGCAACTAGGGACTTCCTTGGTGGTCCAGTGGTTGAGACTTCGCCTTTGGTCGGGGAGCTAAGATCCCACATGCCTGGCAGACAAAAGACCAAAAAACATAAAAGAGAAGCAATATTGTAACAAATTCAGTAAAGATTTAAAAAAAAAAAAAGCCTTGGCAACTGATGGAAAGGGAGAGGAGGGGTCGCAGCCTCGGAGCCTTCCCTCTGGTGAGGGAAAGGTTCTGTTCTGAGGACAGGGAGCCCTGGGCTGTGACGGTGCCACCAGTGGAGCCTCAGAGGGCTCGGAGCAGGGCAGAGGTAAGGCAGGTTCTCAAACTGCGATCAGATCAGAGCCTCCTCTGATTCTTGGACCTTGCCAAAGTTCTGGCTGTTTTAGCATTTTAAAAGATAAAGCAGAAAAATAAATAAATAAATAAATAAATAAAGGTAAAGCAGGACTTCTCTGGCGGTCCAGTGGTTAAGCCTCCGTGCTTCCAACGCAGGGGGTGCAGGTCGATCCCTAGTTGGAGAATTAAGATCCCACATGCCATGTGGCACGGCCAACAAAAAAAAGATAAAGCAGTTATCCTTCATCTACATGCTAAAGAATCTTCAAGCCTTAATAGTTTGAAAAATTGAGATGTAATTGGCATTATATAGAGGTTAACATTTTGAAAAGAATGAGGGCGTAACAGCTGTACCACTCTTGCATCCCTGCAGTAGGTTCTCGGTGTCTTAACTGTTTAATAACAAAGCAGATTGAGGTTCGAGTTTTCCACAAATGCCCAAGTCTCACCCCGGTTGGAATAGGATAGCCTCCTGTCCCGCCTATGCGTTAGGCGTTGAGCCCCGGATTCAAGGAGTGGTTGGGCCTCTCAGCCTTTCTCGGTGCTAAGATGCTCCCTGGCCCCTCAGGTGACGCCCCTGCGCTTTGGGAAGGACGTCGACGGAAAATGCCACAGCCTCACGGCCTCCTACATAAGGGCACAGTACCAGCGGGACCCCAGCCTGCCCCACTGCCGCTTCTACGAGGTGCCTGCGGGGCAGCGGTGAGAGACAGAGGGTGGGACCGCTAGCAACGGCCAACCTCCCTGAACCCCAGGTACCCTCTCACCCATAGGAATTTGATGTCCATGGGCGCCAGGTGCCCCTCCCTGCTGGCATCTACAATCTGGACGACCTGAAGGCCATGGGGCGGCGCCAGGGCTGGTGCCCATACTTCCTTGCCCGATACTCAGTGAGGAGGCCAGCAGGGGTCGGGCAGAGGGGCGTGTGTGAGGGTTACAGGCTGCCTGCCCATCTGTCTATCTGCCTAGATCTCCCTATTGGTCTGTGCCTGTATCTGTTTGTCAGTGTATCCGTTTGCGTATATGTATTTGTGCCTTGCCTGTGTCTGTCTTGCCTCGTCTCTGCGTGCCTGTCTGTGTCTGTCTGTCCATCTGCCTGTGTCTCTTGCCTCGCCTCGCCTCTGTGGGCCTGTGGGGCAGTGGTGTGGCATCGTGGTGTGGACGGCGGTGGCAGGGCCCCAGGGCTGGGTGCTGGCAGACGGCCCGGGCTGACCCTGCCCGCCTCGGCCCCCAGATCCTGCACGCCAACGTGGTGGTCTACAGCTACCACTACCTCCTGGACCCCAAGATTGCCGACCTGGTGTCCAAGGAGCTGGCCCGCAAGGCCGTCGTCGTCTTCGACGAGGCCCACAACATTGGTGAGGGAGGGGGCCAGGGCAGGGAGGCGATGCCAGCCCCTCAGGCTGCCGCTGCGTCCACCTGCCTGAGCCTGGCCCGCTGCCCGCTCTCCTCCAGACAATGTCTGCATCGACTCCATGAGTGTCAACCTCACCCGCCGGACCCTGGATCGGTGCCAGGGCAACCTGGAGACCCTGCAGAAGACGGTGCTCAGGTGGGGATGCTGCAGCCGGTAGGCCCTGGCGCCTGACCTGCCCCCCAAGTGTCCCCAGCTCTGCCCACACCTGGTCTCCCCGCAGGATCAAGGAGACGGACGAGCAGCGTCTGCGGGACGAGTACCGGCGCCTGGTGGAGGGGCTGCGGGAGGCCAGCACCGCCCGGGAGACTGACGCCCACCTGGCCAACCCCGTGCTGCCCGACGAGGTGCTGAAGGGTGAGCCGCGGCCTGCCCCCGCGCCCCCCGCACCCCTGCCGCTTGGACCCCCAGCGGCGCCTGGCTGAGCCCCTCTCCCCGCAGAGGCGGTGCCGGGCTCCATCCGCACGGCCGAGCACTTCCTGGGCTTCCTGCGGCGGCTGCTGGAGTACATCAAGTGGCGGCTGCGCGTGCAGCACGTGGCGCAGGAGAGCCCGCCCGCCTTCCTGAGCGGCCTGGCCCAGCGCGTGTGCATCCAGCGCAAGCCCCTCAGGTGCGGCCTCCGCGGCTGGGGGTGGGGGGCGTCGAGGCCGGCCCCGGCGCTCGCTGAGCCTCGTCCTCCCAGCCTGTGGCCTGGGGTCCCCGTGTCACCAGCATCAGGAGTAAGGGAAGAGTGGGGGGGCGCACGTGTGACACTCGTGGGGCAGAGCGGGCAGGTCCGCGAGCTGGTCCTGGGGCCCAGGTGGGGAGGCGGCACATGGCTCGATCAGAGAATTTACCTGAGGAGAGTTTGATGGAGGGGCTGTGTACAGGGGGCGGGCAGGGTGGAGGAGCTGACGGGTGGCGAGGCCCCTGGGCCCTTGCTAGAGGTCAGAGGTGTTCCTGCCCCAGGCCCCAGGGGAAGGGGAGGGAACGGCCCTGGGGAGGGGCTCCTGATGAGGCTCAGCAGAGTGGGAGCCGGGAGAAAATGGGGCCCTCCCCCCAGACCCCTGTCTCCTCCCATCAGTGCCTCTCATCGTCCCCCCTGCGACCCCGGCCCCCACCCTGTGGGCCGGAGCAGCCCCTCAGTGCGATCTGGGGGGCAGGGTCAGTCTCCCCGTCACAGGGCAGGCAGCGAATGGACCTGGGAGTGGGGATGGAGTTTCCTGTGCTTTTCCTTTGCTGTTTTGCATAAGTCATTGGTCTTCTCTGAACCTTAGTTTCCTCCTTTGCAGAGGAGTGGGGGCTACTCTTCGCTGCGGTGCACGGGCTTCTCATTACACTGGCTTCTCTCTTTTTTTTCCTTCTTAATTCATTTATTTATTTTATCTTATTTATTTTTGGCTGCATTGGGTCTTCGTTGCTGCACCTGGGCTTTCTCTAGCTGTGGTGAGCGGAGGCTACTCTTTGTTGCGGTGTGTGGGCTTCTCATCGCGGTGGCTTCTCTTGTTGCGGAGCATGGGCTTTGGGCCCACGGGCTTCAGTAGTTGTGGCACGCGGGCTCAGTAGTTGTGGCTTGCGGGCTGTAGAGCACAGGCTCAGTAGTTGTGGCGCACAGGCTTAGTTGCTCCACAGCATGTGGGATCTTCCTGGACCAGGGGTCGAACCTGTGTCCCCTGCGTTGGCAGGTGGATTCTTAACCACTGCGCCACCAGGGAAGCCCTACACTGGCTTCTCTGTTGCGGTGCTCGGACTTCAGTGGTTGCGGCATGCGGGCTCAGTAGTTGTGGCTCACGGGCTCTAGAGCACAGGCTCAGTAGTTGTGGCACACGGGCTTAGTTGCTCCGCAGCACGTGGGATCTTCCTGGCCCAGGGCTCGAACCCGTGTCCCCTACGTTGGCAGGCGGATTCTTAACCACTGCACCACCAGGGAAGTCCCTCCTGTGGTGGTTAAATGACAGGGCAGCGATGCCAGGAACCTACCCGGTCTAGAGCACTGATGATGAGCTAAGTGCTTTATGGTCCACATCCCATGGAATCTCAGTACAGTGTCCTCCTTCCCTCGCGGTCCAGTGCAGTGGTTAAGACGCTGCCCTTCCACTGCAGGGGGCACAGGTTTGATCCCTGGTTGGGGAACTAAGATCCCACATGCCACACGGCCAAAAAGAAAAAAAAGAAAAAAAAATACTGTCAATACTCTCCTTGCCTCGTGCTGCAGATGAGGACGCTGTGTCCCACAGAGGAGAAGCCATTGTCCAGGGCCACACAGCACTGCATATGGCAGTTGTGACTCGAAGTCCGGCCTGTAGGGCTCCAGAGCTCCTGGCTGCTCTGCCTCTGAGGGGGTGGGGAGCCCTCGGTGTGGCTTCAACTTTCTCTCACAGCTGAGAGACTTTTGAGGACAGAGGGAATCTTAGTTAGCCACATGATACGTGTTCTGAGTGCCTGCTCTGTGATGGGGACGCAGTGATGACTGAGGCAGCCCTGGCCCTGCCCTCCTGGGGCTCACAGTTCAGTTGGGGAGACACACCCGTCCCAGATAGGGCCAACCCAGGGCTGGGATGGGGGAGTCCTGGGGGCTGAGGGAACACAGAGGGGGCACCTGATCGAGCTTGGGGGAAGAGAAGACAGACTTGAAGAAAGGAGGTTCAGGAGGCCGGTTTTAAACTTGACCGTCTGCCTGGCTCCAAAGCCAGGTTCTCCTGCCCCACCGCCTGTCCCCGAGGGGTGAGAGCCTCCAGCTGGGTGGCCTTGCGTGTACGGCTCTGTGAGGGTGTGTGAGATTGTCCTCTGTGAGCCTGTGGGACTCTGACGCTGTGAGTGTCACCGAGGGTGGTGGGTGTGACTGAGACACTGCGAGAGGTTCTGGGCATGAGTATATGACGGTGTGGCCATGCGGGATTCACGCTGTGACTGTGGGATGCTGGGTCACCCCTTTTGACCGAGTACCTGCATGTGAGAGTGTGATCTCGTGTGACATGACTGCGACTCTGTGGGCCGTGTGACTATTGCTCCGTGTGTGCCCTCGTGTGGCTGTGGCCCCGTGGGACATGCACTTGTACAAGGTGGGGACACAGAGGTGACTGACACAGACCCAGGCCCTGCCCTCACGGGACTGCCAGGCGGCGGGGGAGGCGGTGCGTGACCACGTCCTCTGAGGGCGAGGAGGGGACTCTGGGGCCCGCTGCCTTCCCTCAGCCCATCCCGCCACCCCGCCAGGTTCTGCGCCGAGCGCCTCCGCTCGCTCCTGCACACCTTGGAGATCGCGGATCTCGCCGACTTCTCCCCTCTCACCCTCCTGGCTAACTTCGCCACGCTCGTCAGCACCTACGCCAAGGGTGAGCTCACCTCTCCTGCCTCTGCCGGCCCCAGCCCGGAATCGGGATCTGGCAGAGCCTGGAGGGTTGCCTCTGGGACTCGGACTGGCGGGACCTCGTAGGGTGGGGCTCGGGAGTTTGGGCTTTATTTTGAGGACAGCGGGGAGCCACGAAGAGCTCTCGAGTGAGCAGGCCTCGCGCTCAGATTTGCGTGTTCAAAGGTTCCCTCTGGCTGCAGAGTGGAGAAGGATGGGGGTGGGCAGAGGCATGAGGTGAGGCCGGAGAGGTTCTGTGGGGGGTCTGCTCGCTCACACCGAGGGGTGGGGTCAGGGTTGGTCATGCTGCTCCCAGTGGCACTGGGGAGCCATGGCAGGTTCTGAGCAAGGGAGACGCAGGGTCAGATTTGTGCTTTAGAAGGTTTCTTCTAGCAGAGGCTGGGCCAGTGCGGGACGAGAGAAAAGGAGGGGCTGGAGAGAGATGTGGGAGCTGAAGCGGCCGGGACTTGGTGCCTGGCCGTGCGGGGCCTGGGGGAGAGGAGTCGAGGAGGATGCTCGGATTTCCAGGGGAGAGGGGAGCGTTCCCTCCGCTTCCTCAGCTTTAAGCTGGCCAAGGGCTCGGTCTGATCCCCGGGGATTACTCCTCTATCTAGGAAACTAGGTCAGGCCTGCCTGATGTCCTGCGGCCTGGTGTGGCCTTGGCAGGAGGATAGTGAGTCCGTCTCCCCCACCCCAGGGCCGATCGGCAGCAAGTCTCACCGGAAGCTTCCTTCTGCGCCCATCCCCCTGTCCACCCCGTCTTGCCTCTCGGTCTGTCTTTCTCCTCTGTTCCCCACTTCGCCGTCTCCCAGCACCTGACGTTCTTTATTTGGAACGTCCTTCCCCACGTTCCTCAGCCCCCAGCTGTCTCCCCCTCATCCTTCAGTTCTCGGCTCAGGAGAAATGCCGCCGCCTCCTCCAGAAAGCCCCTTCTGACTCCCAGGCTGGGCCAGGCCCTCCTCTAGGCTCCCCGTCCCAGCCTTGCCCACTCAAGAGTGGTCACTCTGTGGGGACAGATCTGTGTCCCCATCACTGGACTGTGAGTCCTGAGAGGGCAGGACCAGGGCTGTCTCAGTCACTGCTGCATCCTCAGCACAGGGCTAGGCACAGAGGACTTGATTTTTAAAAAAAATTTTTACTAAGTGAAATAGAATACGTGGATTCATTCATTCATTTATTGGTTCAACAAATGGGCCAGGCCCAGCCCTGGGGAAGTGGCAGGAACCAAGAAAGACCTCATTCCTGACCTCCCAGAACTTATGTGCTAGCTGGGAAGACAGGGAGCCGAGATGCAGACACAGGTAAGGAAGATGATTCCAGAAACTGATAGTTTTCGTGAGAAACAAACATGTCGCCGTGTTGGAGAACACCTACATGGCTGGCGTGGCTTTTCTGAGGAGCTGACGTTTGAGCTGAGTTCCGAATGACCCAATGGAGCCAGCTGCCTTGGGAAGCTTGCCAGGCAGTGGGGCAAGTGCAAAGGCCCCGGGGTGGAATGAGCCTGGTGGTTTTGAAAGTGAGGCGGGAGGCCCGTGAGCAAGGAGGAAGTGGGGTCATCGCGGCAGGATCCCACAGGCAATTCTGGACCCTGGGAGGAGTGTGGGGGCTCTGAGAAGGGGCAAGTTGTGAACTGACTCAGGAGTTCACAGAGTCCCTCTGGCTGCTGTGAAGGGAGCAGGGTGGGAGCGGGGAGCCCAGTGAGGAGGCGACTGCAGTGGTCTAGGCGGGAGGCGATGGCAGCTGCACTGGGCCGGGGGTGGGGGAAGTGGGCAGCTAGACTTTGGAGGCAGAGCTGACCAGCCTCCTGATGGCTTAGACAGACAGGTGGTAGGAGAAGGTTCGAGACTGTGGCTTGAGTTGGGGGGTGGGCCCCTGCAGCCCCGGGAGAGTGAGGGGTGAGCCTTTGGTACTCTTGGCTCAGGGTCCTCTGAACGTTTGCACAGGTGCCGGCCCTGGGGAGAAGTGGGCGGGTTGGGGTATATTTTGGACTCAGATGCCTGGGTTTTAGGTTTGGGCTGCTGGTGGCTGGTCCCATTCACTGAGGAAGGTGGGGGGAGGAGGACTGGGGTGGAGGAGAAAGTGGGGGGCAGAGGTGGGGGGTGGCCTAGTGGGCATGGTCATGACTGGCGCCCAGGGAATCTCACCGGCCCCCTGTAGGTTTCACCATCATCATTGAGCCCTTTGACGACAGGACCCCAACCATCGCCAACCCCATCCTGCACTTCAGGTGAGACCTGACCCCAGAGGGGGTGTGAATGGACCACAGGGGCCTGGGGCCCCCAGCCTGGCACTCACCACCCTTGTCTTCTCCTCACAGCTGCATGGACGCCTCGCTGGCCATCAAACCTGTGTTTGAGCGCTTCCAGTCCGTCATCATCACATCTGGGGTGAGGGCCCTTTTGGCCCCCAGACCTCCACGGGGGGACTCCTGATTCCTGCCCAGTCCTGCTAAGATCCCTCCTGCTGTCCCTGGTACAGACGCTGTCCCCGCTGGACATCTACCCCAAGATCCTGGACTTCCACCCCGTCACCATGGCAACCTTCACCATGACATTGGCTCGGGTCTGCCTCTGCCCCATGGTGCGTGGGAGAGGGTGAGGTGATGGGGGAGGGGAGGTGGGAATGAGGGCTGCCTTTCCTCCCTCTGCTCCCTGCCACTTCTCAGGTAGCTGTGGGATTCTGGATTCAGACAGACCTGGGCTTGAGTTCGATGCCCCAAGCCTTAGCTTTCTCATGGGTGAAATGGGAACACCCCCTCTGTGATCTCCCAGGGTGGTTGAGGGGATTGAGTGAGATAGCAGGTGTGAAAGGCCTTTGTGGCCCAGGGCCCGGTACTTGGTTAGCGTGGCCTTGCCCGGTTCATCGTCTGGCTGTGACCTTGCTAAGTGACCTTTCCACTCTGCCTTGGTCCCCTTCTTTGTAAAATGTACATCGTAACATGGGCCCTCAGTTTCGTATCTGAAGTCCCTGGGCCGGATGTGGTTTTTGTTTGTTTGTTGTTTTTTGTTTTGCTGCGCCACACGGCTTGTGGGCTCTTAGTTCCCTGATCGGGGATTGAACCCGGGCTCTCAGTAGTGAAAGCATGGAGTCCTAACTACTGGACCACTAGGGAATTCCCCAGATGTGTTTTAGAATTGAGAATTTTCCAGACTGGAAACACTGCCAGTGGGGTCTGGGCAAGTCCCTCCAGTGAGAGTCATATTTCAGCAAATGTTTTGAAGAGTCTAACTAAGGGAGATACGTCAGGACTCTGAATAGGCTCCAGGCAGGTTTTGCTGCTGTAGGAGTTCGTGCCAAACTTAAACATCTGGAGTTTCCAGAGCGTTTTCGCTTCTGAATTGCCCTTCAGGGGTTGTGGACTGGTGCTGACCATGGGCCATGTACCGCGTCGTGCTTCTGTGAGGTTGCTGGCAGCGTTGCACAGTGGCTGTCGAGCTGGGGGTGAGAGGCAACTTCTGAACCAACTGGCTGGAGGCCGGCACGGGCTAAGAGGGTACTTGCTGCCGAGACACATGGGCAGACTTCGGTTCAGTTCAGTCCCTGCTGTGACCTTGGGCGGGCGACACGACACGCCTTTTGTGAGCCTTAGGTTACTCATCTGCGCCATGCAGATAACAGCTGAGGGTTCATTCAATGGCCCTGTGTCTGTAAAAAGCTTAGAACAGCGCTAGCAGGCCGCCTGCGCTCACACGGTGGAGCGGTTGCGGCTGTTTCCCTGATCTTGACCTCTCTTGCTCTTTCCAGATCATTGGCCGTGGCAATGACCAGGTGGCCATCAGCTCCAAGTTTGAGACCCGGGAAGATATCGGTATGGTACCCACAGGGGATGGTTTGTATGGGTCCCAGGAGGGCAGGTGGAGCGGTCAGCGTGGGCTGGGTCATGATGCAGTAACAAATACCCCCACATCGAAGTGGCTTTAGGCAGAGGTACTTCTCGCCCACAGTCCGTGCCATCGTGGGTTGGTGGGGGCCTGCCCCATGTCTCGTGCTGGGAGCTTCCACCATTGGACACATGACTGTGGTGCTGAGCTGTGACAGGAGGGATCGTGGTGAATTGTGAACTGCCTCGTAAAGGTTCTCACCTGGAAGTGACGTGTGGCCCTTTCTGATTCGGCCGTGGCAAGTCCCATGGCCACGCCTATCTTCAGGGGTTTGGGGGTGCCGTCCTCCCAAGGAAAAGCAGAGTGTGTTTGAACAGTCCTACAGAGGCCTCAGTGGGGTTTTTAGGAACCCAAATTCAAGACAAGCCATTAGACAGGAACGCTCTTGATAGGGAGTGGGGAGGTGGAACCAGGCCAGGAGAGAGTCCAACCTCTGACCCCTCACAGCGGTGATCCGGAACTACGGAAACCTCCTGCTGGAGATGTCCGCTGTGGTGCCCGATGGCATCGTGGCCTTCTTTACCAGCTACCAGTACATGGAGAGCACCGTGGCCTCCTGGTACGAGCAGGTACGCCCAGCTACTCACTCCATAGAAGGCCCCTGTCTCAGCTCTTGGCTCTGTTCCCCTGTGTGTTGGCTTCATTCCTCTTGTGTTTTAAATGGTGACATGTATCATAGGTGATAGGACAGCATATAAAACACAGATGGACAGTTTAAAGAATAAATAGCGTTCACTCTTCTCCCAACATCCAGGTTAAGAACTAAGACATGAGCAGCCTCGCTGGGCCCCTTCCTCAGAGGTGTGGCCCTCAGGAGAGGTGACCACATCCCACCTTATGGGTTTTTGGGGTTACTTCCTGACAGCCTCTCCAGCTTGGTGTCGAGACACTGGGTAGCAGGTGTGACTCTAGCTGGGTGCTGCGCCTCTAGAGGAAGGTTCTGGAGAATTAAGGCTGGATACAGGCTCGGGTCAAAGAACCTGCAGGAGCCCCTTCTGGGGAGCGTGTGGGTGAGGTCATGGGGAAATGGAGCTCACCACGGCTGGGCACTGGCAACCCAACAGGATGTGGATGGGGAAGGGGCGCCCTGTCCTTTCTGATTCTGAATGCACCACGGGCCCAGCTCTCGGGGAAGTTAGGGCGCTTCTTTGGGCTGAGACGAGTGAACTTGTCTAATGTTAGCACCAGGCAATGTGTGGGAACCTCATTCACGCACAACCAAGACCTTGGTCTTGTCGTCAGGCTCTTTCCACACAGTGGGAAAGGCGGCTGTCAGCCACCTGAGCGCCACATCCTGTGTGCCTTTCGTGTCTTATTTAAGAAGCCTTTGCCGACCCCAGGGTCCCGAAGATGGGCTCCTGTGTTTCCTTCTAGCAGCTTTGTAGTTGTAGCTTTCCCATCTAAGGGCTGTGAGGTACCTCAGATTTGCCTTTGTGTGTGATGTAAGGCAGGGGTCAAGATTCATTTTTTTCCCATATGGAAATCTCATTGCTCCAGCCCCACTTACTGAAAAGAGCTCCCTGCACTGAGTGGCACAAGTGACCATCTGTGTGTGGGGGTGTTTCTGGACCCTCTGTTTTGTCTCACTGGTCCATCTGTGTATCTGTCCTTTATTCATACCACACATCTATTTCAGTGTCAAATATGAAATCTCAAGTCAGCCTCTGATTGGCTCTGCCTGGCCTCTCCACCTATCACCTGCATCCCGATGGGCCATCTTGAGCCGCATGCCTGTTCCATTCGTCCAAAGGATGAGGATTGGTCCCCTCCCCGGGTCACGGGGTTTTCCAAAGAAGTGACAGTACCACCACCCTCCCCAAGTCTCCAGTGGTCAAGCTGAGGCCTGGGGAGAGAAGTGGTCTGTTGCACGGGAATCTGACAGGACCCCCTGTCCTTTAATCCTTCTGCCAGCCCACACCCTGGCCTCCCTGGTGTCTTTCCCTAAGGGCATCCTCGAGAACATCCAAAGGAACAAGCTGCTCTTTATTGAGACCCAAGATGGGGCTGAGACCAGTGTTGCCCTGGAGAAGTACCAGGAGGTGGGTATTACCGGGGGAAGAGGAAAGCCCAGGGTGGAGAGGGGCCAGAGGAGGCAGCTCCGAGGTGACGCATCTCGTGTCCTGGCCTCCCCTCCCCAGGCCTGCGAGAACGGCCGTGGGGCCATCCTGCTCTCGGTGGCCCGAGGCAAAGTGTCTGAGGGAATTGACTTTGGTGAGTGGACTAGGCTCTCCCCTCCCCCGAGCGCCTGCGTGGATGTCTGGCCATTTCTGCTCCCCTAGGGGACCGGCGGCCCATAGCCTGGGCACGCACGGGGGCCTCCCCTTCCTTCCATCCCTGGGTGCTCTGCAGGGCACTTGGGGTGCAGTCACTCAAACAGCATGAGCTCCCGGGCCCCGCGAGCTCAGCCCTCTCACTCCCCCTCCTGTGTCCCGCAGTGCACCACTACGGCCGGGCCGTCATCATGTTTGGGGTGCCCTACGTCTACACCCAGAGCCGCATTCTCAAGGTGAGCAGCACCTGGGGGCGGTAGGACGTGAAGGCCTCTGTCGGGCCCTCTCCCTAGGACTTGGTGGGGGCAACGTCCCTTCCTCACACATCTCTGCACCCGCAGGCGCGGCTGGAATACCTTCGGGACCAGTTCCAGATTCGAGAGAACGACTTTCTGACCTTCGATGCCATGCGCCACGCGGCCCAGTGCGTGGGTCGGGCCATCAGGGGCAAGACTGACTACGGCCTCATGGTCTTTGCTGACAAGGTGCGCGTTCTGGGGCCCCTGCCAACCAGGCTGTTCCCCCAGTTGCGGGTTCCGGGGCCCCTGCCAACCAGGCTGTTCCCCCAGTCGTTTCCCCCTGCCAGGGTCCTGACATCCTCCCTCTCCCACTCACAGCGCTTTGCCCGGGCCGACAAGCGGGGCAAACTGCCCCGCTGGATCCAGGAGCACCTCACCGACGCCAACCTCAACCTGACCGTTGACGAGGGGGTCCAGGTCGCCAAGTACTTCCTGAGGCAGATGGCACAGCCATTCCACCGGGTGAGCCCGCGGCGCCTAAGCTCCTCTTGCAGGAAGGGCCCTTGGCTTTCTCCCCGAGCCCCAAGCCCAGCCTGCTCCCTGCCCCCGACAGAGAGGGGTTTGGGTGCACCGGCGCGCCAGGCCTGGGAACTGGAACTGCGGGGAGGGTCGAGGGCTACAGCCAGAGCGTGTGTCTCCAGTGGGAGCCCCGAGCTGGCCGTGGGCCTCTGGAAAGCCAGTCCTTCTCTAGCTTGGACACAGCTCTCTGGCTGCCGCCTCCCTCCCTCGGCCCATCTTCTGGTTACAGGGACGGGATGCCCTGGGTTATACAGGTGTTTTGAAATTCAAGCGTCCTGTCCTGTAGCCCCCCCGGGCGGGCCACCTGTCCCTACTGAGTTGTGGACCCCTGTGTTAGGAAGTGCAGCAGCTGACACCCCCACCTGCCCCCCACCAGGAGGATCAGCTGGGCCTGTCCCTGCTCAGCCTGGAGCAGCTGGAGTCGGAGGAGACGCTGCGGAGGATAGAGCAGATCGCTCAGCAGCTGTAGCGGGGCGGGGGCGGGGCCATAAAAGGAGTTGGCCGCGCCTCGTGAGCCTTACCTGGCCCTGGGTCCCAGTAGCTTGGAGGGCGCCTCCGGGGGAGGCGCTTAAAGGTCCCTGCAGGACACCTCAGGCGACGTTCTGGCTGCCAAGTCTACAGCCTTTAATCACAGGAGGAGAGGACAGCGGGGAAGCCCAAGACACTGGGTGCCCCCGAGGGGTGGGAGCGAGTCAGGGAGATGAAAGCACTCCCCTCCCCTCCTCCCCTCCCTCTCCCGCTCCTCCTGAGAAGCCGCAGCCCGTGGTTCTGTCGCCTTCAGCGGGGGCCCAGGTCCTGGGTGCTGGCGCTGAGGGTCCGAGAGGCCTCGCCCAGGTGCCGGCTGGGGAACTGGGGACAGGCACAGGGGGTGGGTGAGGGGCCGGACACAGCTCTGCTGCAGCTGCCCCTAGGGTTACTCCCCAGCAGCCTGGCTGCCAGCTCGTCTATCCTGACGGCCGCGTGGCTCGTCCTCCTGTCCCCACATCCACCCTGACTCCAGTCCATCCGCTCCCCCACCTCTACCCAAGTAAAAGCCACCCATGCTCCCTATCCTGGCGTTCACTCCACCGCCAGCCTGCCCACTTCCACCCTTCCCTTGCCTCTGGGCCTGTCAGTGTGGCCCCTCACTCCACCCTTGACCCGGGTGTCCCCCTCACCTGGTTCCCAGCAGCCCTGGAACCATCCATGTTCAGCATGTTGAGTGACATGGCCCTCTTCATCCTACAAAGGAAAGTTGGTGGGTGGGGCACAAGTGAGCCCAGGAGTGTCTGGCTCCCACCCTGGGAGGGACCACTCCAGCGCCAGGTTTGATTGTATGTGTGGCAGGGGAGATGGGAGCCATGGAAGGTTCTTGAGCAGGACAGGGAGAGGGGTGGGCTACAGATTCGGCCACCAACCTGACCCAACACTCACCCGGCTGCCCCCACCACCCCCTCGCCTCGGAGCCGGGAGACCAGCTTCTCACTTCCCCGCCGGATGGACTCTCGGAGCTTGGAGAACGAGCTGCTCCGACGAAAAGTCTGGGGAGGGCGCCAGGGACACGGGTCAGTCCCCCCCATTCCATCCGGTACCCACCTCCACCCTGGGAGCCAAGGCAGAGCCTGTCCTCACCTGCTGCTTTGCATCACCAGCTGTGCCTGTGTTGGGGGCTCCTGGGGAACAGATGGGGCCATTGTGGTGGGGAGGCTGAGGAGCCCCCTGGGGGAGAGGGGAGGGGCTGGGGGCTCACCGAGAGGGGCAGGCAGGGCCTCCCTGCTGAGGATTTCTTTGTACAGTTCCTCCGCCTCCTGGTACTTGTTCTGTTTCAGGTAGGCTGAGGCCTGTGGGGAGGGCATAGCCTGGGTGATCTTGGCTCAAACCTGGGAGCTTCCCAGGCCCCAGCACTGCACCCAGGCACATCCTTCCAGCCCCCGCAGGAAGAAACCCAGGTTTACCCCACACTCCAGGCCTTGGCCGACAGCAGGGTGGGCTTGGAGCCCAACCCCACCTACTTCCCATAGGGTAGGTGACTTCCTGACTCAGAGCAGGAACCTGTTCCCCACTCTACCTTGAGCCAGTGACACACCTCTCTGTGCCTGTTTCCTCACCTGCAAAATGGGGCAACGGGAGCACCTACCTCATAGGGCTCTTGAAGAAACAGATAGTACAGGCAAAGTCCTAAGAAGGGGGTTTAGCTCAATAAACGCTCTCATCTGCTCCCAGCCCGTCTCTCTGGCTTCCTCTTTGACTGGAGCTGTTCTCTGGCTGCCACCAACTTGCCTGTTTCCTGATGCTTCCGTGTCCTCTGTGCTGAGCAACCTCACCAGTCAGGGCCCAGCTTGGAAGCCGAGTCTCATGGGACGACAGCTCGAGGGCTGGGCAGAGGTGGGGCCCCTGGCCTCGGTGGTATCCCACCCTCCAGCCGATGGGTGCTCCCCAGTGCCGCGGCCCCAGGACCAAGACACCCACGCCCCAAGGCACCCTCACCAGGTTGTTCTTGGTCTTGGCCACGTTGGGGTCATGAGGCCCACCTAGGGCCTTGTAGATGCTCAGGGCCCGGCCGTAGTGCCGCTCCACCTCCTCGAACTTGCCCTGGTTCTGACACAGCAGGGCCAGGTTGTTGAGCTGCTTGGCCACGTCCGGGTGGTTGGCGCCCAGGACCTAGGAGTCATGGGATCACAAGTCACTGGGGCCCGCCGGGGTTGGCGGGCCACGTGATGCCAACAGCCGCAATGAGAGTCGTGGGTTGGTGGTTATAGGATTGAAGTGGCTGGAGAACTACAGGAGGTTGGGGGCAGAGGGCAGGAACTGCCTGGTCAAACTGGGGAGTAGTTGGGTCAGAGGTCATGGTGGTGCAAAACCGCATGATTATGGGTCAAATAGGTAGATCAAGGCTGGGGCTGTACTGGTCACGTGGGGTTGGAAGGTCGGGACCGGGTGGGGGCATGAGGTGACCTATGAGAGTCAGAAGTCAAGACCAAACAGAAGTCATTGGTATGTCAAGGGTGGTGGGTCAGGGGATTGGGTGCTCTAGGTTCAAATTGGAGGCTCACGATGTCAAACGGGAGGGGCACAGAAGGTCAGAGGTCACAGGAGCAAGTCAGGGTCATGCAAGGGCCACAGAGTGGAGCGCTGAAATCAGGATCGAGGGGTGAGAGCCGCTCAGGACAGGGGCCGGGAGCCGGGTGGGGCAGGACCTTCTCACGGATCTCCAGGGCGCGCTGGCACAGGGGCTCCGCCTCCTGGTAACGCCCACGCTTCCCGTAGAGGACGGCCAGGTTGTTGAGGGTGGCGGCCACCTGCAGGGCGCGAGAGGCGGGTCAGGGGTGGGAAGGCACAGCCCACAGCCCTCCCTCCTGGGCCGGCGCTCACCGCGGGGTGCTCCCGGCCCAGCGTCTGCTCCCGGATCTGCAGGGCGTCGTGGAGAAGGTCTGTGGCCTCTTTGTACTTGTTCTGGTCCCTGCGGGGTGGCCCGAGGGTGGAGGGGGTTTGGCCAGGTTGGGGTAGCAGGGGCCACGGGCTGGGCTGAATCCCGCAAGCATGGGTGGCATCCTCTGGGGGTCCCCTCTGGGGGTCCCCATACCTGCCAAGTCTAGCACAGGGTCCCCACACTCCCAGTTGGCTGCCAAGCCTCTGCCACCCTAGGTCTCTTCCCCACTCCACTGTGGTCTCTCTTGCCCATGCTGACTCCTCTTTGCCTGGGTCTCAGTGAGTGGCCTCCCCAGAGCTCTGCCCCTTCTCTCCACCACCACCCCTGGTGCCCTATGCTGGCAGAGCAGGACACCAGGGTCCCCCCGCTTCCTGCCCCCTCCAGCCGTGGCGGCTGCAGCCCTCACCGGTACACCAGCGCCAGGATGTTGAGCATGGTGGCCACGTCAGGGTGGCAGTGGCCCGAGCTCCGCTCCAGATCCTCTAAGGCCTGGCGGCACAGCGGTGCAGCCACCTCGTAGCGTCCCTGTCCCGTGTACTGGAGCACGAGGTTGTGCAGGGTCCGAAGGCGGGCCGGGATCTCGTAGCCACCCTGCTGAGCAGAGATGGCCCCCGCTGCCTCGGGACCTGGGGGTGCCGGGCACCCAGTCACTGCAGGCCTCCTACTCCAGCCCCACATGAGGGGACACATGCACCCCAAAGCTACAGCTGCCTCGCTGGCCCCTGGGACCACGGGCCCCTGTTCTGACGTCTGAGATTGGAATCACAGGCATCTTACTGGCCCGTGGGATGTGTCCTAGCCTGCGGGACAGAAACATGGGAGCCACCTGGCTCCTGGGGCCATGGCAGGCCTGCTTTTGCAGCTTCCAGCATCACTTGCCCGCTGTCACCCCCACAGCCCCCTGCTTCATCCTCCTGACACCCCGCCCTGACCTTCCCCATCCTCCCTCAGAGGCCTTGGGGGCCCAGCGAATCAGAGATCCCCCCCAGCCTGGGCCATTCATCCTCCTGGCTGAGGATGGGGGGGCCCCCCCCACACCCACCTTTCCTCTCCTCCTCCTCACTGGGGAACAGGGAGGCCAGGCTGTCCTGCTGATGGGGGGACTCGGGCTGCTGCAGAGAGGACAGGAAAGTGGGTGTCATGAGGCTTGGGAGTTTGAGTCAGAGACTGGGGTCCTGGATCCCCGGGTTTGAGGGTGGTGGTGGTCAGGGGTCTCCTGAGGGCTTGGGGAGGATCCTCGGGCTTTGTGGAGCAGATGGGGGCCTTCGGTGGAAGTTCTAGTGGGTTTGGGATTTGTGGGGCTCTGCAGAGGGTCAGGGGGTTCTTTGGAGGGTCTGGGGCACTAGGGGGCACCACGGAGGGATGGGGGCTGTGGGGTATCTAAGGAGTGCGGGGTCCCCAGCACATCATGGCCCCCGCCCTGCTGGGTCCCGCAGCACCTGGCTCTCCGCCGGCGGGTCATACTGCCGCAGCTGCCCCAGGAACTGCAGGTGGCTCTTCTCCTCCTCCAGCTGGGCCACAGCCTCCTCGCTGGCCCGCAGCCGCTGCTGCGTCTCCTCCAGCTCTTCCCGCAACCATGCGTTCTCCTGGGCCAGCCGCCGGGCCTGCGCTCGCAGCCGCTGCTTCTCAGCCTCCAGCGCGCCCACGTGTGCCGACAGGGCCAGCAGCACCTGCCAGGGAGGCGGGGGTGGCGAGTCAGAGGCCTGGTCCCTCTCACCCCCGACCCAGCCCAGGGCCTCAGATCAAGCCAGAGCACCCCATTCTCTCCAGGGTGCCCCGAATTATACAGAGACTCCTCCGTTGTGGCTCCAGGGATGCTCAAAGGCTCTCAGGGCCATAGTCCAGTCCTGCCCCGGGACCCCTCTGATGTCACCCAGGCACACAAATTACACTCAGGATACTTCACATTCCACCCGTGCAACCCCAAAGTCTCCCCAGGACCCACAGTTCCATGGAAGGACCCCACGTGGTTCAGGGGTCCCTGTCGCACACAAGGACCCCATCCCCAGTGCAGCCCAGGGATCCCACCTCAGGACTGGAGCCTCCCCATCCCGGGCCTGGCTCCCCCAGTCCCCGCTCTCCCCAGGCTGCCCCCTCCAGCACACCTGGCCCCCTCATCCCTGGGCAACCCCCAGGGCTGAGCCACATCCCCCATAGTTGAGTTGGCCCCCTCATACCTGGGCCTCACCCAGCCCCAGCTCGATGGCCTCCAGTGAGTGGCTCACCACCTCCTGCTTTTCTTCCAGCAGTTCCAGGCCAGCCACCGGGCCCTGTCCTGCCAGGGTCTCTGCCAGGTGCCCGGCCAGGCCCCGGTGCTCTGCCCGCAGGGCCTCCAGCCCCTGTACCACTTGTCGCGTCTGTTGCACCAGCTCCTCAGGGCTCAGGTGCTCTGGGCCCAGCCCCATGCTTCCCGGGGCCGCCACCTTCACGGACATTGCTGCTTCTGGGGGTGACCGGGATCAGGGGGTCACTGCCAGGGCCAGGCAAGTCAGCCCCTCTGCCTCCGCGCCATTTACGCCACAGGTCCCCTCAACCCTCTCCCTGTCCGCCCATCCCGGCCAGCCCTCTGCCTCCGTGCTCTCCTCACTCCGGCCAGCACCCTGTCCCACACCCATCCTGGCCAGCGGGCAACTGGAAACCTAGTCTTCCCTGTCCTCGGCCCAGGGCCCCGCCCTGAGGGCAACTCCAAAACCTCATTATGTATGATTAACCAAAGGAGGGCAAACAGCCATCTCCAGGGCTCCCACCCAGCCCACCCCAAGGACCCTGGGTACCCTGGCCCAGCACTCCCGGCTGTGTGACCTTGGGCCCAGAGGTGCCCTCGCCCACTGGGCGTGTGGGGCAGGACGCGTGGAGGCGGCAGCCTCTCTGTGAGCTCATTCTTAGGGTGTTTTTGTTGGGAACCAGTCAGACCACTGGGGGTGGGGTGGGGCAGGAGGAGAGGGCCAAGGGGCTGGGGTGCTGGAAGCAGAGGCCTCTAGACTGGGGAGGTCAGGAAGGGGGGCCCCGTGTGGTGGCTCCCGGAGCCCGAGGACCTGACAGACCCAGAGGAAACAGGCTCCACCCTCCACTGCAGACATGCTCAGCCAGCCCAAGGCGTGCTGGGTCAAACGTGTGGCAGGCGTGGCCCATGGATGTCACAATGGCCATGTGACAGCTGACGGTCTGAGGCCCAGATGGTAATGGATGGGGGGGTTCACATGTGGGACTTCATGGGGTTGTATATGGGTGACAAGGTCAATGACACATCTGGTGACGATGCCTCTGGGGCCGTCACATACATACATACACACACACACACCTCTCAGAAATACAGCGTAATACACATTGTCCTCTCAGAAATGACACACACACACACTTTCTCTTAAAAATACAACTCAGCACACCCTCACACACGTCCACATTTTCCTTTCAAAATACTGATACAACCTAATGCAACACACTAAGGCACGCACACAAGTACATTCTTCTTTCAGAAATAACACATACACACTCTCCTCTGCGAAGTACAACTCAACACACAGGTATACTTTCCTTTCAGAAATAAAAGCCAGACATAGAAAACAAATTTACGGTTACCAAAGGGGAAAAGGGGAGGGGAGGGATAAATTAGGGGTTTGGGATTAACATATACATATATAAAATCGATAACCGACAAGGACCTGCTGTGTATACAGGGAACTATACTCAATATACTGTAATAACTTATAATGGAAAAGATTGTGAAATATATATATATATAATACAACGGAATCACTTTGCTGTGTACCTGAAACTAACACAACATTGTAAACCAACTATACTTCAATAAAAATTTAAAAACAAAATAAAAGCCAACACACAAACTGTCTCCTCCCTCAGCCCCCCTCACCTGCAAAAAGATAACCAAATCCCAAACCACTTCCACTGGTACTGCCTCCTTGAACTTTTATGCCCATGACACGTGCCCTCTCCTACACCCCCCCAGTCCTGCCAGCACCTAGCGCTCCATCCTATGCCCAGCGACTCCTCCATGCTCCCAGGATTCACGGTGGACCCATCACCATCCTCCCCATTTCCTTCCTTCCTCCCCACCTGGCCAGCCAGGGATTCGCACACAGACACACTATAGAGCTTCACACGCGGACGTGCGAATGACCCCTGAGGCCAGGCTCTTACACCGTCCAAGCGGGTGCCCATGGCACAGACAGCTGTAGAGACACAGGTAGTCCCATGCTTTCCGCACACAGTCTCTCAGGCTTACTTCACTCAAGCCACTGTGTTCCCCTGAACAGCCCAGAACTTTTAGCACCTGTGCACATGCTCCCAATCACATCCACTCAGACACAGTAAGGGCAGGTGTGTAATCCTGCGGATTTTATATACTGCAGCCTCTCCATCGCCATCCATCTCTCTCTCTCTCTCTCTCTCTCTCTCTCTCTGTACGTCGTATATAAGTGTGTGTATGTATATCACACCATATGTAGTCTTACACCCCACACGCAAGTCACACTCACAACCACACCCGTTCCTTGAGTCATCCCGACCACTATGACCATCATTCACGAAAGTTTGCGGACGTATACAACCTCCCACGACATCGCGCACAATCTCAGACAGCCGAGCCGAATGTTCCAGACGCAACCTCTGCACAGTAACAGAGCGACACGCACAGCCACGCATCACTCGGGCTGTTTCCTCGACACACGCTGGCTCCCACACTCACGCCGGCCTCCAAACAGCAAACTCCCCTTCACCAGCTGAGCCCCGTGCGCACAACCGCGCAGCTGACAACGATGTTCACAGTCACACTCCACGCATCCATCCTGAACCCGTAGTGCCCACCTCCTTGTCACCCCCCCAGTCTTACAGGCAGAGAGACAACCACGGCCACACAATTTCTTGGTGACACACCTAACCCTATAAACAGTTCAACTCCCTGCCAAACACACACACACACACACACACACACACACACAGCATTACAGACACACAATCAGAGGTCGCCCACATTTTCACATCACTGAAACAGTTTCACATCATTCAAGCAGTCCCTCTGTGCCCTCGCAGGCTTACACGGACAGGCCATCTCCTGTACCCACTTGTACCCACAGCTTGACACCATCACACACACCTGAGCTTCGTACACCATCTCTCATGCACACGCACGCACCATCTCCACACACACATACACTCGCAGGCGGGAGACCCCCATCCTGGCCAGCCCCGCAAATCACACAACTTACCCCTGGCCGGCCCGTCCAGCCCCGCGCACCCCGGTTTCACCGCTCGCGTGCCCGCCCGCTGCCAGGCCGTCACAAGGGCCCCCTCCCAACCCCAGGCCCCGCCCCGTCCTCGCTCCTGTTTACCTGAGCCCGGCGGAGGAGGCGCGGCCCCAGCTGGGCCTCCAGACCCCGGGGAGACCCAGGGTGGGACAGGGGGCGTCCAGGGGCCCCAAGGCCCCTCCCCGTCTCCAGGCCAGAGGGCCCAGGGGTGCGCCAGGCCCAGCCCACACCCTCCGCCCTCGCCTCCATCCTCGCAGCTCCTGGGACTCCCACCCCGCATTCCCGGCGCCCACCTGACCGCAGACAGCTCCCGGTCCTGCTTCGCCGCGCTGCGCCCGCCCGCCGCGCACGCCTCGCCGCTTCCAGCTGCGCAGCGAGTCTCGGGCCGCGGGCGGGTCCTCCGGAGGGGGTGGGGCGGCCCGGAGCCCCGCCCCCCCACAGGTGAGACAGGCCCCGCCCACAGCCCGGGGAAAGTTAAGCGCGGCGGCCCCGGCCCTAAGGCAACCGCAGAACTTCGCGTGCGCGTAGCCGGTAGCCTTTAGGGCACGTCGAATCTGAGATGATTCCAGTGCGCAGGAGGCCTGGAAACCAGAGTCTCAGCGAAACTAGAATCTTGGAAACTTTGGATCCCAGACGGATGGCCTTCTTGCAGTGCCAGCCGCCGGCTCTTTGCCTTGACTGTGCGCCCTGCTTGGACATCTCTCCACACAGATCTCGACGTTTGTCTGGTCCCTTTTCAAAGGCCGCTTACTCCGAGAGGCCTCCCTTGCCTGTCTTTTCTAAATTACACCTTCCCACCAAAACACAACCTCATTTCTCTCCTTGATTTTGTTCACAAAACTTTGCAGGACCTAAAATTATTTCGTGTAACATTATAATTACTATGTTGTCTTACATCACATTATTGGTGAGGCTAAAAATTGAGCTCTGAGTTCACATCCGATTTCAGTACTTACTAGCTGCGCAGGCCTTGGACAAGTAACCTCTCTGTCTCCGTTTCCCTAAACTGTAAAATGGGGTAGTCAAAGGCTGTGAGAATATTTTTTCTGGCTGTGTTGCGTCTTCGTTGCTGCACGCGGGCTTTCTCTAGTTGCGGCGAGCGGGGACTACCAGTGCGCGGGCTTCTCATTGCAGTGGCTTCTCTTGTTGCGGAGCACGGGCTCTAGGCGCGCGGGCTTCAGTAGTTGTGGCGCACGGGCTTAGTTGCTCCGCGGCTTGTGGGATCTTCGCGGAACAGGGCTCGAACCGGTGTCCCCTGCATTGGCAGGCGGATTCTTAACCACTTCGCCACCAGGGAAGCCGAGGTTGTAAGAATTGAATGCGTTAATATATGGATCGGAAGCATTTAGCAAATATTACCTACTGATTTTATGGTGTTACATTATTGGTTCTCCCCCACTAGAATGCCAGCTCCCTGAGGGCAGGGCTCTGTATTGTCAGCACGGTATCTTTAGCATTAGAACAACCTGGCGCCAATTAGGTGCTCAATAAATATTTGTTGAGTGACTGACTCAATGAATCAAGTCCTAGAAACATAAATTGGCCAAACCTGGGCGCACAGGATTCTAGCATCATCGAATTTGGTTCAAGGCGAGCTTTGCCAAACCCTGGCAGTACACCGGTCGCTGCACTAAAGGATACTTCCAGAAGAGGGCGCTGTTGGTCCGTAGACCAGACACCAGATTCCCGCGCGGCTCTCTACTCCCCTGTTCTCCGAGCTTCCATGCAGATGCTCCCTCCTGCCGGAGGCTCTCTCAGACCACCCCGAGGCTGGAGGAAACGCCTTTCCTGGGCTCCTGCAACCTCCTGGGCTCCCATGTTCCAGCCATGCCCATCCTGGGTCATCACTTCTCTGTCTCCCATGCAGGACTGTAAGACCCAGGAGGGAAGACAGAGCCAAGGCAGTCTCAGTCCCTGCTGTGTGCCCAGTGCTACCCAGCACAGCCCGAACACAAGAGAAGGCACTCGGGACAATGGTTGTTGACTGACTGATGGAAAATAAGACTCAAACTCACGCTCTAACTTCTCTAGGTATTTCTAGGGAACAGGGTAGAAGGCGGCAGCGGAGTCCTTGTCCCCCATTGTTCTGGCCTCAGGACACGCGACATTGGTTCTGGAACTGCCACAAGCTTACTACGAAGCAGTGCAGGGACTGGAGCCAGATGACCTAGGTGCAAATCCCTGCTCTGTCATTTGTTGGCTGTGTGACCCCTGAGCCAGGAACTAACCTCTCTGGTCCTCACGTTCCTGATCTGTAGAAATGGACTCACATGTGTAACCTACTTTGTGAGTCTGATGTGGGGATTAATGAGTAATCCCTGTAAAAGGCTTAGAACAGAGTGGCACATGGTAAACACTGTGTGTGTATGTGGGGTGGGGGGTGGGAGGGAATTGGAGCCAGGTAGATCTGCATTCAAATCCTGGTCTTGACATTTCCTTTCCATGTCACCTGGGGCAAGCCATGATTTTCTGAGCACCTATTTCCTCATCTATAAAACAGGGATGGGGACTTCTCTCGTGGCACAGTGGTTAAGAATCCGCCTGCCAATGCAGGGGACTATGGGTTCGAGCCCTGGTCTGGGAAGATCCCACGAGCCACAGAGCAACTAAACCCGTGTGCCACAACTACTGAGCCTGCGCTCTAGAGTCCACGAGCCACAACTACCGAGCCCGCATGCCACAACTACTGAAGCCCCCACGCCTAGAACCCGTGCTCCGCAACAAGAGAAGCCACCGCAATAAGCCCGGGCACCGCAATGAAGTTAGCCCCCGCCTGCTGCAACTAGAGAAAACCCACGTGCATCAACGAAGACCCAAGGCAGCCAATAAATAAATAAATATAAAACAGGGATGATTGCACTCATCACATAGCATTTGGGCTGGCCCTGTGCCAAGCACTTTTGCATAGCGTCAGCTGGGGCTGGCATTCCTGAGTTCTTACCCAAGACAGGCCCTATGTCAGGTCTTGCCTTGTAGATTAATTCTGTTCACCTTCACACCAACCTGCTATGATTGTCCTCATTCCACAGGTGAAGAAGATGAGGCACAGAGAGGTTAAGTGACTTGTCCAAGATCACACAGCCAAGGAGTAGCAGAGCCCCTGAATCCATACAGCCACCCTCTGAGGTAGGCACTCTTACTTGCCATATCTAAAAAGGAGGAGACTGGGCCAGGCTGCACTTCAGAGGACGTGGGGCTAGCCGGTGGAATCGGTGGGGTATCTGGACTGGGTCTGCCATGTCAAAGGTTTTCTTTAAGATCACTCTGACGTCAGACTCTCAGCTGCCCCACAAAGTACTCTGTGTTACCAAAAGTACACCTTTCACAGCAGTCTTAAAGTTCGCAACAGAAGAATTTAAAGTTCCTGCAACATCCAATAACTGCAATTATTACCCATAATGGAAAAGGCATAAATCCTGCACAGACTGCTGGAAATGTTTTTCCAAAGCATGGTTCAGAACTGCAAATTAGGGACTTCCCTGGCAGGCCAGTGGTTATGACTCTGCGCTTCCATTGCAGGGGGCACGGGTTCGATCCCTGGTCGGGGAAATAATATCTTGCAAGCTGTGTGGCCAAAAAAAAAAAACCTTCAACTTGTTCCTAGAGATCATGTTGGAAGTTGTTAATATCTGCTACTTGGAAGATAAGATTACCTTTCAGAATGAATATTGGTATTGTTGTTGTAAAATTGAAATCAGGCATTTAAAATCCTATGAAAACACCAATAATTGAGGAAATAATGAAGGGGACTCTGTCCCTTCCTGTTATTCACACGCTTCATGTGAAGAGGGAAGGCTTCTGCATTGAGGGCATCACTACCGCAGAGGATCGTAGTTTTTCACTACTACCTTACAACACACACAGGTAGTTCCCGTGGGGTAAATGGATTTACCCAACTGTGTTTGAAAACTGGACGATGCTTCAGATGTAGCGAACAAACGTATGGACGCCAAGGGGGGAAAGTGGCGGGGGGCGGGGGGGTGGGACGAACTGGGAGATTGGGATTGACATCTATACACTAATATGTACAAAATGGATAACTAATAAGAATCTGCTGTATAAAAAAATAAAATAAAATTCAAAAAAAAAACTGGAGGATGCTTCTGATCATTCTTTCTGAGAACATTTGGGAAATTAAAATGTACTGAATCTTCCTATTTGTCTTTGAGTTAAAAATGTAAGAGGATTATGGATTGTACATGGCAGTTGGCTTGATAGCATCTGACTTGCAGATGTAAAAATAGTTGAATTCTTACTTATGTATCATTTATGATCGAGAATATAAATGTATTGATGAGTTCTTTTTATCATTTAGGTTGTTTTTGAGTTTCAAATTCATGTATTCATATAAAATTTAATTTAACACCAGAGCCCAAAATTGGCTTTTTAAAAGATCCAGCCGTTATGTGTAAAATTGATATCCTACACCAAAGCGTTTTAACTATGATCTTGCAGAATCCAACACTTGTAATGGTGAGAATTGAAAATAAAGTAGAAGCATCTTTGGCTGAAAAATAAATAAAGAAAGGGCTTCCCTGGTGGCACAGTGGTTGAGAGTCCGCCTGCCGGTGCAGGGGACACGGGTTCGTGCCCTGGTCCGGGAGGATCCCACATGCCCTGGAGCGGCTGGGCCCGTGAGCCATGGCCGATGAGCCTGCGGGTCCGGAGCCTGTGCTCCGCAACGGGAGAGGCCACAACAGTGACAGGCCCGCGTACCGCAAAAAAAAAAAAAAAAAGAAAGAAAGAAAGAGGAGGAAACTGAAGCTCAGAAAGGAGAAATCCCTCACCCAAGACCACAGTCAACAAGGCAGTCAGCATTTGAACTTGATTCTAGCTGGGGGAGGGCAGCTCTAGTTCAGTCAAAGCATAACCAATTCCCTGGTCGCCTTCTCTGTTGGACTCAATTTTTTTAGCATTTCCACCTTTTTCCTCCACTTGCAAGAACGCTGTGGAAATTATTCCTAATGGTCCATGAAAAGATCAAGGACCAACCAAACTCAGATGTCTTCAGTTGCCATGTTCTAATTTATTGGCAATAGGGTGAGTAATGCTTCCCTGAATATTTTCCTGGTTAGGTTGCTTTACCAGATGAAAAATGGCCAAGACAGTTATTAATTAAATAAAAATGCAGCAACCAAATGTGAAGATCTCAAACTGTTTCATTTTGAAGTATCCATTAAGAAACACTGGGTGGGGACTTCCCTGGTGGCGCAGTGGTTAAGAATCTGCCTGCCAGTGCAGGGGGCACGGGTTCGAGCCCCGGTCGGGGAAGATCCCACATGCCCCGCAGCAACTAAGCCAGCGTGCCTAGAGTCTGTGCTCCACAACAAGAGAATCCACTGCCCTGAGAAGGCCTGCAAGCAGCAACGAAGACCCAACACAGGCAAAAATAAATAAATAAATAAAATAAATTTATTAAAAAAAAAAAAAGATAAAGCACAGCTAATTAAAAAAATAAAAAGAGCTTATGTCAAAAAAAAAGAAACACTGGGTGGGATGGGTTGGGAGTTTGGGATTAGCAGATGCAAACTATTATATATAGGATGGATAAACAACAAGGTCTTACTGTATAGCACAGGGATATATTCAATATCCTGTGATAAACCATAATGGAAAAGAATATGAAAAATAATGTATACATAGATATATATATATAACTGAATCACTGTGCTGTATAGCGGAAATTAACATGACATTGTAAATCAACTATACTTCAATAGAATAAATTAGAAAACAAAACAAAAGAGACACTGGGTAGAAATTTGTCATACCTTTTAGCTCATAAATGTATTTTCAACGTCCATCCATTTACAACTAACTCCTGGTTTCATTTTCTATCAAACGATTCTTTGAACTTGTCTTCCTTCTAAAATCAAAATCATCCCAAATAAACTCATATTAACTAGTGCCAAAAAAAAAAAAAGAAGCAGGCACTCAACAAAATCCCCATCTAATCACTTAAGGCCTCAGTTTGCCATGTCAGGAAAATGGGTAGATGCAATGGGGGCTTTTCTATTTTCATCTCTTGGCCATAGTTTTTAAAAAGCCTCCCCCCTTTTTAATTTTTATTTATTTATTTATTTTTACTCTCTTAACTTTCATATAACATACAGCAGTGTGAATTATATTTACTCCCTTTTTTAATTTAAGAAGTAAAGTGCTGTCAGAAAGGATGTTCACAGAGAACAAAAGACTACAGAGTGAAAAGTAGGTCTTTGTCACTCCGTGACCCCCACTCTTCCCAGAAGCCAACATGATTACCAGTTTCTAATATCCTTCCTGAGATATTCCAGGGATATGAATTGTATGTGGATGTCTGAGAACGAGTGACCATTTAAGAAAAACACAAATGAGAAAAACCTTACCCATGGAGGTAGACTGAACAATGGCCTTGACTTTGAGTGGGGTCGTGTGACTTACTTTAGTCAATAGCAGAGTGGCACAAGTACCAGTCATGCCAGTTCTGAGCTTCGACCTAAGGGGCCTTGAACGTTGCCTTTTGCGCCCAGGCACAGGCATGAGAAAAGCTTCCCCTGCATGGCTGCTCCCCCTTTGGCCCACACACCACAACGTCTCTGTAGTGTTAAAAGATAAACTGAGGTATATTAAAATTGTATTGAGTTTGAGCAAAACTCGATTCGAATCAGACAGCATCCAATCTAGCAGACAGAAAGGAGCTTCGAGGAACTAAACAAAATGAAAGACTTTTATAGGTGGGAGGGAGCAGAAACAGGAACGCTGTACCCGGGAAAAAAAAAGCAGGCTGGTTATTGCAAGGTCACTTTCCTTTAGGGACGGCAGGGGTCTATCAGGCAGATTACCTAACTAGTGCTGATCTGAGTGGGTGGTTTAAGATTCCATCTCCAGGAGAGCTGACACTGTCATTAAGTCTTGATTTGGTGACACGGGGCTTAGCATTTTGAGCCCGTTGTCTTGTTTTTAACATAAGAGTATGGAGCAAAGCTTCCCAGTTGTGCCCAGCCCGAATCAGCCAACTGTCAGTCAACCCCACATCCATTTCAAAGTTCCTGCATTTTGGGGTGGTGTGTTTCACAGCATTTTTGTGGCAACAGGTATATATATATATATCTTTTTCTTCCCCCCCGCCTCCGCCACTTAGCAATATACCTTGGTGCTATGATCTAAATGTTTGTGTTTTCCCAAAATTCATATGTTGAAATCCTAACCTTCCAAGGTGATAGCATTAATAGCTGGGGCCTTTGGTATTAGTAGGAGGAGAAGCCCTCGTGAATGGGATTGGTGCTCTTATAAGAGAGATCCCACAAAGCTCTCTTGTACTGTCTGCCACCGGAGGATACCAGAAGTCTGCGATCCCTTGCCCTTTTCCAGTCTCAGCATCCATCTGCTGTAAAATGAGGCTTTAGCATGAACAGGTGGAATCAGGAAGGGAATGACTACTCCGTCCAGTCTGGTTCTGCTACTTCCCAGCTGTGTGATTTTGGGAAAGTGACTCAACTTCTCTGGGCTTCACTTTCTTGACCTGTAAAATTTGCATATCTACCTCATAGGACTGCTGGAGAATTAAATTGGTTAATACACATACAGTGATTGAATCCTGAAACCAGACTGCTAGGGTGGTGAAGGGGGCAAGGAGATGTGGGTACAAATTGTCAGGGCCTAAAGACCCAGAAAGAGACTCTGGGCTGACAATATTGTCTGACCTTGCTGAGAGGCCTGAAAATTATCTTTACCAAAGCCTGAACCCACTCTCAGCAGCCCTGTGCCAGTTTGATTCCCAGCTCTGCCCCTTCCCAGCTGTGTGACCTTGAGCAAGTCACTTAACCTCTCTGAGCCTTATTGTTGGGAATGTTAAATGAGCTAACATATGTAAAGCAGTTAGCCTAGTACTTGACATATAGGAGTGCTCCATGAGAGTTAACTGTTAGGGTGGAGAATGTGGAGTGGCCACTCAATATTCATGCTAACTTCCTTCTAGCACATCCAGTTTTTCAGAGGAAGCATGATTCTGGGGGCAAGAGGTGTTGCCTCTTCTCTCCAACCTCACCCAGCCTAGAGCCTGCTCCTTCAGCCCTTCCAACAATTTTGTGAGCACCTAATATCTGGTAGGAAAGCCCTTTCTGCTTAAGCTGGGTGAAGGGGTTTCCAAATGACTGATAAAGCTACTATTATTTACTTAGTCAACAAATACTCATTTATCCTGAGGGCACTGGGGAGCCATGGCAGGTTCTGAGCAGGAGAGGTCAGCAAGTAGGGAGTAGGTGGGACAGGGCAACACTGGGGCAGGAGCCCAGCGAGGAGGCTAGGGCAGGAGTGAATGTGGAGGTCTTGAGCTAGGGTAGGAGGGATGGACAGGCCTTGGAGACTGAAGGGCTCAGGGGCTGGGAGTGGGAGGAAGATATATAATGGAGATTATAGTGCTCCCCAAGGCCAACTGTTTCTGTGAGACTCAAAGAAGATAAAGGAGGTAGAGCTTATGATACAAGGTCTGCTGGAGTGTTTGATTGGCTCAGCCCTGGTCACATGACTGGACCATTGCTGCAAAGGATTATGGGAAACTGAGTTTCTGACATTTTTGGCTTCTCCAAAGGAGGTGGTCAGAGGGTGGGGGGCTCCCCAGACGCAGAAAGGGCTTCGGATGCTGTGTGGCCAAAAGGAATGTCAAATGTCCACACAAGGGGTTATTAGGGGTCCAGCGGGCTGAGCTGTGTGTGATGTGGCTGGATCCTGTCTCTCCCTTGCTCATAGCCCTCAGGGACTCCTATCCCACTCACAGTGGGATGGAAACTCCTCCATGGCCCCTAGGACCCTATAGGTCTGCTCCTGGCTTCTCTCCAACATCATCTTCTCCCTCCCACTTTCCCCTCTGCCCCATCTGCTCCAGCCCTCCAGCCATCTCCCTGTCTCTCAGATATGCCAAGCCACTCCCACCTCAGGGCCTTTGCACCTGCTGTCCCTCTTCCAGATCTCCACATGGCTGGCTCCCTCCAGTCTCTGCTCGCATGTCACCTCCCCAGAGAGGTCTGACCTGATCTCCTCTGCTGTGCCATCACTCTCATCCCTTACCCTCTGTCACTTTCCTTCAAAGCCCCATTGTCCCTGACATTAGAGCATATATTGACTTGTTTACTCTCACTGAAATGTCACCTCCGTGAGGGCAGGGGTTTTGCTTATTTTCTGCTGTGTTCCCATTAAGTGCTTAATAAATAATTGTTGAAATGATAAATGCATAATAATTCTAGACCAGTTCCTTTTAGTTCTCTGGGCCTCAGTTTCCCTAACTGTGAAGGAGAACTTTGTCACTCTGACCTTACTGGGAGGGGGACGTTGGTGGAGAGATCAGGGGCTAGGCCCCAAGGAAAAGTTTTCTAGGCAGCTCCCCATCCCAATAGTAACCTAGGGAGAGGTAGAGAGGGTCCCCTTTCCCTAGATCAGTGCCCCTATGCCTGGGAAGAAGTGGGGAAGACCGGGGAGGAGGGAGGAACCTTAGAGGGAAAGGAACGTTCTCTTCTTTGTTTCAATCCGGGCGCTCCCTGAACCTCCTCCTCCCTGGACTTGACCCCGCTTGCCCAAGTCTTGGCGCCTTCCAGGCGGAGGAAGCAGTTTCCTCTGTGCCGTCCCATTTCCGCAGAATCTCATCCTCGGCCCTTGAGGTCCCCCGTCACGGTCGAGGTGCTGAGAGCCCGGATCCGAGCGAGTCCTGCGCTCTGACCTGAGCCGCCACCCAGCCCCCTTCCCCTGCGGGTGGGGCTGGTCTCCCGGGCTCGCGGCTGCCCTTGTAAGGAGGCGAGGCCTGGGGACACGCTAGACGCCTGGTTATAATTAGCCCGGACACGTGGTGACCCCACCTCCTCACACCTGCCCCCGCGCCCCCCCATCCCCAGCACCTCGGGTCCCCCAGAGAACACAGTGAGCTAGCTCTAAAAATAACCTCCCTTCCCGGCAGGCCACGTCCCTCCCTGTCCCCTCCACAGCGGAAATCTCCCAGTGTCACCAGGCGGGTGGCCTGGAGTGGGAAAGGTGACCACCGCCTCCAACCTGGCTTTGAGTTAGAACCGCCCCAACTCAGCCCAGCCTCAGTTTCTCTCCCACCCGCTCCCAAGGAGGAAAGTACATCCAAGCACAGGTTTCAGGTCACCCCTGTTCCCACCTCGGCTTTGGTCAGATACTCCCTGTAGCTGGGTGACAGCAGGCAAATCACACAGCCTCTCTGGATCTCTGTTTCCTCTGCTGGAAAACCAGATACCTGACCTTCAGGGGCCATTGCAAGGTTTCCCCAGGGCTAGGGCTCAGGACCTGCTGTTTGCTGGGGTCAAGGCCGCTGGGGGCTGAGGAGAGGCTGGTGGCCCAGCGGAGGGCCAGGGGAGGGTGGCTTCTACGTTCCTGGGACATTCCCTGACACTATCCCGTGGCCCCGGCGGGGGGCCAGCTGTCCCCGCCAGCCCGACTCAGCACTTGGTCGGGGGACCAGCTTGGTGGTGACGGGGGTTGGGGGGGGGTCTGGGCCCAGACCCTGGGGCGGCCCATACAAGGCCATGGGGATGGGCGCGAGGCATGCCTGGGTTCCGGGTGGGCACGATGCCTGGGCGGTGAGGTGAGAGGCTCAGCTGCCTTCCAGCCCTGTCCCGGGGGGCAGCCCCTCCCAGCCAATAGCACAGCCCGGGTTCCCCCCTATATAAGGCCAGGGCTGTGGGCCTTTCCTTCGGGTCAGTGTTGCCTCCAGGACACAGACAACCCCTGTCAGCACATCCCAGCCAGGTATTGCCTGGGGTGGGATTTGGGGTGGGGTCCAGAGTGGGGTCCTCCTCTGGAATCAGAGGCCAAGCTGGCTCTGGAAGGGGTCTTACGTGTCCTCCCCCATGTCCTCCTGCACACAGGTGGGTCAGTGTGTGGCAAGGCGGACCTTGTGTCAGAGAGTCCCCTCCACCTGTGAGCCCCTGACTCCCAGTGTGACTTGTGATCTGCGGCGCAGGGTCCTGGGGAGGGTTTCCAGAATGGGAAGGAGTCTTGACAGCTGCCAGCTGTCACCCCCTGCAAGGGGCTTGGGCCAGGCCTTGTTCATGATGGTTTTTCACCAGAACTGGGTACCATAAACTGTGGGAGGTGTCTGTGTGTCACCTGTCAGGGTCTCTGCGACGGCAGGGACTGTGGGGTCTTTGCGTTGGTGACCTCGTGGATCCCTATGGCGTTCCACACAGTGTGACCTTGTGTCTAACTTTCCGTGGCTCCTGCATGAGTACCTGTATCCTGGGTGTGTCCCTGAGCTTGGATGTGTGCGAGTGTGGGTCCGTGTACGGTGTGATCTGGGGGGTCCGTGGTGACGTGTGTGTGCGGGGCTCTGGGGCTATGACTGCGGGTGTCTCTTGGGCTCACCAACCTTGCTTCTGTGCCTTCTCCTGGCCTGTTCCTAGCAGGGATGGGGGTGGGGACATGCCCTGAAGGGGGATTTCTGGGTGGAAAGCCCTTGAGCCCCACAGCCTGAATGCATATCCTCCTGGCCACCCTGGCCCACCTGTCTCTGGCCTGCTGACTTGGTGCAAGCCGAGCCCCTGGAATGCGGGGGGTGGCGGTGGGGAAGGAGGAGTTTGCCAGACTCTAAAAATAAATCCCCAGCCCTGGACATCAACTCCAAAGGCTTTCGTGGGTTTCCATCCCCCTTGGCCTGATGCCTCGGCCTTCCTCTCACCCTGGTCCCCGTCTCCTCCCCACCATCCTACCCGCTTCCCATTCCTGGAGCTGGGAATGAGTATCCCATCCCTACCACCACCACCAAGGGGTCCCTCCTCCTTCTGGGTCTTGTGGATAACAGTAATAATGGCAATGATAGCAGCCACCCCTCTAGGTATCAGGCCCCAACTCCACGCTGGGGCCTGTGCTCAACCAGCCACATGCTTGAGCTCAAAGAATCCTCCCAGCACCCCCATGGGGAGCGTTCAGTTCAAAGAGGACAGAGGCTCAGAGAGGCTGAGTAACTGGCCTGGGGTCACACAGCCCGGAAATGACATAGATGGGATTTGAACCCGGTTCTGTCAAACTCAGAGGCTGAGCTGTTCTTCTACTGTGCCCTGCAGGAGAGGTGTCAGCAAACAGAGGTGGGGGCAGGCACCCAGCCATCACTCCCACCCTGCCCCTCATCCCTCGACTGAGCACCCAAGAAGTTTTATGGAGAGAATGTCCCTTTTCTGCTCACACACTCATTGCCAGCAACACCCTCCATCTTCTCACCAGCTCCTCACAGTTTAAAATAACAACAACAACAATAATAATAGCTGAGCAAAAAAGTGATTATTGTGTTCCAGGCACTATTCCAAGTGCTTTACATAATTAACTCACTTCATCCTTCCAACACCTCCATGAGGTGAATGCTATTATACCCGCATTTTACAGGTGAGTACTTTCAGGCACAGAGAGGTTAAGCAACTCACCCAAGGTCACACAGCTTGTTGTAAGTGGCAGAGCTGGCGTTCAAAGCCAGGCTGTCTGAGTCTCTTACCCATGCCATGATGACTACTCTGGCTTGAGGGGTTCCCCCCTCCATTTTCCAGCTGGAGAAACTGAGTCTCTAGCAAGGTTACTAGTCTAAGGTCACCTGCCAGGATGCGGTGGAGCTAAGATCCTAACACAAAACTCTTGGTACATCCTGTCGAGATGCAGGGGCTCAGAGAGGGGATTCCTCTGGCTCCAAGTCACACAGCACAGGAGTCAGGACTGGCCCTCAGGCCTGCCTGACCCCAGAGCCTGGCTCTGTTCTTTGGCTGGTCTCTACTGGATGTGAGCTAATCTTCCCCTCCGGCCCAGCCCACCAGGTCCCCCACGCCGCCACCATGCCGTTCAGTAACACCCACAACAAATACAAGCTGAACTTCAAGTCTGAGGAGGAATACCCAGACCTCAGCAAACATAACAACCACATGGCCAAGGTACTGAACCCCGAGCTCTACAAGAAGCTGCGGGACAAGGAGACGCCCTCTGGCTTCACTCTGGACGACGTCATCCAGACAGGTGTGGACAACCCAGGTAAGCCTCCTCGGTGGAGCATCACGGGGACCAGAAGGCTGGGGGCTGCTCTGGAGGCTGCCTGCCAGGCCTCGATCCCACCTCCCTGGGTCTCAGTTTTCCCATCTGTAAAATGGGGACCATACCCATGGGGCTGCTGTGAGAAACAGAGGAGTTGAGATGGGTGAGGTGCTTGGGACAGGGTCCGGCACGCGGTAAACCACTCGCTAAATGTGCAGGAGTATAATGTGAGACTCCCCTGAGGAAGCTAATGCACCTCCCAGGCCTCAGTTTCCTCACCTGCAAAATGGGCACCCACGTTGGGAAAACATAGGCATCAGTACACATGGAGCGGCGCCTGGCACAACGTCAGCACTCAGACTCTGACAGGGGGTATCATAAGCCCTGCGCTTCCTTCTCCAAGGACACCCCTCCAGGGCGAGTGGAACTGGGCAGGAGCCCGGCTTCTAGCCTTAGCCCCCAACTCATGGTGTGATTGAGGGGAGAGGCCCTTTCTCTCCAGGCCTCTGTTTCCCCACTTGGGAAATAAGAGGGTCTTTCAAGTCTCTTATTATCTGTGGGGGCTGATAGTCTAAGGTTCTGAAATTTTTTAGGGGAAGATTCCATGATTTGGGGACTCTGACGTGGTAATAGTTTTAGTAACTGGCCCCCCAGACTCTTTCTCCTCTGTTCTGCCCGCAGCCTTCCTCCCACCCCCCCAGATGCCACCTTGACCTTTCCCAGCCTTCCCTCCCCATTCCTACCAACCCTCAGCTTTCTCAGTTCTGACCCAGAGGTGTCGAGTGAATTCCCTTGCACGCGCACGCACATACACACGCAGTCTACACTGGACCCGGGAGCCCAGGCCTTCCTTGCTGGGGATTAGCGCCTCTGACCTCCCCCCCGACCCCCCCAGGTCACCCCTTCATCATGACCGTGGGCTGTGTGGCTGGTGACGAGGAGTCCTACATGGTTTTCAAGGACCTCTTTGACCCCATCATCCAGGACCGGCACGGGGGCTACAAACCCACCGACAAGCACAAGACCGACCTCAACCACGAGAACCTCAAGGTCGGCTGCCCCCAGGGGAGGGGAGGGGTGGGAGAGAGAGGGTAGAGGGATGAGGAGAAGGGAGGAGGTGGGGGAGACGCCCAGAGAGACAGGGAGACGAACAGAGATGGAGAGAAACACAGAGGGAGATGGGAAGAGAGAGGGACAGAGAGACACGAAGTCAGGCAAGGAGACGGGGCTGAGGGCAGTGGGGGTGGGGAGAGGGGGAGAGACAGAGAAAGAGACAGAGAGACAGAGAGACAGAGAGACAGAGAGAGAGAGAGAGAGAGAGACAGAGAGAGAGAGAGAGAGAGAGGGAGGGAGGGAGGCAGGTACAAAACAGACATGTAGAAGAGGGAGAAACAGAGACAGAGATGGAGAGAGAAAAATGGGGAGAGAGAGAGAAGTGGGGAGGGAGGCCAGTGGGGAGGGAGAAGCCAAAGCAGCAGCAGAGAGCCTGAGAGAGCTGGGAGGGCCTGGCGGGGGACTTGACCTCGCTGGGGAGGGGGGCAGGGCTCACAGGATGGCCTGCCCCGCCCTGACCCCCCATCCATTCTCTAGGGTGGAGACGACCTGGACCCCAACTACGTGATCAGCAGCCGCGTCCGCACGGGCCGCAGCATCAAGGGCTTCTCGCTGCCCCCCCACTGCTCCCGCGGTGAGCGCCGGGCCGTGGAGAAACTCGCCGTGGAAGGTGAGAGCTCCCACCCCACACACTGCCGGGGTCCCCCAGCTGTGGCTCTGCTCCTCCGTGGGCAGGTCTCTGGACTCCCCTGGGCCCCCATTTTCCAAAACACTGCAAGAACTTGGGAAGTCATGAGTACTTGGTGACTGACAGCTGGAAGCATTACCCCTGGTGGAAGCCTGGGGGTGCTGTCAAGACTTGACACCCAATTGCGCCAGGGTCCTGACCTTCGTCCATCTATTCGTCCATCCACTCATCCATTAAGCAAACACGTACGGTTGTTCTGGCTCTGTGTGGGGAGCTGGGGCTCCCGTGATGAGTAAGATGGACAAGGTCACTGCTCTCACAGAGCTGTCAGCCTGGTGGGGAGATAAGAGGAAACACAGAAACCAACAAAAGAACAAGATAATTCCAAAATGCCATGAAGCCAAGAAACAAAGGTTGTGGCCCAGAATGACTGGCGGGAACTACGTTAGAAAGGAGTTGAGACCTGACTGCCAAGAAGAAGCCAACCTTGGGAAGAATCCCAGGCAGGTGGAACAGCAAGTGCAAAGGCCCTGGGGTGGGAAGGAGACCAGTGTGCCTGGAGCCGAGTGGCTGACGGCGGGAGGGGAGGAGATGAGGTCAGAGGGGTGTGGGTGGCCAGGTCGTGCAGAGCCTCGTGGGCTGTTGGGAGGACTATGGCTTTGACCCTGTGGGAGAAGGAAAGCATGGGAGGGTGGTGAGCAGAGGAGGGACAGGTTCAGACTAATATGAATCCCTCTGGCTGCTGTGCAGGGAGCAGACAGTGGGCAAAGGTAGGAGAGAGGCTGACAGGGGCAACTGCAGCTGTCCGGGTTGGGGGTGAGGGGTAGCTATGGAATGGGGAGAAAGAGTGGGTATGTTTGGGAGGTAGAACTATTAGGGCTGGCAGGCAGTGTTGTTCTGCTAAATGTTTAACAATTGGCTCTCAAAGAAAAAACAAAAAACCCAAACAAAGAAAAAAACAAGCCCTGATTTGCAGCCAGCAACTACCAATTTCTCTGGTGTAAACTCTCCTTCTGTGGCCAATTTTAAGCTAATCATGTGACATCATACAGAGCTGGGCAATGGGAGGAAACGTGCAGTAGCACATCGTTATGTAGCATTTCCAACATACAGCTACAGTGGATGAGAATAACTTCAAGAACATAGAAAATAGTAAGTGTAGCAAAATCATTAGAAAGTGATAGTTCTGAGTATTTATTCCCTATGTTTTAAATATAATTTATTTAACTGTAAGTTTTTATAATTTATTTTTAACAACATAATATAGTATATAGTATAGGATATAGAATATATTATGTGGTGTATTATACAAATAATGTATAAAATGTATAAAAATATGTATATGTGTTATATAAATATATTTATTATACACATACTACATATTTACTATGTATTATGAATACATATGAATATGTACAAATACTCTAAATACTATACTATAATAATGTTTACTGATGGCTCCCGGATTCCTGAGACTCTGACTCCCTGTCCTGCCAGCCAGCAGGAACAGGCGCCAGCACACTACTGCTCACAGGTGAACTGGATGTGAGGCTTGGTGGCGGGAAGGGGAGAATCCATGTCTTTTGTCTTGAGCACTTGGTGTGGGTTTTCCCAGGGCAGACAGGGGAGGAGCACGTTTTGGGGAGGGGTCATGAATTTGGCTTTAGACACAGTGTTTAGGCGCCTTTAGCACCTCCAGAGGGCCAAGGTCCAGGCCCGTTAGGGGCAGCAGTGTGGGCCGGCGCCCCACTTGAGGTGGGGCGGGCTGCTGACCACTCCTTCCTGCGGCCCCTCAGCCCTCAACAGCCTGACGGGAGAGTTCAAGGGGAAATACTATCCTCTGAAGAACATGACAGACAAGGAACAACAGCAGCTCATCGACGACCACTTCCTATTTGACAAGCCCGTGTCCCCGCTGCTGCTGGCTTCAGGCATGGCCCGAGATTGGCCCGATGCCCGTGGCATCTGGTGAGGCGCCCCTGCCCTATGGCCCCCTTCTCCCCTGCCTCCTCCAGCCTTCCCATGACTTTCCACCAAAGTCAAGACCATAACAGTAATTATCCAGAATGATCTTGCCTTCCACCCCTGCCCACCCTGTGGTCTGCATGTCACATTTTGGGAAACTTGAAACTTAGACTTGAACCAGACTCCCTGGATGCAAATCCCAGCGCTGCCACTTACTAGCTGTGTGACCTTTGGCACACGATTTAACATGTCTCTGCCCCAGTTTCCCCATCTATAATATGGAGATCATGACAATTCATAGCTTTGGGGGTTCTCGTGAGGATTAATTGAGTTAATTTATGTAAAGTATTGGAAAAAGTGCCTGGTATATAGTAAGTGCTCACATTGGCCATTAGTATGATTTTTATTACCAGCTGTTGTTGCTAGCTAGCTGGACTTTCCATGAATCTTTGAATCCCTGATTCTGGTGGTCAAAGATAAAAGGTTTTGAGGACCTAGGTTTCAAAAGATTTGGAGAGTGTAGGTTGTAAGATTTCAAGATTTTAAATATTTTTAGATTCCACTAATTTCCGATTCTGTGATTCAGTGGTTTCAAACATTTCCAGGTCCTAGAGTTTTACAGTTCTAAGACTCTTTCTGAGATGCCACAATGTGATGGGAAGAGCTATCAATTCTGATTCCTGGCTTCCGTTTTTCAAAGATTCTGAGATTCTAAGAGTCTATAATGTTGTCCAAAGAATTAAGACCCTAAAAGTCACTGATCCCAGGATTCGAGATTCCACAGGTCCAGTGACATTAGAGTCTACAGGTGTTAGCTTCTCAGACTTTGAGGTGCTCCCACCTCTTGCTCTTCAGGCCCGCTGCCCCCTAGCGGTGGGTATGTGTTTGCAAGACGCAGGGGAATGGGGTTCCCGCGGAGCTGATTCCTCAGCCTTTTGCTGCGCCCGACCTAGGCACAATGACAACAAGAGCTTCCTGGTGTGGGTGAACGAGGAGGACCACCTCCGAGTCATCTCCATGGAGAAGGGGGGCAACATGAAGCAGGTTTTCCGCCGCTTCTGCTTGGGGTTGCAGAAGGTGGGTGCCTGCCTCTCGCGTGACTCCACGTGACCACCCCAGCTGCCTTCCGGGGCCCCTCCCCTCGGAACCCGGCTCCTCCCTATACCCAAGCCACGCCCCTCAGCACCCACCCCACCCGCTTTCCAAGGCCCCGCCCTTTGAGAAACCGGCCCCACCCCTATGTTCAAGCCCCGCCCCTAAGAACCCGCCTTCCCGGCGTCCTCAAGCCCAGCCCCCTCAGAACCCTGCCACCACCTGTGCGGTCGGGCCCCTCCCCTCAGAATCTCGCGCCTCCAGGTCTTCCAGACCCGCCCCCTCAGAATCCTACCCCTACTGACATTCTCACACCCTGTCCCTCCGAGCCCTGTCCGGGTTGTCGGTGTATCTGGGGTCGCCCGCCGGCGCTGATCCAGGGTCCTCTCCCCCACCTCAGATTGAGGAGATCTTCAAGAAAGCCGGCCACCCCTTCATGTGGAACGAGCACCTGGGCTACGTGCTCACCTGCCCATCTAACCTGGGCACCGGGCTGCGTGGAGGCGTGCATGTGAAACTAGCGCACCTGAGCAAGCATCCCAAATTCGAGGAAGTCCTCACTCGTCTGCGCCTGCAGAAGCGGGGCACAGGTGCGGCATACACCCCCTCCTGCGGCTTCTGGGGCCGGCCCTTTGCGGCGGCTGAAGGGGAGGTGGGGCATCCCCACGAGCTCTGGGGGTCGGCAAGGGCTGCCCTTCTGTAGCTTCAGTTCCTTCCTCTGCAAATAGGCATCAGCACGCCTTATCTCAGATGAGTCAATATACCATCGTGGTTATATAATTAATATACACTGTGCATGTCCCTGGCCGCCTAGGGACCTCACTTTCCAATCTGTAAAGGGGAGGATGGTCAGGATTCGACCCCAGGCAGCCCGGCTCCAGAGCTCAACTCTGTTACCCACCGTGCTGGATGGTCGAGGGGTGAGGTACCTGAAGCCGGAGATGTGGGCCCGTGAATAGACAGACGCTTAGGAAACTGCGTGCACTTAACCTTTACACAGTAGGCACTCACTCAGTGCATGCGGCAGTCGCCGTTGGCACGGGGGTTGCGTCCCGGGCCCCGCTCCTGCATCTCTGCTCGCTCCTTAGCCCCGGCCTCCTGTTCCCGCAGGTGGCGTGGACACGGCCGCCGTGGGCTCAGTGTTCGACGTGTCCAACGCCGATAGGCTGGGCTCGTCGGAGGTAGAACAGGTGCAGCTGGTGGTGGATGGTGTGAAGCTCATGGTGGAGATGGAGAAGAAGCTGGAAAAGGGCCAGTCCATCGACGACATGATCCCCGCCCAGAAGTAGGCGCACTGCCCGCCCGCCGCCGACTGCTGGAGCCCCAGCCAAAGGGAGGACCCGGCCCACCGGAGGCCCGCCCTTCATCCTTTGCCCCGCCCCTTTCTCCCGGAGTCCCGCCTATAAAGGTTTAGTCTACCGGGGGCTCTATCCACCCTCCTTCGAGTTCCAGTTCCAACCAGAGTTCCAACCAATGGGCTCCATTCTCTGGGTTCCGGCCAATGAATAACCTCCCTTATGCTCTCCTCTCTTTTTCCCTGAGCTCCGCCCACCATCAGGCACTCTGGCTGATGGAGAGCACCCGGGCTCACCTGCGGCTCATGCTTTTTCTCCGCTCAAAGCAACAAATAAAAGCAATGGTGGCCTTAGCGTTGTGTGCGATAGTTATGGGGGGAGAGGAGGAAGAGGAGGAGGAAAGACTTTTGTAATTGGCTACTGTGGGACCTCGAAGCGGTTTGCCGTCTCTAGGCATGTCCTAGGGCTAGACATGCTTTATCCCATCTCTAAAATGAGGCAAAGTTAGGGTACAGAGTCTGATCCAAACATTACAAAGCTCTATGGGGAATCTGAGACCCGGAGAGGTGTGGTCCAGTGTCACACCGCCGAGCCTGGGCCCTTCCCAGCCTCGGCTCCCCATCACTCACGCTCAGATCTCAAACACAGGGTCCTCGCGAGGGAGAAACGGAAGCCAAAGAAAAATGTCTGAGACTTGAATCTGGCTGCCCGGCCTCCGGTTTGAGACCCCCCCCCCCCCATGCATCTCATCACTGTCTACTTCATTATGCGTTTCACTGGCCTCCTTCTGTGCGATCCGACTTCAGCCCTCTACAGCTGCTACCAGTGTTTCCAACTTTCCTTACTTCGCTCGAGAACCTGCCATGGCTCCCCACGTCGCCTAGAACGCTCTCGTATTAAGTGCGATTCTTCAAGGCCAAACAAATTCATACCATTTGCTGAAGGCTCATCCTTCTAGTTCTTTTCCCATGATTCCCCTGTATACTCTTTTGTTCCTTACACCCTGCAATTCCCACCTTAATGTCTGCCCAAGCTGTTTCCTCCTCCAGACTGGGGCTTGGGTCAGAGCATACCTGTGAAGTCTTTAAGGATAGGACTTTTGGAGAGCTTGGTCCCAGAAAAGAGCAGGAAGGGGCCTTGGGGTCGCGTGTGGGAGAAGCAGGTAATAGAAGTCAAGAAACATCTGAACATGTATTGGGTGTTGGCCACGTCAATCACTTCTACTTGACCCAATAGGCTGAGGCCTCCATTTGCTAGGGCATAGCACGTGGGCCCCTAAAGAGACGAAGGCCTCAGAAGAAAAGGTGAGGCAGAGTTAAGAAGACAGAGCCCCCAGGGACCTGGGGGAGGCACTTTTTCTAACCTTGTCACATAGGTAAAGGGCCCTTAGAGATCAAGAAATCTCTCCATTTTCCAGAAGGGAAACTGAGGGCCGGGGATGTCCGAGTTCCCAGAGAGATTACCAAAACAGAAAGGTTAGAAGAGACCCCAAAGGTCAAGGCGCGCAGGGCCTGTTAGACATGGGGATGCCCTTTACAATACTATCCCCCAATGAAGATCCCATCACTCATCCCAGCTCCACCCCTGAGGCCACACGGACCACACACACTCCAGCCAGCAAGGCCTGAGCCAGCCAAATCCAGAGGCCAGGCACTTAGCAGCTACCCTGCCTGTCCCGCCCATTTCGCCTCATAAGGCTGAGGTCCACCCCTTCTCTCCTCACCTTCTGTCCCGTCCTGACCTCCTCGCTACTCTTCTGACCCGATTCCTTCCCTCCCTTCACAGCACAAACCTGCCCCCGCCTCTCCCTTACAGCCTTGCCATGGCTCCCCAGTACCCTTGGCACAAAGCCCAGGCGCCTCTCCACAACCTTCAAGGCCCTGCCGGCACCTCCAGCCTCATCTCTCACAGTGACTCTATACTCACTCAAGTCATGTGTCATTTGCTGAAGGACCTGTATGCTTTCTTGCTTCCCAGCCATTGTACCTGCTGTTCCCTCTGCCTAGAATACATGACCCACACCCCGCCGTGTCTGGTTAGTTAGCTGCTCATCGTTCTCTCCGTCACAGCCAAGCTGTCCCTCCCAGGAAGCCCTCCCTGGCTAGGGCAGTTTCCCCCTTTGCACTCCTGCGGGCTCTGGACTCCCCCATACCAGCCCCGCTCACTCTGGATCACTGAGGACACGGCTGTCTCCTCCACTGGGCTGTGAGCTCCATGAGGGCAGGGCTGGGGCTGTTTTGGTCACCACTGTGTCCCCAGCACAGGGCTGGGCACAAAGGAAGCCCTCCGGGATTGAGGTTTCGTGACAGGGTCGGTTCCCCCTACACACACATTTTTCTACCCTCTCAACTGTAGAACAGGGGTAGCAATGGAATGGGGAGGAGTGGGTATGTTTGGGAGGGCCTGGCAGGAGACTTGACCTCACTGGGGAGGGGGGCAGGGCTCACAGGATGGTACCTGCTTCCCTCCTACCTACCACAAATGGTACCTGCCTCCCTCCCTCCCTCCCTCCCTCCCTCTCTCTCTCTCTGCCCAGAGTCCTATTCTGGCCTCACTCACGACAGGACTTTGGTTCTGCCCCAGAACCAGAATTTTTCAACACTGGCCACTCTTTAACCTTTACCACCCTGCATTTCTCATTTGACTTTCCTGTCAGCTCCATGAAGAATACAACAGTTGACCCTACTATGCTCTAAATGGGCAACTGAGGCAGTTTGACTAAGCCTCTTCCCCGCATGCAACCCTCCGTGGCTCCCCAGTGCCCTCGGATGAAAGCCCAGCTCCCTTTGGCCCACAAGGCCCTAGGTGAGGCAGCCCCACCCTTCTGCACTGGACAGCCCTCTACTGCTTAAGTCTATCATGCTTCCACTTCCCTTCTCCTACTCCTACTCTTGACTTTCCTTTGGGGAGCCCCTTCTAAGTCCAGTTCTAGGCACAGGCCACTCCAGAGTCACAGCAACTGGTCCAGGGACGATCGCATGATCTAAGATCAGCAGGCTTTCTGCTGCAGCAACTAAGCTGGAAGGATGAGAGCCTGGAACTGCTGGGGTCATCACTGCCATCAGGGAGTGCCTAATGCATGAAACTACTAGAATGAATCTCACACTGAAAAAAGCAGAGGTGAGCTTGCCTGCTGCCTAGATCCAGATGTACCCGAAGTCAGGCACCCCTGGCCTATGAGATGAGCAAACAGATACCTTTTTGCTTAAGTGTAGACGGATTATGAGTCCTAATACTGCATTTCTCTTGCTAATTCTCCACCCACCCCCAACATAGCAGCCACCCTGAAATTACCCACAGTTCTTTGAGCTATACCATGCACTTCCACTTCCAGGCTTGTGCCCAGGGCACACCCAATACCTGGTCAACTCCTACTCATCCTTCAAAGCCCAACTCCGGCACCAGTTCCTCTGGAGTGCCTTCCCCCAACTCCCTCACTTTCTCTTCTGTGGCCCCCAAAGCAATGGTTTCTCTAGTGTCTATCAGAACACCCCTCCCGCCCCGACAGACAGGGGCTCCCTGGGTCTCGTGTCCACACTGGGCCTGGCATGGAGTAGGCACCGGTCAATGACTGTTTATTGAATAAATGTACTGCTGGAGTAAGAAGTGGCTTAGAGTCCAGTATACCATGTGAGTGGGTATGTGAATGGATGAACGGGGGTCCGGTATAGGAACTGGGGCCTCGTGGATGAGGCCGAGTCCTGTCCTGCCCTCTTCCACCATCATCCTTGACCCTCACACCCCCACTACTCCCATTCTGCAGACGAGAAAACCCGAGGCTCAGAAAGGAGAAACCACTGACCCAGTCACACACCTCCTCTTCATCTCACTTGCAGGTGAGGGCAGGGAAGGAAGACCCCAGGGTCAGCGTGGGGGAGGGGGGACTTCCTAAGTTTATTGGGCGACAGGCTGCAGGTGAGGGGCTGACAGGAGGCGGGTGGGGCTGTTATAACTTAAAAACCGGAGGTGAGAGCGGCAGCTCCTCGGGAGGCCTCTGCAGAGGGGAGGGGGCGGGGTATTTACAAGGATTTGTACAAAGTGCCCCGCGCCAGCCTGGGGCAGGAAAGGGGGGTGCGAGCAGGAGGGGGTGGGGGGGGAGGAATCTGCCTCTCTGACCCCCACTCCCAACCCCACCCACCCCAGCTCTCCATCCAGTCTCTAGGCTCAGCAACTCTTCTTACCCCTGCCCAAGGCCTAATTCTTGAGCTGTTGGGGGGAATGGAAGTTTCCTGTTTCCCTTTCTGCCCCCCCTGCCCCCAAAGTTTCCTCAGGTACCCCGCGGCAGGGTGGGGGGGGGACAGGACGAGCTGGAGGCTCCAGGAAGGCGCCAGCTTCCCCCGTTAAGCCCCTTTGCTCTTCTCTCCTGCCCAGCGGCCCCAGAGAACAGCAGAGGGGACAATCTCTGCCCCCAGACCGATTTCAGGGAAACTGAAGTGATGACAAAGGGAGAATCCCCTCCTTGACCCCCTTTCTCTCCTGCCGAAGCGAAGTGGGAGAGGAAAAGAGGAGGGGACCCAGGGCCATGACGGCTCAGAGCTCGAGGTCATTGGAGATGCGGGTGACGAGGGTGCGGAAGGCCAGGGCAGTGCCCGCCACGCGGCGGAAGAGCACTCCTCGCAGGCCTGGCCGGGGCAGCTGGCAGACCTCCACTTCAAAGTGGGACAGGGGCTCGGGCCCGCCCGCACCCCCGTGCAGGCAGGCCAGCAGGAACGGCTGTGGCTGGCGGCAGCGGCAGCGGGCGGCCGCCGTGGCCTGGCGCAGAGCCGCCATCAGGGCCTCGGGCGGGCGCGAGCTGGTCAGCTTCACACTCCAGGGGAATCGGAGCAGCCGGGGGGCGGTTTCCGTTTGATCCCAAGGTAGATGGCAACTGAGGTGGGAAGATATTAGGGGTTAAAGATGGGGGAGAAGAGGAAGGTAACCCACTGTTCCCACTTTGGGACAGACTCCTAGGTATCTCCTCAAAACCTCTTTTACCCCAGTGACAGAGTATCAGCTGTACCTATAGCTATCAGCTGGAGACTACATTTCCCAGCCTCCCCTGCAGCCAGGTGTGGGCTTGTCTCCAAATTCCCGGATGTGCGTGGAAGCGATGGGTGCAACTCCACAGCACCCTTTTCAAAGGAAACTGCACGCCCTGGACTCTCCTGTCCCACCTCCTGTGAGGCTGCAGCGCGAGCTAGCCCGGGCCGTGAAGATGACGGGGCTCTAGGGGTGGGGATGTAAGAGCCCTGGGAACACACTGAATGGCCTCAGGAACAGAGTGGCCCTGCCAGCCTGGCCTGGACACAGGGTTTGTGTGTGAGAGAAGTTTACTCCTGTTTGTATTTTGGGGTCTCTTTGCTATAGCAGCTCAGCTTGTCTCCTAACTGATATATCCTTCTTCTGGTAATAATCATTTTCCCTTGAAGGACCAACAACTACCTTACTCTAGACTAGGGGTTCTCACCTGGGAGCAGTACTGTCCCCCAAGGGATATTAGGAAACTTCTGGGGGCTTTTTGACTGTTAAAATGTCTTGGGATGGGAGCAATGCCAGCATTTATTAGGTTGGGCAGGAGGTTCAGGAATGATACACATTCTGCAGTGTGTGAGAAGGCCCTGCCTAACAAAGAATCTTGCCTAAAATACAAAGAGTGTTCCCCTTGAGAGGCACTGCAGATCTAGTCTTTCTGGTTTAGGTGGGGCATGAACACAAGGGTGAACACATGACTCACTTCCGGTCAATGAGAGCATGCAACCCCCGTGGTCACTGTGATTGGTTCAAAGATGAGCATACCACTAAGTATGACCAATCAGAATACTCCACCCTTCTGGTCCCAGGCATGGGTTTAGGGATGGACATGTGACCCATTTCCAGCCAATGAGATTCGGTCCTGGGACTGCTGGAGCTGCTGGGGAGGCTCTTTATTTCCACTAGGGTTTCTACAATGGCCCAGAGCTGTTGGCAACCCTTGTGCCTCATTGGATGAGAGGGGAAAGGAGGTGTGGTGTCAACAGGGGGCGGAGTGGGTTAGAGATGGGAGAGGCTGAAGTTAAAGATGGTCAAGGGATAATGCTCAGGGATGGAGGTGGAAATGAGAGGAAATCAAGGGGGCGGGGTGGGTAACAGGAGCCAGCAGAGAAGGGAGGGTCATAGGGACATTTCAGGAAGTTGGCCTTGGAGGATGAGGATGAGGCTTGGACCCCATCTAAGGGTCTGGTGAGGTACTTACACAAGTGGGGTCTGAGACAGGCAAAATGGGAGGGGCTGGTGTGGCACTCAGGGGAGGCACACGCACTCACCTTGTGACCTCAGGTCCCCCGATTCTCTCAGGTTCGTCTGTGACCCTAGGGGAGGGGAGGGGGAAAGAGTGTCTAATCTGGACATAGGGGCCCCTCCCTCAACCCACTGGTTCCAGGACTCTGGGCAGCCCCTGCCTCAGCCCTGGTCCCCCCCTGCTGTATGGAGCTGGGCTGGAGAGGGCTGGGAGTCAGGATTTGATCTCCCTCTCCATGCCCAGAAGGGGAGCCCCGTCTGAAATGGTTAGTGCAGGTTGAAGGAAGGATACTGAAGGATTTGGAAGACAAAAGAGGGGGTGGGGTGGGCAGAGACACATACCTACATATAGAAGGACACACACACGGACACACACACACACACACACACACACACACACACACACACACACACACCTCCTTCAGGCTGTATTCAAATGAAACCTCCTTAGTGAGGCCTGCCCCATTTAAAACCGCATCCTCCCTTCTCCACACCCCTGACCCCCCCTTCCTTGCTTCCTTTTTCTCCTTAGTACTTGTTACTACCTGACAGTATATATATTTTACTTAGTTATTGTTTACTGTCTGGGTCCCCTAGTAGAATGTCCTGGGCAGGGATTTTATCCCTTTTGTTCACTTTACTCTGGGCCCACGATGGTGCCAGGCACACAGTAGACACTCAAAGAATAGTAATAGTAAATATTTATAAAGCATTTTCCGAGGCAAGATTTTAAGCTCAGTCCGCGCATCACCTCGCTTAGTGATATACCTCACCGCACGACAACCCTATGAGGAAGGTACGGTTATGACTATCCCCACTTCAGGGAAGGGGAAAGTAAGGCCCAGAGAAGTTAGGTCATTTGCTTAAGGGCACTCAGAAGAGCTCGGGTCTGAACCCCAAGAGCCTGGCTCCAGAGGCCAGACTATTGTTTATTAACTGAGTGAGGAAATGAACCACCAGAGCCCCTACCCGACTCCCAGCGCCCCCTCCCGCCAGGCCCGCACACAGGTCAGACATGCAGATAGAGAGGCAGAGCCAGTGAAAGCAGAGAGGGGGAGGGGACTTACTGATCTTGGATCCCTGGGGCAGAGAGGCGCCCGAAACACAGCGGTTAGAGTTCTGCCGTTTAGAGGGATCGAGGGTAACCCTGCAGCGTGAGGAGGGAGGCGAAGGGTGACGGAGGAAGAGGAGGAGACGTGGGGATACAGAGGCAGAGTAGAGCAGAAGACAGGTTAGGCCCCGTCAGCCCCCCTATCCCGCTCCCCAGACCCCACATCCCGTGGGGCTCACCTTCGGGTCAGTTTGGAGGTCAGCTTGGTGAAGAGGTTGGTGGTGGGGCGGGGCCGCCCAGTGGGCAGGGGTGCGGCCTCATGGGCCAGTGTGGGAGAGGCGGGGGGCCCATTCTGCACGCCCCCACCTGCCCCGCCCCCTGCCCGCCTGTCCCGGACCTGGCCACCGTGGAACGTGCTGCGGACGGTGGAGCCGCGTGCCAGGCGGCTCCGCTCCCCTGATGGGGGAGCCAGGCTGTGACTGGAGGGGGAGGCGGGGGGCACCCGTGGGGTCCCCGAGCTGTGGGCAGAGAGGTACAAGTCAGGGTGGGGCCTTGAGGCAGGCCAAGCCCCCAGCCCCCTGCTTCTCCACTCGTCATTCCTGAGATCAGAAACCTCTAGCAACCTGGCGCTCAGAGACAGGGCTGCTGTGTACATTGTGCAGGCTGTGCGCTGTGCAACCCTAGTATTGTCTTACCACCTCGTCTCAACTCCTAAGTCATCCCTCCTTCAAACTATCCTTTCTTTAAACTCTGCCCCCTCCCATCTGTCCCCTATCCCAATTCTCCTCTCTCCAAACTCGGCAATTGAATAGATTCAGATACATTTTTGGATGAATCCCTTGCCATTTGCCATCCAAACCTCAGGAACCAAACCAACTGTGCAAACACTTTGCTATTATTCAATCGCGGGAAAGGAATAGATGTGAACATCAAGGGGACCTACATTCATTATGAAAACGTTTCAACAGGTGAAAAGAAAGAGGAAGGCACCCTCTCCCTAACTCTCTCAAGATGCTGTGTGGGCAGAGGTGGCTCCACTAACCCAGGACCCTCCTCTAGGCCCTCTGAGGCTCCCAGTCCTGACAGCAGGAGCCAGACCTCCAATTTCTATCCTAGGGAGCCGGGACGAGCCTGGATCTCAAAGAGGGAGCCCTGATTGGCAGATACCACTACCTCTCTCCCAGAATCCATACACCTTGTTTTACTCTTAGTGACCAAATCCCTTAGAGTATGAACATTGCACATGGCTGCCCAGCCAGATACTACATTTCCCAGCCTCCCTTGCAGCTCGGGGTGGTCATGTGACCGTGCTCTGGCCAACAGAATATAAACAGAAGTGCTTTGTACCATTTCTGGGTCATGCCTCTAAAAAGAAAGCAGTTTGCACTCCACTTTCTTTCCACCCTACTTGCTGGTTGCGAAACAGTGGTAACTGGTGCAGTGGCCTCAGATCCAGAGCCGGAGCCTCGTGTTGAGATTGGTCCTGAATCCTTGGAGGACACTGCCTCCTACCTCTGGATGGCTGCATCACAGAGGACTAAACCTCCGTCTCATCCACTGCACTCTGGGGTCTTTTCATTCCTGAATCTATAATCTAACTATACACTATCTCTCGGCCAGAACTGGGAGGCCATATGTTATAGTGATTACAAGTACAGATTCTGGAGTCAGTCTGGAATCTTTGCTCCTTGACTTACCAGCTGTGTGGCCTTGGACAAGTTACTTAAGCTATCTATGCCTCATTTCCTCAGCTGTAAAATGGAGATACCAGGATCGACCTCATAGAATTGTTAGGGGCATTCAACTAGCTAATGTACAGAGGCCTGGCACATGGTTACTGCTTGAAACATGTTGGCTGTTCTTACTTTTATTTAACAACCACAAAGAAGCTCGTACTCATCAAATGCCTTCTGTGTCTCAGACCCTGTGCCAGGTACAGGGACACACCTGATCTCCACTGGACCCCTCTAATAGGGTCTGGAGGCAGAGAACATCAGCCCCATCTTACACAGGAGGAAATGGAGGCTCAGACACCTGCCGAAGAGCTAAGAGGCAAGATTCAAACTCAGAGCTGAGGAGTCACAGAATCACTGCCCTCAACCACTCCATTACCTTGCCCCCCCCAAAGAGTAACACCTGCATCTGTTTATCAGGTGCTTCCCAGAGGGCACCTCGGCGTCATGCCTGCCAGTCCTGGTGGGCGGCAGTGTCATTATCCTGAAGCCTGCCCCACTCCCAGACTTGAACTGTGATGTGAACCAATTCATTCCCTTTTTATGCTCCAGCCAGTCTGTGCTGGTTTCCCTCACATGCCAGCTGAAAGAGACCGAACAGACTCAGGCAAAGAAGTTTGAAACCCAGCCAACCAGAGGATGTTGAAGCTGTGACAATCTGGGGCTTCTCTCCAGCTCTAAAAATGGATCATTCAAAAAAAAAAAAAAAAGAATCAACTCAGGTTCCCAAGGCTCGTAGGCAGAGAATGGGGCAGACTGCTTTCCTGGTGCTGATGACTAATTAATTAAGGGTGGAGGATTTTCAGGGGAGTCTGGGAGAGGGAGGACGTGGGTAGATTCTGCCAAGGGAAGGGCAGACACAGACTCCCCAGTCCCCATGGTACCCCCTCCCCGCATCTATCATCTGAGATCAAGGGGGCCCTGCTCACCTACACCCCACTGCCCCCTCCCTGTTGCTGCCCTCCCTCCATACCTGTTTTCTTTGCCATTTGGCAACAGGGATGGGCGCTCAGCCCCCGGGCGTTCTGTGCAAACGTAGGTGTTTCTGCGGGTCATCATGCTGGGGGGGAGGTTGTTCTGCAGGAGACAAGGCCGGGAGGAGAGTGAGGGAGCAAAGGGACACCCCTTAATCCCCCTTTACCCTCTATGGCCTCCCTCATTAGGAACGAGGCAGGGAGGACTTCCCTGGCAGTCCAGTGGTTAAGACTCCGTGCTCCCAATGCAGGGGGCCCGGGTTCGATCCCTGGTCAGGGAACTAAGATTGCGCATGCTGCAAGGCGCAGCCCAAAAATAATAATAATAAAGAAATAAATAAAAATAAAAGGAATGAGGCAGGGCCTGTGTGTGAACTGAAAGTGAGTAGGTGGTTTATTGTACTTTGGCTAAAGACATGAAGGGTTAGTGGGCCATCCCAGCAATGTAGGCTGAGAGTCATAGAAGGCCTTGGAGCTGGGAGGAGAGAAGGTCAGGGAAGGGTCCCAGGGGCAGCCTCACCCCCCTCTCCTCTCCCAGCTCTCCCCTACCTCTAGCCACGTTAAACTTTGAAAAACATACTTATTCATGCCGTGCTGTCTCTCCTCATAAAGGCCTTTGCACGTGCTGTCTTATCTGCTTGGTTATGCCTCCTGTCTTTCCCTCTGACTCACTCTTAGGTATCTTTCAGGTGTCAGTTCATCATATATCCGTGCCCTGGCCCCAGGCTGAGTCAGCTGCACTCCCTGCTACAGCCTTGATCACTCTGATTGACCACATCTGTGGTCCCCAGCCCCTACTGCACGGAGCTCTCTGAGGACAGAAATGGCATATCAGGATTCTGTTGCCTCACAAAATGTGTTGGAAAGCGATCCCTCTTTCTCCCCTCTGGAAGTCTGCCTAAGTTGGGTATTATTCCTTCTTTCAGTGTGTGGAAGACTTCCACCAGCTTAAAGCCATCTGGGTCTGGAGTTTTCTTTATGGGAAGATGTTGAGACTGTTCAGGTTTTCTATTTCTTCTCGTGTCAGTTTTGGTTAACTGTGTTTTTAAAGACATTTGTCCATTTTGTCTAAGTTGTCAAATTTATTGGCATAGAGTAGTTCCTAATGCCATCTTACTACCTTTTTATGTTAGAACAAAGTTCCCTTTTTCACTTCTGATAGTGGTAATTTTGTGTTTGCTGTATTTTTTCTTTTATTTTTTTTAATTGAAGTATAGTTGATTTACAATGTCATGTACTGTCTTTTTTATTAATTAGTCTTGCTAGGGGTCCATTGATTTTATTAATCTTTTCAAAGAATCAGACTTTGGCTTGTTGATTTTCTCTAGGGTACATCTGTTTTCTCCTTTATTGATTTCTTTTCTTCTCTTTATCATTTTCTTCCTTCTACTGCTTTTCTGGGTGCCCAGGTCGGGGGGTAATTTGCTGTTCCTTTTCTACTTTCTTAAAGTGTGGGTTTATTTCAACAATTACAACAGTTCTCATTCACTGAGTGCTTCCTGAGCCAGACACTGTGTGAAGACTGTACAAGATCCTCCCAACAACCCACGTTCTTTGATGAGCTCATTTTCACAGGGTGGAACAGTGAAGCTCAGAGAGGGGAAGTTACTTGCTCAAGGTCACACAGCTCATCAGTGTAATTCAAACTCTGGTCTATGTAGCTTCAGCGTCCTGACCACCTTCCTGTAACTTGTCTCCACCCTTGTCTCTGATGAGGAGGATATTTTGGTTCCCTTAGCTTGTATTATATTATGCTAAGGAGCTGTAGAAGCAACAAAGCTGAACGCTACATTCCCCAGAAACTCCTCTGCAGCCCAGGTTCTGGATATGAATGGGTTCTGCCAATCTTTGCACTCATGATCTGGAAGGTGGAAAAGGGGTGGCAGCCACTTTCTTGCCCCCTTTGACTTGGGCTCACACAGGCAAATCCGTGAGATGAGGGTCTTTGCTTCAGCAGGGCACCAGTGCCGGTTCTCCAGACTTCTGGGCAGCAGAGACTCTTCTTCTGGAGAATGAAGTTTCTGAGTCTTGCATTGCAGCCATGACTGTATGTTCTTGAATTCAACAGAGCTAGAGGTGGCCTCAGAGGCGGCAGCTCCCTTGGTGGGTCAATTCTGCTGTGGCAATATGTCATTCTTGTAGGTCTTGTCTATTGCCTGCCCCTCCAGCCCTTCCTACAATTGTGTAAGCACCACACCTAATTCCCCGTATTAATTCCTTCCCGTCGAAAGCACAGAGTACTTCTTTCTGACACTGAATCCTAATTTATACACTAGAATCAAGTACAAGCTTAGGCAGAGAGAGCACTCAATAAATGTCTGTTGAGTGAACGACTGAATGGATAAAACAAAGAGTCCCACGTGGTGGTCTGGGGAACAGGATGGGAAACGGCAGAGTCTGAAAAATGTGACCCAGGTGGCATCGATAGGCTGGGCCACAGATGGTGGCACCCCTGGTCCCATCCCCCAGCCCCTCCACTCACAGGGGTGCTCGTACTGTCCTTCCGCCGCTCTGGGATCTCTGCCTTGTTGGGGTTGTGGGCGCTGCTGACCATGGGGCTGGAGGGGGGCAGCCCTCGGCTCCCGCTCCCCGCGGCACTGCAGCTCGCCTTCCGGCCTGGCAGGCGCTCCTCCTTCAGCTCCGCCTCCCCTGTGCTGGTTGGGCTGCGCTTGGGGTGCAGGGGTGCAGGGGATGGGCCACCTGGTAGAGGGAGGGGACAGTTTAGGGTTGGCGTCACCTGGAAAAGCCAAAACATACTCCAGATGATCCTTAGAACCTTAGAATTCCTCACATAGGCTACAACCTTTGCATGGGCCATTCTGATAATACCTAAGTGACAACATATATACTGACCCAGAAGCTCCACATAAATGACATGACACACATACAGGTCATTCACTGCATCCTTCTTTTTTTTTTTTCAGGCCAAAAGATTGGGAACAGGCTAAATGCCCCTTAATATGGGGATAACTAAGTAAGTCAAGATATTGTCACACAATGGAATACTATGCAACTATACAAAATGTTCCAATACAGAAAGATCTTCAAGATAGATTGTGAGGTAGAAAAGGCAAGGCAAGGTATGAGGTCTACAGTGGGCTATCATGTGTATAAAAAGGGGGAAAAGGGCTTCCCTGGTGGCGCAGTGGTTGGGAGTCCGCCTGCCGATGCAGGGGACGTGGGTTCGTGCCCTGGTCTGGGAAGATCCCACATGCCGCGGAGCGGCTGGGCCCGTGAGCCATGGCCGCTGAGCCTGCACATCTGGAGCCTGTGCTCCGCAATGGGAGAGGCCGCAGCAGTGAGAGGCCTGCGTACCGCAAAAAAAAAAAAAAAAAAAAAGGGGGGAGAAGTGTTTAACTATATCTATTTATCTATACTTGTTTATAAATGAATGTTGCCCAAAGGCTATCATTTCTATTAAAAGGGGGGAATATATCTTTATAGTATATTAATATATTAATATTGTATTTATCCATCTTTATGCATTTAAAAAGTTTTCTCTTTCTCCTTCTTTTCACATCTTTCTCTTTATATATTTATATATGAATGAAACTTCTCTGAAAGAATTGATATAAAACCGGTAACGGTGGCTGTGCCTCCGAGGAAGACTGGGGGCTGCAAGATACGTGTAGGACAAAGACTTTTTTACCATCTACCCTTCCTGCGCTATCAAGTTTTGAAGGATGTGAGTGTAACAGTTTCAAAAACAAACCAAAACAAATTTTGTTCTTTAGAACATCTTGCGAATTTACAGTTTTAGAACCCGGGGGTTAAACTTGTTCTAGAACTTCAGAGAGTCAGAACTTCTGCATGTTAAATCCTCAGGAAACTTAATGCGCAAAAGTCCCAGAACCATAACAAGCTCTACAACGATGGACACAGGACACTCATAAACCATCTTCTATCCTGAGAACCCCAGAACCCAGAAGGCCTCCATGTGGGTTATTTTTAAAGGTTACCATGTTCGAACCGTAGGATGTTGGAGTCACAAGCTTCTTAGGGACTCTCTGGGCCAATCTCGCTATTTTATAGGTGGGGAAAAGGAGATCCAGGGGAGGGGAACGGCTTGACCATCCAGAACAAAGCAGGTTCTGCTCAGGACTGATGCTAAGCTTCCCTGACTCCCCTCTCCCTGTACTAGTGCCCGTCCCAGAGTAAAGAATTTCACCCCTAGAGAGAAGTAGGGCTGCAAAAATAACGGAAAGTTGGAAATCACCTTGGCAGTTCCTGAACTGTTAAACGTAGAGTTACCATATGACTCAGCAATTCCACTCCTAGGTACTTGCCCAAGAGAAATGAAAACATACATCTACACAAAAACTTGTACATGAATGTACACAGCAATGCTAGTCACAGTAACCAGAGGTGGAAACAACCCAAATGACCCTCAGTTGATGAATGGATAAACAAAATATGGTATATCCATGCAATGGAACATCATTCGGCCATAAAAAGAAATGAAGCACTGATACTGCTACGATACAGATGAACCTTGAAAACATGATGCTAAGTGAAAGAATCCAGTCACAAAAGGTCACATACTGTATGATTCCATTTTCTATGAAATGTCCAGACTAGGAAAATCTACAGAGATAGTAAATAGACTAGTAGTTGTCAGGGGCTGGAGGTTGGGCTGGATGGGAGATTTGAAATAGATGAATAAGGGTTATGGAGTTTCTTTATGGGGTACTGACAATGTTCTAAAGTTGACTGTGGTGAAGGATACACAAATCTGTGACTATACTAACGCCACTGAACTGCACACTTTCAATGTATGTGAACTATATCTCAATAAAGCTGTTGAAAAATAGTGGGGATGATTAACATTTGATGAGGGTATAGGCAAGAGACCTCTTGGAAGTTCCCACGTCTCATTTGTGGTGGTAGTGGTGGTGGGTCTATTGTCTGCAGGGGATGAGATATATGTTAGTTGCAGAATGTGGGATACAATCAGGTGTCTGCCCACTCCCTTCCCACTAGTACGTAAGGAGGAGAGGCCAGAGGGCAGGCTCTCAGCAGCCATTTTGTACAATGTGTCATCCTGTGTCCTAGTCAGGTGGATTGATCCCAACTGGACCCTGATATCAAGTGGACCAGAGAGATTCCAGCTATTATTTGAGCTGGCCTCTAAAACCGAGTTGTAAGGAGTTAAGAGACTGGGAAAAAGATAAAGCAGGATATGTAAGAAAGAAAGGAAAAAACAGACGAGCAGAGAAGAAGCAAGACACAGAGTGTCTGCTCTGGGTCTGGCTGCTTTTCCAGTTTCTAACCCCTTACTGAGCCTGACTGCCTCCAAATTTCACGCAGTGTCCCTGCCCCTTTATAAGGCACTCCTCCCTTCGCTGCAGTTGGCGCGAGCAGGTTTCTGCCGCTTGCCAGCCAGAGAGCCCTGACGTAACGCAGGTCCGAGGCCCTGGGACCAGGGAGGGCGCGTGGGGGTGTGGGGCCGTCACTCACAGAAGTCGCTGTGCCTGCGCTGGCGGTGGTAGGTGGACGAGGAGCTCCGCTGCCCTTTGCTGTGGCTGGTGCCTTTACTGGAGCTTGTTCCATTGGTGGTGTCGCTGGGCGCCCGCACCCGTGCCAGGGCCAGCCCCGGGGTGCCCCGGTCCCCACCCTCCTGCAGGAAGATGACAGATGAGGAACCTCAGCCCCTGTCCCCTCTGCCCCAGAAGTCCCCCCACCCCGGGCATCGCGCATCCCAAATGTCCCTGACGCCTTCTGACCTCAGTCTTCCTGCCCAGCAGGAGGTAGGTGGCGGTCACTTCGTTGTACTTCTGGCTGGTCAAGGCCTCTTTGATTTCTTCCCGCGTGTAGCCCATACCCACCATCACCTCTGGGAGAGGGGGATGGAGAGGAGGTTCAGTCTCCCCAGATCCTTCCCTTCCACTCGTTTCTGCATCACAGAATGCCTGCGCTTTGGCTTGTCCAGTATCCATTCCTCCTTCTGCCAGCAGCACCCTGATTTTCCTTGGAAGAACATTTCTTCCCAGCTCAGATCACCTGGCTGACTCCTGCCTGCTCCAAGCCCCAAGGGCAGGCATATAACTCAGGTCTGGACCATCAGAGTGTCCCATCCCCAAGGCCATACTGATTGGTTCAGGTTGGGCAGATGACCCAGGTATGGCCAATCAGAATGCTCCATACCCAGAGCCACAGTGATTGGTTAGGGTGGACATATGACCCAGTTCTGGCCAATAAAAGTGTCCCATCCCCAGGGTCAAATTGACTGGTTCAGGGGTAGTCAATGGGCACCACCCTAGGGCTTCTATTGGAACATTAGGAAAGTGGCTTCTCTTCCGGATGGGGTGTCCAGGCCACTAGGATATGCTGCTGTCAGCTTGCTCCTGGCGGGGAGAGCTGCCTGGGAAAGAAGCCACCACTGAGAAGATCCCTAACAACTGTCTCTGAGCACCTGGATCCAGCTGTGCCTGAAGGCTGATATACCCTGGCCTTTTCAGTTATGTGAATGAATAACACCACTATTAGGTTAAAACACATGAAATTGCTGGTATTAACAATTTTTGAGCTATTACAATGGCAATTTCACATGGTTCAACCTATTACTATTATCTGGTTTAAGCCAGAATGGCTTGGGTTTTCTGTTACTTGCAACCAGGAAGTCCTGATTAATACAGTCAGATCTGATGGTGGCCTTGGTTTCCTCAGCTGTAGAATGAAGGTTACTGGATGGTTCCTAAGGGGCTCTTCCAGGGCTAATGCTTTTGGGGTCAAATGTTCGAGGGCTCCAGGCTGAAGGAATTGGGACCAAATGGGTGGAGGGTGAGGCACGTGCCAAGGTGGGAGTTTTTCTCAAACATGCAGATTACTGATGGCTTTGACCAAACTCTTCTGGAAGTGACTGTGATTTCCTGTGTCTTAATAGTCAAAGCCAACACAAAAGCACTTATTACATGCCCGATGTAAGTGCTTTATATAAATTCATTCATTGAATATTCATAACAAACTTATGAGATAGGCCCTCTGATTATCCCGTTTTATAGATGAAAAAACAGAAGCACAGAGAGGGGAAGCCACTGGCCCTGGGTCACCCAGCTAGAAAGTAGCGGTGCAGGGACTGGAGCCCAGACTTCTCTGCTCTCCCCAATTGCCTTGCAAACTTCTGTGATGCACTAACCAAAGGGGTAGGTGCTGGGAAGCTCCTACCCCTGGCTCTGGGGCCTATGGCTCTGCTCTCCCTGACCCTCACCGATTCGCTTGGTGTCCCCGAAGTCCTCCTCGGGCTCTGTGTATGGCTTCAACTCCTCACCCTCATAGCCGATGTTGATCCATTTGTCTTTCATGATTTGCTACAGGAATCGGGAGCAGGACAGGGAAGGGGAAAGAGAGATGTCAGAAGGAACTGGGAAAAATATAGCTTCCCACCTCCCACGCAGGCCCCCGAATGGGGTTCCTGCCCTGCCCCGCCCCCACCTCCAAGGCCTAGCACCCCAGAATCAAGAGCTTCCTGAGAGCTAGCACCTCCTCGCCCTATCCCTCACCCACCCAGCTGAAGCCTCCTGAAGCCACCCTTCCTCCTCCACATCATCTGGGTCCCTGGCACCCTGTGATCATTCTAGCAGCTCATTAGCTAATTACTGGCATGTCGGGGAGTGGGCGAGGCTGTCTGGGGGGCGGTGTCAGGACGGGCCTGGGAGCCTTTTCCTGGGCTGCCTGTCTCCCCTCACCGTCCAGCAGCGGGTCGGGCACGGGAGAGGGAGGAATAGTGTCAGTCAAGGAGGCTTCAGTGGGAGGGGTGCGGGGCTGGAGGCTTAGCTTACCTCGAGAGTACAGCGTTTCGCTGGGTTCAGCACCAAAAATCTCCGCAGGATGCTCTCACAGTCTGTTGACATGTAGAAAGGGACCCGGTACTTCCCTCTGAGGACTCGCTCTCGCAGCTCCTGGGGGGATGGGGTTACTGGGGGAGGGGTCCGCCCCGCCTCCCCACCCGTTTTCATTACACACACACACACACACGCACACGCACACGCACACGCACACACACACACACACCTTTCTCCCAATCCCCCAACAAAAGTGATAGGAGCTCCAAGTCCCAGCCCTGATGCAGTGGGAAAAACCCCACCACTTTTGCCGACCTCAGTTCCAATCTGTAAAACGGGAACGTTGTCATAGATGCAGCAGTTTTCAAAAAAGTTTTTTTAAAAAGTGATATAACTTTTCACTCTGAGTTAATCTTACAGAGAGGGTGAGTTCTATAAGCCAGATAAGAGGGGAGGTGGGTCGGTGAGTCAGCCTCTGGGGCCTTAGTTTCCGTATCTGTAAACAGGGATCACAGCACTCACTCCCCAGGCCGGGGTAGGAGTGAGCCTGTAGGAGTAAATGCCTAGCACGAGTCATGTCCAGAGCAAGTACCTTTTTTTTTTTTTTTTTTGACCGTACCTCATGGATTGTGGTGTTCCAGCACCAGGGATCGAACCTGGACCCTCGGCAGTGAAAGCGCGGAGTCCTAACCACTGGACCGCCAGGGATTCCGCAAGTGTTTTTTTAAAATTAATTAAGTTTTGGCTGCATTGGGTCTTCGTTGCTGCGGGCGGGCTTTCTCTGGTTGCGGCGAGTGGGGGCTACTCTTCGTTGCAGTGCATGGGCTTCTCATTGCGGTGGCCTCTGTTGCAGAGCACGGGCTCTAGGCGTGCGGGCCTCAGCAGTTGTGGCACGTGGGCTCAGCAGTTGTGGCTCACAGGCTCTAGAGCGCAGGCTCAGTAGTTGTGGCACACGGGCTTAGTTGCTCTGTGGCATGTGGGATCCTCCCGGACCAGGGCACGAACCCGCGTCCCCTGCATTGGCAGGCGGAGTCCCAACCACTGCGCCACCAGGGAAGTACCCGCAAGTGCTTTTTTAATACTAGGTTTACAAAAGGGGAGGAGAGAGGGGCATCCTGCCCCCCATCCCCCATGGCTTTCCAAAAAGCTATGAGGCCCTGGCAGTTTCAAAGAATGAGCACTGATTTATATGCTGACTTTTTTTTTTTAAGGGCCTTTTAGGAGGGCCCTGCCAAGGTTATGAGAGAAAACATAAGTCCCACGCTCCATGGCATGGCAGTAGGGAGAGCCCCTTCCATCCTGAATAAAGAACGGAGGTAGACAGAAAATGGACGGTAGGGTGAATGGGGCAAGGGGCCTCTTGGGGTGGAGCCCTCTGCCGGGGCCTGGGCTGGGAGCTCCCTCCGGGGGCCTTCTCCTAAAGAGCTGGATGCGGCCTGTGCCTGGGGAGCCTGCAGATCATCACGGCCTGAAGGGTCGTGAATATTTCATAGTAATGAGGATCGCTTTCAGAGCACTCACCCGGCGCTGGGCATCGTTCTCAGCGCTTTACACATATGACATCTGTGTTCACAAGGATGCTGTGAAGCAGGGTTAGGACGCCCCGTTTTCCAGACAAGGAAACTGAGGCCCAGAGAGGTTAAGTCACTTGCTCTGGGACTGTGCAGCCAGGAAGTGGCAGGGCCAGGGTCCAAAGCCAGGCAGTCAAGGCCCGGAGCCTGTGCTGCTGTGTAACCACCACTCCACGCCGCCTCTGTCACGTGATGGTGAGAAGTAGCCATCAGGCCACGGACACCACCACCAGGGCAGCTCCCGAGCGTGACACCCTGGGCAGATGCCAGGTCCCTGTGAAGGGCTTCACACACCCAGTCTGGCTGTAACTGTCCCCATCTTACAGGTGGGGAAACGGAGGTTCAGAAAGGGACTTGTTCAATGTCACTCAGCAAGGAAATGACAGAGCAGGGATCTGCCCCCAACTGCATGTCTCCTTCACCCAGCAAGGCTTGGGGTGCCTGGTGGGGAAACTGGGACAACAGGAGGTGGCAAGGGCCTGGGGCAGGTGAGAGGCAGGTCTGGCCCCTTGGAAAGTTCTCTTGGCTTCATGCGTGGGGCTCAGAAAGATTATTCTGTGATCTCAGCAAGTCCTCGAGTTGCTGCTGTGAGGTTCGTACCCTAGGGTCCTCACTGAACCGAGGTGGAGATGGCCTCGGCGGAGTTGGCTGCTTCGCCGATGCCACTGTGACGAAGGGGTCCTCGTCCTCATCACTCAGGGTTCTGCTGGCCTGTCCTCGGCAATGACCTCCCTGATCCCCTGACGGCTCCTCACGGCCACATCAAGCAGCCTGAGCACTCCCGCTGAGGAATTCCCCCCCGAAATGCACCACCTGGATCCAAGCGTGAGGACACACTGTGCAGCCCGGACTGAGGGAGGTTCTTTCTGCAAGATGACTGGCCTGAACTCATCACTGCCGTGCCATGGAACACAAAGAACGGTGGAGGGACTGTTCCAGATGAAAGGAGACTAGAGACAGGACAACAGGACGCCATGAGGGCGCCTGAGCGGATGTTGGAGCCGAAGACACGGTGGCCAAGGATATTCTCGGGATGACTGATGCAACCCGAGCATGGGCCGTGGGCTAGAGGCCGGGAACACAACAGCGCTGGATTTCCCGAGCGTGATCGTGGATGGGGAAAGGCCGCGTCTCATGAGATCCCTATTGTATGCAGCCTTTAGGGATGAAGGCGCATTGTGTCTGCAACTGATTCCCATGTGTTCCATCAGTAACGGTGATGACAGCGGTACCACGAGCATATATAGACGCTCACGTGGCACACGTGGCCGCAGGCAACCGGAGCATCTCCTGAAAGGTACCCACCTGTCCCCGGTTCTAGGCTGACAACTTCTCTGTTGACCGGCAATGTTTCAGAATAAAAAGTTCAAAGGGAAAAAAAAAAAATCCGCCCCAACACTACAACTCAGCCCACGCTTCCCACCCCTTCCACAGAACGGGCCAGCATCTAGCGTGCTATATATTTTGCTTATTATTTTATTTTCTGCCTGGCTCTGCTGCAAGAATGTCGGTCCACGAGAGCAGCGTTCTTTGTTTGTTTAAGTGCACCATTCAATGGCTTTCAGTATATTCACCGAGTTGTTGCAACCATCACCAGAATCCGTTTTAGAACATGGTCATCGACCCCCAGAAGAAACTCTGTAGCCCAACCCCCGCTCCTCCCTAGTCTTAGGCAACCACCGATCTGCCTTCTGTCTCTACGGGTTTGCCTATTCCGGACATTTCATAGAAGGGGAACCCACAGCGGGTGGTCTTTTGTGACCAGCTTTTCCCACTTAGCGTGTTTTCAAGGATCGCCTGGGGAGCAGCATGTGTGAAGGCAGGGGTTTCTGTCTCTTTTGTTCACCCTGTGTCAGCAAAACTTAAAACAGAGCCTGACCCGTGGACGGTAAGCAATAACTATGTACTGAGTGAATGAGTGAGTGAGCGGGATTTGAACCCAAGGCTGCTGGCGGCCAAGCCCACACCCTGAACCCCGACACAGCCTGGTCCACTTGGGCTGGCCGTGAGGCTGTGGGGACCTGGGTCCTACCTGACCCCCATCATGCCCTGTGACCTCGGCCCCACCCCTCCAGCCCTCTGCAGAAGAGGTGTTTAGGGGCCCGACCGTGAGGGCCAGAGAGACCCTCCCCGGGGGAGTCACAGCCCCCGTGCCAGCCCCGCCCAGCACCTTGAGGTTGTGCCCGTCGAAGGGCAGGGAGCCGCTGACGAGGGTGTACAGGATGACGCCGAGGCTCCAGATGTCCACCTCCGGCCCGTCGTACTTCTTGCCCTGGAACAGCTCCGGGGCGGCGTACGGGGGGCTCCCGCAGAACGTGTCCAGCTTCGAGCCCAGCGTGAACTCATTGCTGAAGCCAAAGTCGGCGATCTTGATGTTGGCCTCGGCGTCCAGCAAGAGGTTCTCGGCCTGCGAGGCAAGGAGAGGGCAGACGGTGGACGTGTGCGGCGCCAGAGCCAGCTGACCTGGTCTGACTGTGGCCCTGTCCCTTATTCTCTGTGTGACCTTGGGCAGTGACTTTACCTCTCTGGGCCTAGTTTCCTCATCCATAAGATGGGGATAAACATAGTCCCCACCTCACAAGGACGTTTGAGAATTAAGTGAATTATTCCGCGAAAAGTCCTCGAACGATTATTTCATGCCGAGTAAGTGCTATGTAACGTTAGTTCTATTATCCCGTGTGGCCTGCAGAGCTGGAAGTCCTCAGGCAACCTCCTGCCCTTCGCAGAGCCTCAGTTCACCCAGCAGAAAAAAAATGAGGACGGATCGCTCAAGACTTACAAAAATGAAAACGATCATTTTACATAATATTTATTGTGCACCTACTGTGCGCCGGGCTTTTAGACTATCATTTTTAAGAGTGGCTACATACAGTGGGGTTAAAGTACAGATTCCGGAAGAATCCTAGCTTCAAATCCCAGCTCCACCACTCAGTCACCGTGTGACTTTGGGTGGATTACCGGCTCTCTCTGTGCCTCAGTTTCCGATGTGTAAACCGAAGGGTCATCGTAGCACCTGCCCCACGGGCGGATGCAGGGTTAACTGGAAAGTGCTTACCACGTGGGACAGAGTCAGCACTCAGGAAATACTTTGTACCGTTATAAGGTTTTGTCTATTTTTGGCGGCACGTGTTTGTTATTTGCCATTTCATGGGGGAGGGAACTGAGGCTCAGGGAGGCCGCCTCATGCCCACAGCATGAAAGTGGAAGAGCTGGAATCCGAGAGAGGCCTGCCATCTCCACAGCCCGAGCGTGGAAGGAGCCTCCGGCATCCCGCCTCTTCCAGCTTGCTGTTGACTACAAACTGATGCATGAAGCCACCCTTCAGACTGCTGAGCATGCCTCGCCCCTCCCAACCACTGCCCTTCCCTGGCCCAGCATCTCTGGCTTCCTCCCGGTCTCCCTACTTCCTGGTGTATTTCAGTACCACCCTTCCCCACCTCTGGCCCAGCGAAGGGCTAGAACCCACACAGACACACACTTCAGAGGGATCTTCCCCAAACCTCAATCTACTGGCATCTCTGTCTTGCTCAGTGGTGACACTCCCCCTCGCGGCATTTGAGGCTCCGCAGTTCAGCCCCAACCTCACTTCTGGGCTGGTCCCCGTGGTTGGTCCCCCTGAAGACTGTATCCCCAAATCCCCTTTCAGCCACTTCCAGGACCTTCCACCAGGGAGCGTGCCTCCTCCAGGTTGTTCACCATGGATTCCCCCCCACCCCATCCCGCCCCCACCGCCGCTGCAGGACAAACTCCCAAGCCTCCAAGGTGCCTCCTCAGGGGGCTGTGTGGGGACATCAGGGCAGTACAGAGAGAGGGAGTGCTTCAAAACGTCTACAGCAATTTGACAGTGGAATTATATGATTTTTGAATCTATTAATAATCATCTTAAAAATCGGGCTTGTATTTTGCACATCTTTCTTTTCCTTTCATTTTTATTATACTTTACCAAAGTACCTGTCCACAGTGGACTGGGCATTGCAAATACTCAAACAAACCTGGTCCTTTGCTACAGAAACCTTGAGAAGCACTTCCTTAAGTACTTAGACCAGGGCCTGGGACACAGTAGATGCTCAAGAAATCACGGTGAAGACAACAGACAGCTTGATTCGCACCAGACAAACGTTTCCCTCGCTGGTCTAGGACGGGAAGTCCTGAGACAGGAGGTTCTCTCTGGGGGGGGCTGTGGAGCAGGGGCCCTGGGACAAGGAGCTGCCCCTGCTCAGCTCGGCCGGGCAGTGGGGGTAGGGCAGGGGGAGGCCCTGCTAAGTCCCTTCCCCGAGGGGCACTAGCCCTCCCAAAGGTCCTTCTCAAGTTCGAAGATGCCTGTGATTCTAAGACCCTGGAGGCTGTGTGACTCTGGGGCTCTAAGATCTCAATTCTTGAAGTTTCCTGAATATTCTGCAGTCTCCCGGAGGCTCGGGGAGTGACTAAGTCTTTATTGCATTCCAGTGACCTTGTCCGGGAGGCATGTAACAGTCTGAGGCTGTTCCGGGGACACTTTGTTTCTTTTCCCTTTGTTCACTCCTCCTGTCCCCATCCCCCACCTGCTCCCCCATCAGCTGGCCTTGTTTTTGCCACAAAAGCTTGGGAAAAAGTCAAGGGGCTCTGGATGCTGAGGGAGGAGCACGAAGACAAAAGGAAGGAGAACATGGTGGAGGGTACAGGGCACCCCAGGGGATGGGGGGGGCAGTGCTGGGGACAAGCAGGGGTCTGTGGGCTGAGCTGGGAGGCTCACCTTCAGGTCCCTGTGTACAATGTTTTTCTGGTGACAGTAGTGCACAGCCGATACAATCTGGAGGGGAGGGGAGAGGAGAGGAGGGGAGGTCAGTTACTTATGGCTCCCAAACCCCTCGGCCTCCCTCAGAGACCCCATGAACCCGCCCCTCAACTGAGCTCTGGACGCCGGGCCTCCCCAAGCACAGGCTGTGATGCTGGTGCCCCTCCCCACCCCCCAATTCGGCCACAGCAGGAAGTGATGTGGGACCTGCACAGACACACACCTCCACCCGGACACCCGGACATCCTGGTACCCAGACACCGGGACACCCTCCCAGCAAGGACATCAGCACCAAGACAACAGGACGGGCCCCTCCTGATGTTCACGTCAAGAAACACGCATGAGAACATCGCACAGCTACAGAGAGACACATGGCCCAACATACCAGGGCTTAAGCCCCGCGCACCCAGTACAGCTGCATCCAGCAGATGGACAGTCCCGGACCAACACCCTCGCTCAGATCTCCTCACCCACCAAACCCTCACACCTGAACGCCCTCTTACCCATCTGGGCACCCTCACTGCCACACACCTGACACCACACGCCCTCTTACCCACAAACTTAAGATACCCACACTTGGGCCCCCCTCACCCATACACCCCAGCTGCCACATGCACTTCTACCCACACAGCTACACACCTATACACCTGGGCACCTACACTCCCGCACTCACACCTCAGCACCCTGGCACCTGTGTGCCCTCCTAGGCACACTCTTATATACGGGGCACACCTTCATACCCACACATCTGACACTGGCACACCTTGCCCACCCACCTGGGTACTTGCATCCCTCCACCTAGGTATCCTCACACCTGGGCATCTGCACGCCCACAGCCACCCAGCTCTCCACCTTCACCCCCACCCTGCCTTAAGCCACGCCCCCAGGTCCTTGGACAGCCCAGACCCACACCCAGCAATCAGACCCTCGTCCCCAGGGACTGGGGCTCCCCTCCCAGCCCCACCCGCAGCTGTGACCCCAACCTGTCGGAACTTGGCTCGAGCTTCCTTCTCCTTCATGCGGCCGTGTGACACGAGGTAGTCAAACACTTCTCCTGCAGGGCAGAGGCCGAGCGGGGTCAGGGCGGGGCATGGGGGGGCGCAGAGAGCAGGGCGGGGAGGGGAGGAGCCTCACCAGCACTTGCATATTCCATCACCAGGTACAGCGTCTTCTCTGTCTCGATCACCTCAAAGAGCTTCACTGCAATGGCCAGGGGATGGGGGCGGGGAGTTACAAGAGAAGAGACCCCTCACCCTCCACCAGCACTTTGTAACTGCGCATGTGCTGAGCATAACACCCCTTACTCAAGAACATTCGATGGCTCCCAACTGATGGCAAGATTTTCCAAACTCCCTGGCCCCACATTACCACCTTCTCCACTTCCTCACAAGAATGTCAGCTCTATGAGGCCAGGGGTTTCTACCTGTTTTCTTTACCGCTGTGCCCCAGAGTCTGGCACATAAGCAGCCCACTCCATAAGTATTCACCGAGTATATATAAACAAATGGATGAATAAATGCTACGGCCACGTTCAGGCCAGGCTAAATCCTGTTTCTTTTGTAAAGACCCCACTTTCTCCACTCTGCCTAATCACAATGACAGTGACAATGCATGCTGCTGACGACAAGAATCAGACCAGCTCCCACAGCTCAGCTCCGAACTAAGTGCTTTGCATGCATGACCTTACCCAATCCTCGCAATGACCTTGAAGTAAGCCCTCTTATCACCCCCCGCTCCAGAGGAGGAAACTGAGGCTCAGAGAGGTTGAGTGACTCACCCAAGGTCACACAGCCAGGGAGCAGGGATACTGCTACGAAAAAACAGGTCTTTCTAATTACTATCACGGCCAGTTCTCTCCTCCCCCAACTCTCTTTTCCCAAGTGCCCTGGTTGGTATCCACCGAGCCCACTCCCTTCCCCTCCTCACCGATGTTGGGGTGGTTTAGGCCCTTCATGATACGGACTTCTCGGAACAGCTGGAAGAAAGGAAGAAAGAGAAAGATGAGGGTGGGCCGTTTCGAGGACCCTCTTCCCAACCTTGTCCCTGCCCTGCTCCCTCTCCCTGGGCCTCACCTTCTGCAGGCTGCTGGGGTTCAGCTGGGTTTTATCGATGATCTTGATGGCGACCTAGAGACGGAAGAAAGGGGGGAAAGGTCTAGGTACCACAGGCCCTCGAGCTGGGAAAGGTTCCCCCAACCCAGATCACCCTAGGATATCCTTCCTTTGTCCCTTTTCAGAGACAGCTCTCAACCTGGGCCATTCTTAGTGGAGGTGGGCTCTGAGCCTCATGACCTTTGCACATGCTGTTTTTACCATGTCCAGTGCTACCCTGACTTCTGCAGGGAAGTATATCCCCTATACCACCATGGGGCCTGGGTGGGGCGGCTCCAAGGGCCTGTGTGAGTGAGTGTGAGGGTGACTGAGACCTTGAGGGGGCCCCTCTGGGAGGGCATCTCAGACCATTCACCCATCAGCATCTTTGTTTTGAAGGCACAAACTGTGGAACAAGAAATAATAACCAGACCTCACGTCTACTGAGCAGTCACATGGGTCAGGTCTATGCGCTTCACAAATGAGAGCTCTCTTAATCCTCACAACAACCCTATGAGGTGATCCTCATTTTACAAATGGGGAAACCGAGACACAGAGTCACTTGGCCAAGGTTACTTGGCTGGTAAGTTTGTGGGCTGGGACTTGAACTTATGCAGCCTGACAGCCAACCTCTTAAACACTTAAAATCTATAGAAAGCTCTGAAAGAGCTTTGAGGTAGTCATCATGGAGGAAAAATCAGAACGTTACTGAACCCTCTTTGTACTTATCCTGAAGTTTAGTTAAGTTTTTATTTTGAATTTCACACTGGGGTACAGCACTTCAAGAGCCGTAATCCAGCTTAGGTCTTTAGTCTTCCCAAAGGGTTTTGGGGTCACCCCCCCAATCACCCCAGATCCACTGGATTACAGAACTCTTCCCTCAGGAGGCTCTGTTCCTTTAGAAAACCCTGGAATCACGTTCAAGACCACATGAGAGGAACAATGTGCTCTTTGTGGGGGAAGAGGGTCCCTTAGCTTTCTTCGTACTTTCACAAATGAGTTTTTAATCTTGTCAAGCACTTTTTATGCTAGTATTGAGATGATCACATCGTTTCTGCCCTTGAACCTGTGAATGTGGCGAAGTACACGAATAAATTGTCAATTTGAAAAGAACTGTGCATTCCTCGGATAAACCCAGCTTTGTCACCACACAGCTTTCTTTAACTGATCTGTCAGATTCTTTTTGCTAATATTTTGTTTAAGACTTTTGTACCTATATTCACATGTAAGACGGGCCCACCGTTTTATGCCTTATCTGGTTTTGTTGTCACCAAAGAGCACATAAAATTTGTCTGGCAGTGGAACCTCTTTCTTTAGTCTCTGGAGATATTAGCATAAAAATGAAATGTTTGGTACAATCTGCCCATAAAACCACTGGGGCCTGGTGACTTTTGTATGTATGGCACAGACAGCGTGAGGGCAGGATGAATTGCTCCAGTTACTTTCTCTAAAATTGAAAGAGGTGCAGAGGGGTCATAAACCCACCCACCGTCTTTTTTTTCCCATTAAGTGTGAGTTAGATGTGTCCTCTCCCTTTCTGCAATAATGTTGCCATACTCAGTACATATACCCATCCTGGAAGACGAAGTGGGGAGAGTGAGACTGTGTAGACATGAATAAACCTCTTGTGTTCTCAATCCAGATCCCTGGAAGGTTTGGTGGGACCAAAGTCCACCATTAAAACAGGGAGGCGGCCTAGGTTTAGATACAAAACCCATATGACTTCTTAGAAACACTACACATGGCTTGCCTGTGATCTGAGACAGCCCAACAATTTCAGGGATGCCTGAAATTGGCTCCCTTTTCCTACTTGAGTTGTTCTGGGAAAATGTGAGATGTTCTATTGTGAGAGTGAGAGATTTACATGTAGTCACAAAGCAAAGTGAGGGCCAAGCCCGACCTCTCCCTACCTCCCACCAAGGGCCAGGGCTGCAGGATTCTGCCCCGAGCCCCGCCCTCTCCCCTCACTCACCTCCCGGCCGGTAAGGATGTGCCGGGCCAGCTTGACTTTGGCAAAGTTGCCCTTCCCAATGGTCCTCAGCAGGCGGTAGTTGCCTACATGGGGCTGCTCTTCGGGACAGGAGGCGATGGAGTTCCGGCAGCGGGCACCCAGGGAGCGGCTGGACCAGGACGGTCCCTTGTCCGAGGAGCGGCCAATGCCCAGGGTGCCATGCTGGGCGGGGGAGACGGAGCATGAGAGGTGGGCAGCGCCCATCCAATCCACCTGTGTGCTGGGGCGGTTAACTCCAGCCATGGCCACTGGTCCCCTCGTGGCGCTTTTCAAACCCACGCCAGAGAGAAGGTCCCCCATATTTCTCTGTGAAAAGACACCTCCAAGAACAAAGATGCTGGGGCTCCCCCAACTCTGCAGCACCTGGGACCCCAGGTATCAGGTCTCTTCTTCACCCCTCCCTGCAATCAGTCTACCCACTCCCCCAACTTCCTTTTCTAATTACTAGAACCTCCATCAGCTCCAAGATACTGTATTCTAACGCTGCAGCCCTCAACCCCAATCAACGCCAACTCAGTCTGGACTCAACCCTCTAGCCCAACCCTCACTGCTCCCAACATTCCATTTTATCCATCACTGTCCCCATCCAGCCCCCAATTCTATGGCAAGCCCTATTTCAACACCTGACTTCCAGTTAACTGCCTGCAATGCTTTCTTTTGATCCTTATTGCCCCAAATTCTACTCCAAACACTGTAACCAACCGTCTTTTATTTCGCCCTGACACTGTAGCCCCGCATTGTTAACCTTCCTTCTGTGGGAAACTTTGTTGCTTCCTCGCTGGGGTGGGCGTGGGGCGGCACCGCCCTGCTGCTCCATCGCCGCCCTCACCCGCTGACTCCCACGCTACATACGCCACGATCTGTCCCCGACGTGGCGTTCCTGCCATCCCGTCCCTCCTGGGCCTCTCTCCCCCGCAGGTCACCTGCCTGCTCCTGGCTCTCCTGTCCTGATTGTGAGCCCCAGGGACTGTGCCTCCCTTTTAGCGCTGGGGCCCAAGGTGTGTGTGACAGAGGCCCTGGCCAAGACGGCTCTGCTCAGACCCTGGGCTGTCCCTGCGCCCTTCCCAAGGCTGGGGGTGGGACACAGGAGGACACAGGGAGCTGAGGAAGACAGAGGCCAGGTAGGCAACGAAGAGGAGGACCCGGGCTGCTCCTTGCAGGGATCTGCCGGGCCATTTAACAGTGATGAGGCTCACCATTTAATGAGCACTGGCCATTAAGGCACCATCATTCCCATTTTATAGGTAGGGAAACTGAGGCTCAGAGATGGGACCTGAACCCAGACAGTTTACCCCAGAGTTGACGTCTTCACCGCTGCCATGCCACACTGTCTCACACTCCTGTCATTTTTGTTAAGTAGGCTTTACTACTGGCCAAATCCTGGGCATTAAAGCACTCATCTGCACTAATTCCTACGGTAGCCCAATGAGGGCTGCACCTGTATCCCCACACTCCAGAGGTGAAACTGAGGCTTGCAGCGAGACGGTGCCTTGTCAAGGTCACACAGTTCATTCCTAAGAAGCAGAAAGGTAATGCTCCCCGCAAGGGGCAGAAAGCCAGCCGCCACTGCTGGAGCCCTAACCACATGCCTGCTGCTACCACGCCTTCACCTGACTTCCACGGTGGGTGCAGTTATGACCCGCACGCTCCACATGGGGACCCTAAGGCCGAGGGCAGGGTTAAGTACCTTGCCCAAGGTCGCAGAACAGGAGGAGCAGAGTACCTAGGATTCGAACCCAGGTCTGCTGACTCCTGAGCCCCAAGCTCTTTCCCACATCCCCCACCGGGCTGCTCACACCCCCAGGCCTCCTTCCCGGGGAGGGCAGGAAGGGAGTTGGAGATCCCAGCAGATAAGACCTCTGATTCTCACCCAGATAAGGGCTTGGAGAAGAATCCCCAGCAGGTGGTATGAGGGGAGCCAGCTGGGGCTGGGCTGGCACCCCACTGAAGGCAGCGCGGCTGAGGGACCCCTGCAAGGGGCAGCTGGGGCAGTGGGTGACAAGGCCCTCAGGGGCCGGGGGCGGGAGCTAAAATTGGCCAGCACCACCAGCTGGCCTGGCTCCCTCCCGCCGGCTGGTGCCCCAACACCGGGTCTGTTGCTAGGGAACCTCCAGAGAGGCTGGGCGGTGGGGGGCCTGGAACCTGGGGTGGGGGAGCATGACCCCACATGGCTGTCATCATGGTAACCAGGTGGCAGAGGAGGGGGCTATGACCTCAGATTCCAGACGGAGAGAGGTGACCCTCTGCCAGGACTGACAAGCAGGTCTTACAGACTGGAGCTGGGAGGAGAGGGGAGAATTAGCCTTCCCGAAGTCCCCATGATGCACAAATCTGAACAATAAGAGGAGGAGGAAGTGCTCCTACAAGCTCTGTTTTACGGATGAGGAAACTGAGGCTCAGAGAGGTGAGGTAACCTGCCTGAGGTCACACAGCTAGGGACGGACAGAAACTAGATTTGAACTTACACTTCTCTGAAAAATCAAAGTCATAACAACAACAATAATAATAATAGCAGCTACAATAGGCCTGGCCCTGTACGTCTCGCTCACATAATCTTTTTGGCTCCTTATAACATCCCTAACAGGGAGGTGCTACCATCAACCCCATTTAGAGGTGAAGAAACTGAGGCTCCGAGCAGGGAGTGGGTCTGCAAGCTCCCATAACCACCAATGACAGCCCTGGGTTGAGGATCATATCCACACTCACAACAGCAGCGGACATGTGTGGAGTGCATCCTACAGGTCGGGCTTTGCCCCCATCATCTCGACTAACCCTCTGAGGGACTCAAGCCATCACCCCATTTTGCGGGGCAGGAGGCAGGCTCAGAAGGCGAGAGCCAGTTGCCTGAGGTCACAGTGCAAAGTGGCTGGCAGAAGCAGCACAGGAACCCAGGCCTGTGGGCTCCTTGTCACTTTCTGGAGTGACTGGGCTGGGGTGGGGGAGAGGTGGGTTTCTCATCGAAGACTCCAAATCAGAGTCTGGCCTGCAGCATGACGGGTCGTGACGGCAGTGGTGGTGGTGATGGGGGATCTCTAGGAGGCAGGGTCCTACCAGAGGAAGGGACAGAGACAAATCTCTGGTGGGGATCTGGGGTGAGGGTGGCTGAGGACTGGCAGGGACCTGGCAGAAGGCCTGGAAAGGGATGAAGACTCCAGCTGGGGAGGAGTCTGGCATTGGTTGGTGGGAGGGTCTTTTGAAGCAGTGAGAGTAACCAGAAATCAGGGAAATCGGGGTGGGGTGGGGGTCGTCTCTCTGGGATTGTTCCTGGCTGTGGTGTAGGAACAGGGGGGTCTGGGAATAGTGGGAAGAGTCCAAGCCATGGGACAATGGAAGTCAGGAGACAAGGATACCTGAGCCAGGGGCCTGGGTCTTGAGGAAACTCCTAGAAGTCTAAGAAAGGGGTTTCTAGGAGCACTCGGAACCAGAGAGAAGTCCAGGGGCCTGAAATCCTGAGGAAGGGGCTTCCCGGGCAAGGGGCAGATCCAAGGAGTAAATGAGCCTTGTGGGGGTCAAGAGGCCGAGGAACTTGGGGAGAAAGCTCCCAGCGGACAGACCCCAAGAGAAGAGGGCTTAGAGCCAGGGCAAGACCAGAGGCTGCAAGTCCAGGAGTTTTCTGGAAGAAGGATCTGGGGCCAGGCCTTGTGAGCTGAGGAAGGACTCTGAAGCTGGGGAGGGGGTTTCCCTGGGAGGCCAGACCCCTGGCAAGGAAGGGGGAGGCCCTGGGGCAGCGGAAGGGATGGGGGCCTGGAGATCTAAGGGATGAGGTAGTATCCTGTGAGGAGGGGCCTGGCCTAGGAGTGGGGTCAAGGGGTTGGGGGCTTGGGGAGGGGGCTTGCCTGAAGTGGAGAAGTTGATACAGGGAGGATGAGGCCTGGAGTCAGACTGGTTCAGGGCCTAGAAATCCGAGACTGAGCTGGGGGCCTGGAAGTTGGAGGCCAAGGCTTCCTGGGAGAGGAAGAGACCAGAGAGGGTCTGGAGGGATCTGGGGAGACTGGAGATGCTGGGAATCCAGGGACAGGGCTGCTTGGAAGATGGGGACCAGGCCTGGAAGTGGAGAGACCTTGAACAAGGTAGAAAGGACCCTCGGCCCAGGAAAGGTGGAACCGGCTTCCTGTGAGGGGGTGCCCACAGGAGCCGGGAGGATCCCGGAGGGCCGGAAAGCTGGTTATGAGAGGACGGGGGATCCTGGGGAGCCCGGCACCCAGATCCAGACGGGGAAGGCCAGAGGCAGAAGCAGGACTGGGCCAGGCCTTCCTGGGAGAGGGCCGGGCTGGGCCTTAGGGTCAAGAGCCCGGCAAATCCGGGAGGGGGCCAGTTGTCGGATGCGGGAGGCCTGGAGGGGAAGGGGCTTAAGAACCCGCTGGAGAAGGGAGGGGCTCCTGCAAGGCAGGGGAGGGGGCTTCCTGGAGGGAAGAGACCCGAGCGGAAGCGGTCTGCAAAGGAACAAGACAGGGGTCCCGCGAGAGGGGCGCCCCCAGGGGTCGGGCTGGGCTGAGGAGTGGGGGAGGGTCGAGAGGCCTGGAAGTCCGGGCGGGGGTCGGTGGGTGGCGAGCCAGGCCGGGCCGGGGAAATGAGGGTAGGGGCTCGCGCGGCGAGGGACACAGCAGGGCGAGGGGTCCGGCGGCCGGACCCAGCCGGGGCTCCCCAAGGGGCCGGGCCCCACTCACCGTGTCCGAGTTCCGATCGTTGCCCGGGGCCAGAGCCGTCCGCGAAGACATTTTCTCCGGGTCTCGGGGGACTGAGCGGCCGGGTCGGTGGGGGGGGCGGGGGTCCCGGGGTCCCCTCTCTTCCCCTCCCCCCCCGCCGGCCTGGGGACGCGAGCTCAAAAGCTGGGCGCCGTGGACACCCGGGTTCGCGCCGTGGGAGAGGGGGCAGGGCGGGGCAGGGAAGGGGATGCCGAGGGTCCTAGTGGCCCCGCACAGCGGGGGCCCGGGGCGCCATGGGGGCGGCGGGCAGGCGGGCTGGCGGGGGCCGGGGAGGGGGCGCGGAGCCGGCCCGGGCGGCGGCGGAGGGAGGCGGTGGAGGGGCCGGGGAGGAAGGGACGTCAGGGGGAGGGGCGGGCAGGGCGGGGCCGTCAAGACCCCGCCCCCTGCTGCCGGCACTTAAAGGCGCAGGCCGGGGCCGGCCGGGGGCTCTGAGGGCAGAGGCAGGTCTGGGCGCGTTGAGGGGGAGCGTGTTCTCACCAGAGTGGAGACTCACCGGAAGAGAAGAGAGAGAAACGCCAAGGCACAGCGCCAGCGACGCAGAGAAAGATACTGAGAGACGCAGAGATAGAGAAGCTCAAAAAGAGAGAGACAAAGAGACACAGAGATAGACAGAGGTGGGGAGAAACAGAGACACAAAGAGGTGAAAAGACAGCCAAAGGACGGAGAGACCAAAAGACAGAGAAAGGCAGAAAGAGGGAGAAACGTAGAAAGAGAGACACATACAAAGAGACAGAGTGAGAGAAACAGAGACACAGAGAGCGACAGGGATTGACAGACCCACGCACGGAGACAGAGGGAGAGACAGAGATGCAGAGACCCGTGAAGAGAATGGAGACAGGACTGACAGAGAAGCCCTCAGAGGCAAGAACCACGCAGGCAGCGCTGTCCACATTCTCCCTCCCAGCCCCCCTCTCCCCAGTCCAGGAAGCTCTGGGGACCGAGGGCTAAGGATGCTGGGGGGATGGTGTATGGGCGGAGCCACTGAGGAAGGGTGACCTACCTATCTAGCAATGCTGCCTCCCACCTCCCAGAAAACTCCAGACCCCAAGGTTGTAGGCTGCAGTCTCGTCTCTTCTGCACCCCAGCTGGGGTCCCAGGTCTCACTCTGTCCAGCTCTGTGACTCAGGGTAGGTTGCAGTCTCGTCTCTTCTGCACCCCAGCTGGGGTCCCAGGTCTCACTCTGTCCAGCTCTGTGACTCAGGGCAGGCTGCAGTCTCGTCTCTTCTGCACCCCAGCTGGGGTCCCAGGTCTCATTCTGGGCCTCAGTTTCACAGTCTATAAAGTGAGGGGGAGGATGTGCATGTTGCTTTCGTAGCGGGGCTGAAGTAGGTGCAAAGGAACTCAGCGCAGGTATTCTCCTGATGGGCAAACTGAGACCAGAGAGGTCAAGGGCGTTGCTGACATCACACAGTGCCCTGGGAACCACGCATTCCCTCTAGATCAGGGTGGGATGAAAGAAAGAGGGGCATTGTCCTGGCCTGGGAATCACACAGCCCTTGCATGGGACCTATGCCCTGCCCCTGTCTGTTTGAACATCTTCCTGAGCCTCAGTTTCCCTTTCTAAAAAATGGGTGTGACAATAACAGCAGTGTGCTGGAGCCAGCTCAAGCAAGCTGAGTTTTGAAGTCTCCGAGATTTTGGAACTGGTTTTTAAACAGCCATTATTAAAAATTAAATTATGCAAACATACAATTAAATAAATTATATTTAAAACAAAGATAATAAATACTCATTATTTTACATTTTACTCCTATGTGTGATCCTGAGGTTATTTACATCTATTGTATTCACATAGTGAAACTGCTATGTAAGGGGTGACTGCACATCTCTTCCTCCCGAAACGCTTTCAGTGATGTCACCCTGGTAGCTTGAAATTAGCCATGGTGGAATATTTACACCATGGAAATTGGCAAGTGCTACAAAGCAAGGCTTTCCACCCTCATTCCCCAGAGAGCTGGTTGTTACACATTTACCAGTATATCACTGGTTGATACTATCAGCTACATCGACTCAAGAGGCTTCCTCTGTCCAGGCTCTGAGCACTTTATCCTTTCTGCCACACCATGAGATTGGACCATCCTTACCACCCCCACTTCCAGAGGAAAAGCAGCATGCTGAAGGTCACACAGCTGGCGAGCAGCAGGGCTGAGATTTGAACACAAGTTTCGCCAAAGTCCAGAACTTGGGCTCTTAACCACTACGGTCCCCTATCCCTGGATGGTAATAGCAGCAAAGTTTGTCTGCAACAAATTAATGAGACTATGTAAGTAAAGTGCTTCACGTGGGAACAGATTAGAATTTCTTAAATGGGTGATATTATTATTCAGCAAATGGAGCCCGAGGAGTCTCAGGGAGGGTGGAAGGCAGAGAGGGAGGAGTTCAGGATATTATTCTAGAAGCTCTGGGATCTCAAGGGTTCTGCGGGATGAGGGGTGGGGTCTTGGGGATAGGGAGCTGAATCAGCCCAATCCCATCCCAGCTCTAGCGCTGAGAGCTGCAGTTCTCCGACACACCACACGGGGGCAGAAGATCACCTTCCTATACACGTTTGCCCACCACACAGCGGGATGCACGCTGGCTCTCCAGTTCCCAGTATCATCCCCACCCTATTTCCCAGATAGGGAGACTGAGGCTTAAAGAGGGGAGGCTATGACATGGATGAGCCTTAAAAAATCATGCTTAACAAAAGAAGCATACAAAAGACCGCTTATTGTATGATTCCGTTTATAGGGAAATCCTTAGCGACAGAAAGTAGATTCAGGGCTGCCAAGGACTGCTAATGGGTTACAAGGATTTCTTTTTGGTGACCGTGTTCTGGAATTAGATACTGGTGATGGTTGTCACAACCTTGTGAATGTACTAAAAACCACTGACTTACACACTTTAACAGGGTGAATTCTATGGCATGTGAATTCTATCTCACTAAAAAAATTAAGTTAAAAAAAGAGGGAGAGATCCAACAGTGGCCACGGCCCATAACAGGCCACTTTGGTTCCAGCTCGGGCCACCTTCCGATTACCACAGGTCCACACTGATTTGGGGAGGACATAAACTGTTTCTCCCCCTCCCCTCTAGGCCAGCAAACCAGCCCCTTTCCCAGGGCCCATTGCCTGGCAAATCCAATCCTTGAACTGAAGCCTTCAGACCTTGGAATCTTAACCCCTGATCCACTTATCCCAACCTAATGTCTACAGAGCCCTCGCTGGGGCTGGGGGAAAGCAGTGATCCCTGAGCCCAGCCCCTGACCCCAATGTCAACCCTACCTCATCCCAACCCCAGTTTTGCTGAGGCAAGTGATCATTCTCTCAGGCCAAACACCTGGGATGCTATGCCTGAGCCCCCAAAGGGCCACCTAAACCTAAAACCCAGCCTTAAAAGTCACCCTAATCCTGCATCTCACCCCATCCAACCTGCAACCCATTCCCAGTCCCAACAGACCTGCCATCTCTATCCCCAACTTCCAATCCTTAGCTCTGATCTATCCCCATTGGTGCAATCAGTTCACAGATCTTTACTGAGCACCTACTACGTGCCAGGCACGCATCTAGGGATAGCAGATGAACAAGGTAAGCAAAATCTGCTTTGAATTTATATTCCATTGGGACAGTTAGAAAATCTACCAGGGAGACAGAGGAATTTGATCATTTCAGATTGTAGAAGGTGCTATAAACTCGCAAATCAGAGCAATGTCCCCTGGGGAGAGAGAGTACAGGGCTGGCAGAAGTACTAGTGCTGGTCAGGGAATGTCTCCTTTGAGGAAAGGACTCTGGAGCTGAGACCTGGATGATAACGGGGGTGGGGGTGGGGGGGCGTATGGAGACCTGGCGACAGGGGCTTTTAGGCAGAGAGAACCACAATTCCAAAGTCATGCCCAGGGTCACCCCCTTAGGGCTCCAATCCCAGCCCTTGGGCCCAGCAGAACCTTCCTTCATGTCTTTACCCCAGAGCAGGGAACACAAGAGAGAGTTTCGGGCTCACATCCAGCATGGGGTGTCTCCCGGGGTACCCAGGATGGTGTTGTCACCTTGGGAGGTGTGAAGAGCAGGCGGGGGGTGGGGGGGTGCCAGTTCCGGCCTGGGGTTGGGGGCTGAGGGTGGGAACCTGACTGCGGCCTTGTCCTTCTTCCCAGCCCAACCACAGCCTGGCCGAATAGGGCAGACAGATAACAAGTCCTTCCCGCCCCTGGCCCCAGAGAGGGAGGGGTTTCCTGACAGGAAATTGACCTCCTCTAACCCCCCCCTCCTCAGATCCAAGCTCTCAGCAGTCCTGGCTAAAGCAGTCTCAGGACAGGACAGCAGCACGGACAGAGGGACACTGACAAGGAGGTGAGTCTGTGGGAGGAGGGGGCAGGATTCACACGTCCCTGGGGCGCTCTGCATTGGGGGCTGGACCAGAATTTGGGAGAACGTGTGCCCTGAAGCCAGGAGAGGCTGGGGGCAAAGAGAAACTCTAGGACCTGACCTCGAGAGGGTGCCAACCAGCAAGAGGGTAGCGGGAGGAGATGGGGGAGCAGGGGAGGGTGCAGGGAAGACTTTGGGGACTCTGACGATCTAGGTTGCCAGGGAGTCACGGAGAGCTTGGAACCGCCAAGGGAGAGGAGAGACAAGATGTCATTGGGTCGGAAGCTCTGAGTTCAGGTGGGAAGGCTGAGGCCAGAGAGGGATGAGGTGGGGTCTTGGAGATGGAGCTGGAACAAGGGTTGGGATGCAGATGGGATGAGGTTGGGAATGAAGGTGTGGATGAGCCTGAAACAGGCTGGGCTGGTGACAGAATTGTTTGGCGGCAAGGTCTGGATTGCGGCTGTACTGGACACAATTTGTAAGGGCAGTTCCCCGATACAGACACAGGCCTGGAGGTGATGACTTCTGCAAACAGGTCGGCTGGCCGGCAGAGGGTTTGGGACTTTGGGGAAAGGCTGGCAGTGAGGAAGAGAAGGAGGAGCCCAGAGAGGGAAGCTCTGGTGGCCAAGACATCCTGCAGCAGCTGGGAGGCTGGGGGCTTGAGGGATGCCTCGGAAGTGAGTCAGGGGCCGGGCACTGGGAGGCAGACGAGGGGGCTGGAGGGGGCAGGATGTCAGTTTGCAGAGGTGGGTGTTGGAGCCAGGAAGGGGAAAGACGTCGGGGCCAGTTTTGGGAAAATGTTGCAGCCAGGTCTGAGGATGTTGGAAATGGTTTGAGGGGGATCCAGTTGCGGGGTGGATATGGGAGCCAGCATGGGAATGTCAAATCTAGCATGGGTGAAAAAAAATCCAGTTTGGGTAATGTTGACTTCAACTGGAGGGAAATTGGAGGCCCTTGTTTTGAGGGGGAGGTGGATTTTTTTCGGGGGGATGATGGAGCCATTCTGGGGATTAGGCATGTGGAGGCCAGTTTGGAAGATGAAAGACGGAGAAATCAGTGTGTGAATAGTGTGTGTATGGGGAGGGGGGCTGGTATCGATTGCCCACAGCCATGGGGGTTCCAGGCAAGGGTTGCCATGGTGACTGCCTCCCTGGGGGATTGGGGACCATGGAGGCTGGAGAGAGGCTGGGACAGTGTTTCTAGAAACAGGAGGCTTGAGAAACAATGGCTAAGGTGTAGAGGGTGAGGTCAGGGAGGAAAGAAGGGGCGTCCCCACCAGGAAAGGAGATGCTCTTGCACATGGCTCAGCCAGCTCAGGGCCCCGGCAGCAGCAGCCTTCCTCCCAGGCCCCCCGTGCACTCCTACACCCACTGCCCCATCTTGACCCTGTCCCTAACCTGCTCAGAACCTGTCCCGGTTCAAAACAACCTACGTGTCCAGCCATGGGAGGATGTGCGAACACCCTTAACACGGAGCGGTCACAGTCATACGGTGGAATAGTGTGCAGCACTTGACTAGTGCCACAGAGACAGGCATGGAAAACCTCAGATGTAAAATGTGAGGGAAAAAAAGCAAGATGCAGGGGCTTCCCTGGTGGCGCAGTGGTTGAGAGTCCGCCTGCCGATGCAGGGGACGCAGGTTCGTGCCCCGGTCCGGGAAGATCCCACATGCCGCGGAGCGGCGGGGCCCGTGAGCCATGGCCGCTGAGCCTGCGCGTCCGGAGCCTGCGCTCCGCAACGGGAGAGGCCACAGCAGTGAGAGGCCCGCGTACCGCAAAAAAAAAAAAAAAAAAAAAAAAAGCAAGAGGCAGGGGATACATGTAGTATGACAGTATTTATGGAGAGTTCGAAACCACGTAAAACAATACATTATTTCTGGATACCAGTCTGGGTAGGCAGGCACAGGGTCAAAGTCCGCTTGGACGGTTTTCCTTGGGAGAGGGCTAGAGTGGGCGGGATCAGGGAGGGGCTTGGGGGGCTTCAGTGCATTTGCAATGCTTTGACTCTTAGTTCCCAGACCAGGGATTGAACCCGCACCCTTGGCAGTGAAAGTGCAGAGTCCTAACTACTGGACCGCCAGGGAATTCCTGCAATGCTTGATTCTTAAAAGAAAAAAAAAATGAACCCAAAAGAGAAAATGCTTGCATTAGATGCAGCTACTAGGATCGTAAGCACAGGGGTGTTTATTAAATTTATTTTCTATACTTTTCTGAACATTTGGAATCTTTCATCATTTTCAAAAGCGCCCTTCTGTGGCTCCCAGCGCCCTCAGGAGAAAGTCCAAGGCCCTCCTTAACGGTTTTCAAGGCCCTGCGCGGCCTGCTCCTTGCTGAGCTCTCCGTTTTGACTTATCATTCCTCCTCTACCACAAGGAATGAAGTCCTTGTCTCCTTCCTGTTTAGCACCCACTCATTCCCAGAGTGCCTGCCCTGGGAGCTGGGGACACAGACAGCCCCGCCCCTGTCCTCTTGGGGCTCACAGCCCAGTGGGGGACACAGACGCATCCCCAGACAGTGATGACCCAGAGTGGGAGTTTCAAGGGGGGTGCACCTGACTCAGCCTGGGCATCTGGGAAGAGGCAACACTGGGGCTGGGTCCTGAAGTGTGAATGGAACATGGAGAACAGGCCTCCACATATAAACAGTGCTTGGAACCCAGAGGAGCCTGAGGTAAGGAGGAGGAGAAGGTGCGGTAGTGCTGATGAGGTGTACAGCAGGCAAGCAGGGGGGCCTGAATTTCGTCTCGAGGGCACTGGGGAGCCATGGAGGGTTAAGAGAAGGGGGAGGGGCAGGTCTGAGCCTTAACAAGGTCCTCCAAGGTAGACTGGAGAACTAGAGGCTGGAGATCAGGGGGGAGGCTGCAGCAGGGAAGCAGGAGGGGGCTTGGACTGGGGCAGGGGCCACGAAGAGGTAGGAGACGGATCTAGGAGAAGGAATGGGCAGGACTCAGGAAGCTTCGAGCTCCATGAGGGCAGGGATTGGGTCTGCCTTGGCCACTGCTGCGTCCTCAGGGCCTGCTCAGGGCTGGGCCCATGTAAATACCTAATCAGTGTGTGTGTGTGTGTGTGTGTGTGTGTGTGTGTGTGTGTGTGTGTGTGTGTGTTAAAATCTACATAACATAAAATTTACCATACTAACCGTTTTAAAGTGTACAATTCAGTGGCATCTAGTACATTCACAAGGTTGTCAACCATCGCCACTAATTCTAGAACGTCTTCATCCCTCTAAAAGGAAACGCTGTACCAGTTCGGTGGTCACAGCCCAGTCCCCCTCTCCCAGTCACTGGAAACAACTAATCTTCTCTCTGTCTCTACGGATTTGTGTATTCTGGGCATTTCCCAGTAAAATGTTTGTTGAAGGAATGAATGGGGTAGGGTAGAGGAGACAGGGGTACTGCCTGGACAGGGGAGACGAAGCAGGTGCCCAACTGTGTGAACAGGACACCTGGGTAGACGGTGGGGTGGGGCCTGGGTCCCCATGCAGTCTCTGCCCTTCGCTGGCTGTGCCACTGTGGGAAAGACCCTTCCCCTCTCTGAGCCCGTTTCCTCATGGAGTAGAAGGGTGCACTAAGATGATGAACACCCCTGGGCAGGAGGAAGGGAAGGGAAGGGTCTGGGCGCCGATGCTCAGGGGAGAGAACACTGGGTCTGGAATCTGACAGGCCTGGGTTTGAAACCCGAATCACTGTGGGACCTTAGGCAAACACTTGTGCTCTTCTGAGCCTCAGTTTCCTCATCTGCAAAATGGGCATAGTGACGTTCCTCTCTTCATGAGATTGTGCAGACTCAAGGGGTAAGTGCGTGCTCAGACCAGTGCTTGGCACACATGCCCCAAAGTGCTGGGTACACAAAGGCATTGTCATCAACACCACCGATGGTCCATTATTTTTTCCCCAGGTCCCCGCCTGTCAAAATGCCCATCCTGAAGAGTCTAGGGCTGGCAGACTCTAAGATGTCCCGGGCGGGGACACTGCCCCTGAGGTCCTCTCGGAACCCCTTTGAGGAAGCTTCAGGGCTGGAAGAAGAGGAGGCTGGGGAACTGGAGACCCTGCCCAACGGAACATCATGTCGCCGCCGTGCCACCCTGGAGAAGCTGGCAGGCCTGGCCCCCTTCCGGCTGGGCAGAACCCCTGGCCGGCGGGCGGGCAGCCCTGGGGACGGGCAGCCTCGCTCTTTCCTGGGCCGGGTGCTGACACCGGGGATCCGTAGGAGCTCAGCAGACTTTGGCCTCCTGGCCAGGCTTCAGGGGACCCGAGCCCAGGGCGACGAGGAGGCGGCTGGGGAGGCTGCCCGGAGACTGGCCTTCCTGAGACTGGGGCGTGGGCCCAAGCCCCGGCGGGCGTCACTGGCTGAGAGGGTGGTGCCCGCAGGCGAGGCGGCTCCTGAGCCCCCGCCCAAGGTCCCGGAGCCCCCGAAGATAAAGGAGCCGCTGTCAGGTGAGTCGGGAGTCCTGGCCCAGACCTGGGAGAATCACAGTGTCTCCACCCGTGACCCCATCTCCATTCACATCTCCAGCTTCCATCTGCCCACCTCCACGGACATGGCCAGCCCGTCCCCGCTGCGGTCCTAATCTCCATCACCAGCTCCAGCTTCAGCCCCGTCTCCACCCCCAGCCCAATCTGTCCCTCTCTCCATCTGCCTTCAACCTCGTCCCCTTGTCCAACAACAACCAAATGACCAACTTCGGTCTCATCTCCTCCAATCCCCTCCCTGTCCCCAGTTTCAACCCTCTCTCCGTTACTATCCTCAAATTCAACCTCAATCCCGTCTCCTTTCAAAGCTGCCTCTTCCAGCTTCTGGTGCTTTGCTGGCAATCAGTGGCGTTCCTTGCCTTGTAACGGCATCCCTCCCACCTTCCGTCCACACATGGCCTTCTCTCTGTCTTCACATCATCTTCTCCTCTGTGCATGTCTATCTTGGTGTCCAAGTTTCCCTTCTTATAAGGACACCAGTCATAATGGATCAGGGCCCACCCTATGACCTCATTTTAACTTGCTTACCTCTGTAGATTACCTATTTCCAAATAAGATCCCATTCTGAGGTACTGGGGGTTAGGACTTCACATATCTCTTCTTCTTGGGGTGGGGGACAAACACAGTTCCACTCATAACACCACCCCTGTCGTATCCTCAACCCCAATACTAACCCAAACCCCACTGTCTTCCTCAATGCCTTTTTGATTTCCAGCTATACTTATTCCAACCCCATCAGCCATCGCCACCTGAGGCACATCCGCATGCTTATTCCCAATCCATCCCTTTCGCCAGATGCCATCTTTTTTTTTTCTTTTTTTTTGCGGTACGCGGGCCTCTCACTGCCGTGGCCCCTCCCGCCACGGAGCACAGGCTCCGGACGCACAGGCTCAGCGGCCATGGCTCACGGGCCCAGCCGCTCCGCGGCATGTGGGATCTTCCCGGACCGGGGCATGAACCCGCGTCCCCTGCATCGGCAGGCGGACTCTCAACCACTGCGCCACCAGGGAAGCCCCAAATGCCATCTTTAACCTCACTGCTATGCCCAACACCGTGACAACCGCCAACTGGTCCAGTCCCATGCCATAGCTCATTCCTCTACTCTCACCCCATCCTCAATCCCATCCCTGTGTGCAACTTCAACCCTTTCTCCTCTTCAGTCTCACTCCCACCCCCCAACCCCAGGTCCATCTCAGCATCCCCCTTCAACCCCATTCACCTCCCCAACTTCCTCATTCAGTCCTAGTCGCACTCCCAGCCCCCATTTTCAACCTTAACCCCAAACTCAACCTCTTAACCCCATCTCCACACCCATCCCTAGTCTCAATCCTAACCCCCCATTTACAACCTCCAACTTCAACTGTCTGCATTCCTCCCAACCCCAACTCACGTCCAGACTTCTTCAAACTCGCCTCCATCTCTACCTTCTTTCCATCCTCAACTTTCACCTAAACTCATCTCCAAGCCCATCCCTACCCCAAACTCCAGATGACATTCTCAGTTCCCTTCCCATCCCCCTCTTCCGATTTCAGCCCCAACCTCACCCTAACCCTAAACTCCCTCATCCTAGCCTCCACCTTCATCCCCATCCGCTTCTCCAGCCCCAGCCCTGCCCAATCCCCACCTTCCTTCAACCCTGTCCTCCACCCTGCCTCTATCCCCCCACCCCCATCCCCACTCCTACCCTCCCCCCATGGACAGCCCTCGCTGCCCCATCACTGGAGAGCCCTTCCTTCAACCTGATGCCTGATGCCCTCCACATCCTGCGCCAGAAGCTATTTCAGCCCCTGCTCCCTAGGGACTGGGAGGGCACCACAGGGAGGTGAGAAGGGAGTGACTCAAGCCCCCGCCTTCTGGAAACGGATGGGCAGAAATAGCACTGGCCAGGAAATAGTTTCTCTGCCAGGGAGGAAGCGGAGGGGGCTGGAGGTGTTGGGGGTAACCCTGGGCCACTGGGACCCTCTGCCTTCACTCAGGGGCCTCCCGAGCCCATGACTCCCCTCTCCTGGGGGAGTGTGAAATCATCGGAGAGCCAGGTCACCCCTATAGTTGTCCCCACCCCCAAAAGACCCATCTCTGGTCTTCATACCCTCTTCCCACCTCCATGCCCCCACCCTGCCCCCCAGTCCACTGGCTCTCTCCATCCCTCTCCCCCTTCCCTGGCTCCAACTGTCCTCCCTTGGCCGCCCCACTTCCTCTGATGCCTCTTTTTGACCCTGATGCCCTTTTTCTATCCCATCCGCCCTCAACTCCCCTAACTCCTCCCCACAGCCTCACCTACCCCCTGATACTCTCTTCGTAGCCCTGACCCCTTACCCCAAGCCCTAAGCCTTTCCTTCTCCTTCATTCCCTCAACCCCACTTCCTCTGACTCCTCCTCTCATCTTACCCTCTTCCGAATCAGACACCCTTTCATCTTTGACCTCCTTATATCCAGACGCCTTCTCCCATCGCCAACCCCCCTCCTCCCTTCCCTGACCGCCTCCTGTCCCCTCCCCCTTGCCCTGGCTCTCCCCCTTGCTCCCTCCTCCCTCTCCGCCCCCTCCCTTCTCCTAGGCCCCTCACCTGACAGCCTTCTCTCTTCCCCTTCTCCTGAAATGCCCCCACATCCCTCTCTGCCCCCCACCTCTCCCCTCCCCCGACCCTCTTCCCCTCGCCTTCTCCCCGCCGTCCGCCCGGTTTCCCAGCCCCTGAGCTCCCGCTTTGCGCCCACAGTGCTGGAGATCCTGAGCTTGATTCAGCAGCGCGAGCTCGCGCGGGCCGACGAGCACATCTTGGAGCTGGAGGCCGAAGAGCTGGCGTCGTCGGGGGGCGGCGCGCCCGGGCCGCCCAAGGCCGAGGGCGCGGGCGGGGGCCGCCGGGCCCGGGACGTGGCTCTGCTGTACGAGGCCCTGCAGCGCGAGCTGTGGGCGCTGGTGCGCGAGACGCTGGCGGGCCCCGGGCCGGGCGCAGGCGCCGGGCCGGGCGCCGTGGCGCAGCTGGGTCAGGTGCTGGTGCAGGAGGAGGCGGCGGACGGGCGCCGGGGACCCGAGGCGGCCCGCAAGCTGCGCGCCCGCTGGGCGGAGGCGGTGGCGCGTGCGGCCCGGGAGCGCCTGGAGGCTGCGGCGCCAGGGGCGCCCGGGGGCCTGGCCGGGCAGCTGGAGGCGCTGCGGGGGCGGCTGCTGGAGGATATGGGCGTGGTGCGGGGCCGCCTGGCGCCCTCCTACCCCGCCGGCCTGGGCGCCTTTGGCGTCTACCTGCGCGGCTACCACGGCGCGCTGGCCGAGTGGATCGGGGCCGCCGCCCGCCGGAGGCTGCCGCTGGCCGACCGCTACGCGCTGCTGCACTGGCATAACCAGGTGTACCCCAGGTGAGCGGGGGCCTAGGGATCGGCTGCCCCAAGGTAGAGTAGAACCCTCGCTTTCCCCCACTCCCTCCAGCCCCGGCCCCTTCAGAACCTAAGGACCCTCCTGGACCTTCATTCCTAGAACTTAATATCGTTGACCCTTCCAGGCTCAGCACTGGTGACATTTACAACCCGAGAATCTTAGCGCTCTCCACGCTTCCCGCGCTAGAACCTCAGCAACTGGGATCCTTCTGATCTAGAACCTTACCACCCGCCATCCTTCCGGTCCTAGAATCTTAGCATTGTTGACCCTTCCAGTCCAACAATCTTTAGAATCATCAACAGTACACTCTTAGAATCTTAGCACTGCCCACCCTTCCAGTCGTAGAAACTTAACACCGATGACCCTTCTCATCCTAAAATCTTGGCACTGTTGACCCTTGGAATTCTAGAACCCTTACACTGCTTTCGCCTTAGACCCTAGGGCACAAGCGCCGATGACTCTTCCAATCTTAGAACTTTAGAACTGATGACAATTTCAACCCTAGAACGTTAGCGCCAACGAGCCTTCGAATCCTAAATCTTAGCTTCATCCCCCCTTCGGATCCTAGAACTCTGACACTTGTCAGTCCTTCCAGTTTTAGGATGGTAGCACTTTTGGTCCCTTGAACTCTATAATCTTAGCATCTAGAACCTGAGTACCATTGACCCTCCCAGTCCTAGACTCCTATAACCATCGAGCCTTTGGATCTTAAAACATTTCCATTCTTGTGGCTGGGGGATGGGGTACGGTGATCAGCTATGACTGGGTCCCTACAGGCTCCAGGGAAAAGGGAGTTAGCCACACCCAAACCACACATTGGAGGGTGAGGGAGTGGGTGGCCCCTCATCGAAATCAAGATGCTGTCACCAGAAGAATGGGAAGGCCACAGTTACCAACACTGACCTGTCCAGATCCCATTTGGGAATATATGTTCATGACACTCACATGCCATCCATGAGAGATGGAGGCGGGATAGAGAGCCTGGAATGGTGAGACATGAGTTAAGTCTGATTTGCAGGGAGATGGGGATTCTGACTGAGACGATGCCATGAGCAAAGGCCTGGTGTGTGCAGGGGTGGTGGGGAGGTGTGGGGAAAGCGATGGCACGGCACAGGCCTGGGCATGCAAGAGGGTAGAGGCTGGGAGTGAGGGCTGGAGTGGCGAGGCCTCCAAGGCTAGGTGATGACGTAGGGACTAGGGGCGGAGGTGGAAGGGAGCTTCTGTCTGGTGAAGCTCTGGCGGGTGAGACCTTGCGTGCCAGGTCACAGAGCCTGGACTTGACCCCTACGAGTCTTGCCCGGACACCATCCATCAGGGAGCTGACTCGGGGAACTGGAGCCAGGGGAGCAACAATTCCAGAGACTTCCTTTGAGGGATGAGCAAAGCTGGCCCCGAGAGAGGAAGGGAGAGGCCCAGGTCACAAACACACAGGCTGTGGAGGGATGGAGGTGGGGAGGGGTTCAGCTCCCCAGCCCCACCTCTCACAGACCACCCCCCCTGTTTCTTACCCCCACCCCCAGAGAGGTCCTAGGTCTGGTGGACATGGTCGCCCTGGAAAATGGGGAGCTGGAGCCCCTTCTGTCCCCTGGCACCGTTCGTGGCTTGGAGGATGAATGTGTCACAGACGTTAAGGTACCTGGAACTTGGCTTTGCTGATTAGGGAGCCGGAGGCGCTCTGCAGAGGGAGGGGGGGTCACACTGAGCTTGGGGGCCTCTCTCCACCCCCTTTCCCTATCTCCATCTCCCCTTGCCCTTTGTGGACTTCCGAGTTCCGTCCAACAGACATAGAAATGTAAGCCCATACTGATCACTTCTGTCTTATGTTCAGTGCATCTAAAGCAGTCGGCCGGGCGTGGAGACACTCAGTAAAGGTTCAGTACATTCAGACACTTCAAATCTTACAGCCAGAGAGAGTCAGTCACAGAACCTCAGCTCGCAGACTCAAAGACTCACAGAAGGAGGGCGTCAAAGCATCTCTGCATATAAGCAGGGCTGATAGCAAACACGGTTAATAACTGGCCGGGCACAGGCACCGCTGAGCAGGATGGTCCAAGCTGTAAACAGCCATCCCAGCCACAGGAGTGTTTCTGGTCTAAAAGCCAGTCCTGCCCCAGCCACAGAAATCAGTATCTTTGCAACTTGAGAGCTTTGAATCTCAGGACCGAACAAGTCTACGTTCTCAGACTCACTGAATTGAAGACAACATAGGACCAGAGAATCAAGAGATGTGTAAACCTTAGAATCCTAGACACTTGGAATTCTTGAATCACAGAATTTGGAAGTCGTGAAAGAATTGTCTTGCAGACCTGAGAGCAGAGTCTTAGAATCATCAGATAATGAGAGAATAAGCCCTTAAACCCTGTGGCTATTAGATGGAGGAGGCTTAAAACCACAGACTCAGTATCAAATGCCAAATTGTAGACTTAGGAATGGAAGGGGCTGGGGAAGTTTTCTGGTCCAGGCTCTCTCCCCAGCGTTACCTTGATGAGCTCATAGGTGGAATCCAGAGCTGCAGGGGGGCTAAGGGGCAGGACGGCGGGGAAGAGGGGGGAATCGTGGTGTGAGAAAGGGAGGGAGAGGCTCCCAGGGACTCTGACTCCTGCCTCTGCCCCCACTTCCCCACTCCAGGCTCAGACACGGGCAGCCCTGCTTCGAGTGCTGCAGGAGGACGCGGGGCACTGGGCAGGTGCGGAGGACCGGTCCAGCAACCTGGCACAGGATGTGTGTGAGGTAGGGGGCGGGGAAGAGGAAGGACAATCAGCTGGATGGTGACCAGTGGGAAAGTGGGACCTCGCCTCCTCATCACTTCTCATCCCCCTGGACCACGCAGCTGCTGGAAGAGCACACAGAGCGAGCGCCCCGCATCAGCCAGGAGTTTGGGGAGCGGATGGCCCACTGCTGCTTGGGGGGGCTGGCAGAATTCCTGCAGAGGTATGGAGGGCTGGGGGGAAGGGCGCAGGGCTGGGGTGGCGGTGGGGCATCTGGACCCGGGAGCCAGCAGAGAGAGGAGAGCTGAAAGTGAATCCAGTCAGGATGGGCAGGGGCGCCTCTGTGAAGATCACAGGCTTTGCTGGGCTGAGTGCCCAGCCAGGAACCCTTATCCAGCGCTGCTCCATCGGTCTACCGTCCTCCCTTTCTCCTCTCACCAGCTTCCAGCAGCGCGTGGAACGATTCCATGAGAACCCAGGAGTCCGGGAGCTGCTACCCGACACCTATATCAGCAGGACCATCTCCCTGGTCAACTGTGGGCCCCCCCTGAGGTGAGAGCACCCACAGTGTGGGCGAGAAGGCCAGTCCTGGGTGACAAGCTGAACTGGGGTGCCTGGATCCTGGGTGGGGATCGCAGAGCTAGCCCCGAGAGGCATATCCAGGGGACCTTAGAAGCATAAAACCTGGAAGTCCTAGAAAGAACCATAGCATCACAGAGCACTAGAATTATAGAGTAATCAGAACCTGGGAGTGTTAGAATTACAGGAACCTAGAAGCCAGACTCTAGGGATTACATTTTTTTAAACATTTTTTTCTTATAATACTTTCCTTGTATAGTTGATTTAGCATGTTGTGTTGATTTCTGCTGTACAGCAAAGCGATTCAGTTATATCACTTTACCTTTTTATTAACTTATTTTTAATTGAATTTTTTAAATTAGGAATGCATTCAAGGTACAATAAGGCACACAGTGAAAAGCCTCCCTCCCCCACTCCTTCCCTCCAGTTATTGCTAATGCCTCACGTATCTTTCCAGGGGTATTTGATACATTTACCAGTAAATATGTGTAAATAAGTGTATATATGCATAGACACACTTCATGCATATGCATAGATAGCCATGCATATGCATATTTCATAATATACAAGTACATCTATTACTTTTCCTTTAAAAAAATACAAATGGTAGAATATTGAACACACTCTGTCCTTTTCCACTTAACACCTTGGAAATCTTTCTGTTAGTGCCTGAAGAGTTCCCACCAGCTTCTTTTATATCTTTTATAGCTGAACTGTCTTCCACCGCTTGGACGTGCCGTCATTCATTTCATCTGTCCCCAGTGGATGGACTGTTGCCTCCACTCTTTTGTAGAGAAAACCCTGGCACATCTGTCAACTCCCACAAGTGTGGGGACCAGGGATACATTCTCAGAAGGGGATCTGCTGGGATGTGGGCAGAAAGTGCCCAGTAGCCCTCTAAACCAAGTTATTCTCCTTTCAGTGATGGAGAGGGTCATCAACTGTTACAATGACAGAAAATGAGAAGGGTCGAATTTTAGAATTACAGCCCTTTAGAAGCACAGACTTTTGGGATGGAAGCATCCCCACTCTCATCCAGAAAGTAGCGAGCGAAATAGACCCCTTCCTCCCCACTCCATCCCCCAGACTCCCAGCCATTCCACAGAGCCCCCCCAACCCCCAACCCTCCAGACATCCCCTGATATTTCTCAGCCCCCAGGCCCCCCCAGAGCCCCTGACTTCCCCCAGCTCCCCATCTGACCTGTTGCCCCCATGCCCCACAAAATAGGGTCCGTCTCATGGGAGACAGGTCCAGGCAGTTGGGCTGAGATGTTGAGGCTCCTTGACTTTTGGTTCCACTGATCCCCACAGGGCTCTGGCGGAGCGCCTGGCCCGGGTGGGACCCCCTGAGAGTGAGCCGGCCCGGGAAGCTGCAGCCAGCGCTCTGGACCGAGTGACCCGACTCTGCCACCGCATCCTGACCGACCTGCTGTTCCAGGAGCTGCAGGTGAGAGAGGCAGTGGGCTGGGTGGGGCCGGGGCCAGGACAGGGGAGTGCCCCCGCCCCATCCTGCAGTTCCTTTCAGCCCATGACTCAGTGTTCGGGAAGCAGAGGGGGTGGGGGGGTGATGGCCATGTCTGGGCCGTTTAGGGGGACGGGGGGGCGCAGGAAGGAAGAGGTGGGAGGATATGGTCAGGGGGAGGATAGAGAGCGATCAGCATGAAGGGGCCTAGGGGACTGGGTGGAACCCCTCCTCACTGAGGTCCTCCAAATCCCTGCCCAGCCTCTCCTAGACCCTAGGGCCTCATTCACTCATCCCCGGGGTCCTGCACATGCCCAGAGGGGACTAGGTTCAGAGGTGGGTGAGAGCGGGGTGAGGAGCTGGTGGGAGTACCCGGGAATGGAACTGAGAGGTGTGCATGTCCCTGGTTGTGATTCGTGCTCAATCCACATTGTACGTCGGGTTGTGTCCCACCTCTGCTTAGAACCCTCCATGGCTCCCAGCTCACTTAGGGCAAAAGCCAAAGTCCTCCCTGTGGCCCCCGAGGCCCACATGGTCTGCCCTTTCCCTCTCTGACCTCATCCCCTCCCACTTTCCTCCTTGCCCCTCGCTTCTCCTTAACGCGTCAGACACATTCCAACCTCAGTACCTCTGCACCTGTTCCCTCTGCCTGGACTACTCTTCCCTCAATAGCCACAAAGCTCCCTCTCTCACCTCTTTCAAGTTTTGACTCAAATGTCACCTTCTTAGAAGGACCTCCCCTGACTGCCCTGTTTAAAATAGAAGCCCCTGAGATTCCCATATGCCCCCCCCCGCCACTCTATTTGTCTCCAAAGCACTTATCACCACCTGCCATGCTATATCCTTTGCTTTTTTTTTTTTTTCCAATCTGTCTCCTCCCATTGGAATGTCAGCTTCTCAAGGGCAAGGATTTGTTGGAATGTTTCTAAAATAACTTTTCTATTATGGAAAATTTCAAACATACACAAAAGTAGGCAGAATGACAGAACGACCTCTTGTGGACCAGCTCCAGCAAGTATCAACTCCACCTCTCCCCCCACCTCCCCTGCCCACTGGATTCTTTTCAAGCACATCTTTGGCATCCTATCGTCATCCATCAGCACTTTAGCCTGTATCTCCGAAAGATAAGGAACCCAGCCTTTGTAAACAAATGTAACCGCAATGCCATTTTCCTACCTAACAGATGGAGCGATCATTCCTTAATATCGTCAAATATCAGGTCAGAATTCAGAGGCCCCCAAGTGCTTATGATTATCCGGCGCTTGGAGTTCTGTTTATCTCCTTTTGTGTTGTGCCCCCAAGCGCTCTCTAATGTATCCCCCGTGATCCACCCAGGGCTGGGCCACAGGCAGGGTTCAGAGAGTGTTTGTTGAATGACTAAATGGACAAGCATGGGAATGAAAGTGAGTGTTGGGGGGAAGGGGGTACAGTCTTTGTTCCAGGCCTGGCTGTACGGCTTCCAGGTAGGGGGACTTAGGCAAATGGCTTTCCTCTTGGGGGTCTATGTTTGCTCATCTGGAAAATGGACCCAGGAATTCCAGGCTTCTCAGATGGCTGTGAGGAAGCAATGGGCTTGTGGCCATAAAGTACTTAGCTTGGGTCCTGGCCCTCGGGTACTGGCCGATAGGGAACTTCATAAATGTACAGAGTTTATAGCAACAGCAACACGTTCTGAGCTGAGTGATGTACCAAGAGCGTCAGCTCAGTTGATTCACACCTGCTTTCCAACAAAAGCCCACAGGCCTCAATTTTGGAGGTTCAGAAAATTGGGCTACTATGGGATGAGAAAGCAGGAAGGGGGTGCTGGGCTGAGTGGGATAGGAATCTGCTTCAGACCCCCATGGACACCAACCCCAGAGGTATCCGGGCACCTCATGCTCCCAGCCTCCATCTGAGGGACAGACCCACTGCCCATCCCACCTCCAGGATCCAGATGCCTCCCTCCGCTCCCTCCACCGGTGGCCACTTACTACATCCTATGACTCTACCACCTGCATCCTCCTTTCCCCCTCCTCATCCTTCTCACCCCTTCCCCTCCTTCCAGACCCCCCATTTCTGCCTCAGTCTTGCCCCCTCCCAGCCATCTCGGTGAAGCACAAAGCTGACCCTCTCCCTCCTCTGCTTAGAACCTGCCATGGATCCCCAGTGCCCTCAAGAGAAATCCGAGGCTCCTCCCAAGCCCAGGAGGCCTGTGTGCCCTGCTCGGTTCACCTGACCAGCCCCATCTCTTCACTGGGCAGTCATACAGGCCCCCCCCCACCCCCGCATCCCCCTGATTAGAAGGGTCCTAGCTTGGTTTAAAGTTCTGCTCTCTCTGTCTTGAAGTTCTTAATACTTTTGAACAAAGGGTCTCCCATTTTCATTTCTGCATTGGGCCCGTGAATTATATAGATGGTCTTGCCAGCCACACTGACCTTCTTTCCGGTCCTCTGACCCGCAAGCCCATCTGAAATCTGAACCTTCTTCACACTGGCTTTCACCTCGGATTGAGCCACTCCCTCTCCCACCGCTCACTTGGCTAACAGTGACCATCTTCCTGGCCTCAGCTCTGGTGCCCCCTCCTCCAGGAAGCCCTCCTTGACTCTCTATGCTGACTCAGGCTGGGCTTCCTAAACCCCTGGGCTCCCTCTTTCCAGCCGTGGCCACTCTGAATGGTCACTGTCTGGGGAACGGGTCTGTCTCCTCTTCTGGAGGAGAGCTCCAGGAGGGCAGGGCTGGACTGAGAGCCCCAGGAGGTCAGGGCTGGACTGTCTCCGCACTGCTGTCTCCCCAGCACTGCGCAGCCCTGGTTCAGCTCGGAGCAGCGTTTTGAGAACAAGTGTTGGATTGATCTATGAAGAAAGAGGGTGGAAGGGAGGCAAACTGTGACCCTCTGCCCACTCTGTCCCACCCAGCCGCACTTCAGCAAGCTGATGCGCAGGAAGTGGCTGAGCAGCTCGGAGGCTCTGGATGGCATCGTGGGCACGCTGGGCGCTAAGGCCCTGGCACTGCGCAGGATGCAAGATGAGCCTTACCAGGTGCATCTGCTTGTGCGGGGGAGGGACGCAGGGGAGGACCCGGGGCCGGTGGGGGGAGGGTGGGAGAGCAGAGCTAGAGCGCTCAGAGGGGAGAGACCCCTTCTAGGTGGGGAGAAGCTCTCTCAGGGCGAGATAGGTGGCGCTCTACCTGTGGTCTGCGCGGAGGGTGCCCGCGGATACCGGGGTGTAGCGCGGTATGCTGGCGGGGTTGGGGCCTCTGGATGGTGGAGCTCCGGAGAAAGCGGAGAGGGCTGGGATGGGGCACCCTCTGGGGGCCGGTGGGGGAGGGTCCGCGAGCTGATTAGGAGGAGCAGGACAGGGGTCACCCACTGGGAGCCGGGAGGGCCGCCGGCGGCTGGGGGTGGGCAGGGGTTCCCGTTGGGTGTCCGGAGCGGGAGCGGGCGGGTGGGAAGCGGGGAAGGGGGGTCACCGGCGGCTCACAGCCCCTCGCGTCTTCCCGGGTCCCCAGGAGCTGGTGGCCGAGCTGCACCGGCGGGCGCTGGTCGAGTACGTGCGGCCCCTGTTCCGCGGTCGCCTGCGCTGCGGCTCCGCGCGGACCCGCAGCCGCGTGGCTGGCAGGCTCCGGGAGGACGCGGCGCAGCTGCAGAGGCTGTTCCGACGGCTGGTCAGTGCGGCCTCGGGGGCGGGGGGCTCCGAAACTACGGAAAACTTTGGCTTCCGGGAATCCCCAGACTCGAGAGCCGGGGGCGGGGGCTTAGAATAAGACCCTCACCCAATTTGCAGCCAATAGTAACACTCTGATCTTCGCCCTCTGAGGGTAAAAATTGCCTTTCTAACTGAAAGAGAGAGCGCTCTGGGCACAAATGAAGAGAAAAATGGTCCCTATGCCTTGTTGTGGGGATTAGATAAGTCCCATTAGAAGGGCTTAGGACCTAAACATTAGCCATTATTATGAGCACAGATAGTCGCTAAATGCAAGAGAAACTCAGAACCTTAGCGTTCCCAAATCCAAGCATTTAAAAGTCAGCAAATCTTATTTGTACCCAGTTGTAATGAGCTGGACGGGAAGGGTCTCACTCAGCCGCTTTTCCAGGAGTTTCTAACCTAGAGTCCTTGAAATTTTCTTTTTAATTTTGGGGGAGATAATTGTGGAGTCACATGCAGTTATAAGAAAGAATGCAGAGAGATCGCTGGCATACCTTATGCAGTTTCCCCCAACGGTAACATTTTGCAAATTTAGAATAGGTTTTGAGGGGTGTCCCCGAGCCCCAAATTATCTGCAAAACTGGCAGTAGGTTATATTATGGATTTTTCTTCAAATTTCCAAAGGTTCCAGGTAACCTCTGACTGCAGTCTGCCCTCTGCCCGGTTTTACGGACGAGAAAACTGCCAGGCGAGGCGAGGCCTTGGGAGGCTGTTGTTTCGAGGGGGTGGGTGTTGAGTGTGAGCCCGGGGTCTTCCCATGCAGGAATCCCAGGCCTCGTGGCTGGACGCCGTGGTGCCCCGTTTGGCCGAAGTTCTGCATCTGGAAGACACGCCCAGCATCCAGATGGAGGTGGGGATGCTGGTGCGGGACTACCCAGACATCAGGTGAGATCCCCACCCCCACGCCGGCTTGGTTCCTTTTTGCCCGCGCGGCCGCCAGGCCGAGGTCTCCCGGAGAGCCTTGGCATCCGTCCCTGCGTTTCCTGCCCCTTGGGCGAGGGAGGGAGGCGGCGAGCGTGTCTGACGGCCGTTTCCTGCTGGAACCAGGGCATTATTAATACGATTTCCCTCCTTCTCTTGCCGCCGCCGCCGTCGCTGCCGCCGCCGCCGCCACCAGGGCTCGCAAACAAACAAGCAGTCACAGGAAGCCCAGGGCAGGGGGGCGCGGGGCCGCCCGGCGGCAGGAAGGGCCGGCCCAGCTGGGGAGCCGCGGGGGACACGGGGACACGCACGGGCACACGGGCGCACACGCACTGGGACAGTGGCAGGCGCCGTTCAGATCCTGATGGACCATTTCCTTTCTCTGTGATCCTCTCTGAGCCCCAGTTTCCTCTTCTGATCCATGGGGACAATAATACTCTTTTCGTAGGATTATTGGGGGCTGATTAATCATCATCCGTGGTGACAGCAGTACCAATACCAATTCTTGCTTATTGAGTTCTTATGTCAGACCTAAGAAAGCATCTTACCTACCCACTCTGTTACTTTATTTATTTATTTATTTATTGTAGGCAGTATTTGAGCATTTTATTTTATTTTTTATTTTTTGGCCGCAAGGCTGCGGCATGTAAGAGTTATTTTAGAAGAGAAGCTATTTGAGAAAATCTTTGCACGTCAAAGGCAGCACTGTTCTGAGTGCCTAGCACCGTCCGAGGCAGGTGGAAATTAAGTAGCTGACCCCAATGTCACAGCTAGCCGGCAGCGAAGTGGGGACTTGAGCCCAGGCAGCGGGCTCTGAAGCTGGTACACCTGACCACCACACAACACTGCCACTTGCATAAGGTGGCGGCAGTCCTGCGATGCTAGTCGGGCAGACATTCTGTATGCAGAGAGACAATCCCCCAGGACCCAGGAGTGAGGCATCAGCTGGGTTGAAGTGGAGGACGTGGGGCTGAAGGTGAGGATTCTGGAACTGATTCAGGATGGGCGGTTCCACTTCTGAGGTGTGGGGCTTATGTCCTTGGGAAAGCACAGAGCCCTGGAGTCGCATGGGGGCCAGGGTCCCGGCATTCCTGCTGGGTTGGGGTTTCTGAACTTGAATCTGAACTTGGATATGCAGCTGAGTTCGCAAGGTCTCAAGCTGGGCTGGGAGGAGGGGTTCCAAAGCTGAGTTTGGGGGCTGTGTTTTGCATCTCTGTTGAGCTGGAAGGTTCTTGAGCCCCATTTTGGATGAGTGTTTTGGAGCTGTGGGGATTCCAAACTTGGGATGCAGGAGGGTGAAGAGACTGAGCTGGATTGAAGGGGGTGGTGAAGACCCCAGAACTCTGTTTGAGATGAAAGTTCTGGAAATGAACGTTGGGGGCAGGATCTTGAGTTGAAATATGATGGTGGTTCTGGAGTTGAGTTTTGGATCCGGGATCTGGAGCTGAGATTGGGGTGAAGGGAAGTTTCCACTGTGTTGGATTTAGGGGCGAGGGTTGTGGAACAGAGCCAGCTTTGAGCACAAAGTTTCTGGTTGGAGTGAGGGTCCCCAAGGTGAATTTTAAGTTCTGGGGGAGAATTTTCGTTGAGAACAATTCCAGGAAGGGGTTAGAGGTGAAGTGAGTGTTCCAAGGCTGAATTTGGATGAGGGCTCTGGAACAGCAGTGGTGAAGACTCCAGACCTGGCGTTGGGGTGAGGTGAGGGTTAGGGTAGGGCTGTGGGTGAGCACTTCCGGGCTGGATTTGAGTGATGCCGTGGGGCTGTTTGAGATGAAAGTGAAAATGAGGTTAAGGGTTGCTTTAGAGTCCAGAGCTTAAACAGGTGCAAGGGTACCGGAATGGAAATTCAGGAGCTGTCTGAGCCAAGTTGGGGGTGAAGATGGAAGGTTATTTTAATCAGGAGCTGAGATGCGGCAAGAAGGAATATCCTTGTGCTGGGTTGGGAGGTGACAGTTCTGGAATCCACTGTGAGTAGGAGGATTTGGAAGTGTTTGGAAGGGAAGCTCTGGAGGGGGGCTGGTATGAAGGGGGGGATCTAGGGGTGCTGGTGGGAGGGCGGGATCTCGGAGGGACTGGTATGGAGGGGGAATCCAGAGGGAGCAAAGGGGCTCCAGAGCTAAGGCAGGTTCTGGAACAGACGGCCGGGTGGGGCCCACAGGTGGGCTGGGAGTGTATCTGGAGGACCCCGTGCACCTGTCCCCTCCTCTACCCCCAGGCGGAAGCACGTGGCAGCCCTCCTGGACATCCGTGGCCTGCACCACACAGTCGCCCGCCACGAGATCCTGGCGGTGGCCCGGGACTTGGAACTCTCTGAGGGGGGAAACTTGTCGCCCCCCCGGGACCGTGCCTTCTTTGCAGACATCCCCGTGCCCCGGCCGCCTTTCTGCCTCAGCCTCCCTCTCTTCCTGGGCCGCCTCTCCCTCTCCCGGCTGGCCTGCCTGCCCTGGCCTCGGCCTCCATCTCCATCTCCATCACGGCCCCGGGCCCAACACTGAGACTCTCCCGGCTCCACCTCAGTGCCCCCCCATCTCTGCTGCTGACAGAACATCCTCCTGACTCCCTGTCTGGGGCCACAGACCCCTGGGAGGAAAGATCACTAGAGGTCTCCTCACCTACCCCCAAACTCCCTGTACAGAAGAGAAAGTGGCCCGAAGGAGCAAGGACTTGCCCGAGGCCATGAAGCCCGTTCCCAGCACCACCTCCCCAGCCCCGTGAGTGGTGGGTGGTGTTTTGGAAGGCTCTACAGAAATATCCCAGGCCCCCCCTTTCCCCTCACCTCAAGGTCTGGCCTCAATCCAATGTATTAAGGAACGTACGATACTTAGAATAAAGAGGTTTCTATTTAACACAAGGAAGGGCTGAGTCCCCAGTGTGTGGGGGGGAGGAAGGACCCGGGGCAGGGACCAGGGCCAAGGGCTTCTCACACGCCCAAGGCCGGGCTAGGGTCCAACTCTTGGGCAGGGCAGTGGTGGCTGAGGCAGGGCCTGCAATGCAGGAGCAGCCGGGCCGCCCTGTTTACACCAAGTTCCCGAGGCTGCGTGACTCCACAGCAGGCCCTTGGCCTCTCTGAGCCAGCGTCCCTCATTTTGTCAACCCCAAAGTGCCTTCTTTCCTGGGCCTAGTGGTTCCACCTTGGCAAGCCCCCCCCCCCCGCCCCCCTCATCCTTAGCCGGGAAACTGTATCCAGAGAGGAAGGAGGTTGGGGGCAGGGCTGGCGGCATCCAGGGCGCCCTCCTGGGTTGACGCAGGAAAATGTCAGGGTGGGAGAAATTCCAGCCTCTCACCCCCAGCCCTGCCGGATCCTGGTCCCCACGGAGCCCTTGAGGTCGCCTCCTCGCTGACCCCTGCCCCTCCCCCCAGCTGGACAGCCTGTGATGGATGCTTCCTGGCGTGGCTTTTTTTTTTTCTCCCTGCGAAGTCGGAAGGAGGAGGCAGCCAGGGGTCAGCGTGGAAGCTGCGGTTGGAAACCTCACGCACATGGCATGGCTTTTTCTTTTTTCCTGCGAAGTCGGAAGGAGGAGGCAGCCAGGGGTCAGCGTGGAAGCTGCGGTTGGAAACCTCACGCACATTTGAACTCACGTTTGAAGGTGGGGACTCGGGACTCTTGGAGCTCCAGGGCTGTGTGACGCCGGATAGGAAGCTGAGCCTCTCTGGGCTGTAGTTCCCGTCCCTCTCTGAGGAACTGCTTAACCTCTCTTTGCCCAAGACAAAGTGAGATGCCCAGAGGATATAGGCACCTCACTTGACGTCCTAAAATGACACTTTCAACGTCATTGATATACAAGAGAGGAGTTGAGGAATGAACATTTTGTACGTATTTAATTAAAGATGTATTCACCTTGGTTTGGCCGGGTTCTTTTCAGATTTGGATGCCCCGCTTAAAAATGCCTGTATTGAAATATAATTTACACAGCAGACAATTCATCCATTTGAAGTGCACAATTCAGTGCAATCACCCCTGCAGTCAATTTTAGAAACTTTTCAGCACCCCCGCAAAGAAACCCTGCACCCCTTAACCATCAACCCAACCCCTCTATGCCTCTCAGGCCCTGGTGACCACTGGCCTACTTTTTCTCTCCGTAGATTTGCCTGTTCTGGACATTTCGTATAAATGGGATCACAGAATACGTGGTCTTGTGTGTGTGTGTGTGTGTGTGTGTGTGTGTGTGTGTGTGTGTGTGTTAAGAGCACAACATAAGATCTACCCTCTTAACACATTTCTAAGTGCACAATACAGGAGTGTTAACTACTGGCACAATGTTGTACAGCAGATCTTTGGACTTCCCCATCCCATCCCATCTGTTCTCTACTTTGACAAATCTGAGTATTTTAATTTTTTATTATTTTTTATTGACGTATATAGTTGATTTACAATGTTGTGTTCATTTCTGCTGCACAGCAAAACATATATAGACGTTCTTTTTCATATTCTTTTCCATTATGGTTGATCACAGGATATTGACTAGAGTTCCCTGTGCTCTACGGGAGGACCTTGCTGTTTATCTGTTTTATATAGTAGTTTGTACCTGCGAACCCCAAACTCCCAATCCATCCCTCCCCCACCCCCAGAGTCTGAGTATTTTGAATACCTCACGTGAGCGGCATCAGGCAGAATTTGTCCTTTTGTGACAGGCTTATTTCACTTCACGTAATGGCTTCCAGGTTCAAACATATTGTCACAAATGGGAGGATTTCCTTCTTTGTAAACGCGGCATAATATTCTGCCGTATGGGCTATACAACACTTTCTTTATCCGTTCATCTGCTGCCGGACATTTGGGTTGTTTCTGTACCTTGCCTATTGTGAATAAATAAGTGATCTTTGGGGTCTGTCTTCCTTCACTCTGCATAATATTTTCAAGGTTCATCATGTTGTAGCACGTGTCAGTGTATCATTTCTTTTTATCGGCAGATAACATTCCACTGTCTGGATGCAGCACATTTTACTTACCCATGTATCCGCTGACGGACATTTAGGCGTTCTTTACTTTTTGGTTATGAACATTGTGCTCCACGTTTTTTCTAGATTACAAACATTTTCTTGGTCCCCTGAGAAGCTCTGACCTTACCCTGAGCCTCAGTTTCCACTTTTTTTCTTTTTTTTTTTTTGGCCTCGCTGCACGGCTTGCGGGATCTCCGTTCCCCAACCAGGGACTGAACCAAGGCCACGGCAGTGAAAGCCTGGAGTCCTAACCACTAGGCAACCAGGGAACTCCCTCAGTTTCCATGTTTGTAAAATGGGGGAGAGACTCCTGACAGTTGATGCTCCCGAGGATTCGCTCAACAAACCTGCAGGTTTGGAGACAGAGGCCCAGATGGGGGCAGGAGTGCAGCTAAAGTCACCATCCAACGAGTGCCAGGGGCGGGACCCCTCCTGCTCACCCCAGGCTCTGACAACAGCCCCGCTGCCAAGCGAGTGGGCTGGGAGCGCTCAGCGAGGAGGCTGTGTGTGAGGCGTTTGGCTCAGATCCTAACCCAGAGACAGCGCTTGTAAAATACTCACTGTTTGGATTCAGACGGAGGTGATTTCTGGCTGTGGGATTGGGGCAGGGCGGCAACTGTTTACTGGGTACCTGTTCTGTGCAAGGGGTTCCCTGAGTGTGTCTGAGATGCAGAACATCTCACGGCACCATCCCCCTGGCCCTGGGAGAAGGGACTGTTTCTGTCAGACAGGAAGCAGGCTCAGAAGGTTAGGACAGTATGTTAGAGGCAGTGGCTGGAATCTGAACCCCAATCAGATAGACTCCAAGAGCTCTTGGCCACTGTCTGCCAGCCCCGCTGCGTGCCAGGACAAACGTGCTCCTAACTCACTGTACCCTGTGCCTCACTGCCTGGTCCTATCCCCGTCAACCCTCGTGAGGTGGATGGTGTTATTTTCCCTGGTGCACTGATGAGGTCCCCAAGGCTCTGACGGTCACCCTGGTCACACAACCAGGAAGCGGCTGAGCGGCCCCATCACTGGGGAGAAAGATGAAGCCAGATGGGGAGGCGACTGTCCATGGCCACGGTCCAGATGGAAAGGGAGGCAGGGAGCCTCCCGGTGGCCATGCCCTCTCCTCGAACTGGGCTTGAGTCAACTGGGATCAGGATAATTCAACTCCATCTAAACGTGAAATTGCAGCCAGGACCAAAAGCCACCTGGGCGGGAAATTCTGGGCAAGGAGAGGCACCAGGGGTCAGGATCCACACTGCCCTGGGGCTTCCCGCCCCCTCCCCTCCATCCCTGCCCAGAGAGGGTGGGGACCCTCCTTTTCAGCCCAATGCCTCTCTGATGAACAGTGTGGAAGACGCCCCTGAGGTGTAGGGGAGAGATCAACGGCGTCCAGTGCTGCCCCAGCAAAGCCCCTGGGCCCCTCCCCAGCCCTCCAGATCTGAGCAGGTGTCAAGCTTGAGGAGACAAGCCTGGGTCTCGCTGTCTGCAAAAGGAGGAGGACAAAGGAGGGAACTTACCGAGCCCGCACCCTGCCTTGGCGCCTCAGCTCCCTGGCCTTCTGCAACTTGCACCCCCTATCGGAGCATCCGTGGTCCTCGCCAGCTTTAACTCCTGTCTCTAAGCCCCAGTCACCTCTCTGAGTTCCCATGCCTATCCCTGAGATGTCACCCTTCTCTGAGTCTCTATCTCTCTCCTTGAGACCCTGTCCCCTTCTGGAAGCCCCCCTCCCAATCCTCAAGTCTCTACCCCCCTCTCTGAGCCCCTGGGAGCTGAGTCCCGTCCGCTCTGAGTCTCCACTCTCTCTAGTCCTATAAATTCCATCCATCCATCCATCCGAGTTCATCCTCTGTGCCCAACCTTGTGCAGGGTGGTGCTGCGGACACTGTGGTGACTTCAACAGCTTTGGCCCTGCTCTTATGGAACTGACAAGTCGGGGGTGTGTGTGTGTGGTGAGACACATCTATCATTCAGAGTGGTCAGGACTAGACGTGGGGAGCTCAGGCAGCTGGGGAAGCCCAAGAATTCTCTGACCCTGTCTGGGAATCAGGGAGGGCTTCTTGGAGGAAGAAGCATCTGCTCTGAGATTCAACCTTCACCTGGAACACAGATATCATCTTGCAGTTCACAAGATCCCAGAGGCCCTGAGGCGGAAAATGGTATCAATAGCTCTCCCACATTTCCTTATAGTCTCGCCTAAAGCACTTTGTTATACATGGAGCGGTTTTCAAAGGGAAATTTAAAATGCTCATATCCTTGAACTCAGAAACCCCACTTCTAAGAATGCATCCCTTTGCAATACTCACACAGGTGCAAAATGGACACTGCTACACTGCTCAAAGTGGCTAATATGGAAAACAGTCAACAGCTGACTGTTTATACTGGGTCTCCCCGCAATGGAATACAACGTAACTGATAAAAGATTGGAGGCAGCTCTTCACAGTTCTGATATGCCACATCCTCCAAGATACACTGTTACGTGAAAAATGCAAAGTGAGGGACAGTGGAGACAGCTCAGTAAATATATTTTTAACTGGATAAAGACACTACCCAATTTGTATCCATGGCTACCTCTGGGGAATAGGATTGGAGGAAGAAAGGCTACCACTTTCTGATTTATAAAACTATCCTCTTTGGATTTTACAGAAAGGCACACTGATCATTAGTGCAAAGCTCAATGAATTTTCAGAGTGAATCTATGTAACCAAAATGGGTCAAGGCATAGACCTTTCCCCCTTAAACCCTCTTCCAACCACTTCTGCCCCCCAAAGGTAACCACTATCCTGGTTCCAACACCATCGATTACTTTTGCCAGTTTATGAACTTTATATCGTTGGAATCATACATTCCAGCGACTCTGGTTTCTATCTTCTTTCACTCAGCATTGCATTTGAGAGATTCAACCGCTTTGTTGTGAAGGTGGTACTTTGCTCATTCTCATTACTCTGTGGGATTTCATGGTAGTAACTTGTCAGAATTTATCTATCCATTCTATTATGGATGGACGTTTGGGCTATTTCCCGTGTAGCACCAGGAAGGTGTTATTCTTTGTACTTGTCAACACTTGATATTGAGAGTCTTTTAAAATTTTAACTATTCTAGCAGGTGTGTAGTGGCATTTCATTGTGGTTTTAATTTGAATTTTCATAATGTTTAAAAATATTGAACACCTTTTCACGAGCCTACTGGCTATTCATATATCTTCTTTTGTTAAGTGTCCAAGGCTTTTGCCTGTTTTTTGTTGTGGTGTTTTGTCTTTTAATTAATTATTGAGTTCTTCATATATCCTGGAGACAAGGTTTTCATTAAATATATGTGTTGCAAACGTTTTCTTCAGTTTTTGGCATGACTTTTAAAAAAATTTTTATTTATTTATTTTTGGTTGCGTTGGGTCTTCGTTGCTGTGCGTGGGCTTTCTCTAGTTGCGGCGAGCGGGGGCTACTCTTAGTTGCGGTGCGCGGGCTTCTCATTGCGGTGGCTTCTCTTGCTGTGGAGCACTGGCTCTAGGCGCGCGGGCTTCAGCAGTTGCAGCACGAGGGCTCAGTAGTTGTGGCACACGGGCTTAGTTGCTTCGCGGCATGTGTGATCTTCCCGGACCAGGGCTCGAACCTGGGTCCCCTGCATTGGCAGGCGGATTCTTAACCACTGCGCCACCAGGTAAGCCCAAGAATATATATTTATAACATTGTAAATCAACTATACTTCAATAAAATGTTTTTTAAAGCTACAGTAATCAAGACAGTGTGGTACTGGTGTAAGGAAATATATCATACAAACAGAACAGAGGTGCAAATATAGACCCAAAGTTGATTTTCTATAAATACGTAGTGTAATTCAAGGAGAGGAAAAGATAGTCTTTTCAATAAACGGTGCTGAAACAACTGGACATTTGCATGAACAAAACCGAAGCTAACTCACAATGCACACAAAAATTACCTCAAATGAATCATAGACCTAAATATAAATGCTAAAACTATAAAACTTCTAGAAAAAAATGGAGAAAATCTTCACGAACTTGGCGGAGACCAAGGCTTTTAGACAAGACACTAAAAGCACTAACCATAAAAGGAAAAAAAAAAGATAAAGGGGACTACATCAAAATTGAAAACTTCTGTCCTTCAGAAGACAAAGTTAAGAAAATGAAACTGTAAGCCAGAACCTGGGAGAAAATATGTGTAATTATGTTTTCTACCAAATCAGCTGAATTCAGAATATATAAAGTATCTTTACAACTTAATAATGAAAAGATTTTTTAAAATCCAACTTTAAAATGGGCAAAAGACTTGAACACTTCTCAAAATAAGATATATTAATGGCCAACAAACATATAAAGATATTCAACATCTACGATTACCAGGGAAATTCAAATTAATGCCACAAAGAGATATCACTACACATCTTCTAGAAAGGCTAAAATTTTAAAAGACTGACAATACCGAACACTGGAAAAGTATGGGGCAGCTACAGCTCTCATAGTATTGAACTCACAGAACTCTCACACAGTATCGAAGGGAGTCTAAAATAGTACCCGCACTTTGTAAAACAGACTGGGAGTTTCTTGTCAAGTTGAATATACATTTACCCTATGATTCAGAATTCTCCTGGGTATTTGTCCAAAAGAAATATAAATATATATCTTTAAAAAGACTTTACACAAATGTTCATAGAAGCTTTGTTCATAAAATCAAAAAATTGGAAATAACTCAAATGTTCATTAATAGGTGAACAGAAACAAACTGCAGTATATTCATACAAAGGAATACCACCCAATAAAAAGGAACAGGACATATCCATGCAACATCATGGGTCAATCCAAAACCATTATGCTGAAAGAAAGACGCCAGCCCTAAAAGTGTACACGTGATGTTATTTCATTTATATAAACTCTAGCATAGGCAAAGCTAATCAATCATAACCTAAATCAGAGTTCTGATTGCCTGGAGGAGTTAAGGAAGATTGGCTGGAAGGAGGATAATAAAAACACTCTGTACCTTGATTTGTATGGTGATTATGGAAGGGCAGATATTTTGCAGAACTCAGTGAACCAAACAAGGGTAGTGTGAGCATTTTTATCATACGTGTATTATACTTCTATAATGTTAATTTTAAAAGAACTCATTTGATGGATTTAACAGCAGACTACTGCTAACAGAAGGAAAGAACAGTAAACTTGAAGACAGGTCAACAGGAATCATTCATAATGAAGCTCCAAGACAAAAGAACGGAAGTCAAAAACAAAGGAGGCGCGTGAGACATGCGGGTCACTGTTAAATGGTCTGTTACGGGTATAACTGGAGTAGCATAAGGAGACAAGAGAGAACGTGAACGCAGAAGCAATTTCTAAAGAAGCTTTTTTGAAGGGAACCCTCCTACACTGCTGGTGGGAATGTAAACTGATGCAGCCACTGTGGAAAACAGTATGCAGCTGCCTCCAAAAACTAAAAACAGAACTACCATGTGACCCAGCAATTCCACTCCTGGGTATATATCCAAAAAAAACCACTAAAAGCACTAATTTGAAAAGATACATGCACCCCAATGTTCACAGTAGATTAGTTACAATTAGTTACAACTGCCAAGAGACGGAAGCAACCTAAGTGGCCATCAATGGATGAACGGGTAAAGATGTGGTATTAGATACATATAAAATGGAATACTACTCAGCCATAAAAAGAATGAAATTTTGCCATTTGCAGCAACATGGATGGACCTAGAGATTATCATACTAAGTAAAGTAAGTCAGAAAGAGAAAGACAAATGCCATATATCACTTATATGTGGAATCTAAAATATGACACAAATGAACTTATCTACAGAACAGAAACAGACTCACAGACATACGGAACAGAACTGTGGTTGCCAAGGGGTGGGGGAAGGGATGGATTGGGAGTTGGGGATTAGCAGATGCAAACTATTATATACAGAATGAATAAACTACAAGGTCCTACTGTAAAGCACAGGGAACTATATTCAATATCCTGTGATAAACCATAATGGAAAATCATACGAAAAAGAATATATACATATAAAACGGAATCACTTTGCTGTACAGCGTAACTAACACAACATTGTTAATCAACTATGCTTCCATAAATTTTTAAAAAAGACATCAATTTCTGAGTGTGTCTGACTATTCAATAGAAACTATGTAGCTGTATTAGTTTTCTAGGGTTGCCGTAAGTACCACAAATTAGATGGTTTAAAACAAGAATGTATTGTCTCATCATTCTGAAGGCTAAAAGTCCAAAATCAAAGTGTCAGCAGCGTCCTGCTCTCTAGGGCAATCCTTCCTTTCTAGCTTCTGACAGCCCTGGACACTCCTTGGCTTGCAGCTGCAGAACTCCCATCTCTGCCTTCCTTTTCACATGGCACTCTCCCTGTGTCTCTGTCTTTGCATGGCCGTCTTATAAGGACACCAGTCATACTGGATCAGAGGTCCACCTTTTCCCATTATGACCCCATCTTAACTAATTACATTGGCAACACACTATTTCCAAATAAGGTTGCATTCTAGGGATGAGGATGTCCACACATCTTTTTTTGGGCGACTCAATTCAACCCATAACAGACGCCAAAAAACAAGAGAATGACATGTTTAAAGCACTGAAAGAAAACAAACTGTTAACCCAGAAGTCTATACCAGTGGTAGCAACCTTTTAAAAGCAAGGTGAACAAAAGGAAAAATAGATAAGTTAGACTTCTTTAAAATTGAAAGTGAAAAGACAACTCACAGAATGAAAGAAAATATTTGCAAATCATAGATCTGATAAAGGGCTTGTATCTAGAATACGTAATTAACTCTTTCAAAACAATAATAAAAAGACGACCCAATTTTAAAATGGGCAAAGGATCTGAGTAGACATTTCTCAAGTGTCCAATTACAAGTGTCCAATAAGCCCGTGAAAAGATACTCAAGATCATTAGTCATTAGGAAAATGCAAATCAAAACCACAATGAGATACCACTTCAACCCATTAGGATGGCAACAATAAAAAAGACAGATAATAACCAGTGTTGGCAGGGCTTCCCTGGTGGCGCAGTGGTTAAGAATCTGCCTGCCAATGCAGGGGACACAGGTTCGAGCCCTGGTCTGCGAAGATCCCAGGTGCCGCGGAGCAACTCAGCCAGTGCGCCACAACTACTGAGCCTGCGCTCTAGAGCCCACGAGCCGCAACTACTGAGCCCACGTGCCACAACTACTGAAGCCCGCGCGCCTAGAGCCTGTGCTCCACAACAAGAGAAGCCACCGCAATGAGAAGCCTGCGCACTGCAACGAAGAGTAGCCCCCGCTCGCTGCAACTAGAGAAAGCCCACGTGCAGCAACGAACACCCAACATAGCCAAAAATAAATAAATAAAAAATAAATTTAAAAAATAAATTAAAAAAACAACAAAAAACAAGTGTTGGCAAGGATGTAGAAAATTTTGAACTATCATACAGACGAGCCACTCATGAATTCTTAACCCACAGAAACTGAGAGATAATCAATGACTGCTGTTGTTTTAAGCCAGTAAATTTGGGGGTGATTTGTTACACAGCAACAGATAACTAACACAGTAATCTTTAACACAACTATATCACCAAATATATTAAATGTAAATGAAAATAAACACTCCAATTAAAGGAAAATATTGTCAGACTTGAGAGAAAAGGAGATCCTACTAAGTACTCTTTATTAGAAATACACTTTAAATATAAAATCACAGATGGATTTAGAGTAAAATAAAGGGAGAATAGATACAATGCTAATACTAACCCAAAGAAAGCAAGCCGGTGTGGCCATATTAATATCAGACAAAGCAGACTTTAGATAGAAGTATCCCAAGAGTTGAAGAGGGACATTTCATAGTTTTAAATGGGTTTTTAGGAACATGTAACAATCCTAAACTTGCATGCACCTAATATCTACAAAATCATAAAGCAAAAGTTAACAGAACTAAAAGGAGACGTAGACAAATCCACAATCATAGCTAAACATTTTAACATGCTTCATGCAGTAACCGATAGAACAAGCAAAAACTCTGTCATAAGGAATATAGATTTGAAGAATGCAATTAATCAGCTTGAACTAACTGAAGCATATAGAACACTACATCCAGCTACTGCAGAATGTACATTCTTTTCAAGCATATATGGCCCTTTAGGTAGCTTCTGTTTTCCAGCTTCACATGCAAGGAGCTTGGAAGTCACCACTCCATCTTAACAAGGAAAAAGCTGAACAGACTGAAAAATCACCACTTCTAGGATCCTTAAGAGAGGTGAGGACACAGGGCAAACCACTGCCCCCAAGACTGGAGAGACCCAACAGGTGAATACAGAGAATAAAAACTTACCAGAGCAGAGACTCATGGGCAGAAACTGCTGCGGGAACCAGTGCCAGGGTAGGAAAACCAGAGCTGTAATTGATGAATCTGGAGGCTCAGTGTGGGCAACTCTGAGAGTTAAAAACACCAGGAAGGGGGGGGGGGCAATTCCCTGGTGGCGCAGTGGTTAAGAATCTGCCTGCCAGTGCAGGAGACATGGGTTCAAGCTCTGGTCCAGGAAGATCCCACATGCCGTGGAGCAACTAAGCCCGTGTGCCACAACTACTGAGCCTGTGCTCTAGAGCCCGCGAGCCACAACTACTGAAGCCTGATTGCCTAGAGCCCGTGTTCTGCAATGAGAAGCCACCGCAGTAAGAAGCCCGCGCACCACAACAAAGAGTAGCCCTCGCTCGCCGCAACTAGAGAAAGCCCAAGCACATCAACGAAGACCCAACGCAGCCAAAAATAAAAATAAATAAAATAAATAGGGACTTCCCTGGTGGCACAGTGGTGGAGAGTCCGCCTGCTGATGCAGGGGATGCGGGTTCGTGCTCCGGTCCGGGAAGATCCCACATGCTGCGGAGCGGCTGGGCCCGTGAGTCATGGCCGCTGAGCCTGCGCGTCCGGAGCCTGTGCTCCGCAACGGGAGAGGCCACACAGTGAAAGAAGCCCGCGTACCGCAAAAATAAATAAATTAATTAATTAAAAAAAAAAAACTCCAGGGGTACCCAGTCACAGGAGGGCCCCCCACAATTTTGTGAGATTTACCTCCAGGAGCTCAAGCTGGTTCCCACAGTAAATACTAGAGACAAATCCCCTTGTGCTTTAGGCGGAGGGGAAAAAGGACCATTTTGAAATTCATCAGAGCTCTCTGTTCTTCCTAACAAGGCCTGCCCCAGGGAGAACTAATTAACCAGATCCTAACCTGCTGGGGTATTATCAGAGCTTAACTCACCTGGGGAAGGGGAATACCCAACTCCAGCCCACACTAGTCATACTCTCCCACTTAAGAGGGAGAAAAAAATTAAAAACACTTGTGAAGTTCATAGTCTAGAGGCATAAACTCACCAAAAGACTGAGACCAATCATAGGATTGTAGAATTCTTCCCCTGCCGCCCCGACCTACACCTCACCACCACATTGCTTAAGGTCTATTTAGTTCCTTTTACCCAGCACATCATGTCTGGCTATCAAGAAAAAATTACAAGGCAGGGGGCTTCCCTGGTGGCGCAGTGGTTGAGAGTCCGCCTGCCGATGCAGGGGACGCGGGTTCGTGCCCTGATCCGGGAAGATCCCACGTGCCGTGGAGTGGCTGGGCCCGTGAGCCATGGCCGCTGAGCCTACGCGTCCGGAGCCTGTGCTCCGCAACGGGAGAGGCCACAACAGTGAGAGGCCCGCATACCGCAAAAAAAAAAAAAAAAAAAAAAGGAAGAGAAATAAGGACTTCCCGCAACAAGCCAAAATTGAGGGAATTTTTTGCCAACAGATCTATTATTTTTATAATATATACTATATTAATTTCAGACACAGCAGACTTCAAAGCAAGGAAAGTTATCAGTGATAAAGAAGGGCATCACAAAATAGACTATATTCTGGGCTCTCCAATCACTTTTGAATTAAATTAGAGCACTACAGTAGTTAGAGAACTAGAATATCTCTGTTTGGAAATTAAGCAACATATTTCTGAATAACCCATGAGTCAAAGAAGAAATTAAAATGGGAATAAGGAATCATTTTTAACTGAATGACAGTAAAAACGTAACATAGCAAAATTTATGGATACTGTAAGCATTATGTTTAGAGGGAAACGTATAGCTTTAATGTATGTATCAGAAAAGTAAAATTTAAAAATCAAAGATCTAAGAAGGTAGAGAAAGAAAAACAAATTTAAAACAGAGTAGAAAATAAAATAATATAGATAAGAGCAGAAATCAACAAAATAGAAAACAAATATACAATATAAAAGTCAACAAGCCAAAAGCTGTCTATTTGAAAGCTCAATACAATCAATAAATCCCTATCAAGACCAATGAAGAAAAACAAAAGAGAAAAATTACCAATATCAGGACTCAAAATGAGACATCACTATAGATCCTACAAGCATGAAAGGGGTAATAAGAGGATATTATGAACCAGTTCATATCAATACATTTGAACATTTTGATGAAGTGGAAAAATTATTTGAAAAAAAAAACTTACCACAACTGACCCAAGAAGAAATAGAAAATCTGAATAGTCCTATATCTATCAAAGAAATTTAACCCACAATTTAAAACTTTAACCACAAAAATCCAGGCCCAGATGTTTTTTTTTAAATTAATTTATTTAATTTATTTATTTTTGGGTGCATTGGGTCTTCGCTGCTTCACGCAGGCTTTCTCTAGTTGTGGCGGGGGGGCTATTCTTTGTTGCGGTGCGCGGGCTTCTCATTGCAGTGGCTTTTCTTGTTGCAGAGCACGGGCTCTAGGCGTGCGGGCTTCAGGAGTTGTGGCACACGAGCTCAGTAGTTGTGGCTCGCGGGCTCTAGAGCACAGGCTCAGCAGTTGTGGCGCACGGGCTTAGTTGTTCCATGGCATGTGGGATCTTCCTGGACCAGGGCTCAAACCCATGTCCCCTGCACTGGCAGGCGGATTCTTAACCACTGTACCACCAGGGAAGCCCCGGCCCAGATGGTCTTACTGGTGAAATCTTCCAGACAATTAAGGGAGGAGTACCAATCTCAGAAAAACTCTTTTGAAATAGAGAAAACAGGGCACACTTTTGTGGTGGTTTTGTACTGTGTCAACTGGGCTAAGGAGGACCCCTCTTTCTTAGACTCCCTCTTCCCTGTATGGTACTAGGTTAGAGTTGGCTGAAAGAGCAAATTGCATGAAAATATAAAGGAAGAAGTGAAGCCTGCTCATTGTTCTACCCACATATGGTCATTGTTCTACCCACACAGATGTGCCAGTGGGTTCCAGCTTGCTCTCACTCTCCCGTTCAGTGTAGAGAAAGAGAGATGAAAAAGCACAGGGACCTTGTTTCCCCCAAACTCTGCTCATCTCCTCTCAACTTTCTGCCCTGCTGACCAACAGTGACCCCAGGCCCACGACCAGATGCCTTCCACAGACTTCCTCACCAGCTGTCCTTCGTGATACCACTCTAGCAGCTGGATATACAACTTCCCAGATTTTCCTGAAAGCTCTGACTTGTCCACCTGCACTACTGCTTCCAGAAGGCTGACTGGTATTTTCCACTGATCCCCTAACTCCCCTTTCTGGACCTTCTCGACACTGCCTCAACTGCATAAGATCTTATTCCTCTCATCAATCTCTCTTCCATAAAACTTATTGTGTTTTTCAACTTCAAAATATTTCTGCTTCAAAAATGTTAATGTCGCACAGCACAAGGAAAAGATGAGCAATGGATGCAGATTAAAGAGGGTTAAAGAGGGCTCCCCTGGTGGCGCAGTGGTTAAGAATCTGCCTGCCAATGCAGGGGACACGGGTTCAAGCCCTGGTCTGGGAAGATCCCACATGCCGTGGAGCAACTAAACCTGTGTGCCACAACTACTGAGCCTGCTCTCTAGAGCCCGCGAGCCACAACTACTGAGCCCGAGTGCCACAGCTACTGAAGCCCGCGCACCTAGAGCCCGTGCTCCGCGGCAAGAGAAGCCACCGCAATGAGAAGCCTGTGCACCACAACGAAGAGTAGCCCCTGCTTGCTGCAACTAGAGAAGGCCCCCGTGCAGCAACGAAGACCCAACGCAGCCAAAATAAATAAATAAATAAAATAAATATAAAAAAAGAAACTGGCTCAACGTTTTTGAAAATTACAGTAGACCCCTCAAAATTTCTTTCTAGCCTTTCCATACGTTCACAAAATTCTAGACAGGTCCATCCACTTCTTCATTTTACTAAAAAACTGTATTAAACTTAATTTAGCTGAAGGTAGTATTCTGGTAAGTGAAACACAATTTCCTTCCATGATACCCTTTCCAACCGTGGGAATAATGCTTTTGAGGCAGGCAAGATATAATGAACAAGCCAACCTGTGTACAACTTACTTCTCCCTCTAGGCTGTAGTTGCCCTGGACAGTTGCGAAGTCTTCCAGGGCTTAAGCTGCGCTCCCCTCGTCCACGTTCAGCTCCTAGCACAGGGCCTGCAGCTCCTGCCAGGGTCGCGGCGACCAGCATCGCCCCTTCGGCGCGCGGGGACGCTCCTCGTTCATCCTCCTTCTTGGGCGCGCTACCCACAACCACCCGCGCGAAAGCTCAAAATCAGGGCCGCTTTATGATGTCTCTTCGATGGTCTGCATCCGCGTTTCTCCGCAAAAAAGTCCGTTTATTCTCCAGGGCTCGAGCCGTCCTTCTCCGGAAATGTGATAATAAGAAGCGTATCATCTTTTCTTAAGTAATTTCTAAATCTGCTTAAGACGTTTTATTTATAAATTTAATTTTATTGCTCCTGGATTTTCCCCAGCATTTTTAAAAGACATTTTTATTTTATTATTTTTATATTTTAATTTTTTGCCTGTGTCGGGTCCTAGTTGTGGCATGTAGGATCTTCGCTGAGGTATGCGGGATATTTCCGTTGCAGCACGAGGGGCTCTTCGTTGTGGCGGGCGGGCTTCTCTCTAGTTGCTGGGCGCAGGCTCCAGGGCTAGTAGTTTGCAGCACGCGGGCTCAATTGCCCCACGGTATGTGGGATCCTAGTTCCCCGACCAGGGATCGAACCGGCGTCCCCTGTATCGGAAGGCGGATTCTTTACCGCTGGACCACCAGGGAAGTCCCTCTCCCAGCATTTTATTATGAAAAACTTCAAATATACAGGAAAGTTGAAAGAGGTGTACATGTGTCTACCGCTTAGATTCTACTAACATTTTACCATACTTGTCTAACCATATTTCTACTCGCTCTGTCTAACTTTTAAATGCATTTCAAAGTAAGTTGCTGACATCAGTGCACTTTTCCTAAATAATTCAGCCTGCATATCATTAACTACAGTTCAATATTTGTTAGTGGTTTTTTGTTTGGTTTTGGCTTTTTTTGCTGCTTTTAATTTTCAGTATTAATAAGAAAGATTCTTCCACTCCCAAGATGGAAAGAAATTCATTCGTGGATTCTTCTAGTTGTTGTGTTTCTATTTTTACACAGGGATTTAGGGATTTCTGATTCATCTGCAGTTTATGCCGGTACATGGTGTGAGGACTGGATCCAATTTTATACATATATGTATACACACAGACACACAGACACACACACACAGGGAGTCTCTATTTTAAAAATATTTTTATTGAGATTTTTAAATTGAGATTTAATTCACATACCATAAAATTAACCCTTTTAATGTGTACAATTTAGTGGGTTTTAGTATTTCACAAAGTTGTGCAGCCATCATCGCTACAGTCTATATATGTACGTATCTATGTATGTATATATCTGTTTGCTTGTTTTTCTCCAAATGTCTATGTAGTCTCAGCGCCACATATTAAAAACTCCATCTTTCTGCCAGAGATTTGAGATGCTGCAGTTATTAGTAAATTTCTGGGTGTTCGGGGGTCCGACTACGTTTCATTGGTCTGCTTGTCCATCTGTCTCCATGTGTGGGAAGTCTTTGCTAACTACAGCCCTGGCCTAGGATTCTGGAGGGGGCGGGGGTGGGGGTGGGGAACGACGGACATGTGGCCACGCCTCTTCAAGGCCTTCAGTCAAGTTCTGTGACGAAGAAACCGTGCCCTATTCCAGCTCACCAACAGAGATAAAAGCTTTAATCCCCAGCGACTGAGAAAAAACCAACTGGGCAGGAAGATGGTCAGCAGGAAACCCTGGGAAGGAGAGGTACCGAGGATCAAGACACCCCCCATTCTTGAGTCCCCCATCTCCTCTCCTGGCTCCCCAGCCCGGGGTGGGGGCCCGCCCCTTCTCTGGACGTCTCCCCCTTTCTGAGGGCTAGTGGACCCGGGCCAGGGACTGTCGCATCCAGCTCTCTGCCTAGGATTGCCCCAGGAAAGCACCTGCACAGCGTGGCGGAGGCACTCAGGGGTTTGGGAGGTGAGGCCAAGTGTGTCCAACGCCTGCCAAGCGAAGTCCTCGGGACTTCGAGCAGCCCGCTTTTCAAGGGATTTGTTTCAACCAAAAAGGGGCTTACTGTTTGCAGGCAGGAAGGGAGTCAAGAAAAAGAACTCCCCTCCCCCTAAGCCTAAGCTCCCAGGCCCCCTCCGAGAATCCCTGAGTCCCACTTCTCTTGCCGACCACGCCCCAGACACGCCCCGGCCACGCCTTCGAGGCCACGCCCCCTCGAGAACCCACCGCTTCCGATCGTGGCTCCAAGGTAGCTCATCTTATTCTTTTTTTTTTAAGGTCCTTCCTTCCTTCCTTCCTCCCTTCCCTCCTTCCGTTCTATTTTATTGAAGTATAGTTGATTTACATCCACTGAAGCTCTTCCGAGTCTGAGTCTCGGTCCTCTCTCAGACGCACCCCCCGACCCCACCCCACCCCGCCCCTGCTCCTAAGACCTTCAGCTGTCTCTAAGCTCCTCCCCCCTCAGAGCCCTCCCCTTCTGAGCTGCCACTGCTGTCCCTTTTGAGCTCAGTCCCCGCGGAGTCAGGCACCTGCACAGTGACCCCCTCGGAGTGGTACTCTGCGCCCACTGCCACGGAGAAGCTTCGCACAAAGGCCTGCGGAGAAGGAGAGGGAGGGTCCCAGGGCCAAGAGCTTTCCCCGTGCAAACTCCTCCAGCCCGCCCTTGCCCCAGCGCCGTCCCTGATCCTAGAACACTCTACCGCCAGGAGGGGCCCCTCCCTCAAGGCCCAAGTCCTCACCGTAACGCCTGAAAGCTTCCTTGCTCTAAGCCCTCCCTCTGTTCCCATATACTCACTCTCCACTCCAGCCGGGCCAGTCTCTGAATTCCCTTTCTCCCACCTCACGGGTTCTCTTGACCCCTAGCCTCTGTTTCTCTTAAAAAACGAACGAAAAACCTGGCTTGTCCACTGGACTGTGCCCCAGATGTCTGTCTGAACTATTATTAGCCTCAGACTCAGGTGGCACATCACACACATGCGTGCAAGCCTTTCCCACCATAACCTTCAGTGCCAGAATTAAGGGCTACTGCAGGAATCCCAGCATGGCAGCCAGCCCTGGCCTGATCTGTGGGTCTGGGTACCTGGGTGGCTGCATACGTCGCTGCAAATGGAGAGGGGCTCCTGTCAGTTCTGAAGATATGTTGATGAGGATACCTTTGCCCCTGGAGGAGGAAGCATCATTTGGAAGGGAGTCATTGCCAGGGCACAGAGGGTCCCAGTGATTTCCCACCTCCACCCCTTAGTCGCTGTCCTAATTTGAGAAAGATCAGAGAGACGGGGAAGAACCGGAAATGTGGATGGGACAGCTGGGGAATGGAAAAAGCCCGGAGGTTGGATGAGGGAAGATCCCGAGTGAAAGACAAAGAGACTGCGCCTTACCTGGTGACCATTTGGGGCAGGACGATCCTAGTCATCTGCAGGAGGAATGGAGAGGACCCTGTCTTTCCCTTTCCACTGCTTTCACCTGCCCAGACTCCTGCCCCTCCTCAAGTTCGCTCCTATCCCCCTACCTTCCCTCAGGGAGTATTCCTCTAGCACTTCCTCTATGCCAGGCCCAGTTCTGGGGGACGCTGGGGACCACCGAGAGTGGTCAGAGCTCGCTGACCTTGGACCCAGTCCCTCCCAGCCCCGACTCATCTGGACCACAGACATCATGTTGCAGTTTATAACATCCAAGAATTTCTGGGGGAAGAAAATGGAACCAATCAGTTCTTCCCTTCACCAGCCCTGCCACAACTCTGATATTTTCTAGTTTACTTTTCTTTTAATATGGAACACAGTTTTTTTGTGGTACGCGGGCCTCTCACTGTTGTGGCCTCTCCCGTTGCGGAGCACAGGCTCCAGACGCGCAGGCTCAGCGGCCATGGCTCACGGGCCCAGCCGCTCCGCGGCCTGTGGGATCCTCCCGGACGGGGGCACAAACCCGCGTCCCCTGCATCGCCAGGCAGACTCTCAACCACTGCGCCACCAGGGGAGCCCCTGGAACACATTTTTAAAACGTAGCTTCTACTAGAATTTAAAATGCACATAAACTTTGACACATCAACTCCACTCTGGAAATTTATTCCTTTCTAAGATACTCACACATGTGGGAACTGCATATGTCCAAAGATATTCATCGCAACACAATTTGTAGTCACATATACTAGGAAACACCCTGAATGCCCATCAATACTGAGATGACTAAATAAACACAGGGTAGCCAATGGATGGATCACTGCGCACCAGGTAAAAAGAATGGGTCAGCTAATTATTCTGATTAGAATAATCCCCAAGATACACGCCTACCTGTGAAAGGTAAAGTGCAGAACAATAGGCTGCCGCCATCTGGATAAAAGATCCATGTACATACTTCTCTATGCACAGAGACAAAAAACTACCACATTTTAAATCGGGGGTCACTTTGGGGGGATAGGATTGGAGGGAGAAGGGAAATTTTCACTTTCATTTCATAAACTTCTCTCTTTGGATTTTTTGATCAGTAAAGATTTTTATAAATGTATACCATACACATACCAAAGTGCATAAATCTTTAGTGTAAAAAATGAACACAAAGCTTTAGCCTCTACCCACATAAAGAAAGTATTGACAGTTTCCCAGATTCTTCATCTCCTGCAGTCATTACGCTTGCCTCTTCCCCAGTTAACCACTGTCTTGACCTCTAACACACTCTAGAAGAGTTTTGTTCAGTTCTGAACTTCATTTAAGTGGAATCACTGAGTATGTATCCTTTTATCTCTGGCTTTGTCTGCTAAACACTATGTTTATAAGATTCTTCCGTGTTATGTGTAGCAGAAGTTCATTCATGTTCACTGCTATAATTTTGCATCGTATGAAGGCGGCATGCTTTATTTCTCTACTCAACCCACTCCTGGGCATATATCCAGAGAAAACCATAATTCGAAAAGATACACGCACCCCAATGTTCATAGCAGCACTCTTCACAATAGCCAAGACATGGAAACAACCTAAATGTCCATTGACAGAGGAATGGGTAAAGAAGATGTGGTACATGTATACAGTGGAATACCACTCAACCATAAAAAAGAATGAAATAATGCCATTTGCAGCAACATGGATGGACCTAGAGATTATCATACTAAGTGAAATAAGTCAGACAGGGAAAAACAAATATCATATGATATCACTTATATGTGGAATCTAAAAAGATGATACAAATGAACTTATTTATGAACCAGAAACAGACTTGCAGACTTTGAAAACAAGCTTATGGTTACCAAAAGGGAAAGGAAGGGGGGAAGGATAAATTAGGAGGCTGGGATTAACATATACACATTACTACATATAAAATAGATAAACAACAAGGTCCTACTGTATAGCACAGGGAACTCTACTAAATATTCTGTAATAACCTAAATGGGAAAATACTCTGAAAAAGAATGAATATATGTATATGTATAGCTGAACCACTTTGCTGTACACCTGAAACTAACACAATATTGTAAATCAACTATACCCCAGTATAAAATAGAAATTAAATTAAAAAATATTTAAATTCCAAAAAAAAAAAAGGAAGAATTCCAGTTGTTCCACATCCCCAACAACACTTGGCACTGACAATATTTTTAGCGTTAACCATTTTAGTGGCTGTGTAGTTGTATCTCACTCTGGTTTTAATCTGCAGTACCCTAATAAGAATGAGGTTTATTTCTTAAAAGTTCAGGGCAGGGCTTCCCTGGTGGTGCAGTGGTGAAGAATCCACCTGCCAATGCAGGGGACATGGATTGGAGCCCTGGTCTGGGAAGATCCCGTGGAGCAACTAGCCCGTGCGCCACAACTACTGAGCCTGCGCTCTAGAGCCCGTGAGCCACAACTGCTGAAGCCTGTGCGCCTAGACCCCGTGCTCTGCAACAAGAGAAGCCACCGCAGTGAGAAGCCCACACACTGCAACGAAGAGTAGCCCCTGCTCACGGCAACTAGAGAAAGCCTGCGCGCAGCAATGAAAACCCAATGCAGCCAGAAATAAATAAATAAAATAAACAAATTTATTTTATTAAAAAAGGCTAAAAAAAGTTCAATGCAGCAAGAAGATATAACAATTATAAAGATATACAGACCTAACAACAGAGCCCCAAAATATGTGGAGCAAAACACCATATACAAAAAACTCTAAATGGATCAAAGTCCTAAACGTAAGAGCTAAAATTACAAAACTCTTGAAAGAAAACAGAGGAAAAGCTTTATGACATTGGGTTCGGCAATGATTTCTCGGATGATACTAAAAGCACAAGCAGCAAAAGAAAAATAGATAAACTGTACTTCATCAAAATTAAAACCTTTTGCACATTAAAAGATACTATCGGGCTTCCCTGGTGGCGCAGTGGTTGAGGGCCCGCCTGCCGATGCAGGGGACACGGGTTCGTGCCCCGGTCCGGGAAGATCCCACATGCCGCGGAGCGGCTAGGCCCGTGAGCCATGGCCGCTGAGCCTGCGCGTCCGGAGCCTGTGCTCCACAACGGGAGAGGCGACAGCAGTGAGAGGCCCGCGTACCACACACACAAAAAAGAGATACTATCAACAGAGTGAAAAGGCAACTTGCAAATTGGCAGAAAATTTACAAATCATTCATTTGATAAGGGATTAATAACCATAATATATAAAGAGCTTCTACAACTCAAACACCAATGGGTCAAAGAAGAAATCACAAAGGAAACTTAAAAATACTTTGAGACAAATGAAAATAGAAATTAAAACTCAACATACCAAATTTACATTTATCTAGATTGGCTAAGAAAAAAAATACTGAAATTACTAAAATCAGAAATGAAAGTGGGACATTACTACTGATTCCACAGAAATAAAAAGGATCATAAGAGAGTACTATGAACAACTGTACACCTATAAATTGGATAATCTAGATGAAATAGATAAGTTCCTAGAAACACAAAACCTACTATGACTCAATCAGGAAGAAATAGAAAATCTGAATAGACCCATAACTAGTAAGGAGATTGGACTAATAATCAAAAATTTCCCAAGAAAGAAAATTCCTGGACAGATGACTTTGCTGATGAATTCTACCAAACATTTAAAGAAGAACTAATGCCAATTCTTCTCAAACTCTTCCAAAACATTGAAGAGGAGAGAACACTTCTTAACTTATTCTATGAAGCCAGCATTGCCCTGATACCAAAGTGAAAGACACTACAAGAAGGGAAATCTACAGCCCAGTATCCCTCATGAACATTGACACAAAAATCCTCAACAAAATGCTAGCAAATTGAATTCAACAGCATATCAAAAGGATTATACACCATGACCAAGTGGGATTTGTTCCTAGAATGCAAGGATGGTTTGATATATAAAACTTGACTAATGTAACACAACACATTAACAGAATAAAGAAAAAAATCACATGATCACCTCAATTGATGCAGAAAAGTATTTGACAAAATTCAACACCTTTCATGATTAAAACATTCAATAAACTAGGAATGGAAGGAAACTATCTCAACATAATAAAGATATGAATAATGCACATAAAATAATACATATAATAATATAAAAAGCCCAGAGCTAACATCACACTCAATGGTGAAATACTGAAAGCACTTCTTGCTTTTGCCATTTCTATTCAACACAGTACTGGAAGTTCCAGCCAGAGCAACTAAGCAAGAAAAGAAGTCAAAGGTATCCAAACTGAAAAGGAAGAAGTAAAATTATCTCTGTTTGCAGATGATATGATCTTACATGTAGAAAATCTTAAAGATTCCACAAAAGAAGTGAAAACTAATAAGCAAACTCACAAAGAAGTGGGATACAAAATCAACACCAAAAACTCAGTTGCATTTCTCTACATGAACAATGAACAACCCAGAAGTGAAGTTATGAAAACAATTCCAATTGCAATAGCATCAAAAAGAATAAAAGAATAAATACACTTAGGAATTAACTTAACCAAAGAAGAAAGACATATACTGAAAACTATAAAACATTACTGAAAGATATTAGAGAAGAGATACAAATTGGAAAGACATCCCATATACATGGGTTGGAAGACTTAATATTGCTAAGATGTCAGTACTACCCAAAGTGATCTATAGAGTCAGTGCAATCACTACCAAAATCCTAACAGCATTTTTGCAGAAATAGAAAAACCCAGCCCAAAATTGATATGGAATCTCAAGGGACCCTGAGATTAGCCAGACCAATCTTGCATCATCATTTCCACTTCTGGGTATATGCCCCAAAGAATTAAAAGCAGGTACCCAAACAGATATCTGTACACCAACAGTTCATAGCAGTATTATTCACAGCAGCCAAAAGGTGGAAACAACCCAAGTGTCTATCAACAGATGAAGAGGTAAACAAAATGTGGTATACACATATGATGGAATATTATTCAGCCTTAAAAAGGAAGAAAATTGGGACACATGCTACAACATGGATGAACCCTGAAAATATTATGCTAAATGAAATAAACCAGGCACAAAAGGACACATATTGTGTGATTCCACTTATATGAGGCACCTAGAATAGCCAAATTCATAGAGACGGAAAGTAGAATGGTGGTTTCCAGGACCTGTGGGTGGGAAGGAATGGGGGGGTGGGCGTTACTGTTTAATAGGTAAAGAGTTGAAAAAATCCTGGAGGTGGCTGGTGGTGGATTGTTTCACAACAATCTGAATGTACATAATACCCCTGAACCGTACACTTCAATATAGTTAAAAATGACAAAATTTAAGTTATGTATATTTGCCATAACTTCAAAATAAAGAAAATAAAAAGAATGACGTTCTGATACTTGCTAACAACATGGATGAAATTGAAAACATTATGCTATAAGCCAGACACAAAAGGAAAACTATTCTATGATTCCACTTGTATGAGGTATCTAGAATTAGCAAGCTCACAGAGACAGAAAGGAGAGATAGATGCTACCAGCGGTGGGGAATAGGGAAGAATGGCGGGATACTGCTTAACAGGACCAGAGTTTCTGTTTGGGATGAATGAAAAAGTTCTGGAAACAGATAGTGGTGACAGCTTTACAACACTGTGGATGTATTTAATGCCACTGAGTTGCACACTTTAAAATGGTTAAAATGGCAAGTTTTATGTTATATATGTTACAATTCTTTAAAAAAATCTATGCTATTTCCATTATCTTGGTTACATGTGGACCTCATTACATTACCTATTATTTCTCTTGCTTTCAATCACGATTTTTCTTCTAATATTCCTGGTTGTATTTTGTTGAGTGCTGGATATTTAATATTTAAAAAATCGTATTGCTAATTCGAGTCCCTGGACGACATCGTTTTTCTCTAAAAATGGTTTGGTTTGGTTTTGCTTCTCCACGGCAGCTATACTAGGGGGCGCTAAAATATAAGATCAACTTAATCCCGACGGGAATCGAGATCATTTAAAACCTGGCTTCAGTTCCTATGAAACCTACTTTACCCTAACTCCCGGATTATAGTTTTCAGAATCCCAGCCTAAAGCCTGGGATATTTTCCAAAGCTTTGCACTACATTATTTGTTGCAGCTCGCACACTATGTTGAAAGCTCTGCTTTGCCTCTTAAACGCTCATCCACTTTGAAGGGAAATGTTGCTTCAAATGTCAGATTCCCCCCTCTTGGATTCTTTCTTCTCTCAAATCTTGGTGCGACAATTCCTCATTGCCTTAGTAGTTTGATGCCTTCAAACAGTTATTTTTACTTTTTTTTTTTTTTTTTTTTTTTTTTTGCGGCACGGGGGCCTCTCACTGTTGTGGCCTCTCCCGTTGCGGAGCACAGGCTCCAGACGCGCAGGCTCAGGGACCATGGCTCACGGGCCCAGCCGCTGGGCGGCATGTGGGATCTTCCTGGACCGGGGCACGAACCCGTGTCCTCTGCATCGGCAGGCGGACTCTCAACCACTGCGCCACCAGGGAAGCCCCCAAACAGTTATTTTAAAAATATTTTATCCAGCTCTCCTAATCGTTCTCATTTGCAGGGTTAGTCTTAAACGACAACTTCCTCTAACACCAGAGGCAGAATACACAGACTGCCTCTCTTTACATTTTCTAAAATGAGCCTATGCATTACTTTTTTTTTTTTTTGCGGTACGCGGGCCTCTCACTGTAGTGGCCTCTCCCGTTGCGGAGCACAGGCTCCGGACGCGCAGGCTCAGCGGCCATGGCTCACGGGCCCAGCCGCTCCACGGCATGTGGGATCTTCCCGGACCGGGGCACGAACCCGTGTCCCCTGCATCGGCAGGCGGACTCTTAACCACTGCGCCACCAGGGAAGCCCTATGCATTACTTTTGAAATAATAATATGTAAAATCTAAAAGCCGTCCTGATCTCCTATTTTGTCTGTGTCTAATAATAATGGCCCACATTCACGGAGCACACAATTTAGGCTTAGGTGCATCATTTTATCATTGTCATATCAGCCCTGTGAGGTCAGCAAAAATATGGATTCCCATTTTATAGATATGAAACTGAGGCACTGACTTTCCCACGTGGCTCATTTCCCCTTAAAGTTAGCAGACTCAACTTGAACAGTGGTCCCCGTTGGGCACCGCAGAAGGGCGCCCCATGGAAGGAGAGACCTCCTTCACGTCCTAGACATCGTAGATTTGTAGCTCTCAAAACAATGAACAAAGCTAGTGTGCTGCGCCGGGTTTTCCAACAGAGGGAGCCGTGTGAGGCGGAGGCACCCGCGGACTAGTACTCGGTTTTACTCACTTGGCGACGTCCTCACAGTCGAGCAGTTTCCTCAAGCCAGGTGCGTATTGCTTGCCCACATTGTTTACTGAGTGAGAGGGGACAAATTGCTTGTTTCACTCCAACGGTCCCAGGGAGACGGGGTAGGGGCAAAAGGGAGGGCGGCCACGGAGAGTTCCGGGTTAGGGTGAGCTCGGGGGCAGTTGAGGGCAGCGCTCCTCCCAACAGGCACAGGGACGTACTCAGTACTCCGATCTCCAGGTCCTTCAGTCCTGCCGCAATGGCCTCGTAGATCTCCAAGCCTCTGGTGAAATCTACCTGGATGACTCGTGTGCTTTTGCCATGAAGCCTCTCTGGGAAGGGCAGTGGGAGCCAGGCCCTTAGCTGGAATCTGGTCCGACCTCTGCCCCCGTCCCTGTTCAGCCCCAGCCCCTATATGATGGCCCCAGATGCATAGATGCATAGCTAGCATAGCTAGCTCCCCGCAAGCGCCTCGGCCACCTACAGACCTCGTCCGGGATCACGCCCCAGCCACGCCCCCAGCCACGCCCCCGTCTAGCCCCAGCCCTTGACCCAGAACTTAACCCGCTCCCCTCTTCCCCTCCTCACCTATCGCCTTTGCCTCGTGCTCCAACTTGCTCAGGTCTCGACTGATGAGGACGATGTTCAGACCTCTCCCGGCGAGCTGCAGGGGATGCATTCATTTATTTATTCACGAAAGCCACAAATATTTACTGCTTGCTGACAGGGTGCTACAGTGTTATCGCACTGTGGATGCAGAGGTGAACAAAAGAGAAATACGAAAGTCTGCCCTCCTGGAGCATGCATTCTGGGGAAAGACTATTCCAGACAGAACACCAAGTGCAAAGGCCCTTGCACAACGGCTGGCAGCTTCGAGGACGCCATACAGTCCAGTGTGCACTGAATGAAGTGGCCGGTTGTACAGGAGCCCAGATCATGGCGCCTCGAATGCCCCAGTAAAGACTCTGGCTTTTATTCTCAGTGACATAAGAATCCAATAATTTTTATACCTTCCTTCCTTCATGCATTTATTCAAAATGTGTCTATTGAGCCCTTGCTCTTTGCTGGGCGGTGCTGGGGACACAGCATGCCCAAGATAGACCCAGTCTCACTCAGCAGCCAGAGGGTTCTCTCTGAAATACAAACCTGTTCCTGCCTTCCCCTACTCAGACCCTGCCTTGACTCCCCAGCGTCTCTGAGATAAAACTACACTCCTCACCGTGGCCTCAAGTGGCCTGGCTCCGGCCTGAGTCTTCAGCTGTCTCTCCTGCCGGTGGCCCTCTATGGGAATCCAGGCACAGCAGATAGTTCATCTAGTCCCAAGATCGCCACCTGAATTTTCCTGCCTCTGGGCCTTTGCACATGCTGTTCCTTTTGCCTTGAATGCCCTTCTGCTTGAAACAAAGTCAGCCAATATCTGTGGAGTTTGGCTGCATATCTGACCCTCTCAACCTGCCTGTCTGAGGGTGACATGTTATGTGGGACTGAGCATCCATCAGCTTTGGAGGGGGGCTGGGCACAAACATCTCAACAGCTCCAGCGTCTGAGAGGTTGATGCTGTGAAGGGCATTTATTCATTCAACAAACATTTGTCCAGAATCTGCTTGTGCCTGGCCTTGTGCTAGGTGGGGCTGACCAGCACAGCCACAGCCCTGCCCTCTTGGGGTTCACAGGGCAGTGCTGGGACAGACCGGTCCCCAGATGGCAACGACTCAGAGTGGCCATCACTACCGGCTGACTTGCATCCAGACGCAAGTTCTCTCCCTTTCCACCAGGGTTGCCTTTCTATTCATGCACTAGCCTCCCCTCCCTCCTTGTCCACTCAAGGCCATCACTCCAGCTTTCCCCCATCTTCCCCCTTCATCAAAACCCCTCCCTCTTCTGGATGATTCCCATCAGCAGGAAATCCTACCAGAATCTCTCTCATTTTCTCTGCTCAGGCATTGGCCCATGTCTCATCACACCACCGCAGTTGACTCAGCATTCTAAGAGAGGATTGTTTATCCTGGCTCTCTTACCATACCCTCTGGTACCCAATCCAATCGGTCTCCCACACCCGCCACGCCACCCAAACCACTCTGGTCACCAATAACTTCCATGATGGTAAACCCAGTGCTGTATTCTCAGCACCTCCCAACAGCAACTGACACATTCAGCACCCCCTCCTGGAAACATTCTTTTCCGTGGCTTCCAAGACCTCTCTTCCAACCCTGGTTTCCCCCCCATTCTCAGTTCTTGTGCCTTTGCATCTTCTGAACCTCTTAACTTTGGGTGCTCCAGGGAGCACTCCGGGGTGATTCAGACTGTGCTCCCCTTCTCCATCAACACCCGCTACCACAGGCACCTCATCTAGTCTCATGACTTTAAATGAGATCGTTATGTTGATGATGCTTCCACTTATATCTCCACCCCAACCTCCCCTCTGAACTCCGGAATGGCATTTCCAACTTCTGGAACTTCTCAACTTGGATACCTAATTGGTATCTCAAACTTGGAATGTCCAAAACGAAACTCCCTCCTGTTTCCCCCAAACTTGGTCCTCCCTTCAGTTCAACTCCATCGCAGTAACAGCAGCTGCATTTTTTGACGTATTCTGGTCAAAAATTTTATAGTAATTTATTTTATGAGGCCAGCATTACCCTAATACCAAAAACCAAACAAAGATATTACAAGAAAAGAAAACTATAAAGTAATATCTCTCATAAACTTAGACACAAAAATTCTCAACAAAATATTAGTAAATCAAATCCAGCAATACAGAAAAAGGATAATCAATAATCACCAAGTGGGGCTTAGTGCAGGAATGCAGGGTTGGTTCAACATTTGAAAAATCAATTGATGTGATGTACTCTATAAACAGAGTAAAGAAGAAAAACCGTATGATCGCCTCAACAATCACCGAAAAGTTACTTAACAAAAGTCAACCTCCATCCATGATAAAAACTCTCAGCAACCTAGGTATAGAAAGGAACGTCCTTAACCTTATAAAGGTTACATAAATACATACACACATACGTACATTTTAAAAACCTACGGCTAACATTATATTTAACGGTTGAAAACTGAATGCTTTTCCCCTAAGATCAGGAACAAGGGACGATGACGTTCACGCTTACCACTCCTCTGAACATCCTATTTAATTTCCTGGGCGGTACAATAAAGCAAGAAAAAGAAATAAAAGGTATACAGATTGGAAAGTCAGAAATAAAATTGTCTCTTACACAGATGACATGACTGTCTACATAGAAAATCCCAAGAAATCCACAAAAAGACTACAAGAATGAAGAGCTGAGTTTAGCAAGGTTTCGGGTTACAGGGTCAGAAGTTTGGAGTCATACTCCACATCCAATCTTTTTAATAAATCTTGTCAGCACTACCTTCAAAATCAATCCAAAATCCAAGTACTTCTTATGCCTCTATGCTGTCATCCTGGTGTAAGTCATCAAGATCTCTTGCTTGGACTTTGCAAGAGCTTTTTAGCTGATCTCCCTGCTTCCATCCTCACCCTCCTATAGTATCGCATCCCTCTTCAGAACCCATGTCACTCAGTAAATGTTAGAGTCTCCACCATAACCTACCAGATTCCCCATGATCTGCCCTGAAATTGCATCTTTGCCCTCGTCTCCTACTGTTCCCCTCTCCCTTTCATTCTGATACAATCACAGTGGCCCCTTTCCTGCTTCTCCAACAAGCAATGCTTCCTACCTCAGGGCCTTTGCACTGGCAGTTTCTTCTCCCTGGAAATTCCTTCTCCCAGTTATTCACAAGACTCCCTCCCTCACCTCCTTCTGTTCTTTGCTCAGTGCTGCCTTCTCAGTGACACTTCTAATTATCCTATATAAAAATTGGAACGTGCACATCCCCAGGGCTCCCTGTTCTCCTTTCCTCATTTATTTTTCTCCTTAACTCTTACAACCATTTGATACACTATACGTGTCATTTGTTTATCTTATTTACACCGGTCTCCCCTCACTTCAACATAAGCTTCATGATGGCAAGGTCTTTTGATTTTTTTTAAATCTATTTTGTTCACTGCTGTACCCCTGGCACCTAGAAGATGCCTGGCACGTGGAGGGGGTATATAAATATGTTTTGAATGAACAAATCAGGGCAATGATGGGAGAACATCAAGGGTCTGTAGAAGCCCAGTGTAAACACCCACCCCCACCCTGGGGAGCAGAGGGAAGGCTTCCTGGAGGAGAGGACGTCTGAGGGAACCAGATAAGGCACACAATTCTCAGTCTAATAGGGTTAGCTGACAACAGACAGACAGACAGGAGAAGCTCTCCCACCACACACGCCAAGCCCTGGCTCACCTCATGTGCATAAGCCTTGCTGATGCCGTTGGTGGCTCCTGTCACCACTAGAAAGAGGGCAGGAGGGAAGCACCCCCAGATCCAGCCCCCTATCAGCCCCTCCACTGTCCCTCTTGTCCCTTTTTGCACCTTTTCTGGGACCCTCCTTCACTGAAGCCCAACCCCTCCTGGTTCGAGAACTTCATGCATTCCATGCCTCCCTTGCCCTAGTTGCTCCAGCCTTCACCTGTCTTTCTTCCAGGAGTCCCTGGCCTCTGCCCTGATTAGGGACCCTCACCTGTCATCTGTCCTCGTTCTTGCTGTCCCCACCCCTACCTGCCTGGCTCGGAGCCCTCCTTCCTCACCTGCCCAGGCTCTGTGCGCCCGGAGCCAGGGCTTGCCCCGGCGTGCCTGGGCAGCAGGTAAACATAGACTGTGTAGCTCGCCCCCCAAGTCGCCCACAGCAGCAGGCACGTGGCGGTAACCCTCCCCGCACTCTCAGCACATCCCAATCCGACTCCATCACAACCCCAGCTAACAAGTCATCCAACCTAGGGCCAACGAGGCTTTCTTTGGGAGCAGCTATTTCAAGCCTGGCCTGACTACTCCGCCTTAGCCCCGCCCACACTGCTAGTCAAGAATTCCGCCCCGCCCCTCACTCTAGCCACGCCCATTGGGGGGTTTTATTTTAACCAGTAGCCTCGCCCATCGGTCCTAGCACCGCCCCTATCTAATTGGGCCACAATTGGGCTTAATGTCTGTCCTGAATCCCTGCAGAGCAGGTGTACGTCCAGTCTCTCAGCCCACAGAGCTGGGCAAAGGGTGCCCACAGATGACCACCGTTTGGGTCACTGAACTCAACCTAGATGCTGCTGGGAGCCAGAACTGATAACAGCGATCTGTCGCTAGAGGGTTTTGTCAATGCACAGTTTGTCTGAAGAACCTGACCTACAGATTATCTGCTTGGGCAGCGTAAAAGCCAAAGCCCTTACAGCGGCTTTACGTGACCTTCCTCCTCGTTCCTCTTTTGCAAATTCTATATTTTTTTTCACTTGTTCTTAGTATTTATCATTTAATAATAATAAACTATAATTATTATTTATTATGGATATTATTTAATAATAATAATTAAAATTAGTTATTATTATATGATTAAATTATTATTATTTAATAATAAATTATCGTGGTAAAATATACGTAACATAAATTTTACAATTTTAACCCTTTTAAAGCATATATATAATTCAGCGACATTAGGTATAGTCACAATATTGTGCAACTGTCACCACTATCCATTTCTAGAAATATTTCATCAACCGTGATACAAAGAAGACAACAGGTCCCAAATGGAGTCAGTTGTGCTAACCCCCAGGTCAGCAAAACGAGATTTAATAACAGACCTAATTGTAGTTTCAACCCCACCAGAATGTAACCTTTAACCATTCAACCTAGAATCGCCTGGTCAGCACTAGTGAGGTAATTCATCCGATAAGCCCTTCCATCCCCTTCGGAGGATGAATTCAAACAATGAATTCTTCGCTAAGAAGGTCCTTTTTTCCACCCTCTTTCTGCCTTTAACAACCTTTTCTTTTCTACAGCTCAGTGGAGCTCCTTTCTATTGCTAGATGGGACACAGCCCGATTCATGAATCATTGAATAAAGCCAGTTTGATCTTTAAATTTACTCAGTTGAATTCTCGTTATTTAACAGGTTTGGTGGCAGCAGCGGGACCAAAGGAGACTTCCGACGGCTTTGGGGACAGCAAGAAACACAGGTGTAGTACCCCGTGAATCCTTTGAGCTCACTGTCTTTCTCAGCATTTCCGAGGGCCTCGGGTGGGCTTCTCTCGGTCCTGAGTTCTGTTCTGTTTGCGTCAAGCTCCTGATCCACTCGGCTTTCCAGTTAGTTTCCCATTTGTCTGGAATCACTAGTTCCGTGTCGGGAACAGCTGGTGACAGCTACAGTTTCCCATTTGTCTGGAAGATGCCTGCAGTTCCCATTCCTTGGGGTCTGCTGGTTCAATCCTTTCCCCAGTCCCCAGTTCCATGTTGGGAGTTGCTCATGGTATGCCCAGGACCTTTCCTTGGCCAGGATGCGGTAACATCTCTGGGCTATTGCCAATATATGAAAGGGCATGTGTGTGTTTGTCTTGTTTTGTATCAGTGAGAGTTGCTGCTGACTGGGACCTCAGAGGTCAAAAAGCCGCAAAAATTGGTGGGTGTGGATCGAGCACTTAAGACCTGCTCACCATCAAACCCAAAGACATCGTGTTAGGATAAGTTGGTCAAGGAATGGGTTAGAGGGACAGTAGGTCACCTACCAATCTCAAGAAAATGTCCATGCAATAAGCTACACTGTAAGATGCAATACAATCCCCAATCCAGGGGCGCATCCCTTTTAGGTGTTGATTCGGCTCTGAGAAACCCAAAGGCTTAGCTAATGGGGTCCTTAAGTTCTCACGAGTTAAACGCCCCACCTTCCAGCACACCTGCTTATTTTATGTCTAAAAACTATGGTCCCGGAAGATATAGATATCCATAAAAATAGGCAAATCTGACTGAAAACAATCTAGAGTTACAACGAGGGAAGGTTCCAGTTAGACGAGATCCTTCACTTAAGAACTGCACTTGAAAGTAAGGGTTCACGAATTCAATGAAGAGAATGGGATGCCTATTTCAATTGGTTGAAGTGAACTTCCCAAAGGCATCAAGATTCCAAAATAGCTTCATTAAAGGACTTGTTACCGAAGGCTGGTGAAAAGTGAAAGACAACAGAGGTACCTAAGACAACAGATGACAGGACTGACAGGACTCTGCTCCCCTCTATCCTTCTTTGCCTGAGCGTTCACGTTTTACTCATTCCCTGTCTGGACAGCCTTTCCACTCTGGAGACTATTAAATAGTTACCTTTTGAAATAAAAAGGCCTGAGGTTGCAGGTGATCCTCCTCAGACAGCTTTCACTCCTTGGTCAAAGACTAAACCAAGGGACTTCCCTGGTGGTCCAGTGCTTAAGAATCCGCCTTCCAATACAGGGGACATGGGTTCAATCCCTGGTGGGGGACTAAGATCCCATCTGCTGTGGGGCAACTAAGCCCGCGAGCCACAGCTGGAGAGCCCATGTGCGGCAACTACAGCCTCCACGAACTCTGGAGCCCACATGCTGCAACAGAGAGCCCACACGCCACAACGAAAGATCCCGCATGCCGCAACGAAGATCCTGTGTGCTGCAACTAAGACCCAATGCGGTCAAAAAAAAAATGAATTTTTTTTTTATTTAAAAAAAAAGACTAAGGAGCCATCGTTAAAGAATTTTCTAATCCCCAAAGGTTTTGTTGAAACGTTTAGAATCCTGGGTTGCCAGATCTTTACCAACTTGTGTCTGTGTTGGTAGGACCTGGTGAAGCCCAAAAACAGACGTGGGAAGCAGAATGGCATCATCCTGAGGATGATATTCAAGATCCTCAGTCTCGGGACTTCCCTGGCTGTCCAGTGGTCAAGACTCCACGCTTCCTATGCAGGGAGTGCGGGTTAGATCCCTGGTCAGGGAACTAAGATCCCACAGGCCACAGGGGTGCGGCCAAAAAAAACCCCAAAACACATGTTAAGATCCTCCATCTCTAACATGATCCTCTGATAGACCAGAAAAATCTCCCAATGTGGCAACTGAGCCTAGGGTGTTCCCTGCCTACATTGATTGGTCTATTATTCAAACATGCAAACAAAGAAAGAGGAATCTGTGGCAGATTTTAAAGCCCGTTTGGAAGCTCTCTTCTGATGGCATTCTGGATTCCATTCAGTAAATGAGGTCACTCAATCTGCTCTTGCTGCCCTATTCGTAAACAGATTATTTCCTGAGATTAGCAGGCTAATAAAAAGACAGAAAATAGGATGGGAGGCCACTGGTCTTGTTACTAAGCCAGTGTCGTTTGCCCTACATGCAGCAAGCCAAACGTTGATACGTCAAGGTTTGCAGCAAAGCAACAGTTTATTCAACAAGGCAGCCAAATGGGGAGATGGGAGAATGAATCTCAAATCCGCCTACCCAAAGGTGAGGGGCTTGAGATATTTATGAGATAAAAAAGGTCTTAGGTTTGGGGGAAGGTGGTTGTAGGTAGGGAAGAGATGAGGTCATCAGTGCTTTGCATAGGCGTATCTGGGTTACATGCTTCTTCATGGGATGCGTGTTCAAAAATAGAGGTGCTTAGCATAATCTGAGGGTGGAGGCTTTGGCTCTCTGATGTCAAACTGTCATTCATCAGACACCTGTGCAGGCCTAGTGTTAGGGTCGGTGGTCCCAACCAGTCTTAGCTGGCTTGAACTGGACAAGAGCTGACTCCAGTTACCTAAAAAACAACTTAAGCCCCCATTATTATAGCATCCCCTATATCAGAGGTGTTATCTATAGGGGTGGTTAAGGAGTCTTGTGATACATTACCTAGGGTACATGAAGCTTCCAATTAAGGAGAGGAAAAAAGAAAAGAAAAAAATAACTAAAGCCAGCTTACTTAGTGAAGGCATTTTACAAGCAGAGGGTTTTAAGCAAGTTCATTTATCTCGTGTTCTGTAAAACAAGCTCAAGAATTTCTGTTAGTCGCCAGCCTCTATTAACCCTGTGGCGCATGGTTTCAGTCTCCCCTATCTTTTTAAAAACAATTTATGTATTTATTTGGTTGTGCTGGGTCTTAGTTGCGGCAGGCAGGCTCCTTAGTTGTGGCTCGTGGGCTCCTTAGTTGTGGCATGCAAACTCTTAGTGGTGGCATGCATGTGGGATCTAGTTCCCTGACCAGGGATCCAACCCGGGCCCCCCTGCATTGGGAGCACGGAGTCTTAACCACTGCGCCACCAGGGAAGTCCCCTCCCCTATCTTTTGATCATTCCTCAATCTTGAGGAAAGAGGGGCCGAGACCATGCTGGCTACTTCCTGCTGATACCGGGCGCAGGCCCACCAAGGGTTTGAGAAATGAAACTGGTGTGCATTTGATTGCAAGTACGCACAAATCCCAAGATGAGGACAAGGCTTTGGGCTTAAGGATGCAAGACAGACAGCAAGAACAGAGTTAGGACAAGACGGAATATAAATCCTAGCGAGCACAGAACAATAATACCGAGTTTAAGCAAAATCCCTCCCATACAGACCTTATTCCCTACGGGATCCATGAGAAGGTCCTTCCTGAGGGATTGAATCCATGTTCTTGTGATGACACCTGTGGGAGCCAAGTTGTCTAATTTTGTCTAAGAAGGTTTTTTACTTCGATGTGGTATTAAAATATACGTAACAGGACCTATTGGCCACTACATATACTCCTCTTTTTTCTGCTAAAATATAATCTAAAAAAATCTTATTGTCTAGTACTGTTCTGGCTAGTGAATCTAGGGCCTTTTGCAGGCTACGGCTTGAACGTGATCTTTCATGTCTGTTATAATCTGTCCTTGATATAGATGAGGAAGAATTACAACAAAAATCCTCTAGTGTAACAGAGGTGCCCCCCAAACCTATGGGTACTTCTAGTCCTGACACTGGGAGAACAAAAAGCACAGAACTGTAAAAATTCTGTAAAATATGTGGTTAAACCTCTTCCTAAATTGCCTCAATATTCATTAAAGCCTGAATCTATACAGGTCTCACACCAACAATCAAGACCTAATCAACCAGGGGTTAGTCATTTCCTGTACGAGCCCAGTTTAACACAAAAAACCCTAATGGGTGGGAAGCTGTTTACAAGATCCTTATCCCCCATTTCCCAGTTGTTCCAAACACACACGCTCTTTCGTCACTAATTTCACCAGACTCAAAGTGGTTCACTGCTGTAGACCTTTGTTTAGCTTATTTTTTTTAGCATCCCTGCGCTAATCTATTTGCCAATATCTATTTGCCTTTACTTTGAACAATCAACAATATACTTGGACACTCATGTCTCAAGGGTCCACAGAGGCCCCTTCTTATTTCTCTCAAGTGCTCCACCAAGATCTAAGCACCCTCCAGTTCCCCAGGCAATCAACTCTTTTACCATATGTAGATGAACTCTTGCTGTGCTCAGTTCTCCAAGAGGCGTCCATAAACGATTCTATTTATTTCCTATAACAGTTAGCTGAAAAGAGACACAAAGTCTCTAATGAAAGATAACAACTATCTCTAGACACTGTACATTACCTAGGTCATAACTGAAGTACTGAAGGAATACAATTATCCCCCAAACAGATTAAGCTAACCCAAGAATTTCCTTGACCCACAAATAGGCAACATCTTCGTGAATTTCTAGGCCTGGCTGGCTACTGCAGACCCTCATTTTTCTCTGTTGGCTTCCCCACTCTATAAACTTAACTAAAGTAAAGAGTCCCTGATTCCCTTTGGTGGGAAGATAAACACGGGCAGGTCTTTTCACCGCCTGCCCTAGGGCTACCTAACGATTCAAACCCTTTCACCTTATTTGTGCTTGAAAGAGATGAGCCAGTCCCGGGAAGGCTCGCACAGACCATGGTAACAAGTACAGGCCTGTTATTAATAATAATTTTAAAAAGTGCAGGCCTATTGCCTATTAATAGCTCACAAGTGGATTCAGTGGCTTGTGCCTACCCCAGCTATAAGGCTATAACTAAAACTGTGCCCCAGGGGGTTAACAGAAATTGGTGACTAACAGAAATTCTTGAACTTGTCTTACAGAACAGCAGCTAAGGAAACAGCTTGTTTAAAAAAACAAACAGGGACTTCCCTTGTGGTCCAGTGGGTAAGACTCCGCTCTCCCAATGCAGGAGGCCCAGGTTTGATCCCTGGTCGGGGAACTAGATCCCGCACGCATGCCACAACTAAGAGTCCACATGCCACAACTAAGAAGTCTGCACGCCGCAACTAAGAGGTCCACGTGCCGCAACTAAAAATCCTCCGTGCTGCAACGAATATCCCGTGTGCTGCATATAAGACCTGGGACAGCCTAAATAAATAAATATTTTAAAACAAACAAACAAACCTCTGCTTGTTAACTTGCCTTCACTGACCAAGTTTGCCTTATTTTTTTGATCCCTTAATCACCCCTATAGGTAACACCTCTGACATATGGGTCACTGTAGTAACAGGGGCTTAAGTTGTTTTCCAGGAACCTGGAGTCTGCTCTTGTCCAGTTTGAGCCAGCTATGACTGGTTGGAACCACCGACCCTAAAACCGGGCCTGTGCAGCTCTCTGATGAATGACAATTTGACATCAGAGAGCCAAAGACTCCACCCTCAGATTGTACTAACCACCTCCATTTTTGAACATGCATCTCATGAAGAAGCATGTAACTCAGATACAACTGTGCAGAATGCCAATTACCTCACCTTTTTCCCTTCTTCCGATCTCCTTTCCCCATGCTTATGACCACCCTGTTTTGTGGCCTATCAAACATACCTTGTACATCTGCTTTAACCATGAAGGAAAAGAATGCATTTGAAAGTAAAAATAGAGTAATTGTGGTTCAGGCATGCAAAATAGAGCTGGGTGGTCATTGTGGATGCATTTTCAGACACATTTCTGTATTACTGAGAACTTGAGTTTTCCGAACTTCATGAGCTTCAAGGAAACCATCAAAACAATATCTGCTTGGAGCTGCCAACTGCAAGGTCTCCTCTTGTAACTATAAAGTCTTTCTCTTACATTAGGAATAGTAGCAAACAAGACAGCTCAAGCCAAAACCTGCCGGCAAAAGGCCCTAGATGCATTAGTACTAGACAATAGTACTAGACAATAAGAATAGTACTAGACAATAAGATTGCTTTGGGTTACATTTTAGCAGAAAAAGGAGGAGTATATGTAGTGGCCAATAGCTCCTGTTATGTATATTTTAATACCACATTGAAGTAAAAAACCTTCTTAGACAACTTGGCTCCCACAAGTGTCATCACAAGAACCTGGATTTAATCTCTTAGAAATATCTTCTCATGGATTCTGTCGGGAATAAGGTCTATGTTGGAGGGACTGCTTACCTGGGCATTATTATTTTGTGCTTGCTAGGATTTATATTCCTTCTTGTCCTAACTCTGTTCTTGATGTTTGTCTTGTATCCTTAAGCCCAAAGTCTGGTTCTCATCTTGGAATTTGTGAGTATTTGCGATCAAATGCGTAACAGCTTCATTCCTCAAACCCCTTATTAGTCCTACACGCCTTATCAGCAGGAAGTAGCCAGAGCAGTCACTGTCCCTCTTTCCTCAAGGTTGAGGGATGATCAAAAGATAGGGGAGACTGAAACCATGTCCCATAGGGTTAACAGAGGCTGGCGATTAGCAGAAATTCTTGAGCTTGTCTTACAGAACAACAGCTAAGGGAGGGCTTGTAAAAACAAACAAACAAACAAATAAGAAAAAAACACCTCTGCTCGTAACCTGTCCTCAGTGACCAAGTGCTCTTTAATTATTTTTTGACTCCTTAACCACCCCTATAGACAACACTACTGATGTAGGGGTTGCTATAGAAATGGGGGCTTAAATTGTTTTCCAGGAACTTGGAGTCTGGTCTTGTCCAGTTCAAGCCAGCTAAGACTAGTTGGGACCACTGACCCTAAAACTGGGCCTATGCAGGTATCTGAGTTTTTGACATCAGAGGGTCAAAAATTCCACTCTCAGATCATGCTAAGTGCCTCCTTTTTTGAACATGCACCCCACAAAGAAGCATGTAACCCAGATATATCTGCACAGAACACCGATTACTCACATTTTCCCTACCTCCAACCACCTTACCCCATGCCTAAGACCACCCTTCTTCTTGATCTCGTAAATATCTCAGGCCCTTCACTTCTGGGGAGGCAGATTTAGGATCTGTTCTCCAGTCTCCTTGCTTGGTTGCCTCATGGATAAACTTTCTCTGCTGCAAACCTTGGTTTCTCAGCATTTGGCTTGCTGTACCTCAGGCAAATGAACTTGGTTCAGTAACATAGCTGCAGCTGAAAACTTTGTAGAAGGCTCAGCATATTTTGGTGATGACATTTATTTACAAACTCCATACACTGTTCAAAGTCTTCTTAATTCTGAACTGATCCAACATTTCTCAGTTACCAGACTAGCCTCCTATGAGATCCTTCTTCTCTCACTACCTCATTCACATCCGAAACCTTGTGACATTCTTGATCCTGCTACATTACTGCCCCTGCCTGATGAAGGTGAGCCCCATGACTGCAAGGTAATAATGTCCCATTGCATCACACTGTGCCCTGATTTATGAGACACTTTGGACTAATCCTTATGTAATTTTTTTTTTGATGATGAATCATGTTGTAAAAATGAGAAAGGGAATTATCAGCTGGTCATGCTGTTCTTCACTAATATGAACTAGTTGAGAGGGGAAATCTCCCACAGGCTAAATCAGTCCAACAAGCAGAGCTCCGTTCCCTGACCAGAGCATGCCAGTTATTGAAAGGACAATTTGTTAATAGTTATACTGATAGCCGGTACGCATCTGAGGTCATGAATGAATCTGGGATGTTATGGAAACGAAAGGGGTTTTCTTACATCCACTGGGACCCAATCAAGCATGAGCAACAAACAGGTAAACAAAGTTCTTAGCGCCGTTCTTTTACCCTCCGAAATTGCTGTCCTCCACACTGAGGTTCACATTACGAGACTAAACCTGACTATCAGGGAAATGCCCGGGCTGACTTTCACACGAAGGCGGCAGCAGCATAATCTGTAACGTTTGTGGTAGTCTGTAAACTCAATAAACAGTCGAGACTATGGGAAAATCAAGATGGCCACTTGGTTCTTCCTGTCTCTCTGGCAAACCCCATTTTTCAGTTTTGTTATCCCTTCACCCATCATGGTGCATTTAAGAGGACTCAAATTGTACATAAACATTGGTGAGAAACTTTGATAACACTCTGAAAATAGTTAACCGTCAATGTTTGACCTGACAGATCTGTAATCCTGGAAAAACTAATTTTCCCACCAGAGGCCACAAACTCCTCCCTCTGGACCCTTTGAACATCTGCAACTGGATTTCATTCAGTTATCACCTAGGAGGGGTCATCAATATGTTCTTGTTACTGTATGTATGTTTTTTCCATGGGTTGAAGCCATTCCCTGCGGCAAGGCTGATGCCCTCATAGTGGCAAAGAAACTGTTAGAAAATGTGTTTCCCACTTGGGGTACACCTTCCACAATCTCAGTAATCGAGGCAACCACTTCACTGGGAAAATCATACAAGCCTTAATGAAAGACTTGGAAACCTCTTGGAATTACCACTGTCCCCATCATTCTCCACCATCAAGCAAGGTTGAAGGAACTAATGGGATCCTCAAACTTAAAATCTCTAAACTTGCTGAAACTCTGGTTTTCTTTGCCTCTAGACTTGCTCACTGTTCTGCAGTTCCCCCTTTGGAAAACATAAACTCACTCCACATGAGACAGTCAACGGTAGACCAATGTCTATCAGTACACAAACTTTCTGCTCATCCCTTGTTATCCCATGTTAGTATAACCAGCTACTGAAAATCTTTCATGTCTTATGCTAAAGCCTATCACCGACAGGTTAAACAAGTTTTCCCAGATGCCAATTCAAAGGATCTTCTTGGTCATAGACTGGAGCCTGGTGATTGGGTATTCTAGAAACGTCATCAGAGGAAAACATCTCTCAAACCCCATTGGAAGGGACCTTAACAAGTGCCCCTGACCACTGACACTGATTTAAAACTAGAAGTTACTGAGCCTTGGGTATACATCCCAAAGCTCAAAATGTCATACATTTAGGTCTTTAAAATCCATCTGGAGCTTATTTTTGTGTATGGTGTTAGGTAGTGTTCTAATTTCATTCTTTTACATGTAGCTGTCCAGTTTTCCCAGCACCACTTATTGAAGAGGCTGTATTTTCTCCACTGTATGTTCCTGCCTCCTTTGTTGTAAATTAGGTGACCATATGTGCGTGGGTTTATCTCTGGGCTTTCTATCCTGTATCATTGATCTATATTTCTGTTTTTGTGCCAGTACCATACTGTCTTGATTACTGTAGCTTTGTAGTATAGCTTGAAGTCAGGGAGCCTTATTCCTCCAGCTCCATTTTTCTTTCTCAGGAATTCTTTGGATATTCAGGGCCTTTTGTGTTTCCATACGAATTGTAAATTTTTTTTTCTAATTCTGTGAAGAATGCCATTGGTAGTTTGATAGGAATTGCATTGAATCTGTAGATTGCTTTGGGTAGTATACTCATTTTCACAATATTGATTCTTCCAATCAAAGAACATGGTATATTTCTCCATCTGTTTATGTCATCTTTGATTTCTTTCATCAGTGTTTTATAGTTTTCTGAGTACAAGTCTTTCACCTCCTTAGGTAGATTAATTCCTAGGTATTTTATTCTTTTTATTGCAATGGTAAATGGGATTGTTTCCTTAATTTCTCTTTCTGATTTTTAGAGTATAGGAATGCCAGAGATGTCTGTGCATTAATTTTGTATCCTGCAACCTTACCAAATTCATTGATTAGGTCTAGTAGTTTTCTGGTAGCATCTTTAGGATTTTCTACGTATAGTATCATGTCATCTGCACACAGTGACAGTTTTACTTCTTCTTTCCAATTTGTATTCCTTTTATTTCTTTTTCTTCTCTGATTGCTATGGCTAGGGCTTCCAAAACTATGCTGAATAAGAGTGGCAAGAGTGGACATCCTTGTCTTGTTCCTGATCTTAGTGGAAATGCTTTAAGTTTTTCACCATTGAGTATGATGTTTGCTGTGGGTTTGTCATATATGGCCCTTATTATGTTGAGGTAGTTTCCCTCTATGTCCATTTTCTGGAGAGTTTTTTTTAATCATAAATGGGTGTTGAATTTTGGCAAAAGCTTTTTCTGCATCTATTGAGATGATCATATGGTTTTTATTCCTTAATTTGTTAATGTGGTGTATCACATTGATTGACTTGCATATATTGAAGAATCCTTGCATCCCTGGGATAAATCCCACTTGATCATGGTGTATGATCCTTTTAACATGTTGTTGGATTCTGTTTGCTAGTATTTTGTTCAGGATTTTTGCATCTATGTTCATCAGTGATATTGGTCTATAATTTTCTTTTTTCTGATATATTTTTCTGGTTTTGATATCAGGGTGATGGTGGCTTTGTAGAATGAATTTGGGAGTGTTCCTCCCTTTGCAATTTTTTGGAAGATTTTAAAAAGGATCTGTGTTAGCTCTTCTCTAAATGTTTGATAGAATTCACCTGTGAAGCCATCTGGTCCTGGACTTTTGTTTGTTGGAAGACTTTTAATTACAGTTTCAATTTCATTACTTGTGATAGGTCTGTTTATATTTTCTAATTCTTCCTGGTTCAATCTTGGAACATTGTACCTTTCCAAGAATTTGTCCATTTCTTTGTGGTTGTCCATTTTATTGGCATATAGTTGTTTGTAGTAGTCTCTTAAAATCCTTTGTATTTCTGCGGTGTCAATTGTGATTCCTCCTTTTTCATTTCTAATTTTATTGATTTGTGTCCTCTTCCTTTTTTTCTTGATGAGTCTGGTTAAGGGTTTATCAATTTTGTTTATCTTCTCAAAGAACCAGCTTTTAGTTTTATTGATCTTTGTTATTGTTTTCTTCATTTCTATTTCATTTATTTCTTCTCTGATCTTTATGGTTTCTTCCCTTCTACTGACTTTGGGTTTTCTTTGTTCTTCTTTCTCTTGTTGCTTTAGATGTAGGGTTAGATTGTTTATTTGAGATTTTTCTTGTTTCTTGAGGTGAGATTGAATTGCTATAAACTTCCCTCTTATAACTACTTTTGCTGTGTCCCATAGGTTTTGGGTCATTGTGTTTTCATTGTCATTTGTTTCCATGTATTTTTTAAATTTCTTCTTTGATTTCTTCAGTGATCTCTTGGTTATTTATATATTTAATTTATTATTTTTTTTTTTAATTTTTATTTATTTATTTTTGGCTGCCTTGGGTCTTCGTTGCTGCACGCAGGCTTTCTTTAGTTGAAGTGAGTGGGGGCTACTCTTTGCTGCAGTGTGAGGGCTTCTCATTGCAGTAGCTTCTCTTGTTGCGGAGCACGGGCTCTAGGCATGCGGGCTTCAGTAGTTGTGGCTCGCAGGCTCTAGAGCGCAGGCTCAGTAGTTGTGGCGCACGGGCTTAGTTGCTCCACGGCATGTGGGATCTTCCCGGACCAGGGCTCGAACCCATGTCCCCTGCATTGGCAGGCGGATTCTTAACCACTGTGCCACCAGGGAAGCTCCCTCTTGGTTATCTAATAGCACACTGTTTAGCCTCCATGTATTTGTGGTTTTTACAGTTTTTTTTTTCTGTAATTGTGTTCCAATCTCATAGCATTGTGGTCGGAAAAGATGTTTGATAAGATTTCAATTTTCTTAAATTTTCCAAGGCTTGATTTGTGACCCAAGATGTGATCTATCCTGGAGAATGTTCCATGTGCACTTGAGAAGAAGGTGTATTCTGCCACTTTTGGGTGGAATGTTCTCTAAATATCAATTAAATCTATCTGGTCTATTGTGTCTTTTAAAGCTTGTGTCTCCTTATTTATTTTCTGTTTGGATGATCTGTCCATTGGTGTAAGTGGGGTGTTAAAGTCCCCTACTATTATTGTGTTACTGTCAATTTCCCCTTTCATGGTTGTTAGCATTTGCCTTGTGTATTGAGGTGTTCCTATGTTGGGTGCATAAACATTTATAATTGTTATATCTTCTTCTTGGATTGATCCCTTGATCATTATGTAGTGTCCTTCCTTATCACTTGTAACAGTCTTTTTCTTTTTTTTTTTTTTTTTTTTTTTGTGGTACGTGGGCCTCTCACTGCTGTGGCCTCTCCCCTTGCAGAGCACAGGTTCCAGACGTGCAGGCTCAGCGGCCGTGGCTCACGGGCCTAGCCACTCCGTGGCATGTGGGATCTTCCCGGACCGGGGCACGAACCCGTGTCCTCTGCATTGGCAGGCGGACTCTCAACCACTGTGCCACCAGGGAAGCCCAACAGTCTTTATTTTAAAGTCTATTTTATCTGATATGAGTATTGCTACTCCAGCTTTCTTTTGATTTCCATTTGCATGGAATATCTTTTTCCTTCCCTTCATTTTCAGTCTGTATGTGTCACTAGGTCTGAAGTGGGACTCTTGGAGACAGCATATATATGGATCTTGTTTTTGTATCCATTCAGCAAGCCTGTGTCTTTTGGTTGGAGCATTTAATCCATTCACATTTAAGGTAATTATCAATATGTATGTTCCTATGACCATTTTCTTAATTGTTTTGGGTTTGTTTTTGTAGGTCCTTTTCTTCTCTTGTGTTTCCTACTTAGAGAAGTTCCTTTAGCATTTGTTGTAGAGCTGGTTTGGTGGTGCTGAATTCTCTTAGCTTTTGCTTGTCTGTAAAGCTTTTGATTTCTCCATCGAATCTGAATGAGATCCTTGCCAGGTAGAGTAATCTTGGTTGTAGGTTCTTCCCTTTCATCATGTTAAGTATATCATGCCACTCCCTTCTGGATTGTAGAGTTTCTGCTGAGAAACCAGCCGTTAACCTTATGGGAGTTCCCTCGTATTCTATTTGTCATTTTTCCCTTGCTGCTTTCAACAATTTTTCTTTGTCTTTAATTTTTGCCAATTTGGTTATTATGTGTCTCGGCATGTTTCTCCTTGGGTTTATCCTGTATGGGACTCTCTGTGCTTCCTGGACTTGGGTGACTATTACCTTTCCCATGTTAGGGAAGTTTTCCACTATAATCTCTTCAAATATTTTCTCAGACCGTTTCTTTTTCTTCCCTTCTTCTGAGACCCCTATAATTCGAATGTTGGTGCGTTTAGAGTTGTCCCAGAGGTCTCTGAGATTGCCTTCAATTCTTTTCATTCTTTTTTCTTTATTCTGCTCCTCGGCACTTATTTCAACCATTTTGTCTTCCAGCTCACTTATTCGTTCTTCTGCCTCTGTTATTCTGTTATTGATTCCTTCTAGTGTATTTTTCATTTCAGTTATTGTGTTGTTCATCTCTGTTTGTTTGTTCTTTAGTTCTTCTAGATCTTTGTTAAACATTTCTTGTATTTTCTCAATCCGTGCCTCCATTCTATTTCTGAGATTCTGGATCATCTTTACTATCATTACTCTGAATTATTTTCAGGTAGATTGCCTATTTCCTCTTCATGTATTTGGTCTTGTGGGTTTTTACCTTGCTCCTTCATCTGTGATATATTTTTTTGCCATCTCATTTTTTTTTTTTTTTAATGAGTGGGAATGTGTTCCTGTCTTACTGGTCGTTTGGTCTGAGGCTTCCAACTCTGGAGTTTGTAGGCTGTTGGGGAGAGCTGGGTCTTGGTGCTGAGATGAGGAGCTCTGGGAGACCTCACTCAGATGAATATTCCCTGGGGTCTGAGGTTCTCGTTAGTCCAGTGGTTCGGACTCGGAGCTCCCACCGCAGGAGCTTCGGCCTGACCCCCCAGCTCGTGAACCAAGATCCTACAAGCCACACAGGGCAGCAAAAAAAAAAAAGAGAGAACAATAATAAAGTAAAAAATAAAATTAGGGCTTCCCTGGTGGCGCAGTCGTTAAGAATCTGCCTGCCAATGCAGGGGACACGGGTTCGAGCCCTGGTCTGGGAAGATCCCACATGCCATGGAGCAACTAAGCCCGTGCGCCACAACTACTGAGCCTGTGAGCCTGGAGCCTGTGCTCCGCAACAAGATAAGCCACCGCAATGAGAAGCCCAAGCACCACAATGAAGAGGGGCCCCCACTCGCTGCAACTAGAGAAAGCCCACACACAGCAACAAAGACCCAATGCAGCCAAAAATAAATAAATAAAATAAAAATAAAATTAGACTAGGAAACTAACAGATATGTTAGAAAAAAATAATAATAAAAATATAGATGAAACAACAACCAGAAGGTAAAACAGAACCACAGTAGTAAAAAAGAGGAGGAGAAAAAAAAGAAAAAAAAGTGGAAAAAGGCCTTGGCTGTGGAGGGCAGGGCCTAAGGATGGGTGAGGTTTGGGCCGTGGCTGGGGCCTATACTTAGGACACATAGGGCTGGAAAAGGCTCTGGGGGGGTGGGGGGTGGGGCTTAGGCTCAACAGAACAGAAGGAGTCCAGCTGTGCCTCCCGCCTCTGGTCTCAGAGGGTGGTGGACCCCAGCTGGGGGCCCAGCAGGCTTCCTGGGCGCGAGTGGGCAGGGCAAATGCCCTCTGCTCCTCTCCAGCTCCTCCCATCCAGGAGGGCCCCTCCCACCTGCCTCTCCTGTTCTCTCCTGGCCTCCCTACTATGCCCCAGGGCCAACCCAGCCCAGAGGGGACCTCTGAGGGCATAGGACCCAGCCAGAGAGCTGGGCAGACTTCCTTGGCCGACTGGGCAGAGGAAACGCTGGGCCTGCTCGCCCCTGATCTAAGCCCCGGAGGGTCCCTCCAGGCGTGGGAACCCTTCCCCCCCGCTCAGCCACACCTCAGGGGGGCTGGTCCTGTCCAGTCTCCACTTCTCCTCCCCCCTCAGCCCCCCCACGTCCTACCGGTTCGCTTGGGGGTTCTTCCTGTTTCCTTGGGGACTGGGATCCCTCACCAGCGTCCAGCAGGCACCCTCCCAAATTGATTTTTAGATTTACTCAACTGAATTTTTATTTAACATCCCAAATAGAAACTCTGTACCCATTAAACAATCATTCCCTATCCCCAGGTCCATGTAACCTCTATTCTACTTTCTGTCTTGATGAATCTGTGTATTCTAGATGCCGTACATAAGATACATCATACATATTTGTCTTCTAGTGTCTGGTTTTATTTCACTTAGCATAATGTTTTCAACGTTTGTGCATGTTGCAGCATGTATCAGAATTTTGATCCCTTTTCAGGCTGAATATTATTCCATTGTATGTATATACCACATTTTGTTTATTCATTCATCTGTTGATGGACATTTGGGTTGCTTCCACCTCTTGGCTATTGTGACTAATGCTACTATGAATGTTCGTGTGCAAGTATATGTTTGATTCTCGTCTTTTGATTCTTTGGGGTATATACCTAGAAGTAGAATTTCTGGATCATACAGTAATTCTATATTTAACTTTTTGAGAAAACTCCATACTGTTCTCCACAGGGACCATCCTACTTACATTCTGATCAGTAATGCACAATTGCAATTTCTCCACATCCTTGCTAATTCTTGTTATTTTCAGTTTTTTTAAATAATTATCATTCTAATAGGAGTGAAGTGGTATCCATTGTGCTCTTGATTTGCATTTCCTTAATAAGCATATTTTTATGGGTTTATTGGTCATTTGCATATCTTCTTTGGAGACATGTCTATTCAAGTCTTTTACCATATTTGAATTGGGTTATTTGTTTTGTTGTTGTTTAGTTGTGGGTGTTCTTTATATAGTCTAGATATGAATTCCCTGTTTTATATATAATTTGTGAATATTTTCTTCTATTCTGTGGGTCACCTTTTCACTTGTTGACAGTGTCATATGAATGATACACAAAATTCTGAATTTTAATGAAGTCCAATTTATCTATTTTTATTGTTGTCACCTGCGCTTTTGATGTCATATCTGTGAAATTCTTGCAAAACCCAATGTCTTGAAGATTCTCCCCTTATTGTCCACTAATAGTTTTTTTTTTAACTTTGATTTTTCTCCCATCATCACAATGATTTCTTTTTTTTTTTTTTTTTGCGCTACACGGGCCTCTCACTGTTGTGGTCTCTCCCGTTGCAGAGCACAGGCTCCGGACGCACAGGCCCAGCGGCCATGGCTCACGGGCCCAGCCGCTCCGCGGCATGTGGGATCTTCCCGGACCGGGGCACGAACCCGTGTCCCCTGCATCGGCAGGCGGACTCTCAACCACTGCGCCACCAGGGAAGCCCATGATTTCTTTTAAGAGTTGTATAGTTTTAGCTCTTACATTAGGTCTTTGATTTGTTTTAAGTTTTGTATATGGTGTAAGGTAAGGGACCAACTTTGGGGGTTTTTTTTGCATACGAATATCCATTATTCCCAGTACCTTTGCTGAAAAGACCATTCTTTTCTCCTTGAATGTTCTTGGCACCTCTGTTGAAAATAATTGACCATATATGTGAGGGCTTATTTCTAGGCTCTCTTATTCTTTTCCATTGACCTGTCTGTTCATATGCCAGTACCACATTGTTTTGATTACTGTAACTTTGTGTCAAGTCTTGAAATTAGAAATTGTGAGTCCCCCACCTTTGTTCTTTTTCAAGATCGTTTTGCCTATTCAGGGTCCGTTAAGATTCTATATGAAAAAAAAAAAGATCCTATATGAATTTTAGGATGTATTTTCTGCAAAAAAAACTCTGCTGGGGGGCTTCCCTGGTGGTGCAGTGGTTGAGAGTCCGCCTGCCGATGCGGGGGACACGGGTTCGTGCCCCGGTCCGCGAAGATCTCACATGCCGTGGAGCGGCTGGGCCCGTGAGCCATGACCGCTGAGCCTGTACGTCCGGAGCCTGTGCTCCACAACGGGAGAGGCCACAACAGTGAGAGGCCCATGTACCGTAAAAAAACAAACAAACAAAAAAAAAACAACTGTGCTGGGATTTTGATAGAGATTGCGTTGAATCTGTAGATCACTTTGGGTAATACTGATTGATATCTTAACAATGTTAAGACTTCCAATCCATGAAAACAGGCTTTCCTTTTATTTATTTGTGTCTTCTTTAATTTCTTTCAGCAATGTTTTATGGTTTTCAGTGTACAAGTTTTTCTGCCTCCTTGGTTAAGTTTATTCCTATTTTAAAATTATTTTTGATGCTATTGTAGATGGAATGTTTTCTTAATTTCTTTTTTGGTTTGTTAATTCTTAGTGTATAGGAAACAACTGATCTGTGTGTGTCTGTTTTGAATCTGTAACTTTATGAATTCATTTATTGTTTTAACAAGTTTTTTGTGGAATCTTTAGAGTTTTCTACGTATAAGATCATGTTGTCTGCAAACCCAGTTAATTTTTCTTCTTCTTTTCCAATTTGGATACCTTCCACTACACTTTCTTGCCTAATTGTTCTGTCTAGGACTTCCAGTACTTCGTTAAATAGAAGTGGTAAAGCTGGCATTTTTGTCCTGTTCCTGATCTTAGAGGAAAAGCTTTTGGTCTTTCACCATTGAGTATGATGTCAACTGTGGGCTTTTCATAAAAGGTCTGATTATGTTGAGGTAATTTCCTTCTATTCCTAGTTTGTTGGATATTTTCATCACGAAAAATTTTGAATTTTGTCAAAATTGAGGCCTTTTCTGCCTCAGTTGAGATAATCATGTGTTTTTTTCTTCCTTCTGTTACTGTTATTGCATTACATTAATAATTTATAATCTATAAGTAATTAAGTAATTAATATATGCATTTGTCCTTTAAATTCTATAGAAAATTAAAAGTGGGGAATTCCCTGGTTGTCCAGTGGTTAGGGCTCGGCGCTTTCACTGCCATAGCCCGGGTTCAATCCCTGGTCAGGGAACTAAGATCCTGCAAGCTGAGTGGCACGGACAAGAAAAAAATTAATTAATAAAAAAAAGTGGAGTTACAATTCAAGATTAAAATAATACTGGCTTTTAAATTTGCCAGTGTATTACCTTTATGGGAGGACTTTATATCTTCATATGGCTTCGAGTTACTGTTTAACTTATTTTCATTTCAACCTGAAGGACCCCGTTTAATGTTTCTTGCAGGACAGGTCTAGTGGTAATGAACTCCTTCAACTTTTGTTTATCTGGGTAAATAGTGATTCCTCTGCTTTAGGGGAGAAAAAGCACAGTGCTTGGAGAGTGGGTGCTGGCATAAAGATTATTTTGAGCTGAAGACATTTGAGAATCAATAAATGTAGGAGAAGCTTTCTCTGAACTCCCCTTATCTACCTAGAAATCGATCCTTAAAAAAAAAAAAAAAAGAACTCACTTGTCAGAAATTGCTTCCCTAGGAGAGCAGACCAGAAGTCGACAGCACAACCCAGACAGATATTGTCACAAACTATCAAATTACCTATCTGTTCTCCCTAAGGCCCGTTTATCTTCCATAAAAATCATTTGCTCTCCCATAAGTGGCCTCTCTCCCCCTCCCTCTCCCAGTGAAGATGGTATATAAGCTTTCAACTCTCACTGCTTTTGAGGGGTACTCTTCTTTTCTGATACAACCATGCATGTGAAATTAATATATTTGGGGAGGGATAATTTGGGATTAACGGATACACACTTTTATATTTAAAATAGATAAACAACAAGGACCTACTATTATATATAACACAGGGAACTATATTCAATATCTTGTAATAAACCATAATGGAAAAAAATCTGAAAAAGAATACATATATATATCAACTGAATCACTTTGCTGTACACCTGAAACACTATAAACCAACTATACTTCAGTTCTTAAAAATTAATAAGTTTGTCTGCCTTTTCTCCTGTTAATCTGCCTGTCATCAGTTTAGTTCGCAGACCCAGCCATTGGAGACCCAGGAGAGCAGAAGGAAAGTCTTCCCTCCCCTATGATTTCCAGCAACGGGGATGAGATCTCATTGGCTGGAACATTCTGTCCACTCTGGAGGCAGCAAAAGGTAAGACTTCTTTTCTCTGCGTGGGGTCTGATCAAACCCAGCAGTACAGGTCCCTATGGTATTTCTCCCTTCTAAACTTACCTTAGCTGGAGAAAACATTAATATGAACTAGTTTTGGGGGTGTATAGTGATTCCTGTGTTTTTTGTCTTGAGTACCCTGGGTTTTAATTCATCCTTTCCCTGTTTTGATGGTCATTGTTTCCTTTGCCTGTATGTGTATGTGTATATATATATATTTTTTTTTCAGATTCTTTTTTGTTAGAGGTTATTACAAGATATTGAATGTAATTCCTTGTGCTAAAAGTAGGTCCTTGTTGTTTATCTATTTTATATATAGTAATTTGTATTTGTTAATCCCAAACTCCTAATTTATCCCTCCCCCGCCATTTCCCCTTTGGTAACCATAAGTCTGTTTTCATGTCTGTAAGTCTGTTTCTGTTTTGTAAATAAGTTCATTTGTATCATTTTCTTAGATTCCACATATAGGTGATATCACATGGTATTTGTCTTTCTCTTTCTGAGGTACTTCGCTTAGTATGATAATCTCTAGGTCCATCCATGTTGCTGCAAATGGCATTCCTTTTTTATGGCTGAGTAATATTCCATTGTATGTATGTACCACATCTTCTTTATCCATTCATCTGTCGTTGGACACTTAAGTGGCTTCCATGTCTTGGCTATTGTAAATAGTGCTGCTATGAACACTGGGGTGCACGTGTCTTTTCAAATTAGAGTTTCTCTGGATATATGCCCAGGAGTGGGACTGCTGGATCATATAGTAGCTCTATGTTTTTTTTTGAGGAACCTCCATACCGTTCTCCATAGTGGCTGTACCAATTTACATTCCCACCAACAGTATAGGAGGGTTCCCTTTTCTCCACACCCTCTCCAGTACTTATTATTTGTAGACTTTTTGATGATGGTTGTCTCTTGTGTTGATTGTCATTAGGAGAATCATAAGGTAGAAGAAAGGCAAAGGCTCTACAAGCCCGGGGTTTGAGCTGGCCTCACAGCCTGGTGAGTTTACAGTTCCCAGACTGGCATCTATCTAGACAAACTTTGCTGTGGGTCACCCATAAAGAAACCAAACCAGATGAAACTCTCCTTTCATCTCCTCTGGTGTCCCGAGAGCTTGGCTTTGTAACCAGTGAGAACACTCTCTCTGGTTTGCCCAGCTGGGGGGCGCGGCTTCCATCAAGTGTCCGGCCAGCAGGGTGTAGGAACCCCAGATGCGAAGTGACAAGCAGTGTTTTCTTTCTCTGATGGTGCCAGCTCTCAGGGGAGTTCGTTTTAATTAGGAGTCCGAGTCCATCAGGGGCTGTGCTGCTCTAACCTTGTTGCCTTGTCGTGGTGGGAAAATCCCATCCCAGTCTTGTCTGCGTGTAGTCACAGATTACCAGGTCTGTGACTGGAAGTGTCTCATTTCTGTGGGAGACTGGAGACATGAGTTTTCAAAACTATTTTTTACCACCTGTGGCAATAAGGATCTTTGCCTCCTTAAGGGCTATCTTTGGGAGTGGTCTTTTGGATCATGGGAGGTATGTCTTCTGCAACCAGGTTGGGTGATGCCTCTTGGATCCATGGTGAACATTTATTCTAAGCCAGGAAAATTACCTCTGGGTCTTGCCATAAAAAGGCTTACTGGATTGAGTCACTATTAGAATGGATACACCTTTGAAGATCCTGCCCATCAATGGTGAGATAAGGGATCCTTTGATTTGGAAAAACATTTACATTTCTAAAAGATTTTAGAGGGGACTTCCCTGGTGGTCCGGTGGTAAAGAATCTGCCTGCCAATGCAGGGGACGTGGGTTCGATCCCTGGTCGGGGAACTAAGATCCTGCATGCCCCAGGGCAACTTAGGCCGGGTACCACAACTACTGAGCCTGCACGCCTCAATGAGAGAGCCAGCGTGCCGCAAACTACAGAGCCCATGCGTGCCCTGGAGCCCATGCGCCACAACTAGAGAAGAGAAAACCCGCAGGCCACAACTAGAGAGAAGCCCGAGCGCAACAAAGAGCCCACGTGCCGAAACTAAGACCCGAAGCAGCCAAAAAAAAAAGATTTTAGAGACCTCTCATCCTATATAAATGTCCTATTGTTACCAAGATCAAATTGACAGAAGGACACAAAAGAGCATTCTGGCTAACCTTAGGGACTCCTTTAACAAGAGTAAAAAACAGAAATCAGACTTAGAATAAAAATGAAAATCCACAGCCCCCATAAATTCCCCCTTTCCACCCTCCTATATGCCCCTTTATAACCAACTCCCTGTCGCTGACCCTCCAGAAGATCTTTGGATTTCTGGGTCCCTGCCCCAAATCCCCCTCCCCAAATCTAATCTCACCTCCTCAGCAAATTCCTTTAATTCCTAAAACTCCTCCAACCTCCCCAGAAAAATCTCTCAAACACCCAGCTGCGAGCATTAAGTTCCCTTTCCCTGCAAGAATTCCAGAAAGCACTCTGGCAGGATCCTCCGGGCCTGGGGGATGTAGGTTATTTATGTAAATACTGATGCTGAGGAAGAAAACCTGGCAGAGGCTTCAGGACCTGTCTTGCCATCTCTGGCCATCAGGAGTACTTCCCAGGGCTCTATAATCAAAACCCATCCGCTTCAGGCTTTCCCAGGCAAAAGGCTTGGTGAGTGTATCCTGGACCCCCAACACAAAGAGTTCACGTGCCCTGGACACCAGCGGATCTTTTAAACTACAAAGCCCCTTTACTCTCACTTTCAGAAGATCCTGCCAAATGGTGAGAGGAGCTAGAAAGATTAGTGGGCATTTATAACCCTGCTCACAGGGGCAGCTTGTAAGGGGCGTTCTTTCCACCTGTGATTATACTATAGCTATACGCCAAGACCTCCTGGAGAAAACTCCCCACACTGGGGAAACTGGTGGCCGAACCTTCCCAGGCCCTCCTGCAAATGACCAGGAAGTGATGCAGGTAGAGGCTGATAGGAATGATGCTGAAGGCCTTTCCTCCAAAGGTGAACTGGTTCCAGGTTGAACTGTGCGCTCAGAAAGAAGACGAACATCCCCAGATCTCTGTGGAAGGTGTTACGCAGACTTTTCAAAGACACACTGCACCAAACCCAAAAGCCCCAGAACACAGAAATATTTTGATTTCTGTTTTAGTTGGAAATCTTCTCCCTGATATAAAGAGGCAATCTCTCAATGTTATTACAGAGACTGCAAAATAGCCTTCAGGAAAGCAGGAGGAAAAAGCAATTAAAATCAACAGTCCTTGCCTTTGTCCCAAGACAACTGCACATTGTGTAAAAAGCCAGGCATTGGGAAAGCAGTTGTCCTGAACTTCAAATAAAGGAAAGCTTAAAAAGCAATCATCCAGGGGACTTCCCTGGGACTAACCCTGGCTCAGGGGTTAAGAATTTGCCTGCCAATGCAGGGGACACGGGTTCGAGCCCTGGTCCAGGAAGATCCCACATGCTGCGGAGCAACTAAGCCCATGTGCCACAACTGAGACTGTGCTCTACAGCCTGCGAGCCACAACTACCGAGCCCGCATGCCACGACTACTGAAGCCCGCACGCCTAGAGCCCACGCTCTGCAACAAGAGAAGCCACCGCAATGAGAAGCCCGCACTCCACAACGAAGAGTAGCTCCCACTCGCCTCAACTAGAGAAAGCCCGCGTGCAGCAACGAAGACCTAACACAGCCAAAAAAACAACAACAAAAAGCAATCATCCCAGAACACTGAGCCCTCAGAGGGTCCGTTCTCCCCCTTCTGGGGGCAATTCCCCATCAAGGACAAGGTCAGTCTATCCTCAGTCACACCCCAGCCCCCACATTTAACTTAAGATAGGGGATCAGGGGACTTCTCTGGTGGTCCAGTGGGTGAGACTCCATGCTCCCAATGCAAGGGTCCCGGGTTCGATCGCTGGCTGGGGAACTAGATCCTGCATGCATGCCACAACTAAGAAGCCTGCATGCTGTAACTAAAGATCCCGTGTGCTGCAACTAAAACCCAGCACAGCCTAAATAAATAAATGAATATCTTTTAAAAAGATAGAGGATCGGGAATTGGATTTCTTTTTTAAAAAATTTATATGCTCACTTCGGCAGCACACATACTAAAATTGGAACAATACAGAGATTAGCATGGCCCCTGCACAAGGATGACACACAAATTTGTGAAGTGTTCCATATTTTTTCACTTTGTTATAAAGCAGAAACTAACACAGCATTGTAAAGCAATTATACTCCAATAAAGATGTTTAAAATGTTTTATTTATTTTAGTATTTATACAAGGGGGTAAATCCGTAAACTCTTGCCACCCCTCTCCACCCGAGTCCCTAATCCTGCCGCTATCCTCACATCAGCCCCCGCTGCCGCAGCCTGGTTTACAGGGATTGACCTCTGCTCAGCTTTCTTTCCCCCGCTGTTGACTCCTCACTCACAATCTCTCTCTGCAATTACGTTTCAAGGGAGACGATTAACATGGACTCATGTACCTCAGGGATGTTGGGTGTCTTCCTCTGTTATCTTCCCAAGTCCTCACAGTTGACTTCGCTTTGTAGCCGTTACCCCGGGCCCCATCCCTGCTCAAGACATGGGTGGTCTCTTACTCTGTAACTAGACGAGCATGGTGACCAGACAGACCCTCTCGTTCTCCTTAGGGCACTCACTAGACAAGACCAGAAAGCTTTCAGATCTACGTTGCAGTGGCTGCTAACCACTGCCACCTACTCAGGACAGGAGTTATTGCAGGGGACTCACAAAACTCACCCCAAAACGCCTTAAATCCCTTCTGTCCATCCCTCTCCCCGAATCAAATAAGCAGCCGTGTAAATCCCTGACACACCTGGCTACTGCCGCCAACGGATTCCTATTTTTGCTGCCCTTGTTCAAGCTTTACTTGCCCTCCTTCCAGATGCTACCTGGAGCCCACGTCCTGGCCCTCGGAAGCATGAACCTCCTCTGAAACTGTTTTCTTGTAACTGAAGCATAGCTGATTTACAATGTTGTGTTAGTTTCAAGTGTACAGAAGAGTGATTCAGTTATACATATACTTACATATCTATTCTTTTTCAGATTCTTTTCCCTTATAGGTTATTACAAAATCCCTGTGCTGTACCATAGGTCTTTGTTGGCTGTCTATTTTATACATACTAGTGTGTTTATGTTAATTTCTAAACTCGTAATTTATCCCCCCCCCCTTTCCCTTTGGTAACCATAAGTTTGTTTTCTATGTCTGTGGGTCTATCTCTCTTTTGTATGTAAGTTCATTTGTATTATTTTTTTAGATTCCACACATAAGTGATATCATATATTTGTCTTTCTCTGTCTGACTTACTTCACTCAGTATGACAATCTCTAGGTCCATCCATGTTGCTGCAAATGGCATTATTTCGTTCTTTTTTATGGCTGAGTAATATTCCATTGCATATATATATACCACATCTTCTTTATCTGTTCCTCTGTTGATGGACATTTAGGTTGCTTCCATATCTCGGCTATTGTAAATAGTGCTGCAATGGACATCGGTCCCCTGAAACTTTAAAATGGTCATTGTCTACACCCCCAGCTCTTGGCTGACCTCATTTTGACAAAGCTTTTCACCTCTATTGCTATGAAGATGGTGGAATTGCTGTAGGTATTTTAGGACAACTTTTGGCTTCTCAGATAAGTCCCGTAGCGTATTTCCCAGGTCAGTTAGACCCTGTGGCATCTGGCACGGCCCCCTGAGCCACCACCCTCACACGGGGCTCCCCAGTCCCCTCTGCTCCCCCTGCTGTTCCTATGACACGGCCCCTGTCTACACAGTTGGCCCTAGGAACCCACCCCACCATCCTCTTCCATCGCTGTAACACTCTAAACCCGTTTGCGCTACTGTCCCTCCCTGGTGATGGAGAGCCCCACGCCATCCACCCGATTGCCCTGCAACCAGAGAAACGGCCTCAAAGCCATGAGAGCACCTCTTAGACACCCCCTCAGACAACCCGGACTTCTATTTTGCGATGGCTCCTGTAGATGAAATTCCCGGGGATACCTAATCACCAGTCGTGCCCGAATTTCCCCACATGAAATGCTGGCGGTATATGCTTCGCCCACTGTAAAGTCAGCCCAAGCAGCCCAGCTCATAGCTCTTCCTAGAGCTTGCAAACAGGCAGTACATACGCCGACTCCAGATACGCTTTTGGAGTCTGCTGCGCTGCTGGCGCACGTGGAAATCCCACGGATTCTTATTAACCTCTGCTGGTACCCCGACTGCCAACGGGGATATCACTGCTGCCCTATTACGGTCTAATTGACCTCCCTGCTAAAATCACTGCTGTCCTCCGTGGAGCCCACACCGTGGAGACTGACACTCCATCTCCAGGGATGAACAGAGGCCATAAGGGTGCTAAACGCCCCACCCCCCGCACCCCTTCTCCACCCAATGTCTAAACCTGCCTTTATCCCCGACCGATATTATCAGTTAGTCAGGTAAGTGCCCCACAAACTGAAAAAGACAAATGGCTACAAAAGGGTGCCAGACGGTATGTCCTGAGGATGTAACGTAGGGCATGGTGCCTGTAGTTCATAATACCGCATCGCATATTTGAAAACGGCTGAGAGAGTAGATCTTACAACTCTTTATCACAAGGAAAAGAATTGTTTTTTTAAGTATGTATGGTGACGAATGTTAACTAGACTTACTGTGATCATTTCACAATATATACAAATATCGAATCACTATGTTGTGTACGCGAAACTAATATAATGTTGTATGTCGGGACTTCCCTGGCGGTCCAGCGGTTAAGACTCCGCGCTTCCCCTGCAGGGAGCCCGGGTTCGATGCCTGGTTGGGGAACTAAGATCCCACAGGCCGAGATGCAGCCAGAAAGAAAAAAGTCAATTACACCTCAATTTTTAAAAAAATGAACCAAACATTCACTAGCGGATTATACACTGGGCCAAATGGACTTCCAGTGGCCCCCCCCACCTTTCTTTTTCTTTTTTTATTGAGCTATGATTGGACCTGCTGGCTGCCTTATCTCCCGTTAGGTGGAACCTGAGTGCAGACGGGCGGCAACAAAGCAACTAAAGGACAATGGGCTCTGCCCGGCATCCATAAAATTTCTAAGCAAAGTATTTCCTGATGTGCCGTTTGGGACTCTCTGCAGGTCCCTGGAGAACAGCTTATCTCAGGAAATCCTCCAAGGTCCACAGTGACCCTTGCACTGTCCCACACAAGTTCCATACATTGACCTCCGGCTTCAAGCTATTTCTGCTGTTTGCTGATTGCATGTTTACTGGAGGGGCTGGAGGTTATCCAACTAGATGTGCTGATGCTATGACGGTGGAAAAGAAGGGAAGACTGAGATTATCCCTCAGTTTGGTATTCCTCTGTGGCTGGAATCAGACTAAGGAACGGTGGAAATAAATACATAAATAAATTTACAGCAGAAACAAGCTGCTTGCTTTGCACAAACTCTGGGATGCTCCCTAAAATGTCATACCTTGTAATGTCCTCAATCATCATCCTCAACCGTCTAGAATGGTGAGTCCTTTCCAGAAGGTTTCAAAACTTACTTTTCTGGGACCTCCCTGGTGGCACAGGGGTTAAGAATCCGCCTCCCAATGCAGGGGACATGGGTTCAATCCCTGGTCTGGGAAGATCCCACATGCCGCGGAGCAACTAAGCCCGTGCACCACAACTACTGAGCCTGCGCTCTAGAGCCCGCGTGCCTCAACTACTGAGCCCGTGTGCTGCAACTACTGAAGCTCGCGCGCCTAGAGCCCGTGCTCCGCAACAAGAGAAGCCACCGCAGTGAGAAGCCCGGGCACCGCAACGGAGAGTAGCCCCCGCTCACCACAACTAGAGAAAGCCTGCGTGCGGCGACAAAGACCCAACTCAGCCAAAAATAAATTAAAATATATATTAAAAAATTTACTTTGCCCAGATCTATCAGAGGAATCACTATCTATGGCAGCTATGGCTTTATGAACTGTATGTACGTTGAAAATCTGTTGTTTAGTGTAGCCTCCTTCATGAGTTTCTTAGCTAGATCTTCTGGGTAACTTGCTGCAGTTTCTCCATCAGCACTTGCTGCTTCACTTTGCACCTTTAGGTTACGGAGGCGGCTTCTTTCCTTAAACCTCAGGAACCAACCCCTGCTGGCTTCAGACTTCTCTTCTGCAGCTTCCTCGCCTCTCTCAGCCTTCACAGAATTCAGGAGAGTTAGGGCCTTGCTCTGGAGGAGGCTTTCGCTGAAGGGAACGTTGTGGCCGGTTTGCTCTTCTATCCAGACCACTCACACTTTCTCCGTCTCAGCAATAAGGCTGTTTGGCTTTCTTAGCATTCGCGTGTTCACTGGAGTAGGACTTTTCATTTCCTTCAAGAACTTTTCCTTGGCGATCGCAACTTGGCTAAACTGGTCGGCAAGAGAGGCCAAGCTTTCGGCCTATCTTGGCTTTCAACACGCCTCCATTAAGCTTAATCCTTTCTAGCTTTTTTTTCCTTTTTTTTGGCCTCACCACGTGGCTTGTGGGATCTTAGTTCCCCGACCAGGGATTGAACCCCTGCCCGTTGCAGTGCAAGCGCGGAGTTCTAACCACTGGACCGCCAGGGAAGTCCCCTCTAGCTTCTGATGTTAAGTGAGAGACACGTGACTCTTCCTTTCATTTGAACACTTTAGAGGTTCCTGTAGGGTTAGTAATTGGCCTAATTTCGATATTGTTGTGTCTCAGGGAACAGGGAGGCCCGAGGAGAGGGAGAGAGACGGAGGAAGGGCCGGTCGGTGAAGCAGTCAGAACACACACAGTATTTATCAACTAAGTTCGCCGTCTTACAGACGGGTGCCGCTCCTGGCACCCCAAAAATAATTACAATAGTGACATCAAGGATCGCTGAGCACAGATCATCATAGCAAATAGAGCATTAATGAAAAAGTTTGAAATATTGCAAGCATTACTGACCCAGAGACACGAAGCGAGCAAATGCTGTTGGAAAAATGGCGCCAACAGACCTGCTCCACGCAGGGTTGCCACAAACCTTCAGTCTGTAAAAATGCAGCACCCGTGAAGTGCAGTAGAGCAAAGTGCAATAAAAGAGGTCTACCTGTGTTCTTGGAGCCTGCTGTTGACAGGCCGCCACCGATCAACATGCCTTGTCCTCCTTCTGACCAGGAGATCCAGTGTATGTCAAGGTTTTGGAAGAAAGCACTGCTATCACCTCGCTGGAAAGGATCTCGCGAGTATTGCTGACCACCTGCCCTGCCATCACAATAAAAGAGAGATCCTGCTGGATTCCCAGGAAACGTGCCAAACTAGACCCAGGTCAGCACTCCCAGGACACTCGCAAGCCCATCCCTACAGATGATGACCTCCAACGAAAAAGTTCCGGAGCCAGTTCCCCGGCTCCTGCAGCTGACGATGCCCAGAAGGAGACAGCTGCTTCCCAAGATCGCAGATCAAGAACTTCATCTCCACTTTTTTGGTTTTTCTTTCCTCTTCCTTTGAACCCCCCCTCCCAGGACAGCAGGAAAACAAAACAAAACTCCTTTGACAATTTAAACGAAAGTTTCTCCTTTTCTCCCATTTGTTGAAAGGCTGATGGGAAGTGGCTTGCCTCCCTCGGTCCTATTCTGTCTCTATTCATGCGTCATGGCTCTCTTTCAAACTGTGTCTTACTCCTATCCACTCCGACTGCTTTTTCCGTAGGTCAAGGACAAACGAGCAGCCCCCTGCACCCATCTTCCAAATCATGGCCATGTTAATGAATCAGTCTGATTGCTGGTTATGTCATAATCTAGTCAAGAGGGACTTTCCTGGTGGACCAGTGGTTAAGACTTTGTGCTTCCACCGCAGGGGGCATGGGTTGGATCCTGGTCAGGGAACTAAGATTCTGCATGCCGTGCAGCATGGCCAAAAAAAAAAAAAAAAATCTAGTCGAGAAAAGGAACCTGACCCAGTTTTCATTCTGCCAATATGATCACCTGATGAACTAACTACGGAAGATGGATGAACGAAAGGATATGGTATCCATGACCCCAAAACACCCCAACTCCATCTCCCTCTCTGGTGAGTTCATTGGGCTCGGAAATCCCTCTATGGCAGCTCAAGGTCTATCTCTTGCTCGGGTAAAAACATGGGAAAAGGGACTTCCCTGCTGGTGCGGTGGTTGAGAATTCACCTGCCAATGCAGGGGACGCGGGTTCGATCCCTGGTCCGGGAAGATCCCACATGCCGCGGAGCAACTAAGCCCGTGTGCCGCAACTACTGAGCCTGCGCTCTAGAGCCCGCGAGCCACAACTGCTGAGTCTGTGTGCCACAACTACTGAAGCCCACATGCCTAGAGCCCGTGCTCTGTAACGAGAGAAGCCACCGCAATGAGAAGCCCACGCACCACAACAGAGAATAGCCCCCGCTCGCTGCAACTAGAGAAAAGCCCGCGCGCAGCAATGAAAACCCAGTGCAGCCAAAAATAAATAAAAATTTTTTTAAAAATCATTGGAAAGGAACTTGTCCCTTTGCTGTGCGAACAGGCATGATGCTAGACCAGAGGTGACCTGTTAAGGTAATACGGCGACCAAGCCCTGTGGTTTGATTCTAGAGGCAACGTCCTCAAACCGCTCACAGAGGGCAGAAGTGTTTCTAGCACTAACGCTAGTGACAAAAACTGCGAGATCACCAAAAGTCTCTGTTGGTTCACAGGCCACCCATGAACGACCTGGAGGAGCCCAGCTGTTCCCATGGTCAGGCTGCCTGACACCACCAGTTGTCTATGGGGAAACCCCAAATCTGGACTCACTTGCTCAGGCGACAAAGCCAAGCCTTACAGTTGCCAAAGCTGGCCCGCTGGCCTCCCCGATCGGATATTCTGCAACCTGTCCTGCTCTTCAAACCACGAAGCCTAGGGTTTAAAAACCCACAACAGAAACTGCTGACTAACGGAAAGTCTAGAGCTTGTCTAACAGAGCAGTAGCTAAGGGAATAGCTTGTTATAAACCCCTCTGCTTGTCATACAACAAAACTGGCTGAAACCAGATGCAACCAACATGGCTGATGGGAGTCTGCACAGAACAGACTTGCTTGTTGGATGGGTGACCTTCTGACATCACAGCCCCAAATTCTCCCAAATTTGCTCTCGCATCCCATGAAGAAGAATGTAGCTTAGATACGCCTGCGCAGAACACCGATTACCTCACCTTCTCCCTCCCTCCCTCCCATCCCCTTTCCCCCGCCTAAGACCACCCTGCTTCTTTGGCCCATCGATATCCCGAGCCCCTCGCCTTTGGGCAGGCGGATTTGAGATCTGCTCTCCCCATCTGCTCGCTTGGCTGCCTTGGGAGGAGAATAACCCCTTCTGTGCTGCAAACCGCGGCACCTCCGTGTTTGGCTTGCTGTGTGTTGGGCAGATGAACCTGGTCTGGCAACACTCTTGCAAGTGGACAGAAGCACGTGGAGAATGGGGGTGTCCAGGTGGTGATATGCCCAAAGGACAAAGGTTGTGAACCTCCCCGATCCTAGGGAACTGTAGGTTTTACTCTGGCCCTGTTGGTGAACCACACTGACCTTTTTCTCTCCTGTGGTGATAAGGTATCTTCCTAACTAAGTGGTCGGGACAGTGTGACTCGGATACCGGGTTCCCTCCATCGCCAGGCTGTCCACCTTAAATGCCAGCAAATTACAGATGTGTGCTCCTTCGTTCACAAAGACGAGAAACAAAGACATAGAAAATCCACTTGTGTATGGCCGGGATAGTTTCAGTGGTGAGAGTCTTATTTCCAACTTTGGGGAAAAGTTGGAAAAGGCGATCCTGAATCTTCCGTGGTCATAGAACAGGAGTTCGATAGCATATGCGGACATTGCAAGTGCTCCAGTCAGAAGGTAATAGTTTAGCCTCTGTTGTATCCCCAAATTGTCCCACCCTGGGTACACTGACTGCAAGCAAGGAGGAGCTTGTGAAATCATTGGCAGAAAATGCTGCCTTTATGTGAATCCGACAGGACAAACAGTGTCTAGTTTACACCTTTTAAAAGAGAAGATAGGGGACTTCCCTGGAGGCCCAATGGTTAAGACTCCGCGCTTCCATTGCAGGGGGCAGGGGTTTGATCCCTGGTGGGGGAACTAAGATCCCACATGCTGCGGGGCATCTAAGCCCACGTGCCACAACTAATGAGCCGGCACACCTCAACTAGAGAGCCCCGCGTGCCGCAAACTACAGAGCCTGCGCGCCACAACTAGAGAGAAGCCCGCGCGCTGCAAAAGGTCCCACGTGCAGCAATGAAGATTCCGCGTGCCACAACTAAAGACCTGACGCAGCCAAAATAATAATAATAATAATAAACATTAAAAAAAAAAAGAAAAGATAGGGGACTTCCCTGGCGGTCCAGTGGTTAAGCCTCCGCGCTTCCACTGCAGGGGGAGCGGGTTTGATCTGTGGTCAGGAAACTAAGATCCTGCATGCGGCACGGCGCGGCCAAAAACTAAAAAAGAAAGAAAGGAAGAAGATGAACACTCTCCATCAATTAAATGAGTCTCAGCCATTTTATTGGACGGACCTGTTCCCCAGACTGGGAGGCTGGTTTCCTGGGATGTGGGGAAGCATTCTTCTCTGCTCTTTGTTTATTCTCATTCTAATCTATGTTTGTATCTCACTTTGCAGATCTCTTGCCACTCAACTGCTAACCTGAATCTTCTCTCCACAGCCGACCACTCAACTTTTAATATGTGAATCTTCGGACAAAGAAAATCACTTTCTCTCCCGTATGTGACCTCTCTTCCCCTCCCTTTCCCCTATTAAGATGGTATGTAAACGCTCAGATTTCACTGTTTTGGCGGGGGGGGGGGGGGGGGGGGGGGGGGGGGGGTACTCACTATTTTTTTTGTATGATACCCCTGTGCACATAAAATTGAAAATTAATAAATCTGTATGACTTTTCTCTTGTTAATCTGCCTGTTGTCGGTTTAGTTCACAGACCCGGCCACTGAACTGGAAGAGGGTAGAAGGAAGTCCCTCCTCCCCTACAGTAGCGTCAGATTCCCCAACCTCCCCAACACACACATAATTTATGCCACAAAAAAAAAAAAAAGAGAGAGAGATTTAAAAGACTGCCTGATCAAATTGTTGCAGGCAAGATCTACTTACTGATGGATGCTAAAATTAGTGGGCAAAAGTTTGAGGAGAAACAGGACATTTGCATAGTCTCAAAGTATCCCCCCCAAGATTTCCATTGTCAATTACAATGGAAAAACAGTAATCTCACACTGAAGAAACCCAGCAGACACCACCTTAACCAAGTAATCAAGGTTAATATCACCTATAGTAAGACACAGCTACATCATGCACCCTCAATATAACACACCAAGGAGCAAAACATCACTTTTGGGGTATTCTTGACAAAAATGCACATTGTCAATATAATCATGAAGGAACCTCGGACAAACCCAAACTGAGGGATGTTCTACAAAATAACTGATCGATATCCTTTAAAAGTGCCAAAGTTGGGACTTCCCTGGTGGTCCAGTGGTTAAGACTTTGCCTTCCAATGCAGGGGGTGCGGGTTCAATCCCTGGTTGAGGAGCTAAGATCCCGCATGCCTCGCGGCACTTTGCCTTCCAATGCAGGGTGTGTGGGTTCAATCCCTGGTTGGAGAGCTAAGATCCCACATGCCTCGCAGCCAAAAAAACTAAAACATAAAGCAGAAGCAATCTTGTAACAAATTCAATCAAGACTTTAAAAATGGTCCACATCAAAAAAAAAAAAGTGCCAAGGCCATGGAAGATAAGGATTGGGGGACACTCAGGAGGAAGAACCACTAAATGCAGTGTTGGATCCTGGATTGGTTTCTGAAACAGAAAAAAGGACATTAAAGGGAAAACTGCTAAAATTCAAATAAGGTCTGTCATTGAGTTACTGGTTTTGTACCAATGTTAATTTCCTGCTTTTGATAGTTGGACTTTAGTTATGTGAGATGCTAATATTAGGGGAAGCTGAGTAAAGGGTTATATGGGTATCTCAGTCCAATTTTTGCAATTTTCCCATAATAATTTCCCCAAAAACAGTTTAAGAAAAAGACTGCCTCATGAAGTAAGCGCTAATTTCCTTCACCTAAAAAGGCACCTTCTAGAATGAGGAGTGGGAGAGGAAAATATTAAGTTTTGGGGCACTTGAGAAAAGCTCCCAGAACCCTGCCTGCTTCCACGGGAGAGCAGGAGCATCCCTGGCAGCCCGACTTTTTTTTTTTTTTTTTTTAGCAGCGAAAGCACCGAATCCTAACCACTAGACCACCAGGGAACTCCCAGCCCAACTTTCAATCAAAAAGCCCTGAGCTAGAATGTGATGTGAGGCAACGATCTTTATTGGTGTGGCAGCCACTTTCCACAGAAAGCCATCCATGAACACTTCCCTGGGACTCAGCCCCTGTGGAGGCCTTCCCATTAGAATCTGGCCTTGGCCGTGAGGCTCGCTTTGACCACTAGCACGAGATGGAAATGACTGTAATTTCCGAGGCTGGCCTTAAAATACCTACATCATCTGCTTTCCATACACTTGGAAACCTGAAACCCAGGTGCCACCTGGAGGAGCCCCAAGGAGGAGACTGAGGTGGGCCCCAGCTGAGCTTCCAGCCAAGAGCCGTGTGAGTGAGCCATTTTGGACATTTAAAGGCTAGTTAAGGGACTTCCCTGATGGCGCAGTGGTTAAGAATCCGCTTGCCAATGCAGGGGACGCTGGTTCGAGCCCTGGTCCAGGAAGATCCCATATGCCGCGGAACAACAAAGCCCGTGCACCGCAACTACTGAGCCTGCGCTCCAGAGCCTGTGAGCCACAACTACTGAGCCCGCATGCCACAACTACTGAAGCCTGTGCGCCTAGAGCCCGTGCTCCGCAACAAGAGAAGCCACCGCAGCGAGAAGCCCGGGCACCGCACCGAAGAGTAGCTCCCGCTCGCCGCAACTAGAGAAAGCCCGCGCGCAGCAACGAAGACCCAACGCAGCCAAAAATAAAATAAATAAATAAAGTCCAGTTAAGCATCCGGATGACTGCAGCCCCAGCTGTCACCACATGGCGCAGAACCACCCAGCTGAGCCCAGTAAACCCAGGACAGCTCACAAGTGAGTGCTGTTGTCTTAAGCCACTAAGTTTCGGGGTGCTATGTTGTGTAGCAAGAGACGATCCAAACAGTCTTCCTTATTCACTGCTGTTTTCCCAACATCTAGCACATTGAACACCATAAATGACAGCCCTGTCTGTTAGCTCAGGACCTGACACATTCATAACAACCCTAGAAGATGGATAATGGTCTTATCCTGACTTAATAGATGTATTAGTTTGCCAGGGCTGCCATAACAAAATGCTACCCACTGGGTTGCTTAGGCCTGAGAAATTTGTTTTCTCACAATTCCAGAGGCTGGAAGTCCCAGATCAAGGCGCCAGCGGGTTTGGTTTCCTCTGAGGCCTCTCTGCCCGGCTTGCAGGCGGCCACCTTCTCCAGGTGGCCTCCATGGCCTCTCCTCCACATGTGCCTGGTGTTTCTCCTTGCTCTGTGTCCAAATTTCCTCTTCGTAGCGGACATCAGCTGGATTGGCTGAGGACCCACCCTAATGGCCTCATTTAACCTAATCACCTCTTTAAAAGCTCTATCTCCAAATACGGTCACGTTCTGAGGTACTGGGGATTAGGGTTTCGATACATGAACTTTGAGAAGACACGAGTCAGCCCGTAATACTCATAAGGAAATGCACAGGGAAATTCAGCAATTTTTCCAGAGTCACACAGCTCAGAGGTGGCAAAGCTCAGACGCGAGTCCAGGCAGGCTAGCTCTAGAGGCCACGCTTTTCACCACTGAGCTCCACTACCTCATGAAGCAGGAAGTGAATTGGACTCAGCCAGCCCTCATTAATTGGACTCAGCCGGCCCTCATTCTTCCCTCGGGCTAGAACAGGGGAAGGACTTTGCTAGAGCAAAAACAAGCAGAGATCTGGGGCCAGTTCAGATGCCCTGAGGCCTTCTGACAAGGACAGGGCACTCACGGCCCCCCCCCCCCCCCCCAGCATGGCTTGCGCCCTTGACTGAGCTCCTTGGTTCAGGCAGGTATGGTCGGCTGAATAATGCCCTCCAGTGATCTCCAGGTCTTGAGCCCTGGAACCTGTGAGAGCTACCTTCCATGGCAAAAGGGACTTTTGAAGCTGTGATTAAATTAAGGATCTTGGGGTGGGGATTATCCAGATGGGCTCAAAATATAATCACAAGAATCCTTATAGGAGGGAGGCAAAGGGAGATTTGACAGAAGAGAGAGGGCAATGTGACAACCTCAGCAGAGAGAGAGATCTGAAGATGCTGTGGTTCTTTGAAGGTGGAGGAAGTGGCCATGAGCCACGGAAAGCAGGCAGCCCCCTGAAGCTGGAAAAGGCAAGGAGATGGATTCTCCCCTAGAGCCCCAGGAGGAATGCAGTCCTCTTGATGCACTGATTTTAGGACTTCTGACCTCCTGGACTGTAAGATAATAAATCTACATCGGGTCGTTAAAACTTTATTTAATTATTTATTTATTTTGGCCGCGGCGGGTCTTAGTTGCGGCATGCGCGTGGGATCTAGTTCCCGGACCAGGGATCAAACCCTGGCCCCCTGCTTTGGGAGCACGGAGTCTTACCCACTGGACCACCAGGGAAGTCCCCAAATCTATGTTGTTTTTTGTTTTAAAGCTTTTTTGTAAATTTTATTTATTTTTGGCTGCGTTGGGTCTTCGTTGCTGCGCACGGGCTTTCTCTAGTTGCGACGAGCGGGGGCTACTCTTCGTTGTGGTGCACGGGCTTCCCGTTGTGGTGGCTCCTCTTGTTGCACAGCGTGGGCTTCAGTAGTTGTGGCTCGTGGGCTCAGTAGTTGTGGCTCGCGAGCCCTAGAGCACAGGCTCAGTAGTTGTGGCGCACGGGCTTAGCTGCTCCGCAGCGTGTGGGATCTTCCTGGACCAGGGCTCGAACCCATGTCCCCTGAATTGGCAGGCAGACTCCCAACCACTGCACCACCAGGGAAGCCCTCTATGTTGTTTTAAGCCACTAAATTTGTAGTAATTTGATACGGTGACAATAGGAAACCATATTTTCTATATCCCCATCCATTCAGGGGCTCAAGCCAGAAAGCTAGGAGTCACCCTTGACCTCCTCCTCCCCTCCATCCCCCTTAAGCAGGGCTATTGATTTCACCTCCTAGACAGTTCTTGACTCCAACCACTTGTCTCCAGATCCCTGTACTTGCAGGTTTGGAAGGTGATCTAAGCCACCATTGTGCCTCACCTGGGTCCTTACACCAACCTACTGTTAGTCAAAATTTCAGAAACAAAGACCTGATTGAAATAAAAAGATGTTTATTGGGGGTCTGTTTGGACTGCAGCCCAGGAGACACAGATTCAAGAAGCACTTGAATTGCTCTCCGCTGGATTACAAAATAGGGGAGACTTATAAGAGCAAACTTGCAAAGTTACAGTTAGTTACATGAGTTGTTTCTCAAGAATTATAATTGGAGCTGGCAAGCAGTAAGGGTGCTTGTTAAGTAAGAATTGGTTGGGGTCCGAAATGGTTGCACAGTTACAAGGAGAGAACTTGAGAGGAAAAGGCTGCAGCCGGCAGGTTATTGTTCTGACTACAGCTGGTGGTGTCCTCGGATGCCGCACAGTTCAAAGAAAGTTCAAGTTCTCAGTGGTGCAGAGAGGTGTCTGAGACCAGACGCTCAAAGGCTGCTTGACTCCGTTTTTGAACACCTGAACTGGGGTCACTCTATTATAATTTCAATTTGTCACCGCTCCTGACTGGGCTTAGGGCTCCCACTCCTGCTTCCCTCTGCTTTTCATCCAGTAGCTGATACAATCATTTCAAAGTGCAAATCTGATCGTGTAACTTACATGCTTAAATTCTTTCCACGATTCCCTGTTGTTCTCAGGAGAAAGGAACACAGTTCTTCAGGGGGCCCCGGCCTGGTCTGGCCCCTGCTGGCTGTTTCGTCACATCTCACTCCCTGTGCACCCGGTTCTTTGCTCTCAGCATCCCAGCCTCCTGCCTCAGGACCTTCATCCCTGCTGTTCCCTCTGCCTGGGACACCTACCCTCATTTCTCATTTGCCTTATGAAATATTTACAACGTGCTAATGTTACAAGGAACAATGAACATCCCTGTCTTGACCATCCAGTTCAAGGGCAAAATGTCATCAATTTAGGTGAAACCTGCTAATTACTCCTCCTGGATAACAGCCTTCTCCTTGCCCACCAGAAGCAACCAATATCGCAATTGGGGCATCTTTTATTGCTCCCACATTCCTTTAAACTTATAGGGCAGGTGCTTACAAACCCAGCAATCCATACCAGTCATGCGGTACGCGGGCCTCTCACCGTTGTGGCCTCTCCCATTGCGGAGCACAGGCTCCGGACGCGCAGGCTCAGCGGCCATGGCTCACGGGCGCAGCCGCTCCGCGGCATGTGGGATCTTCCCGGACCGGGGCACGAACCCGAGTCCCCTGCATCGGCAGGCGGACTCTCAACCGCTGCGCCACCAGGGAAGCCCCGTTTGCTTATTTTTTAACTTTAGATGAAGGATAACATCCTGAATGTATTCTTCTGCAGCTTGCTGTGGTCTGCTGATGTTATGTTGGGGGGATTCATCCATGTTTATACTTATATCTTTAGTTAATTCAGTTTCATTGCTGTATATAGCTTTCCACTCTATCAATATACCAAAACTTACAACTTCATTCTCCTGTCAATGGGCACTTAGTTACCAGTGTTCCTATTCACAAAGAGCACGCACCGGGGTGTGCAGTGGGAACGCCGTCAGCTATCGGTTAAGCTGTCTCCCCAGGCGGTCATGTCAATGTCCGTTCTCACCCGCAGGGTGTAAATATTCTGTTGTTTCACCTCCACGCCAACAATCAGTATTGTTAGACTTTAAAAACGTTGCCAATCTGATAGGCGTGAAATGCCTGTCTCACTACGGTTTTAATTTCATTTCCTGCCATTTAAAACTACCCTGAGTACCATTTTTCACCTATGAGATTGGCAAAGATAAAATCCGTTGCTGACGCTATTTGCCATTGGAAGGAAGTGGGCACTTCCACGGAGAGTTTGGCGGGGGGAGGTGTGTAAATTGGCCCAGCTCAAGGCAGGGCATCGGCCAACTCTAATAGGAAGCTTCCATGTCTATATCTTAGTTTTTCTGTTTTACGTCAGGTAGAGAAAGAGTGTACATTCATTCTGTCAGTCTGCTTGTTTTCAGAATGGACTGATCTCCCCCATACCCCACTCCAGGCCACATATCCTCTTATTTCCCCTCCAGCCGGCCCCACCCCCCACCCCCAGGATGAATCCCTAGGCTTTTCACAGAACACAGGAGGTGTGGTTGCCTCATCTGCAGTTAGGAGAGGCTAACAGGGATATCTGGCTGCTTCTTAAACAGACTTGGCAATCAACTCCCTTCCCACTTACACTATAGCTGTTTCAGACGACTCCTCAAATTTGAGGGAATTTTGCTGCTTAAAGTTGGTTCTCAGCTGTTGTTCTCTTCTGGGTTATTTTTCTCAGGACTGCTAAGATCTTTTCACTCATCTGGGTGCTTTTCATCTTTCCAAGCGTTCTTGCTGTTGCATCGTCTTCCGTTCTTTCAAAATCTGTACGATTTTGCCCTCTAAAAGTCCCTCTTAGAGAAAACGAGAACAAACCAGCGATGTTGGATTGGAATAGAAAGATAAAAAGTGTGTGCCAACGATCATGCTTCTTGGTATTTATCCAAAGGAGCTGAAAACGTATATCGACACAAAAAGCTGCACACAAATGTTCAGAGCAGCTTTAAATTCATAATGGCCCAAACTTGGACGCAGCCAAGATGCCCTTCAGCAGGTGAATGGATAAATAAACTGCGGTACCTCCAGACAATGGGTTATTATTCAGTGCTATAAAGATATGAGCTATTAAGCCGTGAAAAGATATGGAGGAAACGTAAATGCACGTTGCTAAGCAAAAGAAGCCAACCTGAAAAGGCTACATACTGTTTGATTCCAACTATACGATATTCTGGAAAAGGCAAAATTGCAGAGACATTAAAAAAATCATTGGCTGCCAGGGGCTGGGGGAAGGGAGGGATGAACAGGCAGAGCGCAGAGGATTTTTAGGGCGGGGGAACTACTCTGTATAGACACTCTACTGGTAGATACGTGTCATTTATACATTTGTCCAAACCTAAAGAATGTACAAGAGTGAACTCTAGTATAATCTACAGACTTTGGGTAGTAATGATGTTGATGTAGGTTGATCAGTTGTAACAAATATACAATAGATGTGTGGGATATTAATAGCGGGGGAGGCTGTGAGGGTTAGGGCTGGGGGCATATGGGACTTCTCCGTACTTTCTACTCACTTTTGCTGTGAACTACTCTAAAAATAAAGTCTATTTTAAAGTGTGTGTATGGTGTAGGGATTAGACAGTTATTCTGTTTTTTGCCTTGTTTGTGTTTTTCTTCTAGGTCTGTGCATTGAGAGGGCCTGGGAGTAGCAACACCTCATTAGCAATGAGCACACCCAGCACCCACATCTTGGCTTCTAAACACCATTCCCCACTAAAAGAAACCAGGGACCCTTGCAGAGATGGATGGTTTCAAGGCTGAGGCAGAGAAAAAAAACAAGATGTGCCTAGATCATTCTGTGCCAGAGAGCAAGAAAGTATTCAGAGAATGGTGAAGAAATGTCAATAGGACACAGAAACCAGCTCGAAAGGGGTCCTGCTGGCCAAACTGGACACAATTTGAGCATCAAAATAGAGAGCAATGTTATAACCCATTAATTAAAATAGGAATCTGGAGCACCCTGATGTGACCTCACCCTCCCCAGAGGGTGTGAGTGGCTGATGCTCTCATGTCTCAGGCAATCATTTACCCAAGGCAACACTGAAAGAGAGGGACCGAAAAAGTCAACGACTCGTCCACAACCCACTGCCCCATCTAACTGTAGTGGTTTCAAAATAGATCCACAAATTCTGATACTCTTATCCATCCAAGGTCTATGTCTCCTTCCCCTCCACCCCCTCCTTTGAATCTTGGCTGGACTTAGTGACTTGCTAATAACTGATAGAACACAGCAGAACTGATCATGCATGACACCCAAGGGCTTCTGCTTTGTCTACTGAAATATATTTGGAGTGCTGAGCTGCCATGTAAGGAATCTGATTACTTTGGGGCTGCCATGTTTGAAGGAAGCTCAAGGCCACATACAGACACTCCAGTCAGCAATCCTCATCTCTGAGTCCTAGTAGTCCAGCCACCTGAGTGAAGTCACTGGGACCCTCTGTGCCAACCCACTTGCCAGCTGAATACCTGAGTGACCTCAGTCATTGCTACAAGGAACCAAAGAATCTTCCAGCTGAGCCTTGCTGGAATTCCTGATCCACAGAATCTGTGGGCATAATAAAACAACTGTTGCAAGCCACTAAATTTTTGGTCATTTGTTACAAAGAAAGAAGCAGCAGAATACTATGTCAGATCACCTCTTTGTCCCTGAGGACTTCTCAACATTTTGTTATTCCTCGGATCCGGATTTCTTTCTTTTTTCCAGTTTCTCCAAGGTTAAATTTGGGGAAGGGAACCAGCAGCCCATACTGGTTCATCACTTTATCATCTGGTATGTTTTGCAGTTTTCTTTTTTTTTTAAATTAATTAATTAATTAAATTTTGGCTGTGTTGGGTCTTTGTTGCCTCATGTGGGCTTTCTCTAGTTGTGGCGAGCGGGGGCAACACTTCATTGCCGTGCACGGGCTTCTCATTGCAGTGGCTTCTCTTGTTGCTGGGCCCAGGCTCTAGGCACGTGAGCTTCAGTAGTTGCAACACGCGGGCTTAGTAGTTGCGGCACGCGGGCCCTAGAGCGCACAGGCTTCAGTAGTTGCGGCGCATGGGCTCAGGAGTTGTGGCTCGCAAGCTCTAGAGAGCAGGCTCAGTGGTTGTGGCACATGGGCTTAGTTGCTCCGCAGCATGTGGGATCTTTCTGGACCAGGGCTCAGACCAGTGTCCCTTGCATTGGCAGGCAGATTCTTAACCACTGCACCACCAGGGAAGTCGCACTCTGCAGTTTTCAACTATGAACTTAGGTTTGGTCTATATTAGTCTGCTGTAATTCTGCATGAGGCTGGTTGAGGGTGTTTTCCCTGGCTTTGGCCAGAGCCGACTTTCAGTTTATTTCAACGCTTGGGGTTTCCTGAACTGCTCTGTAAGGGTATACCCAAACCCCAATCAGGCCTGAAGAAAAGCCTGTGGTTATGAATTCCCTGAGGAAAAAATTCCCTCCACCCAGAGCCTAAGCCAAAATGGACAAGTTTCCTAGGTATGCCTCAATGGTATCAATCAGATTTTTCTCTACCACATTCTTTCATTCAAGATATAGCCCTTCAAGGGACTAAGTTTCATGCCAGGGCCTCTGCTTCTCTAATAAGTGCTTGGCCCAAGGTCCAGCACCTGTTAAAATCCAAGGCTTTATACGATCCAGCAATCCCACTCCTGAGCATATATTCAGACAAAACTATAATTCGAAAAGATACAGGCACCCCTATGTTCATAGCAGCACTATTTACAATAGCCAAGACATGGAAACAACCTAAATGTCCATCGACAGATGAATGGATAAAGAAGATGTGGTATATATACACGATGGAATACTACCCAGCCATAAAAAAGAATGAAATAATGCCATGTGCAGCAACATGGATGGACCTAGAGACTATCATACTAAGTGAAGTAACTCAGAGAAAGACAAAATCATATATCACTTATATGTGGAATCTAAAATATGACACAAATGAACTTATTTACAAAACAGAAATAGACTCACAGACATAGAGAACAGACTTGTGGTTGCCAAGGAGGAGGGGAAGGAAGGATTGGGAGTTTGGGATTAGCAGATGCAAACTATCATATACAGAATGTATAAGCAACAAGGTCCTACTGGATGGCACAGGGAACTATATTCAATAGCCTGTGACAAACCATAATGGAGAAGAATATGAAAGAGACTATATATATATATACACACACACACACGTGAGTAGAACTAAATCCCTTTGCTGTGCAGCAGAAATTAACTTGGGACCAGGAGATTTCTCATGTTCTCTCTGAGCTCAGCTGTACCTTTAAAAGGAAGTTTGATTCTTTAAACCAGTATTTCTGGGTATTTATCAGAGGCAACCACACTGCAGAAGCACCAGTCTCAGAGTCTCCTTCAAAAACCACATTCATCAGATGACATCATTCTCTGTTTACTGGCTGTTCAATAAAGATCGAGAATCTTTACCTGGTTTAAAAGCTCGGCTCCGTCTGGCCCCTGCTAGCACAGCACTCACCACCCTCACCACTCCCATCTCCCCTGCTCTCTCCACTCAAGGTGGAGAATAGAAGATATCACCCTCTTCCGTTAAATAGGCTCTGCCCCCTTCTGCCTCAGGGCCTTTGCATATGCTATTCCCACTGATTGCAACTCTTTTCTACCGGACCTGTTTCACCTTTTTTACACCTTCAGGGCTTGGCTCAAACTCACTCATCACTTCCTCAGGGAAGCCATCTGACCTCCCCCCAGACAAGGTCAGACAGACCTCAGTTACACCCTCACAAAGCTCCTATATTTCTTTACGGCACTAATCACAATGCCAGAAGAATTATAGTTGAAGTATAAGTTACAATCATGAAAACTATCCACTTATTTGCAAGAATATTTTAATGGCTGTCTCCCCCAGGGGACTGTGCGCTCTGCAAGGGCCCAGCCTGTGGGCCCCACCAGTGCCCAGCTAAGGACAGGCAAAGAACAGGAGCTCAACAAATGTGTGGTGAATTAACAAAATACAAACAAGTGCAGAACCAGGGCAAAAAACTAGGAGCCCTGATTTCCCGGCCACAGGCTCACCTTCAACAGGCCAGGCGTGAAGGATCCAGGCTCACCTTCAATAGGCCAGGCATGAAGGATCCCTTTCGCGGGACCCACATTCTCGGCAAAATCACCAACCTACCCGCCCCCAGCTTAGATGGCGAGATAAGAAGAACGGACCATATCAATAAATGTCTTGAGTTTTAATGAGTCTGCCATAGAGCGTTCTTCCCCACTTCTCCATCCTGGGGGCCCAGATCTCAGCTCAGGTTGGGGTAAGAGTGGGGGAGGGGAATAAATGTGAATGGGACTGAGGGACTGGGGCTGGGAGAAGAGGGACCAGGTGAGGAGCAGAAAGAAGGAGCTAATCCCAGGCCCTGAGACAAGCCAGACAGCCAAGCCCTTTTAGCATCCAGGGAACAACACGGTGACCAAACAAAATAAAATACATGTGGTCCTTATCGGCAAAGTGGCGTCATATTGTGCCCAAAGTTCCAGGGCGAGTCTGTATTGGGCCCTAAGTGCCTGCTGGCGGCACTCGCAGCCTGGAGAGTCAGGAGGAGGCCCATCCTGTACCTGGAACTTGGGCAGAAGGCGCGATCTTGGCCTGGAGGGTGGGAAGGACACACCAACTTGGGCCTGGAGAGCTGGGAGGGGGACCTCCTCGGGTCAAGAGGGGGTCTCATCTTGGGCCTGATGAAGAAAACCATAGGGGGTCCCTGGAGCCCATAATTAAGTACGTAGTTTAAACGGGATGGGAGAAGCAAAAAGAAGCAGAACCAAACCTAAGGGTACAGCTGGACCCAGGAAACAAGATCAGGCCAAGGGGGCGGAGCTAAGCCCAAGGAGAAGGAGCCAGGAGGCGGAAGGGCAAGGACTAGAAGGAGGAGACGGAATCAGAGCCAAGCCTGAGGAGCAGAAAAAGGGTCCAGATTAGAGGGCAGAATTCCAGAAGTGGGACTAGGGCCAGAGACATCAGGGAATCTGCGCTAGAAGCAGGACCAGCCCCTGTGAACAGAAAGCAAACTGAGGAAGGCAGACAGAAAGGAGAGGTGAGGCTCTGTGTACCGCTAAAATGGAGACAGACTAAGGAGTGGCTAGTTACCCAGGAGTTTGAGCCACGCTTCAGACACACACAAGCTCTGAACCGGGGAGCAAGCGCCAGGGCCAGGGGGAGGGACCAGATGCTAGGGGCTGGCAGGGCTGCACAGCATTAAGCCCCATCCTCCCCCCTCCCTCCCCCCACACACAGAGCATTATCCAGGGGGCGGGGTTATCTCTGAGGGTGACAGCAAGACGGGTGGGTGGCTAAACAGGGCACAGAGCCAGGTCCCAGAGGCCGCAAGGCCTACCCCCAGGGCTCAGTCAGGCGGGAGAGTGGGTCACAGATAGGCTCGCGGTCCCGGGTCTTGTTCGGGCTCGGTGCCAGGCACGCCGCGGATGTCGGGCAGCAGGCGGCAGCCGGCCACGATGTCCAGGCGCTCGGCCAGCGCGCAGAGGTCCCCCCGCGCCAGGCGCACGCTGTGGGCCGCCGCCAATCCCGCCGCCTGGGCAGCCGCCAGCCTACCGGCCAGGGCGGCCACATCACGGCCCGCGCGGCGGTACACGCCGCTCACCGCGGCCGCTACGTCGTGGTCCAGCCGCGCCTGGCTCTCAGCCAGCCGGAGCTGCAGCAGCGAACGCGCGGGGGCGGGCGCCGGGGCCTCCTCCTCTCCCCAGGCCTCCCCGGCAGTCTCCCGCTGCACCACGAGCGGAGGCAGATCCCTCGGCGCGGCCTTCGGCTCCGGCTCCGGCTCCGGCTCCGAGTCGGTCTCCGCGGCCTCCCCGACCACCCGCAGTCCCGTGGGGCGGCCGCGCGTCGGGCCCGAGAGGACCAGGTACAGCTCCTCCTCCTCCGACGAGGACACAGAGAGCTCCGAGTCCGTCTCGGCCGCCTCGCCCGGCACCACCGTCTCAGGCCTCCGCAGCGGCCTCCGCCGACGACTCTGGGACGCCATGGCGCGAGCTAGGGAGAAGACGCGCGAAGGGATGATATGAGAGGCGGGCGCCCTGCCGTGGTTAAAAGGAGCAAGTTCTGGATTCTCAGCCCCTCCACTGACTACCTTAGCAATCTGGGGCCATCTGCTTCCCCTGCCTGGGCCTCAGTTTCCTTTTCTGCATCATCATCCCTGATGATGATGATGATGGGGGCTACTAGACCCCAGCCTCCTCAGTGTACTGATGGGAAAACTGAGGACCACCAGCTCGATCAAGGCTGAGGCACGAATACCCGGAGTCCCAAACTAAGCTCTTTCCGATTTTGCCTCCTAGCAGAGGCCACACCCTCCTCCAAGCCTGTGTCAGATTCGGAAGCACACGGGCTCCTGAGCCGTTCAGGTACAAGTGCCTGGGTCACAGAAAGGGTAACAGCCCAACTGGACTCTGGGAAGGGTGCACTAAGGGCGGGGTAGGGAGCGCTATCACCGAAGACCGTACCGAGTCACCGGAGCGCCCAGCCTGCGGGATCCGCTACCTAGCCGAAGTGCGGAGTCTTTACCGAGAAAGGAGAAGGCGGCAGCCCCAACCAATAGGGGAGCAGGTTGGGCGGGTGTTGGCGGCCAATCACCTGGGCCGCTCGCCTACCAACCAGGAAGCAAGCCCTCAGGACCAGCTTTGAGGGGTGTGTGTGAAGAGCCACGTGAACATGGGCACGGCCAATAGGAAAGCTGTTGGGCTGGCGCTTCCGCGTTGTGCTGCGAGGCGTGTAGACAGACCGGGACTCTAAATGACGAGAAGTCACGTGTAACAAGCGACTCGGCCAATGGAAATGCTCGAGGACCCGGAAACGGGGAAGAAGCAGAAGGAAGGGCGGAGATGCTTGTCACGTGCGGCGAATATAGACAAAGCAGGCCCTCCCCCTAGTCTCCCAAGTTCAGGCGCGCACCACAATAGTCCAGAAAAGAAAGGCGGGGCTAGCCCGAAACACCAATGGAAGCGAGAGTGGGCGGGCTCGCACTTAGGTGCAGGAGGCGGAGCTTGCCCAGCCGGGCCAATGAGGACAAGAGGCGCTGGACGGTTGTTAGGCAGGGAAGGTCGGCGCATGGCTGACGCGGCACTGTTCGAGTTTCTGCACACGGAAATGGTAGCGGAGCTGTGGGCGCAAGATCCGGACCCCGGCCCCGGGGTGAGCGCCGGGCCCCGGGGGGAAGGAGGCACGGGCCGCGGCGGGAAGGCCGGGTCGAGGCCCCGGGAGGAGCAGGGGGCGCGGCAGCGGCCCGGGTCGGACCTCCGCCCCGCCCCTGCCTCGCTGGGCGACCTCAGGCGCCAGCTTCCGCCTCTGCAAAGCGGGGTTGCAGCAGTGCCGGCCTCGAGGGTCGCAGCTAGAACTGAGCGAGACAGTTCGGGGTCAGGCTCTTAGCTCAAAGCCTGGCACAGAGTAAGCGGGTAGCAATTACAGTAATTACGATTACTGGCTATATATTGAGAAGTCGTATATTGAGCCTGGGTTGAATCCCGCCTGCATCACTCATACAGGGTGCGAGAGCCAGTGATTCGACCTCTGTGTGCCTCAGTTTCCTCCCTTGTAAAATGAGATCATAACAGCACCTAAGACTCCGAGCGAGACATTTATTCATTCAGCAAACTTACTGAGCGCCTGCTGTATTCAGGGCACTGTTTCCCTGTCCTCGCGAAGCTTACGTTTTAGTAGGGGAGTCAAAACAAACAATAAATAAACATAGAATGTGCCACCAGCTAGTGAGAAGTTTTATAAAGACAACTTCAGCCGAGTGGGGGAAGAAGAGAGGTGGAGTGCTGGATGGTGGAGGAAAGCCTTTTGAGGAAGAGAAGGGAGGAAGCAAGCCCCGGGGATAAGTGGGGGGAAGAGCATTCCAGGAAGGGGGAAGCCTTCTGCGAAGCCCTGCGGAAGGAGCGTGCTTGGCATCTTGGAAGTTGGCCCTTAAGAAAAATAAATGCTCAGACTTCAAAGCACTTAGTACGATGTCTAGCACCTAATCAGCCCTCAGAACACGGAGCTCTTGTTTTAAAGTCTGTTACCAAGAAGAAAGGGTGACAGAGAGAGTAGGTGCTTAATAAGTGGGGCTGTGCTCACTTTTTTCATTATTATTCTTTCTGTGATCATCATCGTCAATATGCAAGATATTTTTATTGGTCTGTGTTTTCTTCCCAATTCAGGAGGACAAAGGTGTTGCTTGTTATCGTCTCAACATAGTTTTTTCAAGTTCATTCATTCAACAGACTGTCACTAAAACCTGCAAGGTGCCAAGCCTTACTGTAGGCTCTGGGGATTATTCAGCGAACCATGCCAAAACCCTTGCCCTCCTGGAGCTTACGTTATAGCGGGGTAGGCGGGCAAATCAGATAAATGAGTATATATATTGTACCTTGGGAAAATGCTATGAGAACGTTAGCGCGTGGGAGAGGGAGTGTGCACTGGCCTGTGTTTTGGGGAGGGGGCGGCTGCAGTGTCTCAGCACCCCATCCATCCTGGCTTTCAAACCAGAAATCCGGGAGTCCCTGACATCTGCCTTTCCTCCCTCACCTCCAGCCATCAGCCAGGCCCTTCCTGTTGTGCTGTCCAAATATGGTTCCCATCTGGCCCCTCCCTGCTTTAGTCTGGTTTCCCTCCTCTCTGCCCTGTACCAGCGTCCTCCCTCATCTTCCAGCTCATTTCACCTGTCACATCGTCACTGCCTTGACACCTATTAATCCTTCAGATCTTGGCTCAAATGTCCCCTCCTCGGGGAAGCCCTCCCCGAGCCCCCAGTGGAAGTGGGGTATCCTTGCATCCCAATAAGTATGTATCTGAATTATGTACCCATATGATCCTTCGATTCACAGCCTCTCCTCTGCCAGGCTGCCTGCTGTGTGGTGTGGTTGGGGACCGGGTCTGTGTTCATCACCCCATAGTAGGTCCTCAGCATGGATTTGTTGAAGTGAGTGCAGCCCCTGTGCCATGGAGGGTGTGGGCGGGGACTGGCATTCACTTAGTATCGTGGCCAATAATAGCACCTATCGTGTGCCCTGGTGGGCTTCACATTGCTGATTTCATTTGATCCACCTAACAACCCACAAAGGTCAGCACGATCCTCCCCACTTTGTAGATGAGGAAACAGACGCTTTTATAGATGGAGTCTTCACTGTCAAGTGGCAGAGTCAGGAATGTAACTGGGCCTCCCACTTCCAAAGCCTGTGCTATAGATGCTCTCCTGTCTTTCTCAGTGTCTTCTCTGACACTCTGGGAGGATTTTAATGGGTTCCTGTGGCCAAGCAAGTAGGGGGGACAGGCGGTTACTCAACTTTGCTCAGCACAGGGCTTTTAGAGCACGAACGCGCCTGTGACCCTTGGGCGTGGCTCTCTGCCCAGCTGCCTCTGCAGTTCTGATGCTGGGGTCCCACACCAGAGATTCCAGTGGAGCTGGGCCAGAAGGTGGCCCGGGCGTCAGGCCTCAGAGCTTCTGGGTGGTTCCTGTGTGCAGCCAGGGGAAGGACTGCCATCTCCCCACATCCTTTCAAGCTGGGGAGCCCCGTTTCTTAGCACATCGTGGGCAGCTGCCCTGTTTTCACGCAGTCTTTTCTCTTTTGCTCCCGGCCCCTCCCCTCTCTGCTCCTCTCTTTGGTCCAGCAAGTGTCCTGTCCGAACGCCACGCAGGCCTTCTGTCTCTTGGGTACTTATCGTGTCTCCAGCACAGGATTTTATCTGATTCAGTCCTCAGAACAGCACTCTGAGGTTGACGTCATCATCCCATTTTACAGGGGAGGGACTGAGGCACCAGAGAAGGAGGGCTTCTCCGACGCTGCACAGCCAGGATCAAAGGCAAAATCAGGACTCGGGCATCCGTGCCGGAGCTTGTCTGCGGCATTAGGCCTGCCCCGCCCACCTGCCCCAGAGCCCTTTGAGGAAAGCGATGGTGGCTGGTTCATCTCTGTCCCCGCAGCACAGGCGCCCAGGAGCCACAGTCATTGTTTAGGGCTTTTTGATCTCCATGTCCTGCCTGGTCATTTGTGGCTGTTGAATGGATTCTCCTGAACGGTTACGGGTTGAATGCAAGACTGGCCGGAGGAACTGGGAGGTCGAAGGGCCTTTGTTATCAAAGAGGGAAAAGTTCCAGGAGTCGGAGGAAGAGGCTGTGGTTTGTCCACCTCAGGAACTTTGAAGACATGTGGGCAAAGGAGTGAACCCCTCCGTGTGTGTAACGAGCTGTCATCCACTGGCCGCTGGCCCGGGAACGGCCCTGCTGGGCAGGCCCTGGTCCACCGAGGCCCAGTGAGTGCCCAGGCCAGCCCCTTCTCTCAGGAGGGCCTGTGGTGGGTGTAGCAGCCATCAGATACAGTCCTGTCCTCAGGCAAGAGCCTGGAAAACCAACCAGTTCCTGGCACAGTGGACAGCAGGGGGCAGAGCCCTGGAGGGGGCGCAGTGCATCCGAGGCCACAGAGCCAGCAGTGGGGTCTCCATGCGGGAACGGGGGCTCTGTCCTGAGGGCGGCGGGGGCCATAGCAGGTTTAAACTGAGGTGTGCCAGGCTCAGATTTACTTTTCTGGAAGTCCTCCCTGGCCACGTGGATGAGACTGGATGGAGGTTGGGTGGGGAAGGGTGCTGCCGCAGGAGCCCGAGCAGCGGTGAGGGGCAGACGGAAGGCAGGTGGAGGGGGGCTGGGTGAGCTCAGAGTGTCGGGGAGAAGGTGGGATTTGGGGCTGTCTGGGCACCTCCTGGGTGCATGAGGACAGGGCGACAGGGTGGGAGGTGTGCTCTCACCCTGTCACTCACCTGGTCACGCAGCATAGTTCTTTTGGGTCTTCTGGGGCCATTCACCTTGGGGAAGCCGGAAGTCATCCCTTCTCCCTGTGCTTTTTTTAAAAATATATACAAACTTATTTATTTTTGGCTGCGTTGGGTCTTCGTTGCTGCACACGGGCCTTCTCTAGTTGTGGCGAGTGGGGGCTACTCTTCATTGCAGTGCACAGGCTTCGCATTGCGGTGGCTTCTCTTGTTGCGGAGCACGGGCTGTAGGTGCGCGGGCTTCAGTAGTTGTGGCACGTGGGCTCAGTAGTTGTGGCACGCGGGCTCAGTAGTTGTGGCTCGCGGGCTCTAGAGCACAGGCTCAGTAGCTGTAGCGCATGGGCTTAGTTGCTCCGCAGCATGTGGGATCTTCCGGGACCAGGGCTCGAACCCGCGTCCCCTGCATTGGCAGGTGGATTCCGAACCATTGCGCCACCAGGGAAGCCCTCCCTGTGCTTTTCTTAAGGCAGGAACCAGTGCTGCTCCTTCCTGGGACGCCCTGCCCTGGGCCAGCACAGAGTGGCTCCGTGGGTGGGGCTCAAACCTCACAAATAACTAATAACTAAGGGGCCAGGCAGGCCAGGCACACAGCCCCCCACCCAGCTCCATCGAGTTTCAGTCCAGGACGGGACCAGGGGGGAGGCAGTTTGGTTTACTTGTTTTCCATTCATCCTACTCGGAGTTCTGCGGCCCTTTTCGGTCTGGACGCTTGAATCTGCCTTTAGCAGAGCACACGTTCCTCTTAGGCTCCTTTCATTATTTCTTCTCCAGCACTGTTCCATCTCTCGCAGTCAGAGGAATCCTAGACTCCCTAGGTCTCTTTCCGCATGTCAGCTTTTCTCTCATTTTTTTCCTACCTCGTGGTTTCCTTTTTTCTTAACAATCTGTGAGGTTTTACCTACCTTCCGGATTTGTCTCTTTTTCAGCTCCCTCATGAACAAACGTTTCTTCTGGCTACCATTTCATTTCTAAGAACGTTCCCTTGTCCGATTGTCCCTTCCTCCAAGTGCCCGTGCTGCTTCGTGGATGCCCCTCGTGCCCACACTGATAAGCCTCTTCTGAGGGGTCCCCCCTGTTTCTCCCATTATCTCGGTTCCTCTCCATGGGCTGTTGTGTCAACTCGGCTGAGGCAGGCGTGGGGAGCCCAGAAACGCACTGGCTCTGGGCTGGGCTCCAGAGGCTTCCAATGGGATGGGAGTGTCCCGCCTTGCCCTCCCTCCTCAGGAATGACGAACCCCTAGTGTCTGGAGAGCTTTGGTAGGGATTGGGGCTTGAACACTGCTGAGTCCTGGGAGGCGGCTGCCAGAGAGCAGGTGGGGTTCTGCCACCCTCCTACTCCACCCTCTCTCCCGAGTCACCCGCTCATCCTCCGCCCTTCCCTCCCCACCGCCTCTCCTCCTCCCTGCTCGCATTACTCCCCCCTCCCCACCACCCCCAGTCTCTGCAGTGCAGCAGATATTTAACTGGCCCCTTTCAAGGGCTGGGGACCATGGAGCCAACAGCAACAGCTGCTGTAGAGTGAGCTGCCGGTCACACCACCCTTGTGAGTGTGCCGGTCACACCACCCTCCGCCCTCTCACCAGCTTGTCATCCCCTGGGTGCCCGTCATCCCCACTAGGCTTGCTAGGCGAGCTCCCGGAGGCCAGTCAGGAAATGTCTGTGGGATGAACAGGGGAGTCCTGGGGTCTTCCCTGTCCCTCGGGACACAGATGCACTTAGAGTGGAGCCCAGCCAGGCCCCCTCGGGTAGCTCGCCTCTAGGAGGGAGGTGACGCAGGGTGGCAGTGATCCAGGTGCTGAGATCCGCCAGCCCACAGAACAGAGCCCCTCCTTAACGGGTCTCTCCTTCCTTTTCCCCATCAGCTCGTCATGCAGGTTGACAGGTGCAGAGGCTGCAGATGACAATGACAGTAGCGCTTCCTGAGCCTGACTCAGAGCGCTTGGCTTGCACTTACCCACACCCTGGAAAGGTCCTCATTTTACACGTGAGGAAACTGAGGCACGGGGCAGCTGGTAGGGGTCAGGGGCTGATCTGGCCCCGGACCCCGGAACCAGCCACCAGGCACATGTCCCCCTCTCTGCCTCTCATGCCCCAAGCTGAGATCCCGCACATCCTGAGTCTACAAGCCCTCCCCGCAAGGCTGGCCCTGCTGTGCTGGAAGAAACCAGAGAGCGCACGCCAGTGCCACCAGCAGGAAGCTGTGTCCTTCCCCAGGCCTGGTTCTCGCGGGAAGAGCACAGAATGGCGGGACAGGGCCTGCATATCACGTAGCCCAGCAGAACAGAGGGCCGGCACGCAGGCCGCCTCTGCTCCGACCTCCCTACGCCTGGCGCGTCCCCCCAGCAGGCCTCAGCCCTTGCCACTTCCCTGGCGCAGGGACAGCTGGGGGTGTTGCCCCGGCCGCCCACCCATCTGCCACCTACCGGCAGGAGCCAGACCTGCTCAGGTCCGAAGGACAGCCCCGTGGCTGAGGGGGCCTCTGGGAGGTGTGACCTAACTAACCCCTCTGTGCCTGGTCTCCAGGTGTGAAATACAACCTACCTTATGGGGTTGTTAAAATTAAACAAGGGGGTCTGTACAGGGCACCCGGCACAGTGTGTGCTTGAGTCCCAGTTCCTCACTTTGCTCGTTCAGCATCTGTTTCTAACGCACCTCCTCCGGTGTGCCCGGCCCCGTGTTGGTCACCACAAGCCGTCCTGGTATTTCTGACGCCCCCAGTCTGGGCCAGCCTCCCTCGCCTGCTCAGCTCTCTCCAGGTCACACAGATCAAAAACACACACAGGTCAGCTCTCCTCCAGCCTCGCCGTCCACACTCCTGGGCACCTGGACAGATACCAGGTGCAGCCCTCCTGCCACCCCTGTCCCTCAGCCCCTCCACCGTGAGACCCTGGCCTGCCCTCCAGAAGGCCGCTTTGCCACCACCGCCTTCACCGGGCACCGAGGGAACACTTCCCTCCCCTGTGCCCCTGTGCGTCCCTCCCAGGATTCTCAGCTAATATGTTAAGGCCTAATGATCACAGCTGACTTTTCACACCCCCTGCTAGCCAGAGGCCAGGGCCCACGCCTTGTGGCCCCCTTACTCGCCACATGAGTCCCAGGGCAGGTCGCCTTGAGTTTCTGGGGTAACGGGAGTGCTACTCCACAGGGTGTTGTAAGGACAGACACTGAAAGCGCATATAAGAAGTGATGGGTGTTATCAGGAAAGACTTGACCGGCAGGGTGAAGCTGAGCCTGGGGAAAACCCCCGTTTTTCCTGGAATGAAGGGGAGCGGGTCCTGAGGGCTGATGGGGTTTCTGGAGGCATGTGAGGAGGTGAAGGGGCAAAGCCGGGCTGTCCTGCCGGCCTGTGCAGCAAGGCCCTCCCCTCTGGGCCTCCTCGCCCTGCAGGGGCAGGGACGGGCAAGTCCCCTCGCAGCCCTCACACCCAGCGGCTCCCGGCTCCCTCAGGTGACCGAGGGCCCCTGCGCCTCTCTTCCCTGGCCTTCTAGGGACAGAAGATGAGCCTGTCGGTCCTGGAGGGCATGGGCTTCCGCGTGGGCCAGGCCCTGGGCGAGAGGTGAGAGGTGGGCAGGAGCTGAGGTGGGGTCCCTTCCTGGGCACAGCCGGGCGGGGAGGGTACCTTGCTCCACACAGGAACCCAGCCTGGTCTCCTCCCTATTCCTCATCTCGGGGCTCCCCCCTCCCCTGGCCTGGGCCCCACCCCAGGCTGCCCCGAGAGACGCTAGCCTTCAGGGAGGAGCTGGACGCCCTCAAGTTCCTATGCAAAGACGTGTGGGCGGCCGTGTTCCAAAAGCAGATGGACAGCCTCCGCACCAATCATCAGGTGTGTGGCCACGCCCAGCGCCCAAAAGAGCCGGGCAGGGGACTCCCCCGCGCGGGGCGGTTGCAGCAGGCCCAGCCCGGCCACGGGGACCTGCCCAAGCTGGGAGGCAGGCACGGGCCCCCTCGGGGCCTCTGTGTCATCCTCCAGGGGAAGCCAGGAGGCTGCCGTGGGGCGTGGCAGCCGTTTCCAGCCTCCCCGCAGGCCTCCCAGGATGGGCCCCAGAGCCGACAGAAGGCCCCTTGCGGCCGGCGGCACCTCGCCTCGGCCTGATGCTTCTTGTCCGGACCTGGTTCTAGTTCCCATTAGGAGCCCGTGCTGTGCCGGGGCCCGGCGGGCCGTGCCACGGGCCTGGGCTGCAGCTTCTCACCACCACCCTGGAAGGTCACGCACCCAGCGGGGCAGGACACCAGGCCCGGGGCCGAAGGCCCGTGGGTCCTCGTGCAGCTCTGAAGGACGGGCCCGTGACCGACCACCATGGTTTTGAGGGAAGGGTCCTTCCAGACCTCAGCCCAGCGGGGCTGGGCCCTGGGTCCTTGCTTCCCCTCCCTGCTAACAAAGGTACAGGTGCCACCCCAGCCCCCATGGGCCCCTCCTCTGTCCCCAGGGGACCTACGTCCTGCAGGACCACAGCTTCCCCCTTCTCATCCGGATGGCCTCGGGTCTGCAGTACCTGGAGGAAGCGCCCAAGGTACGGGGGCGGTGCTGGGACTCCAGCCCCAGGCAGGCCCCTCCCCGAGCCCAGGACCCTGGGAGAGGGAGGGGCCCAGCGTGGCCCCCCTGGTCCTGGGTGTTGGCCTTCCCCCTCTGCCCACAGTGACCTGTGTCCCCCGCCCCCAGTTCCTGGCCTTCACCTGCGGCCTCCTACGGGGCACCCTCAGCACCCTGGGCATCAAGAGCCTGGTCACCGCCTCCGTGGCAGCCCTGCCCGCCTGTGAGTTGGTGTGGGGGGGCTCCCGTCTGAGTGAGGCAGGGGTCCCCCTGCTCCAGGGGGGCCGAGGAGGTGGGGCCGGGCCACCCCAGCCCCATTTCACCGATGGGGAGTCTTGGGCCCAGAGAGTTTAAGTCACATGCCCAGGCCACACAGCTGGTACAGCGCATCCACGCCCCTGCCCCTGGATGTCCCCCGCAGCCTGCTTCCCCTGGGGCATGCCAGCCTGGAGGAGACAACCCTTGACGATGACCTGGTCTAGTGGTTTCGAACACTCTTCCCGGTGCGGGAACCCAGGTGGACATAATGGAAGTCACCCGGGTTGGTGCTGTGCTGAGGGGCTCCACAGGCAGCTAGGCCCCATGGAACTTGCAGCCGGCATGATGGGCTGTCCTCCTGACCCCCGGGTCCCCGCTGGCCCACAGTGCACTCCATCAGACAGGCCGAGGCCCCACCCTTACCTGGGGGCAGCCTGCAGCCAACCCTCTAGTCCCCTTCCCTCCAGGTGTCTTCCCCTCTGCCAGTCCCCAGGCCCACTCATCACCGGGGACCTGGGAGGATCTGAGCAATACATGCCCCAGAAGCCCGTGCCAGCCCCTTCCCCAGCAGCCGACATGCTTGGCCTTCATGCCCCCAGTCACCCACACAGCCATGGGATGCAGGCCAGGTGGGCAGGAAGCATCTCCACCCTAGACCGTGAGGAAACTTGAGGCCCAGCTGAGGCCACCCAGGCTGTTGGTGCAGGGCAGGGATGAACATCTCTGAGCTACGGGGATGCTGCCTCTCCCCTCCGGTCCCAGCCTCAGGCTAAAGCCAGCCCTTCTCTTCCAGGTAAGTTCCAGGTGGTGATCCAGAGATCCTGAGGGAGCCCCAGGCGCCACCCCATCCCGGGGACCCAGCTGCTGCCCGTGGTGGTGGCTGGTGCTGGGGAGACGGGGTCCCCCCACCGCTTCAGGGCCTCATAAGCCCTCCACAAATGGGTGTCATCGGGAGGTGGGGGTGTCCCGGGGGCAAGGTGGACCCCGCCCCAGTCGGGGCTGGTGTGGAGGGAGCCCACATCGGACACGTCCCTCCACATGGCAGGTGCTCAATAAAGGTTCTGTACGTGGGACCAGATTCCAAGTGGAAGGTGGGGGTCACGCAGGGTGCTGGGGGCAGGGTCATCTGCAAAGGGACTGTTTGTGTCGCAGGTCCTGCGGGGGAAGCAGGCTACCCTGTGTGGCTCCCCAGCCCACATTTCCTCCTCTCCTGGGCCCCCTCCTCCTCAGCCTCAGCCCTGCACACCTGGCAGCGGAGGGTGGCCCCTGGTGCTGGCACCCTTGCCAGCGTCAAGTCTGGGGCCGCTCTCCTCCCAGCGGGGCCCACAGGACGGACCTCTCCCTAGGAGCAGGGCCAAGGGCCCCCAGGGTGCTGGCAGGGGTGGGCTGGGCTGGGGCTGCCAGGACCAAGGATGGATGCAGGTGAGGTGGGCCAGACACCCTCGGCTCCCCCAAAACACACACACGCGCGCACACACACACACACACCCCCGAATACACAGTTCATGTGCCTGGCGGATGCGAGTCATACCAAGAAAAGAGCAATGGCCAGGCTGACCAGTCCCTGGGCAGCTCGGCCTCCATGCCTGCACCCCGCCCCCTGCCGCCACCTCCAATGTTTACATTCATAGCATCCGAGGGCATCACCCGTCTGGACTCTGCCAGGCTCTGCCACTTGCTGCCTGATGTGGGTAAGTACCCCCACCTCAGATCTGCACGCCGAGGCTGCGACAGACCCAGACGGGAGGAGGAGGGGTCTCCTCAGTGGGTGGGGCTCCTCTGCAGACACCCCATCCGGCCCCTCCCCAGCGCACACAGCTGAGCACCGCGGGTCCCTGGCCTGCCTCCGTGCATTTGCACCTGCCATTCCCTGCCTGGCCCACTCCCCAAACTCCTGCTCCCTCTCCGGTGTCCAGCAGCCACCAGCCTCAGCTGCCCACCACATCCCTCGGAGCAGTTGCTCGCTCGCCCGGCGCCTGCAGCCCTGGGGCGGTGGGGGGGCTCCTAGACTGCCTTGTCCTGCCCTGCCGCCGTGTTTACTTGTTTATGTCCCGCCGCACTTCCCCGTGGGTCCCTCTGGGTCCCTCAGCCGGGTGCTGGCACTGTCCAGCACAGAGCCTGCAGATGTTTCCCAAATGAATCGCAGTCACTCAGCTAAACTGTGTGCGCACGGACAGGCGGGGGATCGGCCCAGCCCTGCCCTCAAGAACTCCGGGCTGTCCTGGAGGATCCCCCCCCAGACTCACCACACCCCCACTCAGACACACCAGCCTGGCCTCCCTGATGGGGCAGGGGTGCTGGGAGGGGGGCAGAGTCCTAAAGTGGCAGAGGACAGGGAGGAGGAAGTTGCTTGAAAGCCTGGTGAGGGGAGAGAGAAGTAGCCCAGGCGAGGGAAGGGGCACAGCTGGGCTACAGGGGGCAGTGTCTGGTCACTGGGCACAGCTCTGTGGTCGCCTCCCCCATCTCCCAGGGGAACGAACCTCTGTTCGACCCATCACGCCAGCAGCAGCCACAGGGAGACAGGACCCTGGAGAGCAGAGGGGCCCCCCCCCACACGCTGTGTCTAAGGCACCTCCTGCCCAGCCATCCCCACCCCCAACCCCGCTGTCACCTCTCGAAGAACGTCCACAAGGCACCTCCACCTACCCAGCACAAACCACTGCCTGCAAAGCCTGGCTCTGCCTCCCTAAGACCCGGGGCAAGGGACTCCCCAGTCCAGGCCTCCGTTTCCTCACCTGTTAAGGGGGCATCACCCCCGCCCCACTGGAGCGTGGCAACGAGGAAAGAGGTTACTGAAGATAAAAAAGCATGTTGGGACTTCCCTGGAGGTCCAGTGGTTAGGACTCTGCCCGTTCGCTGCTGAGGCTGGGTTTAATCCCTGGTTGGGGAACTAAGATCCCGCAATCCGCGTGTTGGAGTCAAAAAAAGAGAAGCATGTACGCTGAGCACGGCTCCTGGTGAGCCTGGAACGCGCGTGTCGTCGTCATTTTACGTGAAGCATCTGGAGCAGCTGGCAAATGGGCCAGCTGGCGCCACCGTTGCTGAGCACCGGGCTCTGGGCTCAGGGGACTCCTCCTGACAACCACGAGAGGCAGGCATGGACGCCGGCCTGCTCAGCCACGAGGAAGCCGAGGCTCAGAGAGGTGAAGTCACCTGCCCGAGCTCACACGGCTGGGCCCTGGAGGAGCTGGCACCTGAATCTGGGGCTGCATCTTCTCTGGGCCTGGACTCCAAATCCGTATCCTAGCTTCCCTCCCTCCCACAGCATAAGTGCCCAGACCGGCAGACCCTCTGGTGGGTCCCGCCCTGGGCAGCAGCGTGGCCTGCCATCTCCATCCCTTACTGGGGTACCGCGGTGGGGTGGGGGGGCGGCGGCAGCCCCCAGTCCTTGAGAGCTGAGCGCACGGGACAGGGACTGGGCAGGCTTGCTGGGAAGGGGCGGGGACAAGGTGGGCAAACCGGTCGGGCCACTGGGCTCCTGGCTTCCAGCTCCCGGGCCTCTCACCAGTCTGGCCTGCGCTGATGCTGCCAGACGGTGGGGCTGGCACAGCGGCTCGGCTGGCGGCAGCGGCGGGGCAGGGAGCTGGGGCCGCGAGGCTGCCATCAGGTATGGGGGACCCCAGGCCGGGGGGATGAGGTGGGCAGGGGCCACGCGCCAGGCCCCCAACCCTCACCAACTCCAGCTCTCACCCGTTTCCTCTGCCCCTCGGGTTCTCCCGTGCCTGCCTCTCAACAGCCTCCTTCCCTCGCTTCCGCTCCTCACATTTTAAACCCAGTGCCCCCCGCCTCATCCCCAGTTTGCTCAGCCTCTCCCCAGACTGGACCACGCCGACTTCATCTGCTCCCCTAGAGGCCCCTCCCTCCAACCCCTCATTAGGTCCCAAATGTCTCAGCCCTGACATTTCAGCCGCTCGCCTGCCCGGTGGCTCGCTGCTCCCCGCCTCTCACCGCACTGGTTTCAAGTCCCTTCAGAGGGTGCCGGCCTCCACCGCCCACAGCGCACCCGCCCAGTACCCAGCTCCCCCCTGATCTTACTCAGCCAGCCCCTGGCTCCCAGCCCACGTCGGCTCAGCACCCGCACTGTCCCAGCCTCTTGGAAACTCCCAGCAGCTCCCGAACACCCAGGCCTTGGAAATCTCACCCACCCCAAATTACCCCCCAACACCCCCCAAGCGTTCTCATCGTCGCGCGCCTGGCTGTCCCGTCCCCCCATCCTGACCTCTCCCTGTTGCTCTGAAGAGCACCCCCATGCCACCTGGGTAGCCCAGGACCCCAACATCCGGGATGAGGTCTCATCTATCGCAGGTCTCGGGGCCGTCCGGTGGGTGGGTTCTTGCTGCTGGCGCCCGAGGGGGCTGGGTACTGAGCCCGCCTCTCGTCCCCACCCCCAGCAGGCCCCCCGCCGCCATGAACCAGCACTACACCATCCACTTCACCAAGGGTGCCCTGCCCCCCCGGACGCCCACCAAGCGCTACTGCTCGGACAGGGAATTGGGGCACCAAAAAGGTAGGGGTTCAGTCTGGGCGGCCCTGATCGCAAGAGAGACCTGTGAGTGGGGGGCTGCTGAGCGGAAGGCCAAGCAGAACTTCAGGCCCCCGGAAGGGAAAAGCCACCGGCGCACCATGGAGGCATCTGCACAGGGGGCCGTGGGGACCGTAGGCCCTGGGAGGCCGGAGGTGGGAGCCTGGGCTGGGGATGCCAGCAGTGGGGGCCCATCTGGCCTGCCCCTGCCCCTAGCGTGGACAGAGTTCCCTCCCCAAATCGCCAGGCCTGTGGGGACTGCCCCACAACCTGGGGGGAGCAGTGCGGTGGGCGGGAGGGGTCGGAGGGCAAGCCCGCAGCCCACACTGAGTGTGTATGAACGAGGAGGGGGTCCAGCCGCCCATGGTGACCGCAGTCGCTGTTGCTCCGGGCGAGGAGGGGGCAGCTACTCCCGTCAGGGCTGATCCAGCCTCCTCGGGGCCTCCCAGGGCAGCCCCCTTCCTAGTCCCCACCCTGTCCCCCTCCACAGTCACGTCTCGTCACTCTGGCCTCCTGTGGACCAGCCAGGCCAGCTCCCAGTGGAGTCCTCTCCGCCCGCCCCCCCACTTGGGGACACCCCAGGGACCGAAGAACTTGGGGTAGCAGAAGCTCTGGGGGCATCATCCCCCCTCTAGCTCCTCACATAGCTAAAGCCCAGGCCCCTGCACCTCTTCCCACCCCCCACCCCCTGCCCCAGCCGTGGGAGAGCGCAGGGCATGGCCCCGCCTCGGCCCACAGCCCCTCCTCGTCTTCTGACTTCTCCTGGGCCTCAGCTGAGTGACGAGCCCCAGCCTCCTCCTGAAGACCTGACCTGGTTCCTGCCAGTGCCCCTCAGGCCCAGTCACCCCCCACTTCCTTCCTTCCAGGATGCTGTCACCAGTAGTACCATGACCCAGCGGCACCTCAAGCCTACAGGCCCTGTCGCCACCCCCCAGGCATGCTAGGCCACCATGGGGTGGCGACGGCTGTCGCCGGGGCCTCCAGCCCCCTGTTCTGCAGCGGCGATCCCAGCCCGCACTTCCCAGCCCCCCATGGCAGCGGCTCTGCCCCGCTCACGGCACCCAGAAGGGGCCGCCTGCAACCACTACCGCCCCCATGCAACTAGCCAGCACCCCCCAGCCGGCCCCCACACGCACCCCCTCACCCGCTGCGGCACGCACCACAGCCAGCAGCGGCCCAGCCCTGCCCTCTGCAGCCAACGCCCTCCTGGAGCCCAGGAGGCCCACAGACACCTGGCACCTGCCTGACACCGTAAACCGTAGCTCCTTCACCTCCTACAGGTCCAGAGCTCACCCAGCCTTCCCTTGCCGGGGCTCTGTCCCTGCCACTTCGCCTCCCACCTAGGCCTGGGGCCTGCCCTCCTCAGCCCTCACTCTGGTTCCTGTCTGGGAGGGCGCTCGTCCCTGACACTGGGCCTCTGGGCAGCCGCTGCTCCTTCACCCGTTGGGATCCAAGGCTTCCAGGCCAGGCCTGTCCATGCTGCCTCCATCCCGGGCGGCCCAGGGGCCCGGGCCCCAGCTTGTGACACCCTTGCTCTGCTTCCTCTCTCCCCAGCCCTCCTGACTTGGGGCAGCGGGGGATGAACACCAGCTTGCTCTGGTGTTGGGGAGTGCAGCTGCAGCAAGAGGTAGGGAGTGGCCCGAGGGACGGAGAGAGCAACACAGCCATGGGAGGGATCCACCCACCCACCCACTCATTCATTCATTCATTCACTCTGTGACCAGGTACTGGTCGCCTACAGGGGCGCCAGGCTCTGTTCTGGGGGTGTCACAGGAAGCAGGGCAGACAGAGATCTCTGCCCTCGTGGAGCTCACGTTCTATAGGCGGTGGGGGGAGGCGGGTACAGGAAAAAAGATAAACAGGGAAGTTCAGAAGTGACAACCACGTTGGGGGGGAAGAATAAAGCAGGGAGAGGAAACGGGGTTTGCAAATTAAACACGGGCATCTGGCGAGGCCCCATCAAGTCTGCATTTAAGCAAAGATGGGGCAGTTCTCTCGAGTAAATAGCAACAGGATCAGCAAGTGCAGACTCTGAGGTGGCCTGTTCACGGGGCAACACGGAGGGACACGCGGCTGGATCAGGGGAGGTGAAGACGAGGGTCAGACGGGCTCCGAGAGGGTGGAAGGTGGCCTCGTGGACGGGGTGAGGGCTCAGCCTTCTCCCCCTGGGGAGGTGGGAGCCACAAGGGCCCAGAGCTGACTCGGGATGTGACCTGAGAGTTGACTGTGGGAGGAAGGGCGGAAAGCAGGGGTCCCGGCGAGGGGTGCCGGCAACCTGACCAGGGAGGTGGCAGTCTCCAGGTCGGGTTTGAAAGCAGAGCACAGCTGAGTGGGGACTCGGCTCCAGGTCAGGCACAACCCCGTCGCTATAGCCTCGGGGTCTCGATGCCCATTTCACACACAGGTTAGTAGAGGCTCGGCGAGGTGAGGTCAGCCACTGACCAGGCAGAGCAGGCTCAGGTCCTCCCCAGCTGCCACCTCAGCTGACCTTGGCCTGAGTCTGCCTCCTGCCCTCCCAGCTGTGCCTCCAGGCCCATCGCTGGCCCCCAGCGAGGGATGGATGCTGCAGCCCACGAGGCCTCTATGAAAGGGGGCGTGTCATCCCCACCACACACCGTGAGGCTGGCCTGGCCTCCCCCCCTGCCCTGCCGCCAACTGAGCCCTACCTTTCTGGTGCCCTGACTACAGCTCCAAGGTGCCTCCCAGAGGCATCGCTCTGCCTGGGTCATGCGGGGAAAGGTGGCGGGGCCAGGACCAGAAGACGCGTCTGCCTGGGGTTCAGGGCGGAACTAGCGACTTGTGGGCACAGGGGTGGACAGGCAGCCGAGGAGCCTGCCCACGCTCGAGTCAGGCTAGCAGAGCAGAAAGGAACGGACTCGGCGGAACTTTTGAGCGCGTACAGCGGTATCTTAGGTATCTGAGGGCCCGGGAGTCTCAAGAAAAGCCTGTGGGATTTTCCCAGGGGAGCCATGATCCCGGTGACCTGGGGCCAGGGCAGCCAAGTTCCCACACACCTCTGGGCCAGGGCCGGGTGGGTCTGGCCTCCTGGCCTTTGCCTGGTGGATCCGGGGCCCAGAAGGGCACATCTGGTCCTGAAGGAGGGGGCTGCCTGCGGCCGCAGAAACCCTCTGTCAGAGGGTTTGACCTGAGTCATGGCTGGGAGTCAGGGAGGAGGGGTGCCAGTGCCGGGAGGGGCTGAGGGCGAGCACTCCGGAGGGTAGGCGGGGAGCAGGGTGGTGCCTGGACAGCGTCATTGACTCAGTTTCCCCACCCCCGGGGCCCCAGATATCCTGACAGAGGATGACGTCTACTGCAGCTGCCTGGCCAAGACTCTCTGCCACGTGCCTGTCCCTGTGACCGTGGGTTTCTACGCCCCCTTTGGCTGCCGCCTGCACATGATGCTGGACAAGATCATGGGTGAGGATTAAGGGAAACGGAACATTTGGTCCCTGCCCAGCCCCAGGCTTCCCTAAGACCTGCTCACCCCTGAGGCCAGTCCGCCAGACGCCCATAAACCAGCATTAACCAGGTCCCTTCCTATGCCTTTGCCCCCCTCCCGCCCCAAATCCACTGCAAGGAGTCTTTCTAAAATACACATCTAGCCCTGTCCTTCCCCTGCTCAAAAGCCTTCCACGGCTCCCCGCACCCTAGGGAGAAAGCCCAGGTTCCTCGCTTGGCTCCTGCCAAGTCCCTCCAGACCTCTGAGCTCCTCGGACCTATCTCCTCTCCTCAGCCCTGGCCGAGGGCCTGGCGCCCACAAGACCCCTGACAGATAATGTTAACTGAAGACATGAGCTGAAACTTAGCCTGGTTCAAACGCTGCTGGAGCTCAGACCCCAGCCCCAATCATGGCCAGAGAAGCCGGAGGTGACACCTCCGTGTGCCCAGCCCTGGTGAGCACCTGTCGAGCAAGCCCATGTCCTGCTCCTGTGTTGCCACAGAGCAACAAACAAGGTCCTGGAAGGAGAAAAGATCCAGCTCTAGGGTAAAAGGAAACAGAGCTTCTATTCTGCGCTGACTCCGACTCATTCCCACTGGCTCACTCACTACCCTCACAGCAGGCAGATCATGTCCCCAACCTCTCATGATCCATCCTCCAGACATTCCTGCCAGCACTTCCTCGGCACCCAAGGGACACAGGGTGGCCCAAACAACCAGGGCCCTGCCCTTCCTGGGCTCACAGACCAGCGTGAGAGACAGAGCTGTCCCCAGACAGGGATGACCCAGAGAGGGCAGGACTGCAGTGGGGGAGCCCAGGGTCACCTGACCCAGCTTGGGGATCAGGGAAGGCTTCCTGGAAGAGGTGATAACTGAGCTGAGAGCTGGAGGAGAGGCAGTAAGCCAGGAAAACTGGACCAAGGGTGTACACTTGCTGCCCAGCATTTCTCTTCCTCAGCACCTGGCCTGCATTCTTTCATTTCTTAGAGCCCTCCCTGCCCCCACCGGTCCTCTCTCCTCTGGGGGCTCTACTTCTGCCCTCCCCTGACCCCCCCAATTCCCCCTCAGACCCTTTCCTGTTCAAGCCTGGCTCCAGGCCTCTCCTTCTGCACTTCTGCACCTGCCCAGCACTTGGAGACGGGCCCTGGCTCCCCGTCTAACATCCAGGCCCTGGCCTGGCCTAAGCCGGGTCTAGACGCTCACACCTTCCCCTGCGCCCTCGGTCCCGGCAGCGCTGATGCAGCAGGAGGCGACCCAGAGGGAGGCCGAGGAGCTGCGGCACGTGCAGTGGCAGCTGAGGCCCGTACGGGGCTGGGGCTTCTCGAAGCTGCTGTGGTACCTGGTGTTCCTGCAGCCCATCATCACCGAGTTGCATCTGCGGCGCAAGAACGTCAAATTCCTCTTCATCCGTTTCAGCGCCTGGCAGTACGCAGGCAGTGACAAGCTGTGGGCCGGCCTGGTGGCCACGCTGTGCGAGGGCATCCGCCAGCAATACGGCGCACTGCCCTTCAGCTTGTACTCGGTGCTGGGCAAGAAGGCGGCCACGAGGCTGGACTACCGCCATCGCGAGTGGCACTGCCGGAGCCGAGTGTGCCTGGCACTGCTGGGGCTGCTGGCGGCGTTCAGCCTGGGCATGAGCCTGCTCTACCTGTCGATGAGCTCCCACGTACTGGGCCACGGCAACATGTTCCGGGCATTCGGCGGCGCGGCCACCACGCTTTCGAGCTCCGGGCTGCTCATGGCCTTGTTCTCGCTGGGCAAGCACTTGTTCGTGAGCCAGCGCAAGAGAATTGAGCGGCTGGTGTCGCAGGAGAGGTTCAGCAGCCATCTGGGATTCATGTGCGAGGTGAAGAAGGAGGTGGGGCTGCTCACCGACTTCCTGTGCTTCCTGGAGATCTACCAGCGGCGCCGGCTGCGCGTCGTGCTCGAGATCACAGGGCTGGACACGTGCTACCCGGAGCGCGTGGTGGGCGTGCTCAATGCCATCAACACGCTGCTGTCCGACAGCCACGCGCCCTTCATCTTCATCCTGGTGGTGGACCCCAGCATCCTGGCCGCGTGCCTCGAGAGCGCCGGCTCCATGAAGGGCACGGCCGACAACGGTTACCTCTTCCTCAACCGCACCGTCACGCTACCCTTCTCCGTGCCCATCATGGGCCGCCGCACCAAACTGCAGTTCCTGCACGATGCGGTGCGAAGCCGCGACGACCTGCTCTATCGCGAGATGACGCTCAACGTGAGGTCGCGGGGCGGGACCGGGGGCGGGGCGGGGACCGGGGGCGGAGACGTCGCGCCGCTCCTGGAGATGGAGGGGCCGGCCCGGGCCGAGAGCGCGCAAAGCCTCCTGGAAGTAAAGGCGACGCGCAGCATCCAGGAGGCGCTCTGTTGCCTGCACGACGAGTACGACTGCCTCATCGATTACGTGCCCGACAACGTGGTGTCCATGCGGCGCATCGTCAACACCGTGCCCATCACCGTGCGCCTGCTGCAACGGCAGCAGGGGGACTTTGAGGGCCTCTCGCCGCGCCAGGCCGTGGCTTGGGTCGTGCTCGCCAACCAGTGGCCGTGCCGTCTCAGCTGGGCCCTGCAGTGCCTGGAGGACCAGCAGCAGGCAGGGAGCGCGCCCGAAGCCTACGCGCCCCTCTGGGACGTGTTCTGCGACCACAGCCTCGAGCTGCACACCATGACCGCGACGCTGCAGAAGGTGCTCGACCTGGACGGCGACCCCGAGCTTTTCCGGCGCTTCCTGGGCGCTGACTTCCCCTTCACCGTGGCCGAGGCGCAGAGCCTCTTGCGCTGTACGGTTAACCTGGACCACTCCATACGCCACCGCATGGGCCTCATCCGGGCCGTCAGCACGCTCAAGACGCCCCGCCCGCCCAAGTCCCCTGCCCGCAAAGACCCGCACGCCGCCAGCGGAGCCAACCACGCCCCCGGGGCGGCCTGGGCAGGCCAGGCTCCTGCGCGTGTCTGTGAAGCCCACCAACCCCAGGACGGGGGCAAGTCCAGACCCATGGCCTGAGTGCCCTTCACTTGGGGTCAGTCTAGCCCAGGTGGGCCTTGAATGGAAGACCTCGGGCGCAGCAGAGGGCAACACTTCCTTCTGCCCAGATGAGGGTGTAGGGGGCCTAACTGGGTCCAAGTCCCAGGGTCCAGTGTCCGGAATGAGGCCTGTGGTGGCCACATTCCCCAGGTGAATCTGTGAGCCAGAGAGAACTGTTGGCAGTAGCCACCAGGAGTGGGGCAGTGTTATCAGTGACAGCATCTGAGAGCCCGGGCAGAAGGACCCATGAGGAACTCGGGGTTCAAGTGCAATAAATGAAGATGTAAAAACCCCAGATTGGTCTTCATGCCCCAGTCTCCCCAGCTCAGTGAGGACTGGCCACCAGACCTGCCCTGTTCTGCCAAGCCCACTTCATCCCCAGGGAGTCGGGCAGCCTCAGCTGGCAGCCTGCTCCCTGGCATCCCAGACGCGGGAGTGGCTGTGGGGGAAGCGGGCGAGGCTGCGGAGTCAGGGGAGATGAAGGACAGAGGGATGCGCCCAGCTGACTCAGTGGAGCGCACCCAGGCCTCAGGGGATCCAGGCCCTTGTCCCCACATCCGAGCTTGCCCCTCTGTGGGCGGGGCAGGAGCTGGCATTTCTGAGGGTGGTGTCCCCAGTGACCTCAGCAGGCTACTGCACTCGGGGTGGCTCCTCCCCTGGCATAATGGGTTAATTAGGCCTCGACAGCACCCCAGTCAGCTGGGGCCGGCAGCGCCGCCTCCACCAGACGAGTGATTGTCCAGGGGGTACCTGCCTTACGGGTCACTCCAGGGCCACCCAAGGAGCCCCTCGATGAGGACAGGGAAGTTGAGGAGCATATGAAGCCCTGGCAGTCCTGGCATGGCTGAGCTAGTGGCACCATCCTGGGCGTGCTGAGAGATGTTTTCCAACAGCAGAGGGAGAGCCTGCCCAAGAATGAAGCCACCACAGAGATGCACGGGTCCTCATGACGCTGTTAGACCGACGTCTCTGTAGACGTGCTACTGGAGACAACGTACATCGCTTCCCGCAGCTCCCTCAGCCAACTTGACTTGGGCTTCTGTTTCTTACCACCCAGAGTCCAGGCTGGAAACAAACTGGCCCCAGCAGTGTTGGGCTGTTGGGGAGGCAGGACTAACCCTTAGATTTGGCTGGAGGTCAGGAGCAGGACTGAGGACACCCCCGGGCCCCAGGAGGAGGCTGTGCGCCGTTACATGATGCCGAGCAGTGGTCAGACTGGTGCCCGATTTATCTTAGACTCTGACCGTGTGCCTTCCAAAGCTAGAGCTTTGGGAGACAAAGAAACAAAAATGAACAAAACAGTAGGTCAGAGGGGCTGGGTGTGGCCAAGATGGCTCCCTGTCCCCCGGCATTCATGGGCCCCTACAGTGTGGGGCTTTTGCTGGGGACTTGCACCTAGAAGGGAGTGGAAGTGACGTGTGTCCGTTTCCCACTGAAGCAACGAGTTAAGAGGCAGGTTTGCCTTCTCCACTCTCCTCCCCCACCTGCCTGCTGGATGCAGGGTCTCCTGAGGCCCTAGGGGATGGCAGAGCCACCAGAGGGCGCGGGGGCCTGGCTTCAGGAGTCACTTCGTGGAGAGAAGGTGCCTGTCACCCAGAACACCCACATGCAGGAAAACAAACATCTCCCATGTTAGGGCATTGAGATCTAAGATGTGGTACAGCGTCTAGCTTGGGCGATACCTGGATGGCTGAAGGCAAAGGTAAGAAAATACTTGGCCGAAGGGATCTAACTCCATGATCCAAGACCCCTAAAAGGTCGGAAAATCAGAGCATTGCAGAATTGGTCTATTAGTCTCCTGGGGCTGCTGTAACAAAGTTCCACAAACTGGGCAGCTTGGAACAACAGAAATTTATTTTCTCACAGCTCTGGAAGTCAGAAGTCCAAACTCAAGGAGTTGTCAGGGCCACACGCCCGCGGAAACCCATAAGGGAACCCTTCCTTGCCTCTTCCAGCTTCCGGTGCTTTGCTGGCGTCTTTGGCGTCCTTGACTTGGGGTTGCATCATAAGCCCTCCATCCTCCCAAGGTCTTCTGTGTTCTCACATCTTTCCTTTGAGCATATCTGTTCTGTCACTGTCTCCAAATTCCCCCTTTTCATACTGGATTGGGGTACTCTATAACCTCATTTTTAACTTGATTACCTCGATAAAGACACTATTTCCAAAGAAAAGTCCCATCCTGCAGTACTGAGGATTAGGACTTCACATATCTTTGGTGGGTGGGGAGGTGGGCACAATTCAACCCTGAACGAACAGTGGAAAAGGCCGAATTCCTCACCACAAGCTAGAGTGAAGGGCGGGGACAAGGCTGGGAACAGGACCCCAGGCCCTCCCAGGCACCACAGGATGGGGAGGCACCCTCCCCGCCCCTCCCTTCAGCCATCTGTTGATCACCTGGCCTGCAGGTGGAGGCAGAGAGCAAAGGGGATGGGCAAGCAACCAACACCGCCGTAAGGGCCAAAAGCCCCCACCTGGGTCGATTCCTGAGCAATGGCTAGATGCGACCAAAGGCCTACTGAGATTCTTAGGGGACTGTACTGACAGACCCCAACCGGGCAAAGGACTGCGGTTTCTCAGCATCTTGAAGCAAACCTCGCACTCCCCAGTCTCCCCAAGAAGACTTGGGCAGGAGGCAGGGCACCCTGGAGGGGCTCATTCCACAGCCACCTCACACCCGGGCACAGCTGCGCCAGCCGGAGGATGACACTGTGCGGGTGTCTCCCTGGCTGCCAGCGGGGCGGGTGCCACTGGCTGACGTGGGCGGCTTCCCCCAGCCCCTCACCCAGATGAGAGGGAGCCCCAAATGTGGCTGCCTTAAGGAGCGGTCAGGACACCGGAGCTGTCGGTGACTGAAGAGCGAACAGCAAGTGGCCTAAACAGGAAAGGTGTTCATCCCAGACACCCAGGTAGCTGCGGTAGAAGATTCCGGGGTTTGTGCTGGAACCAAACGGGCTCCCAATAGGCAACGCTGTGATTCTCATAACCTTTCCACCGTGTCTCCACCCACCCCGGGCCAGCCTCCCGTGCAGGGGAGGAGTGGGCACAAAGGCCTTCCCCGTAAGTGGTTCTCGCCTTTTCTGAAGGATGAAACTCAGATTTCCCAGAAATGCCCAAGAGCCCTCTGGGCGCACCTCGGCGCCTGCAGGCGACCGGCCAGGCTCCGGGGCAGAGTGCCCTCCTGCCTGAACATCTAGGGCTGCCGGCGACAGGCTGGTGTCTGTCCTCCTTGGACCACAGGCGACCGGGCAGAGAAATGACCTCTGGACCCGCGTGCCAGGTCCACCACCCTGAGAAGCTGGACCTGAAGCTGGAAGGTATTTGGGGGCTGTTTCCTCTGAAGAGAGGGAAGTGGAAGTGGGATCATACACGGGATGGCCAGCTGTGTCAGACACAGGAGTGTGGGTGCGCGCGCCAAGAAGGGGCCTGCCTGTCCCGCCTCTCCTGTGGGGCCCATCCTCACACGCCCCAGCAGATGTTCCGCGGGCACGACCCACCTGGCCCCTGCCCTCCCCGTCTCTGTGCCAGAACCCCCGCAGGGGGAGCCCAGGATCAGCACAAGCAGAGAGCAGGCCAGTGGGGAACCCAGCTCTGGTTTATTAGAAAAGGTGTGAGCAGACCTGCACCGACAGGAGCAGCCCTCCCCCCCACCGCCCCCCACCCCACACCCGCGCCTCCCCCACCCTGGGCTGTAGTGCCTCTCAGGGCACAGCCTCGAGTGGCCCGGACAGCAGGGTCTCCAAGCCCTGGCTGCTCCCCACCCCAGCTCCCTGATAGATTTATTGCACTTAAGAAAAAGAAAGCTCTGATCCTCTGATCTCCCCCACCCACCCCAGCCCAGGCCCTCACCCCGCCTGGGGCTGCTCTACAAATTCCAACCACCACCATCACTCACCGCCCCTCCCAAGCCATGCCTCCTGCCTGGTCCTGTGCCCGGGGCCACCAGGGGATCATCCTGCCACCACCTAGGACTCCTGACCTCTACCGGGGGCAAGCCTGGCCACGTGGAGCCCTGGGGAAAGGTGCCCGGCCCTGTGGCCGGTATCCACTCCTCCCCGGCGTCCTCCTCCCATCCACCCCCAGCCCAGTCTTCGAGTGTCAGACACATAAATAGAAGTGCTTAAGTCAGGGCGGGGGGGGGGGGGCCACTCCCTGCAGCTCCTGCACCCCGTGTAGTGTTGCTGTGGGGGGCAGGGGTCCCCAGGAAGGCCCCCCACCCCCTGGGGTCCCAGGCCTCAGGAAGGCTGGGGGTGAGGGTGAGCAGATTCTCATGGCTCTGGCCTCAGCTCTTCAAAGACGGACCGGAAGAAGGGAACTTAGGGAGAAGAGATCGCAGGGGGGCGCCTGTCAGAGCCAGGCGCTCCGTCACTGGCTCCCCAGCTCCCGGGGCCCCAGGCCCTCACCGCACCTCAGGTGTCACAGTGTCTCCTGCCCAGATTCCTGACTGGCCTCCAGAAGCAGGTCCTCGAGCTCCTTCTCGTTCTTGGAGCAGCTCAGCTCTGCACGAGAAGAAGGGTGGGCGGCCTCCAGTCAGGCGGGTGGGCTGGGGGGTACCAGCCCTGCCTCAGCTAGAGCCGCAGGGGAGCACAGGCCTAGGTACCAATGAGACCACGAGACTCAGAGTCAACAGAACTTGCGTGCCCCGCCCCCAAGGAGCTCCCCGGGATCCGAGGGAAGTGAGGCGGGGACTGAGGATCAAGCCCCGCTTGTCCCTGCCCCTTCAAGGGCCACTTTAAAGAGGGGGAAACCGAGGCACACCAACAAGCAGGTGCTTGGCCGGGGTCACACACAGCACACAGGGGCCCCAGTCACCTGGCCCCAGAGGTCCTCTCACCGTGTTCCAGGCCACAGCTGCCCACCTTGGCCTCGGGCCCTGGGGGCGGCTCCGGGGGCAGTGCGAGAGCGAACTCGGGCTTCAGGCCGTTGGGCAGCGGTGGCCCTGACTGGGGCGGCTCCGGCTGAGGCTCAGACGACCCTGGGTCCCGAGTGCTGACGGCCTCAGCTGGCGTCCGGGCAGGTGAGGTGGGCAGGAAGGATACGGCAGGTGGGGATGGAGGACGAGGAGGGGCAGGTGGGGAAGGAGAGGCGGGTGGCACAGGAGGCTCTGCCCTCTCGGGTGGACTCTCCACCCGGGTCACCACAAACACTTTGTGGCCCCGGCCCGGGCTGGACACGGAAATGCGCTGCTCGGTGGGGGAGGAGGGGCAGCCTGGGGGGCTCCTGTCCCCAGGGCCCAGGGAGTCCGTGGGGGGCACCAGGGCGGGGCAGGGGGCCTCAGCCCTGTCCCCATCCTCCTCCTCCCCATCCTCCCCCTCGGAGTCTGAGTCTGAGTCCGAGTCCGGCCCGGCGCCGGGGCCGGGGCCCCCGTTCTCCTGCGCCTCGGTGGCAGGCTCCTCCGCGGGCGCGCCGGCGTCTGGCTGGGGCTCAGAGACAGCGATCTCGGCCATGGAGGCCGACGGCTGCAGGCACTGCCCCTGCTCCTCCCGCGCCAGCGCGAAGTTGCGCCTGCAGCCGTTCTGGATCTCAGCGAGCAGCGCCTTCTGCGTCTCAATGAAGCTCTTCACCTGTGGACAGAGCGGGCCTGGCTCGGGCTCTGGGTGGCCCGCGCCCAGCGGGTCCTGGGGCTGCCCCCAGGCCAGCCAGCCAGCCCCCCACCCGCCCGCAGGGAAGAGCGCACTCACCGCCTCCTTCTTGGGTTCGCGGTCAAGGTCCAGGCGCAGCAGAGAGTGGTTCACCTTGAGGGCCAACGACAGTGCCATGAGCCCGCCCGTCTTGATCTCGTTCTCCCGAAGGTCCAGTCTCAGGAGGCGGGGGCTCTCGGCGATGAACTCCGCCACCGCCACCGCGCCTGGGAGGGGGACCGCAGGGGCTGGCCACGGGCCCACACCCGGCTGGCCGCCCCCCGGCCTGGCCAGCCCGCCTCCTGCGCCCGGCCCCGCGCCCTACCCTCGCACGTGAGCTTGGTGGAGGCCAGGCCGAGGCGCAGCACGCTGCGGTTGCCGATGAGGCCGTTCTTGAGGTTCCGCACGCCCTCGTTCCCAATGGGGTTGTGGCCCAGGTTCAGCGTCTCCAGGCTGTGTGTGTGCGGCTGGAGGGAGCGGCGCCCGAGAGCCAGGAAAGGCCCAGGAGGCCAGTCAGGAACGAGGCAAACGCACACGCTCTCTCCTCGGCAGGGCGCCCCAGTCCGAACACCGGCACGTTCCCGCTTCAGGCCAAATCCCTCGTGTACTCAGAAGTCTCCCAAGAGCCAGCTGCCCCGTCCACTCGGCAGCCCTCCGAGCGTCCAGCCAGGCCCCTGTTCCCACAGCCCGGGCCCAGCCTCTGCCCTCGCCAGCAGCCCAAGGACTCTGGGCACAGGCCTGACCGTGGATAATTCTCAACCTGGGTCTGAGTCTCTGTACCCTGTGGGCTGGCTTTAAGTACCACATAACGAAAAGATTTAAGACTTCCTGATGGCTTCCAGAAATGCTAACTTTCTATGCAAAACATTTTCACCTGGTACAAAGCGTTGTACCAGGCTATGGTGCTGAATGCAGAGAGACAATGAAAGAAGGGCTACTTTCCTCAAGGGAAAGAGGATGCAGAAGCTGAAGCAAAGACCAAACAGGGCTGGAGGAAGACAGCAGGTTCCTGAACTGGCAGGACGAGCAAGACGGGGAGCCGCGACAGCCGGAAGATAGCGAGAGCCGGGGGTGGGACAGGTGCTGGGCCGGACCGCGCTGCCCCCCTCCCCTCTCCGGCCGACTCACCAGCGTCATGCCCAGAAAGGCCATGCCCGTGTGCGTGAGCTGGTTGTTCCACAGCACCAGGGTCGCCAGCCCCTTCCTCTGCTCCTTGAGGCCCTCGCAGATGTAGGCCAGACCTGGGGAGGCCCGTGGGCAAGTCCTGTCTGTGGCCGGGGAGTCTCCCCGGGGGACACTGGCCCGGGAGCCACCCCACCAGCGCTCAGAAGCCCCTGCCCCAGCCTGCCCGGCCCCACAGGCTCTGGCCCTGACACCTCCTGCTACTGCCCGCCCTGCCTTGGGCCCGGCACACACAGCTCCCCGACTCCTGGGCCGGGAACGTTCCTCCTCTGGACACCCTGATGAAGGCCTCCACCATCTGTTTCAGATCTCTGCTCAAATCTCCCCCTCTCACGGGACAATCCCGGTCAGCCTAACCTCAGCAGACAGCTCAGCCCGCCATCACTGCTTTATTTTTCTCCAGAGCACATTTCACCATCCGACAGACTCAGCAGTCCATCAAGATATCTTGGCTTTGTCTCTCCTGAGGGCAGAGACCCCTGCCGCACTCACGGCTGTGAACCCCGAGCCGACAGGCCCCGCGCGTGGGAGGTGCTCAGTACACGTAGTGTCCGGGCCCACCTGCCCTGGCGGAGGGCACTGGCCTCACTGTCCCACTCTCCACCCTCTCCCGCAACCCTGTCTTCACACTGAGGCCAGGGGACTCTGCTCGACGGTGAACAGGGACGAAATCAAATTCCTCCCGCTGGCAAGGCCTTGCTGACTACTCCCTCTTCGCTTCTCACTCACCTCCTGGCTCACCAGGGCTCTTCCCCCCACCCAGATATCTAATATCTAAGCTCTTTCCCACCTCAGGGCCTTTGCACTTGCTACTCCCTCTGCCTGGATTCTCTGCCTAGGCTTTTAAAACGGCTGGTTCCACCCCAGCCTCCTCATTACCGCCCAGAGGCCCCTTCCTGCACACCTTAAACAGCTTTCAGTTGACCCTTTATCCCAACATCCTTGTTTCCTCCAGGGCACTTTCCCCAGATTGAATTATTTCAATTATCTGCTCAATACCCCACCTCATCCTGAAGGAAGCGCTGAGCTGTTCCCTCCTCCAGGATTCCTCCCCGATCCCCAGACTGGGCCAGACACCTGCCCTGGGCTCCCACAGCCCAGCCCGGTCTGAGGCGTCACCACGAGGGCAGGGCTGGGACTATCTCGGCCACTACTGTGCTTCTCGTACCACGAGCACCCGGCTGGGCACACAGTGGGTGCTGGGCGACCGGGGTTGGGTGGGGGCGCGCGGCCCTCGCACACACCTGAGTCCAGTACGTGGTTGTTACGGAGGTCCAGGATCTGCAGGGAGCAGTTGAACTTGAGCAGGTTGCCCAGCTGGGCCGAGTCCTGCAGGCCATTGAGCTTGTTGTCGGCCAGGTACAGCTCCCGCAGAGTCATGTTCATCTTCAGGGCCGTGGCTGGGGGAGCAGGGGAGGGTACTGTGACTGGCCAGGCCCAGGGGACCCGGCCAGCAGCCCGAGCCCACCAGCACACCGCCCTGGGGCTCACCGAGCAGCATGAGGGGCCGCCCTGACAGGCTGGCATTCTCCAGGTGTAGCACCGCCAGGCTGCTGCGGATGCGCAGGGCACGCGCCACGAAGGGCGCCGCGTGGTCCAGCAGGGGCGTGTTGCGGGCGTCCAGGTACTGCAGGCAGCTTGTCTGCGTGGCAGGTGTGGGGCTGGGTCAGGCTGGCCCCGGCCCTCCCCGCTCCGGGGGACCTCCCGCCCTACGTCCCAGTATCCCCGGGAGCAGCAGGGCCACCTGGTTTTGTGGCTGGGGACACTGGCTGGTGAGGGAAGGCCAGCCTGGGGCCGCGGGGGTGAGCGAGGCAGTGCTGGTGACAGCTGAGCTCGCTGACTCCTGTGTGGCAGAGACGCCCCGTATGTGAGTGAAACGGGAATGGTGACCACAGCCGCCTCCAAGGGACACGTTACAGGCAAGTGGAGGAGGAGGGGAAACGCCTGAAGGGAGAGAAGGGGCCGGGGTGGGCCTGCAGCAGGGTGCCTCTTGGCACTGCCTCCTCACTGGCCTGCAGGCTGGGGCCCAGCACCCTCTGACGGCTCGTGGACCCAGGCCCTACAGGTTGGGGGCCCTGGAGAGGGAATGGGTAGGGGGCACCCACCTTGCGCATCATGTGGGCGGCGGCCTGCCAGCCCCGGGTGCCGATGTGCTTGTTGAAGGAGATGTTGAGGTGGGTGGCCGACTCGTAGTACTCGATCATGTCGAAGAGGGCTGAGGCACCCTGGGCAGAGACAGCGGGGCTCAGCCTCAGGGTGCAGCTGCCCAGGGAAGCCAGGAGGTAGGGGCTGAGCGACTGGGGGCGGGAGAGCCCCGATGCTGCTCTGGCACCTCTGGGTTCCGGCAACCAACCCTTCCCCCGTCCTGCTGCAGCCGGTCTGCTTCCTCTTACTCGCCCCCCACAGCGGTCTAAGTGATGTGCTGAGTGACCAGGACAGGCCTCGGCCGTCCCTGGGCCTCAGGTCTCCAGGAGCCCTCCCCCGGGCTCCTGGTGGCCTCCGGACCTGGGGAGGTGAGGACACCTGGGCATAAACAGGGGGGCTGCTTTCAGAATGTTTCTTAAACACTCTCCCCTGCAGGCACTGTGATTCTCAGCGGGCAGGGGGGCACGCGTTCCTGGAAAGGCTCCTTCCTGGTGGTCATACACCTCCCCCCCGGCTTGGCTCCCCAAGTCTCTCCCTTGCTTACAAACCCCTGCCTTTGGGGTGGGTCTGTGAGACCCTTCTCTGGGCCTCACACACAGTCCAACATCCCCCGCTCACTCTGGCCACAGTGGACATCTCCCCAGTCTTGTCCCTCAAGAGGCCCCGCCCAGCCTTGGTCCAAGGGGGTTCCCTCCTCCTGCCATGCCCTCCCCCCAAACCTCTAAGAGGCAGGGAGCTCGGGGAGTGGGTATGGGCAGTGGCAGGCTGCTCACATCTTCGTCCAGGTTCGTCTGCTCCAGATCCACGACCTTGAACTGCAGCCTCTTGAAGACCTCTTCCAGGGCCTCGCAGGTCTTGTAGTCGAGCTTCTCACCTGGGACGATACGGAGCGCCGTGTGCGTGCACATCTACGAGTGCCCTTGTGCGTGTACACTTGCGTGTGGGTTGAGGGGCTGGGTGGAGACACGGGCTCCGGGCCAAGCGGGGGAGGAAAGGTCCTTTGCCCCGCCCCACGGCTCGCAGCACCTGCCTCACCTCGGGAAGGGCGCCCACACCTCCCTGCTCGCTACCCAAGGGCCCCCCGGCCCCGTCCAGACACACACCTTTCAGGTCCAGACAGTCGATACGGTGCCCGAGGTCCGTGAACTCCTGGGAAAGCAGAGTGGATGGTGGTTAAGGCAGGAGGACACCTGCAGGCGCCAGGCTGGACCTCCCTGAGAGTGGGGCAGCCGGGGCTCTGAAACAAGCAACCTTGGAACATTCTGGAATGAGCCATCCAGAGGGAAGGCACTGAGGCAGTGCTTTACCAGCACGACCAGGCTGGACAGGTGGCAGGAAAGGCACCTGTGAGAGACGGCTGGGGGCGAGCAGGCCAGGCGTACAGCAACACCCTAGTCATATAAAAACGGAACCTGCCCTCGCGTCTGTGTACCTCTAGATAGTGACTCGTTCTCTATTTATAAAGGCACAGAAAGTCCAGGGGACGAAAACCCCGAGCTGTCACCAGCGGGGACTCCTGGGGCATGGGACGTGGGCAAGAAGTGAGAAACAGGTTTTGCTTTTTATATCTGTAGTATTTTAACTTTTTTTTCAAGTCAGAGAATATACATTACTTTTGTCATTCAGACTTTTAAATTTGGTACACGTGGCTTTTCCCCTGGGGAAGAGAATTGCTTTGGGGAGTGGAAGATTCTTGACAAGTAACTTCCTACTTCACATAATTCTGTACTGCTTAAATATGCAGGAAGAGCCCGATTACTTTTACAGCCCCCTGGCTGGCCGACCAGGCTCGGGGCGGGGGGAGTGCTCTGTACACCCTCTCTTGCCCGGAGGGGGCTGGGGGGCGGGGGGGAGGGTACCCGCCACGCCCCCCGCACGCGGCGTTACCTGGAGCTGCCTGAGGAGCTTGGGGATCTGCCTGCAGCTTAGCTTCTGGCAGGCCTGCTTGTAGGCACCGAGGACCTCATCCACGGTCACGTTCTGGGCTGCAGGCAGAGAGGACCCGGGCCGGTGACTTTCCACACCCTGGGCCTCTCTCCCCCACTCCCGCCCACTGGCCTGTGCCATCCCCCCTCCCCCTCCCCCTCCACGATAAACCTTCCTTCCAGCAACCCACCGAGCTCAGTCCTGCCTTGAGGTGCCTCGCTGTGACTGCTGCTCTGGGGAGGTGTCCCCGGATGGCCCCAAACCAAGCCAGCGCCACCCTCCCCAACTCCCCAAGGCTCCCCAAACACCTTCACGTGAACATTACACAACTACTATCATGCCATTTTTCTACTTGTCAGCTGTCCCCCCCTCTAGACTGCGAGTCCCAGAAGGGCAGGGCTGGGGCTGTCTTGGTCACCACTGTGTCCCCAACGCCATCCAGCACAGCGCCAGGCCCAGAGCAGGTGTTTTGATCTGTGCCGGGGGGGTTTTTTTTTTGAGTGAGAGAATGAATCCACACTTCGACCTTATAAGGAAGTGGAGCTCAGAAAAGTGAAGCACCTTGCCCAAGGCCACACAGCTGCTAAGCGGTGGAGCCGGAACTCAGCTCTTAACTGAGATGCCACGTGGCTTCTCAGACTCCCCGCGCCCTCAACAGCGAAATATTCCTGGACGGTACTCAGGACGGGGCTTCCTGTCCCAGGGATATGGCAGCCATCAGAGTCCCTGACACGGCCCTGGTACCCCATGGTTACAGGCAGTGCTCCCAAAATGAACAAGGGGATGCAGCCCAAAGCCAACAACTGCACAGCCCTGTCCTCGGGAAGCTCAGGGCCTGTCACCACGTGGAAGGTAAGGCTGGCCTTTGTCTGCACAGATTTGCCTTTTTTGGACATTTCACAAAAATTGTGGTAAACAGTATGTGACCTCTGGTGGCCAGCTTCTTTCTGGAACATAACAATTTTGAGTTTCGGTCCCTTTGTAGTGCTACGTAGTAACTGTCAGATGTATGCATTTTGTTTATCCATTCGCCAGGTGAAAAGATACCTGTATTCTTTTCAGTTTTTGGCTATAAGAGCTTGGATTTTGTGCTGGGGCAACCAGGAGGGCAGGAAGAAAAGGCTCTGAGCAGGGGAGGGACAGGGTCAGGCCTGGGAGCAGAAAGCTCTCAGGGCCAGCCGAGCAGCAGATGGGCCAGCGGGAGCCCCTGCTGAGCTTCTGGGCAAGCATCCCTGAGAGGATGCTCCCTCCGGCCACTGCTCTGGCCGGGGGCCGTATGCCCCGACCTCATCAAGCAGCACCCTGTCTTCCAGGGAAGGAAAGCTGCCTCCCGGGGGTCAGGCAGCTGGTAAAAGGCAGAGTCAAATATTTGCTCTAGAACTCTCTCCACTGTGTTGGGTGGGGCTGCTGGAAGAAAGAAGCCGACAGAGGCCCCAGGCTTCCCAGAGGTCAGGCCCGGTCCTCTGCCCCTCTCTTCCTCCTTGGGTGGAAGCAGGCGGGGTGGAGCCTGGGTGAAGCTATAGGTGATCAGCAGCCTTCCCCAGTGTCAGCTGCCCCCCCGCAGGCCTAGCAAGGGAGCTCTCTGACGTGCAGTCGTGTGCCTGGTGGCTCCCAGCTCTTGGGGGCGGGCGGGGGAACAGGAGCTGGCCTGCAGCTGCCTCAGGGAGTCCAGCCAAGCAGGGGCCACTGACCCCCAGGGGGTCCATGAACTCGAGTGGGGAAAAACTGCCTTTTTATTTGCACTAACTGAACTGAAATGAAATTCAGCATTTCCTTCTTACTAACACAGCACAAAAAAGAGAGAAAAAAGAAATACTGTTTAGCAGACCCTGGGACTCTGTCCTCAGTAGAAACGGCAGGTGTTTTCACAACACGTAACAGTTTTTGTAGATTCTGAATGCTCATCACTACTTTGGAAGTCATTCGAGCTGCTGCTACATCCTGTTATTTCAGGTGTCAACAAGGAATAGCATAATTACTAGATCACGATTTTTTAAATATTTAATAAACTGTACTTTAACTGATATCCTTTGTAATCCTACTTTTTGCCTTTAAAAATCATCACTCCAAGAAAGGGTACACAGGTTTTATCAGATGGCCAAAGAGACACACTCCCTTCAGTAAAGGCCCCCAGGCCAAGGTGGGGTTGGCCTGCTCATGTCAGATGGGGATGAAGTAGGGTACTGGGTACACGTGGGGTCGTCACTAGCAGTTCTCGGTGTCCTAGACCAGGGGTCCCCAACTCCCGGGCCACGGAACGCTACCGTTCCATGGCCTGTTTAGGAACCGGGCCGCATAGCAAGAGGTGAACAGCGGGCCAGCGAGTGAGCTTCATCTGCTGCTCCCCATCACCCGCATTACCGCCTGCACCATAACCCCCACCCGCTCCACCTCCGGTCCGTGGAAAAAGTGTCTTCCACGAAACCAGTCCCTGGTGCCAAAAAGGTTGGGGACCGCTGTCCTAGACAGTCTACAGGGAATAAGAGCCCTAAGCAATCTCTCAAACTGCACTTGGTCCTTTAGGTGTTCAGCTCTGACATCCCTTCCTCCAGGAAGCCCTCCCTGACCGCCTAGGACTTTCAGCTCCTGAAGTCCCCTGGGATCCTGCCCAGTGGGTCGGTCTTTGTTCTGACGAGCCTCCTGGTGAGTTCAAGGCCCAGGGTCTCTGACCTTGCCACCTCTATACCAGCCACAGGTAGCATCCAGCCACCCCTTCAGCCAGGCGCCCATGGGGTTTGGATGCAGGCACAGCCTCACACAAGGTCACAGCCAGGGTTCGGGGAGGCTGCATCTGCCCACTCATGTATAGCAGGGGAAGCTGAGAGCAGGGGGTAGGAAAGATGGACATACTCAGAGACATGGGGGTCCAAGGCCCAGGGCAACTGGAGACAAGGATGCCAAGTGCATCTTGTCACTTTCCTCTGATGCTGAGACACATGTTCAAGGTGGGGACAGCACTGGGGAAAGACACTAAAGGAACGGGAGCGGGGGTTCAGTCGGTGCACTGTGGCGTGGGCTCGGCAGCCTGCAGGCACCCCAACCCTGTCTCGGTTTTCCCCAACAGCATCACGAGCACGTCCCCAGGCCTGGCCCGTCACCAGTGGGCACACGCGAGTGTCAGGTGGGTCGGGAAGAACCTCGCAGCAATCATTACATATGTGTGTGTTTCATTCATATACTAAGAAGAAAGAACTATCACATCAAAACCATCACTTGGAAATGAATGAGATGAAACATATTCAAATTTTTTAAATGAACCAATTTAAAAAAAAAATGGTAAGGGAACGGCAGTACAGGTGGTTCGGAGAAACAACATGGAGCATTGAGACAGCACTTCCGCCGCGCCAGGCGCCACCCAAGCACTGTACAAGCTGGCAGGGCTGGCCCCGGCCAGCTGGCTCAGCCCCGGCCGCCACACACTTGTTCATTTGTGATGTTGTGACGAAATCATCAAGACCTCTACCTCAGGTCATCCGCCCTCGACTTGTCCAGCCTTAAGCGAACCACACAGGCTGCGGCGAGTCAATGGGCCGCTCTCCCAGGCCGCAGTGGCTCCGACGCATGGGGCCCGGTCCTCCAGGCTGCAGCTCGGCACCCACAGACATGCATGTGTGCCCGGTCTACCCCGAGGACTCAGCGGGGGAGGAGGAGGGCCGCCCACGCGGTGTGCTGGCTGGACACTAGGGGTGGGCCGGGCTGGGAGGCCCGAGTCGGAGCTCTGGGGCCAGGTTCCGGAGGGCGGGGCTGCAGAGTGGTGAGGGCCCCGCTCCAGCCCGAAGTCAGGGGGCTTGGATCCTGGCTCCTCCCTCCCGTGCTCTGCGAGCTCGACTTTGGGAAGGCCCTCCCCGGGCAGCATCTCACGCTGCCCACCGGAGACGGGGCATCTCGTAGCACGGTTGAGAGCACGGGCTGAGAGCACGGGATGAGATGTGCCGAGGTCACGGCTTTGAATAAGAGGACCTGCATTCCAATCCTTGTCCTGGTGAGACCGTGATAAACATTCTCAACAACCTCTTTCCCTCTCTGAAAGGGACATCTGTAGGGTCTCAGGAGATAAGGGACGTGAGGGCACCGCCAAGTAGCTACCCAGTGCGGGGCCTGACTCAACAGGAGACAGAGCTGGAGAAAAAGATGACGATGGTGGTGGCCGTGGTCACCACTCCCAGGTATCGGGCACTTACTCCGTGTTAAGACACCACTCTGAGCACTTCCTACGCACAGTTTCATTCAGCCAGCTGCGCGATCCTATGAAACTGGCAGCTCTGTCTCCATTTCGTAATAGAGGGAAGCAAGTGCAGAGAGGGCAAGCCGTCTGTCCAAGGCCACGGAGCCAGGAGCGGCAGTACTGGAACGCACACCCAGACCTGTCTTGCTCTGTAACTGGAACACGGCTTCATTCTCGTATTACCTTGACAGGCTTGAGCGGGAGGCAGGGGCCGGGGCCAAGACGAAGGTTTGAGCCCTGGGGAGGGACGCTGCTGTGTGCAGCGGGTACCGGTCTCCCAGGAAGAGGCTGTGGGGCAAGCGGAGACTGCTCCCCCTCCCACCTGCCCTCACAAAGGGACAGACAGAAACCTGAGGCCAGGCATCAGGTGACAGGCAGAAAAGTCTGTCTCTCCTTTGCACACAGGTGCAAAGGCACCCACAAGATGCAAGGACAGGTTGGGCACCAGGGGCCGATGACTCAGGCCACCCCTGCCAGCCTGGAGCTGGTACTCATTCAAGTGGGAGTCAAAAACCAGGAAGCAACAGTGGGGGGTGGGGACGGAGTGGGTACAAGGGGGTAGGGGGCCAACTCTCACTGCTGGGGCTTCAACAGCTAGTTGGAGACACGCATGAGACAGATACAAATACAGCGGTGGCAGTGGCCCCTGGGAGGGGAAGTGTGACAGGGTGGGAACAGGCTTGGCAGGATCCCGGGCACCAGGAGGCCAGCGTGGCAGGAGGCGGAGGCGGGAGGCGACGGGGACACGGCCTCAGGAAGGACTTTGCTCTCAGCGTGAGACAGGGGCCACCGGGGCTGGCGCAGAGCAGCGCCAGGAACTGCGTGAGGTCTAGGGAGGACTGAATCTGTAGGAGACCAGGGTTGGGGAGGGGGAGCCCACTGGGTCCCCTAACAGGGAGGCCGCCAGGACTGGGCACACCAGAGGTGACGAGCGAGGCTGAAGCTGCTGGGCGGCCCAGAGCCAGGCCTGGGTTCTAACCCCTCCATTAGCTAACTGCAGGTGGCCTTCACTCCCCAGGGCCCAGCCACTGCATCAGCAGAGCCTACCTACCCTTCCTACCCCAAGAGGGAAGGGCACCGTCGCCGTCACCCCACCTGACAGTGGAAACTGAGAGTCTCGTGGCAAGTGGGCGACCAGGCCCATGTGGACCCCAGGACCCCGGCTCTCAAGGCTCTTTCCTGCAGGACTCCCCAGGCTCTTGTGGAACACAGTCCTGCCCTACCCAGGCCGCTTGGGTTCACACCTTCAGAGGGGACCAGGCCAGTGCTGAAAAGGCACGTGGAAGCTGGGAGCTAAAGCCTACACCCCCAGCAGTCCCCCAGGCAGACGGCGCGTCAGGCGCACACCTGCCCCTGTGGTGAGGCTGCCCTGGCCTGTGGAAGCACCAACCGGCCCGCTTCGCCTCCTGCTTCCCTGGGTAGACGGGCACTGGTCCCACCACCTCCCTCATGACGCCATCCCAGGACCCCAGGGTGGGACATCCATGTTACCTCCACTCCCCACCGTCCTCCCAAAGCCCCTGTCACAGTGGCTGACCCGTGTAGGGCCAGCCACAGCCCCTCCCAGGGCCTGTGCTGGAACTATCGGGGAAATAAGAGTTCTCTGCCCGCAGGGGTCGCTGAGGTGGCCTCCCACTTCTGGGGCTGCCGGCAGCCACCCTGGCAGCCACCAAGAGGAGAGAACCTCCCGAGAACAAAGCCGACTCACAGGGAAGGTGACCTCAGAGGTGAAGAGAGACAGAGTCCCGACGGACGACGCTGTCTGAGACCCTGTATCCAGCGAGGCCTGAAGTGAAACTATTCAAGGCTCCTCAGATCCATAAGCCAATAAATTCCCCCTTTCGGCTTCAGCCCCTTGGAGTTAGGCTTCTAATCCAGGATGCCAACTTAGATACCGTCTCGCTATTCATCAGTAAATATCGCCCGAGGCCGACTGCATGCCAAGCTCTGCGCTGGCACTAGGAGGACAGGGAGGCTCTGACCGGGTGCCCTGCCCTTCAGGGCTTCTCATCTGCGGAGGGGGGCATGCAGACGACCCAGGGAGGCCCTCGAAGGGCGCTGTGAGGGCTCCGGACTGAGCTAGGAGGCTTGTCCATGAACGGGACCCTCCCCCCCGCACCGGGCACTGTGCTCTAGCCTCACCCCACTCTTCCCTTTCCTCGCAGTGCAGGCCCAGTGCTTCATCACACCTCATCCTCTCCCTCCTCCTATGCATCACACTCTGATTTCCACCCTCGGCCCAAGGGTCCCCTTCTCTAGGGAGCCCTCCATGACCCCCCAGCTGGTCAGGCTCCCTCTTCAGCCCTGCCCCCACTGAACTGTCACTGTCTAAGGGACCAGTCTGCCTCCCCCCACTGGACTGGGAGCCCCAGGGTTGTGGTCCATGCGTGTCCCCAGCATTGCCCCGACCAGGGCCAGGCACAGAGAGGGCACCAAGATAGGGCGAAGGAGTGACAGACAGACGGAGGAGCTCTCATCCGGCCAGTGTCCCAGGCCTCAAAGGTACACTGAGCCCTCTTGACACTGCAGGGCGGGGGGTGGGCGTGGGGGCCTGCTCCACGTGCAGAAGACCAAGGAGGCCCGGAGAAAGGCGAGAGGGACGCCAAGGCCCAGACCCGGCCAGAAACTACTCATTCTGTGAGGCAGGCTCTCAAATTCAGAGCGCTCCCGGTATAGAAAGGTGCAAGGTGCTCGTTATTGCACCCCGATTCCCTACCAGGCATCCTGCCAGGCACCCTGTGGCTGGATCTTTAATCCTCATCAGAGTCCCGCAGAGCAGAGATACCCCGAGCGCACTACCTATCAATGCACACAGGAGGAAACCTCTGGGGATGCTAACTGGTCTCCTAGGGTCATGCAGCTGGGAAGGGGTGGGGTGTCAAAGCCAGGACTATTCCCGTCTGATGCTGGTGCCCTGCGGTCCTCAGGCCCCTCAGCTTCAGGCTGGACACAGGGGTCTGGTGGGCGGCAGAAACGCAGCCTTCTCTAACAGAAGGACAGGGAGGTTGCCAGAGGGATCCGTCTTTCTCTTTGTGGTTTCTGGGGCCTGGAGAGCCAGTCCTGCCCTGAGCAGGGACGCCCTCCGGGGTTTCCCCACAGCGCCTGCTGAGACCGGGTCTCCATAGGACATCCACAGGTACCGGTGGCTTCAGGTGAGAAGTGCAGGTGTGGGACAGCCTTCTCCCCTCCCCCAAAGTCCCCTAGTAAGCAGCCACCAATTCCCCCACATGCTGGCCCTATCCCAGAGCCCCCGTGTGGACAAGGAGACAAACCCAGAAGCATTCGCAAGGCAGCATCACCAGCCGTGAGAGGGAGTGAGGAGGGATCAGGGAGGCATGGAGGACAGGCCGGCTGGGATCTGCTGGGAAGAGAGCATCTGGAAACGTCTCCCAGAGAAGGTCTTGAAGAGTGAGACAGCAAAGGGGGAAAGGCATCCTGGGCAGAGGGAGCTTTGTGGACAAAGTACAGAAGCAGAGACTGCACTGTGCGTCTGGGTGGTGAGCTGCAGGACTGGGAGGGTCCAGGGTATGTGAGAGGAGGGGGTCGGCAAGGAGGCTGGGGGAGGCCACCCATGGAGGCCTCAGCCGCTGAGCATGGACTGGGGGTGTCTTCCTAGAGGTGCGAGGGCAAACCCGGCTCAGGGGCTACAGTAGTCAAGGTCCCCACCCTATCTTCATCAGTGACAGAGCCACCTGGATATAAGGCCTCAGGGCCTTTGCACCTGCTGCGCCTCTGCTCAGAGCACTCTTCTACCTTATATCCTCATGGTTTCCTCTCCCTCCCTGCCTGCAGGTCTCTGCTCCAACACTGCCTCCTCGGAGGCCTTCCCCGACCACCCTACAGAAAACAGCCCCCTTTGTCCTTGTCCATCCCTGTACCCGGCCTCACTCTGTGTGTGTCCTTGTCCATCCCTGTACCCGGCCTCACTCTGTGTGTGTCCTTGTCCATCCCTGTACCCGGCCTCACCCTGTGTGTGTCCTTGTCCATCCCTGTACCCGGCCTCACTCTGTGTGTGTCCTTGTCCATCCCTGTACCCGGCTTCATTCGGTGCGGCACTACTACTCACGACCAACAGAAAGCTTTAGGATCTGTGTGTGCTTATGCTGCAAGGAGGGCAAGGATGTCACTGCTTTCGTTCACTGAAGCATCCCCAGAAGGGCACACACTGGGGGCACAGCAGGTGCTGAACATTTGCTGACAGAGCAAATGAATGCAGAGGCTGGGGCAGGCGGTGGGTCCTTGAAGTGAGAAGGACAGGCAGCTGAGTCCCCAGCTCTGCCCAGGCCAGCCGGGTGAGCTCAGGGAAGATTCCCTCTCTTGGCGCCCCCTACTCAGGCAGTGAGGGTGTGCGTATGATGAGGTCACAGATGGGCCTACTTAGCCCAGAGTAGCCACTTCCAGACATCCCCTTCAAGGGCCCGGATGCTTCCTGCACTCCCGCAACGCCACACACATCCCTCCCACGGCCTGGGCCGCCCCAAAGGTGGGGCGGGGGCAGGACAGAGGCAGAGCAACGCAAGGGCTCCTGGGGCCCCAAGTAGGGAGGAGGCAGGGAGCACCCACAAAGCTGTGGGCGGGGGTCCCACCGCCACCGCAGACATGAGGCTCTGCGGCCCCTGTCTCTGCAGAGCCACGTGTCTTATGCTGCCCGCGTGCGGCTCTTCCTCATTCCCTGAGCCGTGTTGCCCTGGGCACAGAATCAGAGTGTGCGGGGCCCTCAGAGGCTTCTCACGACCAGGCATTTCTCCCGGGAGTACTTCACTCGGCCAGGCCACGGGTACCAAGGACTGGTGGGCAGCCACAGAAGGATGCCATGGAGCAGCCAGCACCCAACTGTGAACATCCAGAGACCCCAGGAGACCAGGCATCCCACCACCTGTTCACCTCCGTCCATGGCCGCCTCCAAGGTCATTGCCATGAGAACCCTGGGGTGCGGCCGTCATTCTTCCCTGTGGCACTGGTCACTTTTCCAGGGTGGGGGAGGCACTCTCAGCCCCTTCCCCGTATTTGAGGAAGCGCCTACCTTAGGTATGCAGCTGCCCGCTCCCACCCCTCCTAGGCCTGGTTCTCTACCTGCCTGGTGACATCCTCCCGCCATATACTCCTCTGCTATGAGTCCTTCAGGGATCTGTTTCCAGGCCTGCAACCGAGAACACAGGCCGGACACACGGGGAGACAGAGGCGCCGAGGAGGAAAGTTCCTCAGCCCGGGGCTGGGGGGCATTTAAATCCAGGTCCGTGCTTCTGACCCCATCCCTCCAGCCAATGCCCTGCATTTCCAAACGCGGCCTCCCCACCCCCCTCCACACCCAGAATCCTCTCCGGCACACAGCAGAGAAGGAGGGGAGGGAACACACCGTGTGCAGGGGCCTCTCTGGTGCTTGGTAAAGCCATCGTTTTGCACCTACCCCCAGAGAGACTAAGGGATTTACGAACCTGATCTCATTTACGCCTCCTAACAGCCCTGAGAAGTAGGGCTTATAGCCCACTGCCTTCCAGATGAGGCCTGCAAATGGCGAGTCACCTGCCCAAGGACACTTTTCCAGCTGGAAGCGGAGGCAGGAGCTGGTCCCATATGCCGTCCTCCTGCATTCCCTACCGCTGGGCTGGCTCCTCGACTGGGGAGGGGCCCTTCGCTGTGGGAGCTCACTGAATTCCCCATTCTGCCCCTCCAAGAAGGCCTCTTCCAGTCCATTCCCCAACGATGGAAACTGAGGTGCAGAATTCTTACACACTCAGTGATTCTCAGAATAAAGAGAAATTCAAATTAAAGGGAAGTATGCTGACAGATTTTTCACCTACCAGAGAGGCCAACACCCACGAGCTGGACAGCACACGCTGGGGACCGTGGGAAGCAGGCGCGCCAGCAACCGGTACAACCCCTTTTGAAAGCAATTTGGCTACACCAGTCAAAACTCCAAAATACAAATGCATGTACCCTTTGCTCCAGCCACGCCACTCCTGGAGATGCATCCTACAGATACCCTTGCAAAGGTGCAAACTTATATACCTATAAGGTTACTCATGGCAGCACTGTTTGCAAACAGAGACCTGAACTGACACCAGTACCTATCAGTAGGGGAGCAGTCAATACACCCTGGTCTACCCGGGCACAGGAACTCTCTGCGGCCACAAAGAATGAGGCAGCTCTCTCTGAGCCAATAGGGAACAACATCTAAGACACATCAAGTGAAAAAGCAAAGTGCAGGGACTTCGCTGGTGGTCCAGTGGTTAAGAACCTGTCTTGCAATGCAGGGGACGCCGGTTCAATCCCTGGCCGGGGAACTAAGATCCCACGTGCCACGGGGCAACTAAGCCCGCGCGCCACAACTACTGAGCCCACACGCCACAACTAGAGAAGCCCACGCACCACCACAAGGAGCCCACGCGCCGCAACTAAGACCCGACGCAGACAAAACTAAAAAGCACAGTGCAGAACACTGTGCTGGTGAACGCCACCTTTTAGGAAATAAAGGAAGAAGACAAAAACCAGCGCTCGCTGTTAGCACGCAGACTAACACAGAGATGGAGCAGCGAGTGAAGCCACAGGAATCAGAGCAGGAAGGCCCCCAGCCGCTCCACTGGGCTTCCTGGCAGCCCCCAAAGCCACGTCCTGGGGTGGGAGCCTCCTTCGGCGGGGGGAGGCTGTGCTTGTCCCCGAGCACCACATACAGCCGCCCACCGTGTGCAGGGCCACAAGAGAGCACAGCCTCATCCTGGCCCGGGGGGAGATGACAGCAGAGGAACAGAGGTAGCTGGCTTGGGGCGGAGTGTCCCCACAGCTTCAGAAGCTACTCAGAAAAACGTACAGGCGAGATGATCAATATCTAGGATACTTGCTGCAAAATAATGGGGGTGGGGCCGCACGGAGGATAAAGATGGGTCACATGCTGGTCATTACTGAAGGTGGGAAGTGGGTTCATCTGGGTCATTATACTCCTACTGTTGCATATGTCTGGAAATCTCCGTAATAAAGTTAAAGGGCGGTGCGGGGAGCAGCTGCTCAGAGCTGGTGGTCCACACGGGGCCCAGAGGCAGCATTTGGGATGGGAGGGAAAGTCTGGTTCACGCCTGGGGCTGGAAGCTTGCGTTAGGCCAAGGCCAGCCTTTCACGACAACCTAAATTACAAAGCCGGGCCTGGCGTCCAGTGGTGGCGGTCACCCTGGGTGGCTCCCGAGGGCCTGGCGCAGCAGGTACTCAGGGAATATGGCCTGGAGAAAGGAAGGAACACACACCCAGGCCAGGGACAGGACAGCTAGATGGAGGGCTGTCAGGGGGAATTTGAGGCACACAATGAGGGGGAGGGAGGGGGACCAAGGGCTCCAGCGCAAGCCTGGTGATGGCGGCATCCCTGAGCGCTGCAGGGAGCCCACTGACAGTGACATTTACTATGCTGTCACCTCGGGCAGCCCCTTCATGTGCCCTAGCTGGAGTCTCACAGTCCTCCAACCTAAGACAAAGAAAAGGAGGTTCAGAGAGGTGGTGACACGTGAGTGACCACGCAGGCCCCGCGCTCCACAGGCCCTCCTCTTTCACTGCTGGGCCACTACGGCCTTCAGAGTTGGCCAAGGTCAGCTCCACGGCTACCCACCCGCCAGGAAGAAGCGTCCTTGGAAGCCCCCTCAGGCTTGGCTTCCGAGCCCACTGCCCCTACAGGACCTGTCCCCTGCCAGGCTGGGGACTCCCCTAGGACCCGGCCGAGATGAGTACACCACCTGTTCCCTTAGGGTGCTCTGGGGGACAGCGGCTGGGTGCCAGGAGGGCTGGACACAGAATGAGGGCAGTGACGGGCCCAGACGGAGGGGAGGGGAGCAGCCAGTGGGGATTCCTAGCAGCTCGGCCTGTTCGGAAGAACCTCTGCCTGTGACTCCTCAGGAAAAGTGAAGGGACGCCGGTCATGAGTTATTCTTCTGAACGACGAATCACTGAGGCTTCCCCCACTCCCACCAGCCTTGCAGCAACTCAGAGGGTCCGAGGGAGCGCAGAGCACGTCGAGGGTGGAAGCAGTAACTTTCCCAGCAGCGCATGCCCATCCAGCAGAGACGACGTTGCCAATGGTGATGTCAAGCTCCATCTGTCCCGGAGCCACACCAATGCCAGGGGCCACTCTAGGACTAGCTCCTCTGGAAGGGAAGGGGGCTGCCACCCGCCTCACTCCAACCAGCCTGGTCTACGAGGCTGGGCCTTTGCCTGGGCAGCCCCTCTGCCTGTCCCTGCCAGAGCTGAGGGGGGCTGAGGTGATCCCCAGGTGGTGTGTTTGGGTTTGCACCTTCAGAAGCACACGCCAGGGCGGGCTGCGCATAGAACCCGGTGAGGATGCGCAGGGACACTCCAGGCAGATCCCCCGGGGAAGGGAAACCCACCACCTCGCAGTCCCTGCCCTTCAGACAGGCGGGCACGTAAGGAGCTCATGGTGACCGTGGCAAGGAACAGGCTGGGCTCTGGCCCTTTTTGTCTCCATTGTCTGTCCCTGCACTGGGACTGAATCGCCCAATACCTGCCCCAGGGTGAGGCCCCCTGACTCAGCCCTGCAACGGGCTCACCCCATCCTCCCCGTCACTGCCCCCCCCAGCCCTAACCTTGTTTGCTCCTGCCTCTGGGTCCGCGGCTCAGAGAGCTCCCCCGCCCCCAGCTCTCCCGAACCTGTTATTCGGGTCTCAGCTCAGAGGTCACCTCCTCTGAGAAGCCTTCTCTGGCCCCCTTTTTTTTTTAAACAGGCCAAGAGTGAGTTTGCTAGCCTAGGGTCTCCGGCCCCTTTCTGAAGCAGCGCTCCGCCACACCCATCATCCCCACCACTCCCTCCGCGTCCTCCCGGGGCTCACCCGATCTGCGCCTTCCGCCTGCCCACTCTCCGTCCTCGACCAAGGGCTCCCTGAGCCTAGGGACACCCCTGCAGTGAAGGAATGAGAAGACTTGCTCGGTGAGCCCAGCAAAGCCTCCCTTCCCTTCTCCCCAGAGCACCACGCGCCAGAGGCAGGGAACCACACTGTGCACAGGACAGGAGGCCCCTCCGGAGAGGCTGGGATGGCCAGTCCTTTCCTCTCAGGCCCTGCGCCTGCTAAGGGGCCGTGATGCCCACAGCTTCCGGGGTGACAAGAGTGGTCTTCCCTGCCCCCTCCTGGGAGGGAGGCATCACGCCTTGGGGAGCCGGTACCACCACCACGCGCTGCAGGATGGCCAGCTGCAGGGGTCGGGCTGGGCTTACACCCCCAACCAGGAAGAGGGAGGACCTGCCCACTCCACCGGCCTGCACCCTCACACCTCCATCCGGACCCTCCAAGCTGCCTGGCCCAGCTGAAGATCCTGTTACAGAAACACGTGCAGTCAGGAGGTGCCTGCAGCTTTCCAAGTCACATGTGCCTTACCCAGGCCCACCAGGGAGCCTCACACTCAGTAGGAGTCTGATAAAGCCAACAGTGCTCGAGGGTGAGGGGGGGAGTCAAGGCTTCAATCCCTGGGTCCCCAGTTGCACAGGGCGCACTAAGGACCCGAGAGCCAGCTGTGTGACAGGTAACTAACTTTTAGTTCTCAAGTGTTACTACTAACAACTGCAAACACATAGCACTTTGCTAGTGTATTACTTCACTTACTGCTTTTTTTTAAAATTTATTCTATTTTAATTTAATTTACTTTTTTTTTTGGCTGCGTTGGGTCTTTGTCGCTCTGCGTGGACTTTCTCTAGTTGCGGCGAGCGGGGGCTACTCTTTGTTGTGGTGCGCGGCTTCTCACTGCGGTGGTTTCTCTCGCTGCGGAGCACCACGGGCTCTAGGCACGCGGGCTCAGTAGTTGTGGCTCGCGGGCTCTAGAGCACAGGCTCAGTAGTTGTGGCGCACGGGCTTAGTTGCTCCGCGGCATGTGGGATCTTCCCGGAGCAGGGCTCGAACCCGTGTTCCCTGCATTGGCAGGCGGATTCATAACCACTGAACCACCAGGGAAGTCCCCACTTACTGCTTTTAACAACCCAGTGAGGTAGGATTTACTCCCCATGTGAAAAATACACCTGAAGCAGGAGAAGTTAAGGAGCCTGCCCAAGGCCACAGAGCCAGTGAGGGAGGAGCTGGGATTCAGGTCTAAGCAGTCTGGCTCCACAGTCTGCTCTTAACCAAACCTGACCACCTTTCCGTCCACAGCCACTGTTTGGGGTACGATATCCCTCCCCCACCCTTTCCAGAAGAGGGAACCAACCGAGGCCCAGGGAGGTGGAGGACTTGCCAAGGACAAACAGCCCGGACAGAGACGAGCGCAGACAGGCCTGGGTCTGGAGTCCAACTCATCAGGTTCGGAGAGGGGGTGGGACAGTCCGAGGTGTTTGATGTTCTTACCTAAGCCGCGTACTGGCCCACCGGCCCCACCACGTTCTTCTCTGCCCCGGCCCTGGGCTCGTGTCCTCCCACCCCCTTGTGTGGGGTGTGTCGGCAGCCTGGCTGATTTGTCTCTCTCAACTCCCCTTCTGGACCGCGAGCCCATGAGGAGGGGCCACGTTTCCCTTGGCCCTGCTGCATCCCCGGCACAGGTCCAGGCACAGAGCTCAACACTGGCTGACACCTGAACCACCAAGGAAACACGTCCAACCCTGGGTGGGTGGAGCCTAACGACACCCACCCAACACAAGTGTCCAAGACTGTGCCTCTGACTGAGGGCTTTCTTCTGGGGTGTGTGTGTGTGTGTGTGTCTGTGTGTGTGTGTGTCTGTGTGTGTGTGTGTCTGTGTGTGTGTGTCTGTGTGTGTGTGTGTGTGTGTCTCTCTGTGTGTGTGTGTCTCGGGAGGTCCGCTGAGGCCTCCATGAGCCTCCAGCTGGAAGGAGCTTCCCAAAGAGACGTGTACATCTGAGGACACTGGTGACTTTCTGCCTCGTGGCACGAACCTGCCTTCTCAACACAGAACAGTGTGGCCGATGCCGGAGGGCGTGGCCTCTGGAGGCAGACTGTGCGTTCGGCGGTGCCTGTGGAGCCCAGGCCCCCTTCTCTGAGAGCTGTCCCCAAGCCCCCACGAGGGTGAGCCTGGCCCTCTCGGGCCCCATTTGACAGGAAGGATATGGGATCTTTTGCTCAGCCTGCATGCGCCTCCTGCGCCAGGGACTTGGACTGGGCAGTCCTGTCCTGACCACCAGGACGGCCAAACTATTGGCTCGTGAGCAGACAGAAAGAGGAACACATCAGCAGTGCCTGTGGCCCAAAGAGCTGGAAGCAGTTCTGGTTCCCGTCGGCTTTCAGGCACCCACCTCCTCCCCCGGGCCCGGGAACTGGCAGAGGCCCCTGTGCCCTTCCAGTGAACACTCTCATTTACCTCACATGGCCCCAAGTGGATGATTCTGGCCTTGACAACTTAAACAGATCCTAACCGCTACAGGAGAAGGCCCTCATCTCTTTACGGTCGAGTCTCCTCTTCTGGAAAATGGAGCCAATGAAACACACACACACACACACACACACACACACACACACACACACACACACACGCTTCTGGAAGCAGTCACTGAGATCACTCGTGTGAAGCGTCTGGCATCAGGCTGGTGTGTAGTTAACCTGCAGTCACCATCAGCAGCGGCGCACAGCCGGACGCCTCGGCAGCACCGCCGAGAGCGGACGCAGGACGAGAACAGGGCAAACAAAGTGCTCAGCTCCACCCGGAGCTTCCCCAAGCATCTGGCTACAAACCAGCTGCCTCCACCTGTCCCCTGCCTCCTGGTCGCACCACTCTTGCTTGCCCGAAGACAAATATTTACCCAGGGCTGGGCACCCAAGGGCGCAGAAGTGAAGCCTTGGGGACAAATGAGGACCAACAAGAGCAGCAGGAGAAAAGGCCTCCAGGGAGCAGCCCGGCCGGGCCTCTCAGGTGTGGCGCGGGGCCACGCAGCGCTGCTCCTTAGTCATCCCGCCTGCAGCGGGCGGTGCTGCTCCCCACCCTGCAGGGGGCCCGAGAAGAATCAGGAGCGGGAGGGAAAGCTCTCAGCCTAGCGCTCCAGGCACCCGCTTGCTGCCACTGCGCCGCACAGGGTTGAAGGCAGCAGACTCCTGGGGGACGAGCCGGGAGAGCTGGACTCCACCCTCTGCGACTCACGGTCCCCCCTCATCTGTGAAGTGGGGCGACAATACCACCTATCCCGTGGGACGGGGTGCGCACAGGACCAGCTGGCGCACGGAGAGCACTCAGCGCTGCGCCCGGTACACAGCGGGCGCTCTGAGCACAGCAGCCACCACCGTCCCAGCTGGTACAGACCTACAGGCCCGAGACGGCCCTCGCAGCCCCGACTGCTCCTCCGGGACTCCTCGGCTCCTGCCTCGTCCACCTTTTGCAAGGCTTCGCACACCTCCCAGTCCTGCCCTCTTCAAAAGAACACCCACGGGCTTCCCTGGTGGCGCAGTGGTTGACAGTCCGCCTGCCGATGCGGGGGACACGGGTTCGTGCCCCGGTCCGGGAGGATCCCACATGCTGCAGAGCGGCTGGGCCCGTGAGCCATGGCCGCTGAGCCTGCGCGTCCGGAGCCTGTGCTCCGCAGCGGGAGAGGCCACAACAGTGAGAGGCCCACGTACGGCAAAAAAAAAAAAAAAAAAAAGAACACCCACACCAGCTCTAAGTCCCAGAGGGTTGGGCAGGCCTCCCGCTCCTCAGCGAGGCACTGCTGCCCAGCCCTCCCTGCTGTCCGAGGAGGGAGCAGCTGGGGCAGTGGCTTGTCTCTCAGCTGCCGAGGGCAGAGGCCACGGTCCCTCCTTCTGCCACGGGGCCAAGCACGGGTCCAGGCATCTTGTGTGCTCAGCCATCTGCGGAGGTGCTGGACTTTGGACCAGATGGGCCTGGGGCCCGAGTCTAACTCCAACAAGTACTGGATACTGGACTCCATTTCTCTCTCTTAATCCCACCTGCCTCAAGGGTCAGTGTCTCAGCAGTAACTAAACAGATCCTTCACAGCTGCTCTGCGCCCCCCCCCCAGGCGGTGATACTGTGAAAACGGTATCCAAAGCAGCTCTGATCCCTGTCTACACGGGGCTCCCAGTCCAGTGGGGGAGACAGACCCATTCCCAGACAGTGATGGCCCCGAGGGGGCAGGGCTAGGGTAGGAGAGCCCAGAAGAGCACCTAACCTGGTCCGGGGGTCAGGGAGGGCTTCCTGGAGGAGAGGCTACCTAACAAGCTGGTCATGTGAGCACAGGGTCTGTGAGTCTCACTCACCATTGCACCCTGGAACACAGCTGCACCTGGCACAGGGCAGGTGCTCCACGGGCATCTGCTGAAGGAAGGAAAGCGGGTAAGGAGACCCAGGGAGGATGAGTAGGAGCTAGCCAAGTACAGGAGGGAATATCCAATCGAGAGGGCTGGGCACGATCACGTAACGCTGCACAGCTCCAACTACAACCAGCAATTCCACTCCAAGGTCTGTACTCTGGCGAAATTCTTGCTCACACCCCAGGTGACGTGTACACGAAAGTTCACAGCTGTACCGGTTTGTAATACTGAAAGCCAGAAGCAGCCCAAAGGTCCACCAACGGCACAACGGGCAATCTAAGACACAGTCACACAATGGAAAACTCTAGAGCATCTACATGGATGGAACTGGGACACTAACGCTGAGAGGAAAGGCAAGCCCCAGGAGTCCACTCACGACACAATGCCGCTTTTATAACACTCAAAAGCAAGCTAAACCAAACACCTTATTTTTCAGCATGCACGCATAGGTGATAAAACTTAAAAAAAAAAAAAAAAAAGAGGCATGACATTCACAGTATGCGTCGTAGTAGTCACAGGGCTCTGTGCTCCACCCACGCACCCAGAGATAGAGGTAAGTCAATGGCAATGCTCTCAGCCGTAAATTGGGAGGCTCAGAGGTGTTCATTATACTACACTTGAACTTACGCGTATGTTACATATGCAGTTCATATGCCAAGGAAAGAATTTAATAACAATGATTTTAAAAGCAGGGAGAGGGAGGGACTTCCCTGGCGGTCCAATGGTTAGGACGCCGTGCTTCCAGTGCAGGGGGCATGGGTTCGATCCCTGGTTGGGGAACTAAGATCCCGCAAGCTACCTGGCATGGCCAAAAAAAAAATAGCAGGAGGAGGGAGAAGAGTGTTGCAGGGGAGGGAACAGCACGTGCAAAGTCTCAGAGGAAAGAGAACTGAGGCGCCTCTGGGGAACTGAAGGTCGCTGTCAGGGTCAAATAAGGCAAACGGGCAAGGGACCCAGCATGGGGCTGGGGGCATCGAGGTGCTTGAAAAGGGTCTGCAAGACACTCAGGGGCTCCCTGCTTCCCATCACTGCCACCCACTGAAGTCCTAGGTACCAAGCTCGACAGGCCAAGCTCGGGGAAGGGGACCTCTGAGAAAGCCAGTGCCCTGCCAGAACCAGCTGGGCTATTTCAGGCTGCCCACCTCAGGCTTCCGGGCAGAAGCGCCAGATGGCCAGCTGGACTCGGAGGCACTGCGGAGTTTGAGTTTGGAATTTTAAAATCAAGTAACTGTGAGCTGTTTACTGGTCCAGCAAAGGCTCCAGGGATGGACACTGGGTGCCTGGAACTTCTCATTGCCCAACCTGACTTTCCTCCTCTATGAAAGGTAACACCACTTACCCTCACGAGGTCTGTCTGGGAACTAAAGGACGCATCATTCTTTACCTAACGATCTGGGCTGGGCAGACAACAGAGAGCAAAACAGATCTGCGTCCCTGCCCTTGGGCAGTAATTACTAGGAAGGCAAATAATCACACAGATAAAAATGACAAATTATAAGAAAGAAAACACTCTTATAGGGCAGAGGCGATGATCATTTAGGTTGGAGGGAGTCATTGGGCAAGACCTGTAAGAGAGAGGAACATTTAGGCTGAGACCTAAAAGACCAGTAAGAGTCAGAAACCCATTCCTTCCTTCCTATATTTTTCGAGTGCCTGTTCTGTGCCAGGCGCTGTTCTAGATGCCAGGGCTGCGGCAGTGACCACAGCGCTAGAACGTCCCCTCCAAGTTGCTTACACTGGAGGAGGCAGGCACAAGACAGTCAGCAGATGCACAAAAGTCGTGGAGAGTCTCCCAGGCAGAGGCAAGAGCCAGCGCAGAGGCCTGGCACGTGCGTGCTGGAAGAGCTGGGGTATAGGTTCCCGGGGACTCATGAAGGCTGCAGCGGAGGCAGATGGATGTGCCCAGGGCCCGGGCTGCTTCCCCCTCCTCTGCGCTCTCCGTTGTGGAGCCAGTGAAAGAGCAAAGGGGAAAGTGATTCTTTCTAAGGAGGCTCCCCGCCTCCACCTTTCCAGCAGGCAAACCATAAATGAGGAAAAATATATCTGCATTATGAAATCCCAAACACTCAATATCTGAAATAGACATAGAATGCTTACAAAAAGTCCCAAAACAAAAATGGGCACAGGGCATGAGGAAGCAACTCTGGGAAGTATGTAACTAACATGGTAACGTTAAACAGGTTAACTACTAGTTAAGGAATGCTCATTAAAGGCTTCCCTGGTGGCTCAGTGGTTAAAATCCACCTGCCAGGGCTTCCCTGGTGGCGCAGTGGTTGGGAGTGCGCCTGCCGATGCAGGGGACAGGTTCGTGCCCCGGTCCGGGAAGATCCCACATGCCGCAGAGCAACTAAGCCCATGCGCCACAACTACTGAAGCTGGTGCACCTAGAGCCCGTGCTCCACAACAAGAGAAGTCACCACGATGAGAAGCCTGCGCACCGCAACGAAGACCCAATGCAGCCAAAATCTAATTAACTGATTAATTAATTAATTTTAAAAAAGGAATGCTCATTAAAACAAAATACCATCTTGGCATCAAGACACCCAAATGCAAGTATTATTCATTTATTCATTCTTTCCAAAAAAAAAAAAAAATCAAGAGATACAACCAAGTCCCTCAAGGCTTCCAGTCCTGTGTGGGCACAGACAGTACATGAGACTTCAAAGGTTCCTACCCTCTGACCTGGTAAAACCACCTTCTAAGAATTTCTTCCGAGAAAGCTACCCGTGAGGAACAGAAAGATTTATGGACAAGGCCGAACGTCACTGCATTATTCATGCAGCTGAAAACTGGAAAGGACCTAAATGCTCAGCAACGCGGAAATGGCTGGAACAAATGGCAACGGCCTGATGATGACAATGGATTGTAATCATGCTTCGTAAAAAATGGAAAATGAAGCAAAAATGCAGGACATTCAACCGTATACACAGGCTCCAGCCAGTTTTATTTTTATGCATCTGTGGCAGTGTATGGAGCCAAAGAAAAGAGATGGGAAGGAAGTGCTCTGGCATTTCACGCTGACGACATTCATGCACATGTGGTGCGTGTCGTTTCCGATAACAGTCTTGCATCTAGAATATATATAGAACTCTCACAGCTCAACCAGAAGACAAATGATCCAATTTTAAAACGGGCAAGGGATCTGAATAGACATTTCCCTCAAGGAGATATACAAGGGCCCAAGAAGCGAGTGAAAAGATGCTCCACATCATCGGCTGTCAGGGAAATGCAGATCCAAAGCACAATGAGACACCACTTCATACCCTCTGGGGTGGCTAACGACAAGGATGTGGCGTGGCGGGAGCGGAATCCTCATTCAACGGAGGGGCATGATCAGTGGGGCGGTTGCTCAAATGGTTAGAGTCACCAGATGCCCGAGCAGTTTCACTCCTAGAAACGTGAAAGTGTGCAGCCACGCAAAAACCTGAACGTGAATACCCAGAGCAGCATTATTCATGACAGCCGGAAAGTGGAAACAACCCAAATGGACATCGAAGGATGAAGAGAGCAGTACATCCATACGACAGAACATTCTTCAGCAGGAACAAGGAATGAACTACAGACACAGGCACAACGTGGGTGAACTCTGTAAACACTAAGCTCAGTGAAAGAAGACAGACACAAGAGTCCACGTATTGCATGACTGCATTTATAGGAAATGTCCAGAAGCTAAGGAGACAGAAAGCCAATCAGCGGTGGCCTGAGGGGGTGGGGGAGGGGCGCTGGCGTTGCCGGGTACAGGGTTTCTTTGGGGGGCAATGAAAATGTTCTAAAATTGACTGTGATGACAGATGTACAATTCTGTGAAAAACTGAACTGTTCCCTTTACACTGGTGAAATGTACGTGAATTACATCTCAGTAGAGCTTTTTAAAAAATTCCAGATGGTAAGATTAAGAAGTGATTTTCATTTTCTCCTTTAGACTTTCCATCTCTTTCTCTTTTTTTTTTTTTTTTTTACAGTGAACATACCTTACTTTTAAAGTCAGAAAAGAAGCAAAGTAGTATGAGCTTCCAGGGTGACTGCATGCCCTTCTCCCCCAGCTCCCCTCACCAGCTCCAGGAAGGGGGCGAGGAGAAAACTGAGCCACGCGCAGCGCAAGCTCGCTCAGCTGCCCAGTGGGCTGGAGGGAGAATCTCCATTTCCCCAGAGCCCATACACTTCCTATTAATAATAACGTCACACAGCAAGTCGGGGCGGGGAACCCAGGTTCACAACGAGGCAGGTCTCTTCACTTGCCCACCCCTAGGATGTGTCACTCCGCCCCTCAAAGCTACAGAGGTGGCCGAGAGCGGCAGAAGCCATCCTGAATGCCAGGCCAGCCCTCTCCAGCCTGCCGTCTCACTTAGAAAACAAGGAGGTTATCCCTCCACACCTGATAACCGGGATGCTGGGAACAGGGAAGGGGCCTGTGCCAGCCCGGGATTCTCACAGCTGGGTGGTCAGTGAGCACAGGCGTTTCGACCCAACAGCTGGTGGCGGCACAGTAAGCCAGGTGGCCCTGCCTCCCCCACTGCGCTCACCGGCCTGGGAGGTCTTCCCCCAGGACCAGACAGGGTCAGGTTGCTGTCAGGAGTGGGAGCTCTAAGCAGGGCTCCACAGAGGGCTCTGTCTCTGGGCTCTGCCAGTACCCACACCCCAACTCTATCCTAATGGAACAACGCTCACTGAGCACCTGCTCTGCGCCTGGAGCTGCACTGGGGACACAGCAGTGGCCAAGACAGCCCAGCCCTGCCCTCCTGGGGCTCAAAGTCCAGTGGGAAGACAGAGATAGGGCAGGAAAGCCTAGGGAAGCTCAGACCCCGAGGGCCGAGCCCAGGCCCAGCAGGAAGAAGACCCCCCGAGCCCCACCCCCCGAGGAATGCAGCACTTTCTAGTCACTGTGATCAAAGTAGGGAGAGCTGGGTCAGGAAGCAAGACCCCAGGGAACAAAGGGGTTTACAGGACAAGGAGGAGATGGAGGAAAAGGAGAGAGGATGGAGGCCTGAGCTGGGGGGCCGGAGGCCAGACACCACTGACATCCCCACCTCCTCCTGCGACACACCTTGTTGCTGGTGGGGCAGGGGATCAGGTCGCCCGCCACAAAGGTAGAAAGGCACACCAAGTCACCAGAACCTGGGCTCTCTTGCCCCGCCCCAACCCCCATGACGAGCAGGAGGTCCTGGCACTCAGTTCCCTCAACGGTGGGGACGACCTATGGACAGAGACAGGGAAACACACACAGTGGGAAAAGGCCTCAGACACCACCTTGCTGCACAGAAAGGGCAGTGCCGTGGCCTACAACCCACAGCAAGGCCACAGCAGAAGTGGGTCTGCAACCCCAGACGTGCACTCCCGCACTCCACTGGGCTGGCTAGCTTGGGGGTCTGGCAGACCCGGCAGGGGCGCTCGGTGCCCTCCTCCTCTCTTCAGACTTCCTTTTCTGGCCCTGGGCTACGTGAGGGCGGGGCCCATCTACTACCTGAGGCCCAGCATCCCACTGCGCTTCCTTCTCCACCTACCATACAAGCTCCTGCTCGGGGCCAGGCTCAGTGCCACGTGCTGTGGGCACCAGGGGATACAGTGGCACCGAACCCAACCCACCCCTGCCTTCACGATGCTTACAGTCAAGCGGGCAAGAGAGAACATCCGCAGGCCTGCAGACAAACAGATCGCTGACGCCTCCTGGCGGGAACCTATTTCGTGCGCCAGGAAAGAAGGGTTTGCTGGTACCTGAAGGACAAGCTAGAGCTGTGACAGCAAGGCAGGCCTTCCAGGACACGAGGTGGGGAGCTCCTCGCATGTAGGAACTGAAAAGAAGCCACGGCACTTGAACCCAGAGAGGACATGGGGAAGGGAGAGCCCAGTCGTGGTCAGCGACGGCGGCGGGGACCGGCCTCCTAAGCTGTTTTAGGGATTCTGCATGGGGTGTGAAAGGCGGTGGGGGGGAAGTGGGCCATTAGTGCGACTGGAAGCTGGGGAGTAACAAGGTCCGCTTTTTCGGGAATGGAGAAGGGGCACGAGAGGGCAGGGAGAGCAGTCAGGACTCCTCCACCTGGCTCACAGCAGAGCGAGGTGGAGGCAAGGAATGAATGAATGCATGAATGAATGTATGGAAGCATGAACAAATGACCCAATGAACACCTTCCTCGGCCCTGCTCTCTTTTGGGCCCCGAGGCGCTGGCCTGGGGCACTCGTTAGCAGACCCACTTTGCTCAGAGTCCCTGTGGTGCCTGGGTGTGTTCGGTGGTTTGCCTCCTCCAGGGAGCCAGACGGACAAGATGTCGTCCCTCACGGCGCTGCTGGGTCCAGTGAGGGGAGATGGACCCAAACAAATAACAACAGCGTGAGGAGGTGTCACGGGAACCTGGAAGAGCAGAGCCGCACTCTGTGTGGGGACGACCTGCGCGCCAGTGCAGGAAGGCTGAGCACAGGGAACCAGGATCTTGGGTCAGGACCGAGGAGGACAGACACCAGCTTGGGAAGGGCCCCCACCAGGTTCAGGGGCGTGGCCTCTACCCTGTGGTGACGAAGGAGCCCTTGGAGGCTTTTCGGGAGCAGAGGATGAGCCCTGTGCCTTCTGGTTCAAACAGGCTCCTTCCCTTACTATCTGTGTGGCCTTCGCACCCGCACCCGTGAGCCTCAGCTTTCCCTTCTGGCTGCTGTGAAGAGCTTAGATCACCACCATCGTCATCACCATCCCAAAGCATGACCTTCCGCAGGGTCACTTCCCTGGCGTTTGCTTTCATCTTCCGGCAGTCCCACCCTTCCTCCCTCCCACCAGCCCTGTTGCTCTGAGGAACCCAGTGAGTTCAGCTGGGAAGGTGCTTTGCTTTGCACAAAGGGGAGGGCTGCCCAGAACACGAGCAGCTCTCCCACTACACTGCTGATGGCAGCTGGCAGGAGACTAAGGCTGTGGAGAGACGGAGGGGTGGGCGTGAAGGTGGCACACGAGTCAGACCCCAACGGGTTCCAAGAGGGGCCCGCCCACCCGACTGGGGAGGACATCCCAGATGGGATCCAACAAGGCCTCCGCAGAATCAGACCACAGGGCTCCCACCCCAGGCTTCCGCTGGAAAGGGAGAGGGTGTCAGGCAAGTGACATGAGCCGAACGGCTGCCAGCAGACACTTCCAAGCTGCCACCCCCACCCTGAGGCAACGGCTCCACAGCAGTTGCAGAAAGTAAGGCAGGGGGTGAGAATAACTTTACAGAGTGCCCACTGTGTACCTCCATCCACCGCCGATCCATCCACATGAGGGCCTGCGGAGCGCCAGGCACCACGAGAAGTTCTGGGGACCCAGAGGGAAGCCAAAGCAAGATGGGCTCTGCCTTCGTGGAACTGCCTTCCCAACAGGGGGGGAAACAACCAAAGCATGATGGCTGTCAATCACTCCTGTGGCCACCTGGCCTCGGAACCGCCTTTCTGGAACACGGGACCCCCTCCATCTCTCCCACACCAACTGAAAACGCCAGACCCCAGCCTCCTGTTGCAGCTCTAGCCTGCAAAGCCCCCCGAAGAGGGGGCTGCCCTAACACGAGCAGCACCGGGGCCAGGGTGGGCAGTGACGGTGGCAGCCCGGAAGCGGTGACGTCCAGGACCCAGGGCATTCTCACCAGATCTGCTGGAGTTGGAGCGTGCTCCTGGCTGCGAGGGCCCCGGGCCTGGCTCCTCCCAGAGAGCCAGAAACCTTTGAAATAGACTCCTCGTCTGCCAAAATAGCTTCACGAATGAGCAAATTGTGACACAGGGAGGTTTGGGGACGTGCCTGAATTCCTGCAGCTGCATTCACAGCAGGCAGAGCGCTCGCCTATCCCATCCAGCCCAGGGTCACGGGACGGTCAGCCTGCTCTCAGAGAGGAGGGAGTCCGGGCAGGCTCACGAGGGACACGACCCCATTCAACTCTAACAAGCCCTTACTGAGTGCCCGCAGTAGCTGGTTACTGGGCCAGTCGCTTCCCAAGTTCCGAATAATCGAATCCTCAATCCCCATACAAATGGGGATACTGAGGCAGAGAAGCTGGGCGACCACCTCAGGGCAGAGCTGGACTGGCACCAGCACGCTCCAAAGCCCGAGCCCCAGGCTGCCTCTCCTGTTACCACCGCTTCACAGATACGGGAATGGGGTCCACTGGGGGCTCCACGGTCTCCTACTGGAAACTCTAGGACCACATATTCTAGAATTCAGAATTTCCTGGCTTTCAGAAAGGTGATAGGATACCTACTATTGAAATATTACGTAAGACCCCCAGCAGGGCCTGGGGCAGATTTGAGAGCTTTCTGGATCCGGGAAGTGGGGGACCTAAGGGGATTCTACAGGTGAGGCCAGTGGCTGAGGTCACACGGGGGAGGCAGTGTGAGCACCCAAGTGCACAGCGGCCACTGCCCACCACCTCACCCAAGGGCAGGAGGAACTAACGGGGGGCGGGGGCTGGAGCTCAGAGACCCAAGGAGGGAGCGGCTGGGGGAAACTGTCGCCTCGGAAGTGTTAGGGAGAGCACTGCAATGGCAAAACCTTCTGGGGGAGGGGGAGGTTCAGATAAATCTGGTGAATAAATGAAGAAGGCAAATGTCAGCTACTAGGGGCTTCCCTGGCGGCGCCGCGGCTAAGAAGCCGCCTGCCGATGCAGGGGACACAGGTTCCAGCCCCGGTCCGGGAAGACCCCACACGCCGCGGAGCAATGAAGCCCGCGCGCCCCAACTACTGAGCCTGCGCTCTAGAGCCCACGACCCACAACTACTGAAGCCCACGCGCTTAGAGCCCGTGCTCCGCAACAAGAGAAGCCACCGCAATGAGAAGCCCGCGCACTGCAACTAAAAGTAGTCCCCACGCGCCGCAACTAGAGAAAGCCCGCGCGCAGCAACGAAGACCCAATGCAGCCAAAAATAAATAAATAAATTAATTAATTAAATCTATTTTAAAAAAAAAAAGTCAGCTACTGGCCAGTGCAGGGCCACATGGAGCCAAGAGCCTACAGGCTCGTGGCCCATGGCTACCTCCCTGGTCCCCAGCCTCGGTCTCACCCTCTTCACGCCACACTCCCAGAAGGTTCTGTTAAAAACAGTAGGCATGCCCCACCTGCTGGCTCCCCGCCACCCTCAGGCTAACACAGCCTACAAGGCCCCACCTGGGTGGTCCCCCCCAGCCTTCTCCAGTCTCACCTCCGACCCTCCTGCCGCCAACTCCAGACTTCCGACTCCAGTAAGGTCAGCTTTTTTCTCTTCCCAGATGCTCCTCACTGGCTCTCTCTGCCTCCAACCCTTCGCACATACTTCCACTGCTCCTCAAGGGGCTAACTCCAGTGATTTCTTCAGGCCTGAGATGGCCCTTCCTCCAGGAAGCCACCTTTGCCCTGCCCGTCAGCCCTCAGCTCTTCCCAGTCAGGGTCCTGGGCACCCCGGTTGCATTAGAACTGTTTACTGTGGGTCTCCCTCACTCAACTGTGACCTCCATGGAGGCGGGCCCGGGCCTGTCTTCTTCCCAGACCCCTAACACTCGCATTCACTAAATGACAGGCTGCTCACGCATTCGGCCGGGAGGTACTGAGCGCCTACCATGTACCGACACTGTGTAGCACGCGAGGAACTTGGGCCAAGGGTCAGGATAAGGACCCGATGGGGAGGACAGGGAAGCTGCGTGAACCTGCCAGGCCTCCGAAGCTGTCCAAGAACGACGGCGAGCCCCTCCTGAGTGCCAGCCAGCTGGGCCCTTCACTCAGTCTGCTTCTCATCCCTCCACTACCCGGCGAGGCTGGAATCGTCATCTCCGTCTTACAAACGGTCATGGGTTCAGGATGAAGAAACTATACAGCATGCAAAACTGGACGCAGCAACCTGCCGAAGCTCACACAGCCTCACACAGCCGGGACACAGGGACAGAGAGCGCAGGCCCCGCAGCCAGACTGCCTGGGTTTGAATCCCAGCTCCCCGCCGCCTAGCTTTGTGACGACCTCAGGCAAGTGACCTCGCCTCTCTGTGCTTCTATTTCCTCATCGACAAACCGGAAAGAATAGCACCTACCTCCCGGGTAGCTGGGAGATGTAACAGAGATACAGACTCAACCCAGCAATGGGCACGTGGGAGCAGTGAGCGGTGACTGCTAGGGTCACCCGGAGAGCAGGGACTTCGGCCTGGGCCCCTCTATGCTCGACCGCAGCAGGCTGCCCGCCCAAATCACATTTCTGCAGTTCCCGCAAGTCCGACACTTCAATTCGCTCTAAAACAAGTCCATGAGGCCAATCCCGGCCAACCCCCGAACTGAGGTCTGGAAGGCAGCCCTGGGACTGAGTGCTGAGTGGCTGAGCTGAATCAAGGGCCCTCAGCAGAAGGACAGCCAAACCTGGCCGTCAGGGGAGCTTTCTAGAAACACAGATTCCTGGCCTCCATTCCCAGAAGCTGCCTCAGTCACGGCCAGTTCAGCCCCAAGCGCCTGGCTCCATGCTTCTTAATACTTTTGCAGCCAAACGCCTGTGAGAGACAGGAGACGCCTGGCTCCCAGTAACATGCGCTCACACCCCAGACGACCCCCCCGGATGACCATGTGCCGAGCGCCCGCGGTGAGGGGACCCCACGGGGCCCGAGAGCTCCTCCTCGGGGCGCTGAGGGAGAGCCCCGTCCGGGCACAGGCCAGTCAAGTCCTCCCAGAAGCTTTCTCCCAAATGCCACGGCGGCACATGAGATCCGACGGAAAGCCTTACTCTCCTGCCACTCATCACCCCGGCTGGTGCCCCGAGCCCTCCTGGGCGCCAGGCAGAGGTCACAGAGGTGACTCTCGTGGTCTTCGCCCTTGAAGAGGGAAACACGATGAGAAAGCGCAGCGGGTGTAGGAAGGAGGGTGGCCCACCTGAGCCCCAGGGCGCAGAGGGCCCAGCCTGGCGAAGCAGGCGCTCCCCACACAGGCCCGTCCACACAGTCGGGTCCCCACGGGGCAGAGGGCCGGGGAGCCGGGCCATTTTACAGAGGGGAGGGGCTCAGGGGGCAGCCGTAACTTGTCGACAGTCACGGCCAGCGGCTGAGAGGCTGCAGGTAATGCTTTGAGCTCGACTCTTGGTGCCCTTGCTGCCTCTCAGGCTGGGGGAGGGCCGAGACAGGCTGATTGAGTTTCAGCTCAGAGAGACCGGGCAACTTGCCCAGAGTCACCCATCTTGTAACGGGCAGGATCATCCCTGTCAGGGACGTCGGGGCACCCGTCTCGGAGGAGTAGGCCTCTGAAGGACAGACAGCAGGGTTCTGACGAGGGAGACGCTAGGGGAGACAGTAATGCACTGAGGGCGCGCGCAGCGGGGGGGGGGGGGGGGGGGGGGTGCGGGGAGGCTGGCAACGACCGGAATAACGAGGGGGACACCCACCGAGTGCTTGCTGTTGACGCTGTTATCTCACTTAATCCTCACCGCCCTGTGAGGAGGTACTAATGTCAGCTGTATTTTATAGAGAGAAAAATCACAATTGCCCAAAATCACACGGCAGAGTCTACGTGCCAACACCGGCAGTAGGAGGTGAGGTTGGGCCCACATGGAAATCCGGGCGAAAGCATCAAAGCCGCCCCCCAAGACCCCACTCCCTCCGCCCCAGCAAGACCACCCACCACTTAGGCTAAAACGAGCCATTAACTAGTAAGAGAGCCTCTTCCCACCACTGACAGGTACCTTCTCACCAGTCCAACCAGTTTCAAGGACTAAATTTGCAGCACGGGTTTCAATGAGAACAAACAGTAAGGCATTTATTTCCATCCTCTCTGATCGTCATTTAAGAACATCATGGCCTGTGTACATATAGCTGTTTCACTTTGTTATAAAGCAGAAACTAACACACCACTGTAAAGCAATTATACTCCAATAAAGATGTTAAAAAAAAAAAATCGTGGCCACTGTCCCCACCACCCCTCCCCCCTCCCCCCCCAGCCTCGAAGCTTGGGCAGCTAGAGGTGGGCACGTTCCGGCCCCCTGCACCTTGCAGACACCTCCACTTCACATGAGGAACTTCCTGGTGGGCACAACTCCCCTACCCCCACTCCAGGACAGACTCCGCAGGCTGGAGGTCAGGGAGCAGGGAATGAGTCATGGGCGGGACTAGAGGGAGGGGAGACAGCCTCCCAGACCGCAGCCGGTGTCATGTGCTCTCCCGATGCCTGCCTCGCAAACCCCATGTCTCCTCCCCACGCGGCATTCAGCTGGGACTGGGGAGACAGCTGAGCCTCAGGTCATTCTTGCAGTTTGGTCTGAAGAGTTCCTGGTACACAACCGGCCCTGGTCCTCAGAGGAGCTGGGAACGCAGGGCCTGCCGCCACGGGACTGGGGGGCGGGGGCGTGCACCAGGCCAGCCCCTCCTCCACCGGCATCCACTTCCACCCCCCACAGGGAGAGTGGAGCGCACCCTGTGCCCAGCCTGGCAGTACTGAGGCAGCCTCCTCCCCAGCTTCACGTCCCTTCCACTCGCAACCGGCTTGCCACAGAGACCCTGCCTTCCCCACCAGGTCCATGCCCTCCATTCAGATATCCTGGGCGGTCAGCAGGGCAGGGATCACAATTTCACAGATGAGGAGACAGACAAGCTCAGCAAGAATAAGTGCCTTGCTGGGGCCGCAGCATATGCTGCGGCCAGGGCTGGCGTGGAGGCGCACCCCGGCTAGAGGGGCCCCAAGGATGGCCTGGCCTCACCCCTTCCAAAACGGCTGCACACACGCCCCTGGCGTTCATTCAACCACGATAACTGTTGTGTCTTTCGAGGGGCTGGGTAGAAACGAGGACAGACAGTGTCTATTCCCCGATTCCAGCGGGGGAAAGAGACCACCGAAACGAAATAAACGTGCATGGTAACAGGAGATGGCCTTTAGTGCAATGAGAAAATAAGCAGGCCCCTGGCACTGGGGGCAGGCGGGGACACTGTGTGACATGGGAGCCAGGGAAGGCCCTTCTGAGTGCTGGGCCGGGTTGACCCTCTGTAGGCCTGAGACCCTCCTGCACCATCTCCCTCCTTCAGATGTCTGGTCTCCAGGAATCCCCCAACACGTGACCTCTGACAGGGCCTGATGGGGCTCTTGCCTTAGGCAGACACCCCCAGAGGCCCCCACCCAGCTGGGCCACCGCCTAGTCTCAGTCCCAGCCCTCCTCCACCGCAGTCAGAGGCTGTGTCAGGGCCTGGCTGAGCGCTCCTCCCAGGGCAAGGCCCTGCTGAAAGGGCGCCCTGTGCTGGCCCCGAATTCCTCTAGTGGCTCCCAGCTCCCAGCTCCCAGCTCCTGCACCTTGGCCCAGGCAACTTCTCCAACTCTGCGATGGAGAACAGCTTCTGAAGGACCTCTCTTGCAATTCAGATCCGCCAACTCCTCCCTCACCCTTGGCCTTGGGGTCGTGTCACCACAGCAGGCCCCAGAATGACTCCTTCCTCACGCTTCCCACTAGGGCCACAGCTCAAATGACACCCCCTGTGCTTTCCCACAGTTTACAGACCAACTCCAACAGACGTCCTGCCCCTCCTCCAAGTCTGGCCGGCTCCTCCCTGAAGCCCCCAGCCAAGATCCTTGGCTCTCTCAACTAGGCAGTCCCTTGGCCCGACTTGCCACGGCCTGGGGGGCGAGCCTCCACCTCCCTCAGTCCCAGGCCAGCCCACCCCTCCACTGTCCTCCTCAGGCACTGCCAGGCCCGCCAAATCCCACCATCCAAACTCACCAACTTCACCAACGACCCCTCCTCTGCCTGGGGCCCAAGGTCCCCCAACTCCTTCCCTGTCAGGTCAGTGGCAACCCCTCTCCCCGGCCCAGACAGACCAACTCTCCCAGCCGAAAAAATCGATCCATTTCTCCACGTCATCACCTCTCCACCTCAGACCCACCGACTCCTCCAGAGGGTGAGTCCACACCCGTCCTCGCCGCCCCTCCCTAAACTTCCAGGCATGAGAGACGCCCCCAGCCCGTGCGCTATCACCACCTCCACCCCTTACCGGGGGGGCAGACCAGTCACCGACCATCCTCATCCTCTCAACCCCTCCCAGCCAGACGCCAACTGACCCTCTTTCTCGACATCCTTCCCCCCCCCCCCGGGGGTTCCCCCTCCAAATTCCTTCACTGCATCTCCACAACTGCCCACAAGAGAAAAAACAACAACAAAAAAAACAAAACCGGACTGAATCTGCCTGGATAACAGCAGCTCTTATTTATGTGGCAGGAACTTACAAGGACTGTCTTATTTAATCCTCACGACTACTCCACAGTAGAAATTAGCACCTCCATTTGCAGAGAAAGAAACAGGAGGCTTAGAGAGGAAAAATGGCTTCCCCAAAGCCCAACAGCTGGTAACACACAGCTGTTCCCCTTCTGGGAACCTGCAGACCAGAAACTTTCCCCCACTCCCAACCCCTCCCCGCTCCAGAATCTCCAGCTACGCTAACGTCCACAAACGGAACACCTTCCCTTCCCCTCGCCCCGAGCCCACAATTGGACCACCGTTCTGGCCCTCTCCTGGAAGCCTGTGAAGCGGAAACATCCAGGTCCCAGCTCTGTGAACCAACTCCTCTAGGCTGGCCCCTAAAATGACCAGTAGCACCTAACATCTCCCCTAAGATGACCAACAATACCTGCGACTTTATGAAGGCTCACCCAGGCCAATCACTTTGCACACACAATCTTAGTCAGTCCTCTCTGAAACCCTGTGACGTAGTTTTCTCACCCCCTTACAGATGGGAAACGGAGGCTCCAAGGAGTTAGGTACCCAGCCTGAGGTTATGCTTCGGGTACATGGGAGTCAGGACTGAACTGGAGCACCGTCTCATCACCATCCTGCTCTGCCTCTCCAGGTCTTTCCCGCTTCCTGGACTGGATATCATGCTGTAGCCGAGGCCCATTCCAACTCTTCCCTTCCTCAGCCCCAGTCCCCCAAGCCCTCCAACCCAAAAGTGCCCGCCTATTCCTGGGACCAAGAGCGCAGGGACTGGGCTGGCTCCCAAGGCCAAGAATTTTAAATTAACCACCGTCTCTTGAACAATTAATGGCCAAGATGGCATTTATGGTGGTTCCCCGTGTGTTCAGCTTCCAGTTCCCACGTCTCCCACGCTCACATCAAAGCCACCAATTCCTCCACTGACCACAGACTAGCAACAGTTCCTCCTCTCTCCCCCGGGCCAACAGACCAACTTCTGTAGAGCCGGGGCCAGGCTGATCCCTCTCTTTGCGGGCTCCATCCCAGCAAGACTGCCAGACCTGGCCAGGACTCAACACTGCCAATCCACCCCTGAAGCAACTTTCCACCTTCCCAGCCCTATGGATAAAACACACTCTTCCAACTGCCCTTTCAGTTTCAACACTGAGCCGACCTTCTCCAGAGGACATACAGCCCGTGGACTTGCTCTCTCTCCCCACACCTCAAGCCACCAAAGTTCTTCAATGCTCTCACCTTCAACTGACCGGCAACTCCAATTCCCCAATGCTTCCTCAGGGGAAAGAAAAAAAAAACTACACCCTCCTAGAGCCAGGCTCCAAAGTTCCTCTGCTCCTGAGTGACTGACAGTGCTGTGCTTCCCTTTTTTGGGGGGGAGAGGAAAAGGAGGCACGCAGTGACTTTTCTTAAGGCCAAGACTGAATATCTCCTCTATCTTACCCACCCCCAAACTGACCACCAACTCTGCTACTTTTCTGGCAAGTTTGTTTACTTTGACTCCCTTTTCCCAGCCCCAGGATCTACTGACTGGTCTAGAGCCATCATCCAGGTTTATTCCTCTTCCTTCTTTCACCCAAGGAAGTGAACCACATGACCATCCCTTGCCCCGAGGCTTGCAGAACAGCAACTTAACCTTTCTGTCCCCATGGGCCCATCAAACTCCTCCAACTGCCCTTTCAGCGCCAATGTTGACCCACTCTTCCTCCCCTGACCGCTCTATCCTTCTCTGCGGAAACTATAAACTCAAAGGCTGCCGCCCTCCGAATCTCCCAAGCCACCAAACTTTCTTTGATTGCTCACCGTTTCAATTCCTAAACAGATCACCTTCAGCGTCCCTTGGCGGGGGGTGAGGGGGGGAGTAGCATAAACCAGCTACTTTTCACCTTCCCAACCCAACAGCCACCTCCTCTCTAACACTCTCCAGCTCTAAACTGACGACTGTCTCCTTAAATCATCATTAGGTGCAACTTATTGAGCTCCACCTCTGTGCTGGGGTCTGCACTGACTCCCAGGTCCCCCACCAGCCCGCCTCCACGCTCCAGCCGTAGCTACCGTGTCTCCACGGGTCTTTGGGTTCCACAGCTCCGGACACGATATCTTCGTCGGACGGGAATGTAACGCGCTTGGCCGCAGCCTTGAGGCGCCCGTCGGCCGGGGGCGATGCGGGGCTGGGAGACGGGGCCTCGGCGGGGGCCTCCTCGGCTTCGCCGTCCGCGCCCGGCTCGGGCGGCGCCTCCTGCGGCGGGACCTCCATCGCCGCCGCCACCTCCTCACGGGGGCCCTGGGGACATGCCCCGGGCCCCGGACTTGTCTCTCCGGGCCCTCCCGCCGTCCCGGGGCATGGGCTCAGCCACTGCTTCAGGCGCCGCCTCCGTCCGCTCTCCTGGTCGTCGTAGTCGTCGCCGCCCGGAGCTCGAGCGCGCCTCCCCCGAGCCCCGTGCGCGCCTGCTCGTTCGCAGCCGCACTTTCGTTAAGGGCCGGTGAGCCCGCCGAGTACCCAGAAAAGCAAAAAATCAATTTAAGTTATTTGCAGGTAGAGTTGTCTCGTGCTTTGTTAAAGGGGGCAAACAAAAGGCAGAAAAAGCCACAGGAAAAAGAAACGTGAGCAGTGAATCTGCAGAGCCGGAACTGCAGAATATGAGGGGCGGGGCGAGGTGGACGCCGTCTCCCAGAGCAGCGCGCAAGCGCGAATCTGAGCCGCCCCCACCGCGCCTCCCCGCTTTAATCTAGATAACTAATGTTTAGGCTCTCAGACATTCGTCACGAGCTCAGGCACGGAGAAGGGAATGGAGTTGATAGAAATAAAAATATCTGCTTGGTGGGGCTAGGCCAACTGGTAAGGAGAGAAGTAAAGAGATGGAGAACTTGAAAGGGAAGGCGACAGAAGCTGTGTTGAATATATGAGTACAGGTGATGGATGCGGACAGAGGGACCATCTGCCTGCAGACGAAGCCAGTCCCCACTTGCTGGTTAGTCTCTAGCCTTCCATTTGCAGACTGCAGCTTCATCAATAACCCTCTGTATTTGGATAGCGTTGTATAAAATACAATTTAAATTTAAAAATTTAAATAGGAGCCCATAAGGAATATTATAGCCCTGATTTAAGTTTTTTAAAAAACTGAACGAAGGAAGAAATGCCAAAAGCAAGGGACCAATCTGCCAACCAAAATACCGGGCGATGGACCAGGTAGATCACGGAGCCAGTAGCGAACTAGCACGAACTCAAGCCACGCCCCCACAAGGGCTCGATTCAGTCGCTTAGTATTCGCATCCGCACTTTCTCCACGCTATCCCAGCCCAACAGGCAACTCGGGGAAGGAGGACCTAAAACCAAAAAAGGATACATGGGGAGGAGCAGGCGACATCGTTGCTTAGGCAACTCGAAGCTAGGCCCAGGAGTCGCCAAAGGTAGCTCTGTGAATGGACATATGGGAGCTGAGGCTCTCCACATGCTTCCTTCAACTTCACTGGCCACCGCGCTTTGACGACTGAGGAGGAACAAAGCAAATCGCATCCATATTTAATGGAATCTTCACGTACCTTCTTAAATAGATGGGACTACGGAGGGGGCAGAAATTACTTTTTAAAAGTAAATCTGGGCTTCCCTGGTGGCGCAGTGGTTGAGAGTCCGCCTGCCGATGCAGGGGACGAGGGTTCGTGCCCCGGTCCGGGAGGATCCCACATGCCGCGGAGCGGCTGGGCCCGTGAGCCATGGCCGCTGAGCCTGCGCGTCCGGAGCCTGTGCTCCGCAAGGGGAGAGGCCACAACAGTGAGAGGCCCGCGTACAGCAAAAAAAAAAAAAAAAAAAAAAAAGTAAATCTGCTGAGGGAATTCCCTGGCGATCCAGTGGTTAGGACTCGGCGCTTCCACTGCAGGGGGCAAGGGTTTGATCCCTGGCCCGGAATCTAAGATCCCGCATGCCGCCCGCGGCGGCCAAATAAATAAATAAAAACAAATCTGCTGAAAGACTACTAGTAATGGGGCTAAGTAAAGCGAGTGATACGGACGGCCACGCTACACAGCTGGGGTGAAATGGAGAAAGGGCAAAGTTTCACCCTAACCCTTAATCCTCTGCCTTTTCCCAGTGGTGCCGCCACACAGGGTTAGACAGGTCCCAACCAGTCCCCGTATGGGCGGGGAAGCGACTCTACCCACCCAGAGGCCAGGCAATAGGAGGAGCCCTTGCGCGTGACCATGTGACCCAATGCGAGCCGCGCAACTCGTTATGGGCATCCTAGACCATCCGAAAAAGAAATCAAGTCCAAATCTCCCAAGTCTGGCATCCAGGTCGCTCCAGCGTTCCCAGAGACTAGTGGGAGGTCCAATCACCACACCTTTATCGGAGTTCCTCCCACTCCCTTGACGTGTCCTCCCCTTCCTGGCCCAGCTCCATGGGATTCAGCCCGTGGATAGCCACCCTGCTACTCCTTAAGTCTGGCTCAATCCCTATAGGGTACATTAAAAAAAAAAAAAAAAAAAAGGAGGCAAATTTTCCTGGGATAACTGGTACTTTGGCAGGAGGGGAGTATTTCCAGGGCGGCTGAACTTTGCAGCCTCTTCAACAGACAATTTCCCGCTAGACAATTTGCCTTCCTTTATTCCCTTTCTCCACCCGGAATCTTCAGGAATGGGCATGAGGCCCATGTATTAGAGTTTAGAGTTCTGTGAGGTGCAGCCTTCCTTTCAAGAGGATCTAGAACTCCTGGATTTTACTGTCCCAAGAAGCCAGAGTTGCTTGAAGCTTGGCTCAAAATTCCAAGGGTGTTCCGAACTCTCTGGGGCCCAGAGGTCCAAGCTCAGGAGCGTATGGAGGCCTGGGAGGCTGTGGCTACGCCCAAGGAAGAAAGATGAACACGATCACATCTTTACGGTTTGAAGGTGTATGAGATAATGTCACTACACCGGAGCAGCGCCTCAGCCTGCACGCCTATCGGAGTCTGCAGCTGTGACACGTAGAAGTTGGCCACGTCCAGGTCAGTGGCTCCGAAGTGGGCGGTCACATGCACACCCTCGTGCAACGTGAAGCTCACCTGGCGCCCCACCATGGCCAGCAGGCTTCGGAGGTAGCGCTCCCGAAGGGCGGCTCGGGCCCGCTGTTCCTGGGATTCCCGAGATTCTTGAGACTCCGGGATTTCGGGAACCACCGGTTTCAGGAGGGCTCTGCGTCCGTCGGGGGCAAAGCCTCGGCTCAAGCCATCAGGGCCCCGGGGGAGCCGGAGCACGGGCACAGTAGCGGTCAGTGGAGTCTGCATTATCCTGGCTGTTGGGTGAAGAAGAAGAGCAGGGAGCCATTATGGGGAGTGTGGGGCTACAGGAAGAGGGAGCCCGGAGGCCTGGGAGCAGAGCGCTGTCTACCCCACCTCCACTTAACCTGACCAAAACCCAATTCCTGAGTCCCCCTCCTAAAATCTGTGCCACCCCTCACCCGGTCCCCCTCTTCCCAGGAACTGGTACCACCATTCATGAGGTCCACGAGAGCAGGGCCTTTGCACTGCTTTGATCACAGGTTTATCCCCAGTCCCTGGCAATAAATATATTTGCTGAAAGAACGAGTCCTGGCCTCCTCTCTTCTCTCACACACAGCCCATCCAATCCATCATGAAACGCGATCTTCCAAACAAATTCCCAGTCACACAGGAGTCAGCTTGAAAGGGCCAAATCCATGAGTCCATACTTACTGTAAATAGATAAATGAAGAAATACATAAAGGGGGAGGAGGGAAAAATCCACATCGTACAACGGCAGCTAAAATTGTCAATGGATGCTAAAACTTGTCAGTGAACGTTTCAGAGGGTCCAGGATATCTACAAAGCCTTAAAGTACCTCCTCACAAGATAGTTCTTGTCAAGACTAAAGAGTAACTTTATGGTGGAGAAGCCTGGTGGACACCACCCTAACTTAGGCACGAAAGCCAACATGTGCAGTAATAGGACAAACAAACACCGTGTGCATCCTGATGCGATACACTGAGGGCAGGGCACCACTTCTGTGGTCTTCCTGCCAAAAACGGATGACCTGCATCTAATCATGAGGCAACTCAAATTGAGGGACGTTCTACAAAAAAAAAAAAATTATCCTGTTGTTCGAAAATATCAAGATCATAAAAGACAAAGAAAGAAATACTTGGGCGGGGCGGGGGGGGGGGGCTGTAAGTTCCCTGGTCTAGTGGTTAGGATCGGGCAGTTTCACTACAGTGACCGGGGTTCAATCCCTGGTCGGGGAACTGAGACAGCCAAAAAAAAGAAAAAAAGAAACACTCAGGGGGAAAATATATTTTTTTAATTAAAAAAAAATGTGTGGGCTTCCCTGGTGGCGCAGTGGTTGAGAGTCCGCCTGCCGATGCAGGGGACACGGGTTCGTGCCCTGGTCCGGGAAGATCCCACATGCCGCGGAGCCGCTGGGCCCGTGAGCCATGGCCGCTGAGCCTGCGCTTCTGGAGCCTGTGCTCCGCAACGGGAGAGGCCACAACAGTGAGAGGCCCATGTACCGCAAAAAAAAAAAAAAATGTGTATATGTATTCACAACTTAATAGTTCTCACTCTGTCCACTGCCAACATCGCGGCCCAGCCACCGTCACTTCCTGCCTGGACTACTGAAGTCAGCTCCTCACTGGACTCCCAGTTCCACCTTCACCCCCTGCCATCCGCACACACGGCCAGAGGGATCCTGTTAACACCTGAGTCAGATCACATCCGGCCTCGGCTCGGAGCCCTCCCCCCGGCTTCTGTCTTGCTCAGAGTCAAAGCCAAAGTCCTCACCACAGCCCTCAAGGCCCTGAATGCTCCAGATCCGGCCAGCACCCTCGCCGAGCGCGGCGCTTACCCTCTCCACCCGGCCACACTGGCCTCCTCGCTGGGCCTCAGGCACGCCCGGCGCGGCCCCTTGGTGGGCCCTGGTACTTGCGCTTCCCTCTGCCTGTACCTCCTCTCCCCTTCCCTGACCACCCTGCCTTCAAGATCTACCCCTCAGCCCCCTCCGTCCAAACGGGCTTCCTCATTCTTTGTCGCACACACCACTCTTGCACGTGACGTTGTCTATTTATTTTTCTGCTTTGGTCTTTCTCCCTGCGAGATGGCTGCCTCCCCACAGGCAGTGACCTTGCTTTCTTCGCACTGCTATGCCCCCAGCTCCTGAACGCTAAGTGGCACAGGGACCAGGCTCCTTAAATACTGTTTCTGCTGGAATGAACGTAGTGGAGAGTGAGCTCCCAGGCCTGCTTATCTGGGTGACCTCAAGCAAGAGACAGTTTCCTCTTCCATTGTGTGGAGGAATGGCACCAATGGCTGGCCACCTCGCCTTGTTATCAGGATTCAACAGGCTCATGCCGGACGGGGCCTATTATGTACTAGGTTCTCCATAAAGTTACAGTTGAATACCGACTGTATTAGAATCAGTATTGCTGTGTGACCTAGGGTAAGTTGCTTAAACGGTCTGTGCCTCAGTTTCCCCATCTATAAAATGGGGGTGATAAGAGGACCAACCTGACAGGGTCGTCACAGGGACTAAATGACCTAACAAACGTGCAGGTTGAGCAATGGCCTGGAACATATTACATGCCACTGCACTGAGGTGTTTGGGGTTTTTTTGTTGTTGTTGGTTTGGGGTGGTTTTTTTTTTTGGTTTTTTGGGGGTTTGTTTTTATTGAAGTATAGTTGGTTTACAATGTTGTGTTAGTTTCGGGTGTACAGCAAACCGATTCAGTTACACATATATATGTGTATATATATATATTCTTTTTCAGATTCTTTTCTCTTATAGGTTATTACAGAATATCGAGTAGAGTTCCCTGTGCTATACAGTAGGTCCTTGTTATCTGTTTTACATATAGTAGTGTGGTGATATGTTAATCCCAAACTCTTAATTCACCCTCCCCGGCCACTGCACTGCTGTTGACTGCATGCAGGGAGATGCAGGCTTTGTGAGTAGGAGGAGAGAGAGAGAAGGACCTAAGTTTCAGGCAGCTGCACCCCTCCCCTCCCTGTGGCTCAGTCCCCTCTTCTCTAAAGTGATTAACTGAAGTGACTGACACGCATCAGGCACCCAGCGTCCCATCCCAGGGCCACTCACCGTACAGGGGTGATTGGGATTGTCCTTCTTCTCGTGAGGCTCTTCCTGTCTCTGCAGCTCAACTGTCAGCTCCTTGCAAGAAAGGATCCTGCAGAGCAAAGGACCAGGGCTTCTCAACTTTGGCACTATTGACAGTTGGGCCTGGACTATTCTTGGTCGCGTTGTAAGGTGCTGTCCTGTGCATAGGTGTAGGGTTTGGGTAGCGTCCCTGGCCTCTACACGCTAGATGCAGGAGCGCCCCCACCCTTACCCCAAGCTGCGACAACCAAAAATATCTCCACTGGTGAATACTTCGGTAGGAGAATTACAACCCAATAAAGCCATTTTTTTTAAAAAGAAGATCTCCATCTATTGCCAAATGTCCTCTGGGGGACAAAAAAAAAAAAAAAATCATCTCTGGTTCAGATGCAGACAAACAGATGGACGGTGGGTAACAATGACTACTGAACACATGAACATATTCACAGCCTCAAGGACACTCAAAGAGGGGCAGTTCGACAGTCTCCATGAAAACTGCAAACAGGGACCTCCCTGGCAGTCCAGTGGTTAGGACTCGGCACTTCCACTGCTGGAGGCCTGGGCTCGCTCCCTGGTTGGGGAACAAAGATCCCACAAGACGTGTGGCACGGCCTAAAACCAACCAAACAAACAAAAAAACTGCAAACGCACATGGGTCATTCAGCCCATGGAGGGCCCGGGGTGGAGACTTTTAGCTGTCTACCTTTTTTTTACCTTTTAAATTCTGTTTGAATTTGGATCCATTTTGAATCTGTATAACCTTTTCAAAAGAATTTTGAAATTCTAGTTTTTAAAAAGGAAGGGACATATCGGAATGCTTCCACGTCCCTTAAAAAATGTTAGATCCTCCCTCAGGAATCTGAACTCCCTCTCCTAGCCTTACTGTCACGCACTCCCCAAACCTCTTTCTGTCCCTCACCTGGATCTTTCCAAGTCCTCCTGATAGGACACCCCCGCTGCTGGCCCAAATCTTATTAGCAGAACATATAGCAAAGGTCAGCAAATCTCCTTTGTCAAGGGCGCAATGGTAAATATTTTAGGCTTCAAGGGCCTGTCTCTGTCTCTGTCACAACTACTCATCTCTGCCAGAGTAGGAGGAGAGTGGCCAGACAATACAGCAGCGCGTGGAAACGTGGCTGTGCTCCAATCAAACCTTACTTCTTGGGACACTGATACTGAATTTTATATACTTTCATGCGCCACAAAAGATTTTTTTAGTTTTTCAACCACTTAAAAATGCAAAACCCACTCTCAGCTCTTAAGCCATATGAGGACCTGCGGCAGGCCACAGCTCACCACCTGGCATAGGGGATGAGGGTGTGGTCTGGGGGAGAGCGGGTGGGTCCCAGCCCTCCCAGATTCACTACAAGGGGTCTGGGCAGATCACTGCAACTCTAGGAGCAGCCTCCCTGATGCGGTTCCTCATCCGTGAAATGAAACGTTAAAAAAAGACCTCCTAGGGCTGTCGGGAAGATCTTTCAGGGGGAGGTTGCGGATCACACAGGCAAAGGACATCTGCAGTATCCTGGGCTCCTCACTTTCTCTCCCACCCACATCCAGTCCTTCAGTCAAGTTTGTCAGCTCCACCCTCAAAAATGCATCCAGCATCTGGGAACTTCTCACCATCCCTACTCTGACCCTTCCTCGGTCTAGCCACCATCACCTCCCACCTGGACTATTTCAGTAGCCTCCCCACTGGGCTCCTGGCCTCCACCTTCACCCCAGTCTGTTCCCCACATGGCTGTCAGAGGGATCTTCCTGTCAGAACTAAGTCTGATCACACCCCTCCTTGCTCAGAGGCCTCCCATGGCTCCTATCCCACCCAGCGCAAAAGCAAAAGTCCTCACGATGGCTACAAGGCTCTATCACCTCTCTGACCTCATCTCCCACCCTTCTACCCTTTGGTCACCAGTGTCAGTCCCTGAAAATGCCAAGCACATTCCTGCCTCAGGGCCTTTGCATGTGCTGTTCTTACTGCCTGGAACCCTCTTCCATTTGGGAGACATATATATATTTCAGATACATGACTCACCTTCCTCCCTTACTTCATTCAGCTCGCTGCTCAAACATCATCTTTACAGGGAGGAAAATAATAGCCCTTTCACCCTACAGTATCTTTTTTTTCCCACAGCACTATCACCTCCTGACGATATGCATTTACTTGTTTGCCTATGCGCTGTCTGTTCTGCCACAGAACATAAGCCTTCGAGAGAAGGGATATATCTGATTACGTCACAGCTCCATCCCCAGCCCTAATTAGGGCCTGGCAACCAGGGGGGACTCAGTAAACCTTTGTGGAAGGATTCACTCCCCCTGTTATCTGAGTGCCTGCTCTGTGCCTGGCCCATGCTGGGTGGTGCTAGAGACACAGCTGGGAGTGAAAGAGCCCAGCCCTGCCCTCCTGGGCTCACAGTCCAGTGGATGACACACACTAGGTCTCCACACAATGACAACCCACAGTGGGCAGGGCTGGAATGAAGGAGCCCGGGGGCCTCAGGAGCCCAGAGCAGACACCTGGCCCTGCCTGGGGGATAAGAGGTGGTTTTCAGGAAGGGGCTCAGGAAAGATCTCTCTGATAAGGTTACTTTGGAGCAAAGACCAGAATGAAATGAGGAATTCAGCCATGTGGAGATCTGGGGGGAAAGCATTGCAGTTTGAGGGAGCAGCAAATGCAAAGCCCATGGAAGGGAGACTGAGGCACAGCAAGGAGGCCAGTATGCAGGGGGCTGGGGCAAGGGCAGAATGTGCAGGGGCTTGAGGACTGGGGTCTCGCCAGGGGCTGGTTCTGAGCAGAGGAGGGGCAGGGTCTGACTGGTGGTAATCACGGGATCCCTCTGCCTGCTGCAAGGAAGAACGGACTGTGAGAGCAAAGGGAGAAACAGACAGCCTGGTGAGGAAGCCACTGCAGTGGGCGGTGTGGAAGATGACAGGTGTCTGGGACGGGGGTGGGGGTGGGGGTTGGGTGTGGGGGTGGGGGGAGAAGTGATTGGATTAGGCTATCTTTTGAGGGTTGAGAGCCCTCACTATTTGCTAATGGACTGAGCAAAGCCGAGGAAGACTCCCTGGTTTTTGCCTGATGGGCAAGACCACAGTGAATGGAATTAATGGGATTGGTACATTTTCATTATCTCACCATTACTGGCTGTGAATGAGATTAAGGGATACATACATTTTCTAAGGTATCTGACCACTGCATTCCCAGTTTAGTCAAGGGTCATCAGCTCCCAGAGCTTTCTCTCCCAACCTAGGTTAACACTTAAGTATTTTAGGAGAAACACTCTCCTCTCTAGGGCTAGTACTTAATGAAGGACCGATGGGAATTATGCAAGTGGCCGAAGAATTATGTTCAATTCCTGGATTAAACGTGTTTAATTACATGACTAATTAAACATGTTAGTCATGTTTTCTCCATTAGGGAGGAAAAAAAAAAGATTTGGTCATACCTGCACAAGCCCCATTTTCCCGAAGAGGAAACTGAAGCTGGACGATGCCAAATCATTGACTGGGTGCAGGCTTGCGACTGGCAGGAAAAGGGAGCAAATCCAGGCTGGTCTGATAACAGAGTCAGGGCCATCACCCCTGCCCTGGGAGCAGGGCAGTTTTTTTCAGCCAGCATAGGGGAGTCCTTGGAGGTTTGGGAGTCAAGGTGTGACCTGATAAGAAACTGGTTTGAGAAAGGTCACATAGGGTGTGCCCAAGACAGCAAAAGCAGGTATTATCCATTCTCCCTGGTGACCAAGGCTGAGAGTCCTTTATCCTGTCAGTCTCCAAGCCAAGGATTTCCTGCCCAGGTTTCAGGAAAAAATGTCCAAACCCCTTTCCCACTAGAAAAACTAAAGTGCCCATCGCTTTGGTCAATGGCAGGGCCAGGAGATTCACAGACTTCCATCCCTGGGGCCTCAGTGCTCACTTTCTAGAAAATGGGAACGTTCCGTGGACAAACTAACCCTTCAGTTGCCAGGTAGAGAACCAGCTGAGTTACCAGCTTAACCGAGATACTGACCAGCCTACACCCATCTCATGGGTGGGCCCTGTCTGGATGCAAATTAGTTAAATGGGCCACACACACACATACACACACACACCCCGTGAGGATCGGGACCCCAAATGCAGAATCCCACCCCCCCAACCTCCGCCCACTGGGCCGGTCAGTTTCCTTTCAATTCCGCTCTGGCCACGCATCGCTCTCCTTTTCTTACACTAAGTAGGTCCTCCCGGCCCTCAGGCGTCCACTCCCCACCCCGCCCTGGGCTAGACGTTCTTCCCACCTCCCGGCTCAGATTAGGCGAGCGATTCCACTCTGGGAAAGGCGGGAGTCTCAAGACTGCAGCCGTTATTACTGTTATAATATCGTCGTCGTTATTGTTTTCCCGAGGGGGTGCATTCCGCCCCCACCTCCACCCCGGGCGCGGGAGTGTGTGCGCTGCTGCGTTCGGAACCAGAGTCCCGGGTGCAGGCGTTCGGGGACCAGCAGCCGGCGTTGCAGGCGCGGACTTGACTCTTGCCGCCACTCCCGGTCTTGCACGCGGGTGGGCGTCCCGGGCCGGTGCCGGGGAACGGGAAAGTGCTCGCAACCCACCAGCAACAATCCCGCACTCACCGAGGTCTGCAGCGGCTGGAGCCCCCACTTCCGCCGGCGCCCCAGCTGCAGAGGCCCGGGCGGGCCGCGAGCCGCCGAGCCTGGGTTCCGCCCGCGCCGCCACCGCCCCACGTGGTCTCGGGCGGGCTCGCGGGCTCGGAAGCCAGCACAGACCCGGACGCCACCCTGCCAGCGGCTTGGCCCAGCGCTTAGAGCTGATCCACCAGTCTGCGAGGTGGGGACGTCCAGGATACCCATTTTACAGAAGAAGAAATTGAGGCGCCTCCCGTCTGAGTTAAGTGCAGATTGGACTTGGCACCCCCATCCCCCTACACGTGCACACTCCTACCCCTCACCTCCAGTCCGAACCCCACCTTCCCTACTTGATCATGCTCTCAGCAGCCACGCACCAGGCAAAAAGCCTTGGAGAGCAGCAGCTGGGAGAGACCAGAGGCAGTCATTCCTGCAGCCCTCCCCGCAGCCCCATCTTATACAGGGGGAAACTGAGGTCCTGAAAGGCAAAATGTATGGCCTGAGGTGGAAACGCGCTGCTGTGGGCTCAGAATTCACTTCTTCCACACGGTTTCAGTAAGGCAGGGCCTTGTGGGCCTTGGCTTCCCGGCGGACCCCCAAGACCCGGTGCCTGGTACGCAGACCCTCTGCAAATATCTATTGAAAGCATGCACATAGCGGGAGCTCAATACACAATTTGTTAACTGAACTATGAACGATTAAGGGCTCTATTTGTGAACAAGACAAACTCCGCTCCTGCCATCTCAGAACCTACATTCTAGGGAGGCTGAGAGGGACACCACAGGTTATTACATGAACAAATACATCGACGAGATCCTTCAGGGCTTGACAAGGATGTAAAAGGAATAAAATAAGGGCAATGGGGTAATGGGTGGCAGGGTTGGGGGAGGTTGGGTGGTCAGGGGAGGTGGCACTGAAGAAGCCACCTTAGGTAACAGATGGGAAACCTGAGGCCCAGGAGGGAACTGGGGACAGATGGAGGTCATGGAGTGTAAATTGTAAGGCCTTCAGCAGGGTGGGGCTCCTTTAGATCCTGTGGTCAGGGAGGTCCTCTGCTCTCAGGAGGACAATTGAGCTGAGACCTGAATAACAATATGAGGAACCCTCAGGCCTGCAGTGGAGATTAGCATGTGAAATTCCCTCAGTGCTGGGCTCGGGGACACGGCAGGGGCGGACTGACCCTGGCCCTGACCTCAGGGGGCTTGTGTTGGGGGAAGGGGTGAGAGGACAGTAAACAAACAGTTGTAGAGCTGATGTGGTTGGTGCCAGGAAGAAAAGAAAACTTGCAGGGTTGAAGGGTGGGGCAGGGTGTTGATACCACTTCAAACAGTGATCAGAGAGAGCAGCTTTGAGGAGGGAAGTTCGAGGAGGCCCCATCCGAGAGAGGCAAGACGGTTGGCTATTTGGTTTTAAAGACGATCTCAGGTCTAAGAGCAGAGTCAATGTATATGATCACGACCCTCCTCTGCTCAAAACCTTCCCAGGGCTTCCATCTCAGAAAAGCCAAAGACTTTTAAGTGGTCAAAAGACGCCCTTGAAGCTGACCTCGTTTTCTCACAGAACTCAATCAATACAGAACTTAATCACTACAGAACTCCTAGAATACGCAGGCCCGGCATGGGGAGAAAATTGAGGCCCACCCGTCACCCCAGTAATCCTGTCCCTTTATAATCCTTCCTGGATTTTTTTTTTTTTCCTCCATGACAGGTGTCACGGAAGGCACTCTATATTTTACATAGTTATCTTGTTGAGAGTCCTGTCTCCCTGAACGAATAAACTGCATGAGGCCAGGGTTATTGTGTTTTGTACCCTGCTGCATCCCCAGTGCTTGGTCCAGAACCCGGTGCATAGTAGACGCTCAATCAATGTTTGCCCAGGGAACTTTTATTGTAATGCGTTTAATGGAACAGACCAGATTACTATCAGGCGCCCAGGTAGAAACGTGGCCCCTACCACTTTCTCGCTTGGGGGTGTGTGTGGGCACCTTGTGCCTCAGTTTCCACCAGCCCGAAAACGGGATCAGGAATAGCTGTTTCTATGCGTGGTTGTGTGAACTCGTTATGGTTAAGATTTGATCACTTAGAGAAACGCAGGGGGCATGGTCCAGATTAAGTTTGGCTGAGGGTGGGGCAGTCCTCTCGCGTCAGGCCCCGCCTCGGTGGGCGGAGCCACGGGCCGGGCCAGCACGTGTAAGAGTTCGCCGCGGGTCGCCGCAGTCACTCACCTGGGCGCCTCGGTGTGAGCGCGCACGGCTCGCGAGTCCTCCGCCCGCCAGTCCGCCTGCCCGTGACCCATGTCCCGCCGCAAGGCCGGCTGCATGCCTCGCCGAAGAGAGCCCGCTCCCGCCGCCAACTCAGACGACGAGATGGAGATGCCGGACCTCTTCATCGATGTGAAGCTCGAGCCGGACCCGCGGCCCCTACAGGCCCGGCGGCTAGGGCCCTTCAACCCGAAGGAAATGCCCGCGCCGGGGCGGTTCGAGGGCGAACCCCGCCACTCCCCCGGCCCCGTGCCCGCTGGCGGCCTCTTCCACGCCCTGGGCCTGCGCAACCAGTGGGCGCCGTGGACGCCGCTGACCCCGCACCTTCCCGGTGAGCGCCCCCTGCCCCTGCCCCGGGCCCGCCCGCCTCCCTGCCCTCTCTCTCCTCTCTCCTCTCTCCTCTCTCCTTTCTCTCTCTCTCTCGCTCTCTCTCTCTCTCTCTCGTGGGACCTCCTTCTCGGGGCACCGCCCCCCGCATCCCCCCACCCGCACTAACCCCCCTGCCTTATTTTCCTCGCCAGGTCCTGGCCTCCAGCCCCCCTTTTGACCTTCGGGTTTCCCCTCTCCCTCGGAACCCCCAGGCCCCATCCTGGCCCCACCCCACGCTCACCACCCGCTTCCTCCCTGCAGACCGCCAGCCGTGGACCGACAAACACCCAGATCTGTTGACCTGCGGCCGCTGCCTGCAGACTTTCCCGTTGGAGGCCATCACTGCTTTCATGGACCACAAGAAGCTGGGCTGTCAGCTCTTCAGAGGCCCCAGCCCCTGCCAGAGCTCAGGTGAGTAAAGCCGGAATGCAGTCCCTGGTCTCAAGTTCAAGGGCCCAGCTTCCTGTGGGAGAAGGGGCTGACCTGGACAGGCGGGGCAGTGAGAACTACTTCCCCTTTCTGGCTCCCCACTGGGTGCAGCCTAGGCGTGGCCAGAGCCTGCCCTGTCCTAGGGCTGAGACTAGTGGTGGTGAGGGGGGTGGGTGAGGATGGGGGCTGGGCAGGGAAGCAGGGCCACCCACAGGGTGTGGCCAGGCCCAGAAGACTGGTCTGGGGATTTGCCATACACACACCCCCAATCTGGTTTCACTTCTCCTTCCCCTTGGCCAGAAATAACTGGCCAGGTGGCTGGACCAGTGTGGCAGCAGGGGGCACCTCTGGGGAGGGCAGCGGCCTGGGGGAGGGGAGCTGAGGCCAGCTGGACCGGGGGGTGTTGTCACCCCCTCCCCCTCTTTATCACTTCTGATTGAGGTGCTGGGCATTTGCTCAGAGCCAGGGAAGGGACTTCTGGTTTCCCTCCCTGATGGAATCTCCCAGCCTTGCATGCTGGGAAGGCCCTGTTTTGAGCCAGGTCCTGGGTGTCTGGATACCTGGGTTCCTCCCCTCGGGTAGGAATTAAAACTCTTAACTTGGTACTAGACTCTTGGGCGAGCTGAGCTTTTGGTCAGCGTTGATGATGGGGCCCATCCACAGCTCTAGATTGCCAGTCTCTGGGCCATGTGCTCCTGGGGATTTGTGAGAAATGGAATTATATTCAGGGCTGGGCCAGGGAGAGGGTCCTGTGGTGGGAGGGGGGGAGGAGGAATTATGATTGGCTCAGCTGCAGAGTTAGGGCCTGGTGGGCAAAGGAGGGGCTGTGATGGGATCATTAGAACAATACACTCTTAGGTGCTTGGACTTGGGAGAATTGTGGACACCTCAGCTAATGTTTACTGAGGGCCTGATGGATCACAGCTCTCAGCTGGCTCTGAGCTCACAGCAAGTCTAAAGGGGGAAGACCCCTAGATCCCCATATTCTAGCAAAGGAGGAAACTGAGGCTCCGAGAGGGGTATTTCTTGCCCAAGGTCACACAGCTAGGGAGCAGGAGAGCCAGCTGGAAGTCAGGCCAGGCTGGCCCTCTCCAACCCCACCCATGCTCTTGACCCTGGTGTTGCATCAGGAAAGCCGCCCCCATCCAAGACATAAAGGCGAAGAGATCTGGCAGTACCTTACTGACAGTACCTGGAGTGTCTTGATTTGGAGGACTCTCAATGTGGGTTCCGTAAAGAGGGAGGGGAGCCTAGCTCACCGTCCACACCCCTACCTCTCTAGGTGGCTGCTAAGCCTTCTCCCCGTTTAGACCTTGGCTCCCTCTTCTGTAAGGCAGGAAAAGGGGATTATGCGTGGGACCCAGGAGCCTGGGGCCTGGCACAGAAACCCACTCAGTTATCAAGAGCTGTTTTGATTGTTAAACCAATCTTTTTTCTTGAAGACCTCTATCTCCCACCCCCTGGGTTTCTGGATTGAAACCCCAGCTCCACCCATTCCTAGCTGTGTGACCTTGGGGAAAGGTCTCTTTGCCTCAGTTTTCCCGTCTGGAAAATGGAGGTCTTATTTCCTGCCTCGAAGGAAAGTTGTGAGAGGGAGCTGAGCATGGCAGGTGGCAGGTGCCTAGCGCACTGAACTGGATCACCTGCTCAGCAAGGCCTTCCTAACCCCAGTAATAAAATAACACCTCCCCATCCATCACTCTGCTCTAACTTGTTTTTTTCTTTTTTTTTTTTGCGGTACACGGGCCTCTCACTGGTGTGGTCTCTCCCGTTGTGGAGCACAGGCTCCGGACGTGCAGGCTCAGCGGCCATGGCTCACAGGCGCAGCCGCTCTGCGGCATGTGGGATCTTCCCGGACCTGGGCACGAACCCGTGTCCCCTGCATTGGCAGGCGAACTCGCAACCACTGCGCCACCTGGGAAGCCCTCTGCTCTAACTTTTAAGTTTTTCTTGAAGATTTTTCAAACACAAAGAAAATCCCCAACTACTTATCATCCACTGCACGGATTTTCCTTGCTTCTTGTCTGTCCACTCACCTCTCTGAACACCAGCTTCCTGAAGGCAGGGAGTCTCGCCTCTTACTGCTGCCTCTCAGCTCCTGGAATAGAGCCTCTCCCCCAGCAGGTGTCCAGCCGGCAGCTGTGAACAGCAACTGCTCTGACTTGCCTGACACACTAACCCCTGGCCCTTCTCTTCTCTGCAGAACGCGAGGACCTGAAGGCCTTGAGCTGCCTCCGCTGCGGCCGACAGTTCACAGGAGCCTGGAAACTGCTGCGCCACGCCCAGTGGGACCACGGACTGTCCATCTACCAGACGGAACCCGAGGCCCCAGAGGCCCCGCTGCTGGGCCTGGCCGAGGTGGCTGCTGCCGTGTCGGCGGTGGCGGGGCCAGAAGCCGAAGCCAAGGGCCCCCGGCTGGGTTCCACCCGACGGAGCCCCACCTGCCCCGTGTGCAAGAAGACCCTCAGCTCCTTCAGCAACCTGAAGGTGCACATGCGCTCGCACACTGGCGAGCGGCCCTACGCCTGTGACCAGTGTCCCTATGCCTGCGCCCAGAGCAGCAAGCTCAACCGCCACAAGAAGACCCATCGGCAGCAGCTACGGCCCCAGAGCCCCTGCGTGGCCGATGCCAGTCAGGAGCAGGCCTCCGCCGCCCCTCCGGAGCCGGCCGCCCATGCCGCCGCCCCGGCCAGCATCCTCCAGTGCAGTGGCGGAGAGGGGGCCGGAGCAGCCGCCACGGCGGGGGTCCAGGAACCTGGGGCTCCTGGCGGTGGGGCCCAGGTGGGCCCCGGCGTGGACGGCTGGGGAGCTGACACCAAGGAGCAGAGAACTGACCCCGAGAAGAACCAGAAGACGTCACCCAAGAAGACGCTGAAGCCAGCGGGCAAGAGCCGGGGCCCCGGGCCCGGGGGCAGCTGCGAGTTCTGCGGGAAGCATTTCACCAACAGCAGCAACCTGACGGTGCACCGGCGCTCGCACACGGGCGAGCGGCCCTACGCCTGCGAGCTCTGCTCCTACGCCTGCGCCCAGAGCAGCAAACTCAACCGCCACCGCCGCATGCACGGCCTGGGGCCTGGCGGGCCCCGCTTCAAGTGCCCCCACTGCTGCGTGCCCTTCGGCCTGCGGGCCACCCTGGACAAGCATCTGCGGCAGAAGCACCCCGACGTGGTTGGGGATGCCTGAGCCGCGGGAATGCCCCCTGCGGTCCCCCGCACCGCCGTGAACCGCTTCTGTGACCTCCCTGTCCTTCCCCTGCAAGTAAATCCTCCCTCCCCACAGTTACACACGCGTTTGGACTCTGGCTTTCTTGGGGTGTCTGAGGTGGGGCGGGAGGCTTCACTCCTTGGGGTGGACAGCTGGACAGACCGGTTTGGAACGAGGGGGTGAGGGGAAAGGCCAGCACCCAGTGCCTGGGGCACAGCAGGACTGGCACTGAAAGCTGTGCTCCCGGTTCCCAACGTGGGTGTGGGTGAGGCCAGGGCAGGGGCCGAGGCAAGAGCTGGGAGAGGCCTGAACCTGTCACCACAGGCCCCTGGGCAGATTCCTGGCCCATCGTTCCCACCGCGTCGCACCCCTGCCCTCACTGAGAGTGGCAGGAGTTCTGATTACCAAGGAGCCTCCGGTCCAATGCCCAGACGTGGGTGGGACCTCCACCTGGGCCACAGCTGAACCCACCAAGCTCCTTCCTCAGCTGGCCTTGGCTGGCGGGCACTGGGGTTTGGGAGCCCTGCACCAACCACACGGATGACACGGAGGCCAGGTGAAGAGAATTAAATAATGTGTGATTTTATTCCATTAGAGATAAAACCAGCAGCATCACAGCTTGAGCCCTCGCCCCACCCCCTCATCCCTCTGCCCCGCCACGCTTCTGCCTAATGTCGGTAATGGGGGCTTCGGGATCTGGACCTTGAGCGCCTGGAGAAAGAGAGGGGAGAGAGAGGCCCCGTGAGGGCTGGGCAGCAAGCAGGGAGCCCTGCTGTGTAGGCACGTGCACACATACACTGACATGCTTGGGACCACTGGGGCTTCAGTGATGGGGAATTCAGCTGCAGAGAGGGATGTGCCCGAGGGGTGAGGCCAGGCCCTATGACTGGAGGGGACTGGAGGGGGCTGCGTCGGGATGGAGCAATCAGGGCTGGGACCTCGTGCCAAAGGGCAACTGTGATTTCCCAGGGAGCTGGGCCAGCCTGCTTATTACCTTCGGGAAGAGCTGTATTCTCGACCTGGAAAGAAAGGATGGGTGGAAACAAAGTAAGTGCCCAGGACCAGGAGTGGGCTCCAGGGCTGGGCTTCCAGTGTCTCCAGCTGAGGCAGCGCCGGCGCTTCCGGCGTGTCCGCTGCTGGATGCTACCTGTGCCCCTTGGCCCACACCCACGCGCTAAGAATGAGCTTTTCTTCCAATTCCTGTAAGTCCCTTGTGACTAAAGCAATCACCGTGTGTTGTGTGTGTGACTTAAAAGTTTTAATTTATAGAAGGCTGATGTGGAAAAAAATGTACCATGGTTTTTTTGTTTTTGTTTTTGGTTTTTTTTTGGCGGTATGCGGGCCTCTCACTGTTGTAGTCTCTCCCGTTGCGGAGCACAGGCTCCGGACACGCAGGCTCAGCGGCCATGGCTCACGGGCCCAGCCGCTCCGCGGCATGTGGGATCTTCCCGGACCGGGGCACGAACCCGTGTCCCCTACATCGGCAGGCGGACTCTCAACCACTGCGCCACCAGGGAAGCCCTACCATGTTTTTTTTGTAACCCAGTTTGACACCTCTTCTTTTTTTTTAATGCCACAGAGCCTCCAGCCCGGCTCTCCAGACCAAGCGACCACGCGGACACTCACTGTAACGGGGGGAGGGCGAGCGGCTCTGCCGGCTGTACTGGCGTTCCCATTCTTCTCTCTCCTTCTCTCGGCGTTCCCGTTCCCTGCACGGGGAAGGGGAGGCAAACCAGGGGAAGGGGTGGGCATTCGGCTGGCGATAACACTGAACTGAACTCGATGGCTGGCTGGGTCCCTGTCAGGGCAGGTGCTGCCGACAACCTAGTCCAGGTGGAAGAATAAGCCAAGGGGGCATGTCCTGCTCCTCTCCTCACTTGGAAATGAGGGCACTGAACTCGGAGAGGGGATACTTACTGGCTGGCAGAGCTAGCATCTGAATCCCAGTCTGCCTGGCGATGAAAGGCTTGCTGAAGGGCTGGAGAGTTCGATAATTTCCTGTCACACTCAGGGCACAGCCTCAGAACAAAGGGACTTACATGCTAAGTGCTTAACTGGTCTTTGTCAGAAGGACCAGGATTTGCAACCCCAAGGGCTACATTTACTGGGTGCCTTCGTGCCTGGCTCTGATCTCACGGAATCCTCCCCACCAGCCTAAGAGCTGGGACAACTATTCACTATTCCATCCCCATTCGGTAGATAAGCAAACTTAGGCTTATCTATAGGCCGAAGGCTCAGACAGGAGGAAGGCGCACAGCTGGTGGGTAGCAGAGGCAGGATCAGAACCCAGGTCCGACTGACTACAACGCTGAGTCCCTAGGCACTCTGCTCCTCCACTCCCGATGGGAGCACATGGCAGCCCTGGAAGCCCAGCACATGATGTGCCTGTAATAAACAACTAACAGCAGCAGCTCCAACCATCAAGCCTCCCCACGTGCCAGGAACCACACACCAGGTGCCTTAACGGGAGAACCCCATGGAGGTGGCTGCCTTATCACATCTATCTCATACAGTGAGTCCTGGCGTAGAGAGCTTAAAGTGCTTGTCCAAGGACCCACAGCAAGCACAGGGTAGAACCAGAAACAACAGGTGACCCGACCCTGCGACTGACCAACTCTCCTCTTTGCTAACACCAAGCACTACGGCCTCCAGTTCTGCCCATGGGTACTGGGGTGGGCTGAGGCTTTACGGACACTAATCCCTGAGTTACCCTGTGCACTTGGCACCAAGGTCTGTTCAGACTCTGGGCCAGTGCCCACCCCAGGGCCACACAGTCAGAGAGGCGGAGCTGGGAATGAACCCTGAGTCTGCCTGACCCAGGCTCTGAGCCACTCAGCTCTGCAGGGGAAGAGTCAAGGTGAGAACTGGAGCAGAATGGGAGAGGGGAGAGGGGAGAGGCCCTGGCTCCCAGCGCGGGGCTGGCTTGCATTCAGCCGTTCCGTTCGGCAAACGTTTATCGAACACCAGTGTTCTTGGGGCAAAGCACACAGCAGGAACCCAGCAGCCACACCCGACTTCTTAATGGGGACACGAACAAGAATGAGTGAAGGACACAGACAGTGCACACTGGGATGCCAGGTGCAGATTAGTGCTATGAAGAAAAGCAGAGTGGGGCTGGAGGATGTCGTGTTTTGGGGTGCTACTCCACAAAGGATGGTCAGGAAGGACCCCTGAGTTCAGCAAGGGAGGGAAGTGGGTGGGTATCTTGGGAACAGCAGGAAAGGTAACCCAAGGTGGAGGCTGGAGGAGCTGGGAGGAGGTCACAGTGGCCGAAGTAAGCTGGGGATGGGAAGGAGACTGGGGGACAACATGAAGGCCAGGCGAGGGCTTTGATTATTTTCATCCACCCAGAGGGATCAGCCAGGGCTCTGGATCGGAGCAGGTGGTGGGGAACACAGGGCAACCCAGAGGCAGGTGGGAGGGAAGGGGTCTTACTTCATACGGATCTTGCGGGCCATGGCTCGAAGCTCGTCTTCCCGCTCCTACGGCAGAGATGGCAGAGATGGCAGGATGGCAGGATGGCAGTGAGGGCGGGGCCGGGCCGGCACCCTGTGTGAGCCCTATGCCCTCACCCCAACCCGTACCTGGCGCTCATGCTCCTGCTGGATCATCTTCTCCTGAGCCGCCTTCTTATCCGCCTTGACTGTGGGGAGGGAGAGACACAGTGATGAGGGGTGCCCTCAAGCCCCGCCCGCAAGATGTGGAAGCTGAGCTCAGAGAGGCCAACCAGACTGCCAAGGCCCTAAACGTGGTGGCCGCGGGGCAGGTGCACACCCACTCCTCCCCAAAGGGCCTCCTATCTGGCAAAGGGCAGGGCCTCCCCACGGCCAGGCCAGAAGGAGGGGGGGCAGGGGAGCCCTGGAGGGGCAGGTGGCGGGACATACACTGCCTGTTCAGTGCCTTCTGCATCCTCAGCTTCAGCTTCTCCTGTGGCGTCAGCTTGGGCTGGGGAGGGGGAGAAGAGGCAGGAGACCGGGTGGGTGTCCCGGAGCTTCCACAACCCACCTCATCCAAGAGCCTGGGACTTGCGGGGGCATGTGTGGAGGACGGGCAGGCTGTGGAGACTGGCCACGAGGGTCTGGGAGCCCCAGTGGACAGTTGAGGAGGGAAGGGAGGCACAGATCTCAATCCCCGGGGCTGGATCTCCCGGCCCACCCGGGCCCCCCTGCAGGCCCACCGGGCCCAGCTCTCGGGCACTGCTGCTGGCGGGAATTACACGGGCGAGTTCCAAATTCTTACTGACTTTGGCAGCTCCTGTCTCTTTACCAGCGGCAGGTTCGGTCCTGGGAGGAAAGAAAACCAGCTGCCACCTTCGACCTCAGGCGCCCTCAGCACTGCCCTCAGAGCAGACAGCCAAGGTCATGGGCCCCTAACACCCCCCAGGGAGAAACCAGGTCCCTCCCAGACCCTGCAGGACAGAGCCATGTCCCCCTCTGACCCCCGACCCAAGGCAAGGGCGTGACTCCTCAGAGCCCCTAAGGGCAGAGCTGTGGCCCCCTCAGACCTCCCAGGACAGGACCAAGTTCCTTCACAAAGAGCACAGTGGAGTCACCTGCTCACCCGAGCTCACAGTCCCCTTCCCCCAGCCCTGCCCCACTCACTTTTTCAGCTTCTCGCCCACAGCGGGGGACGCTGCCGGCCTGCCCAGCTTCTCCCTTGGGGGCGACGGCGAGTGACTGCGGCTGCGGCTGCGGCTGCGGCTGCGGCTCTGGCTGGGGCTGCGGCTCTGGCTGGGGCTGCGGCTGCGAGTCAGGCTGCGACTTCGGGACGGGCTGAGGGACCAGCTGCTGCGGCTGCGGCTACTGCTGTGGTGCCGGGGCCCCCGGCCGCCCCGCCTGTACCGGTCCCCTGAGCGGGAGCGGCTCCTGGGGGTGCGGTGAGGCAGGAGAGAGGCCATGAGGCTCCAGGGACCCCCGGTGTGCAATGCCCCACCCAGGCACTGAATCTACGAGCCTCCTTCGAGGCCCTGGGGTCCTTGTGTCTCCACTCCTCTCCCGCTACTTTCCTCAGAAATCCTCCCTGGCCTCCCTCAGTCTCTAAACAGAGACCGCCCTCTAGATACACCGGCCCTAAGACGGCTCTTCACTTCTCACTAGACACCCATTCACCCACTTCTCTGAGAGGTGACTTCTGGGGGGGCAGAACTTGGCTGGCGGCCCCCCCTTGTATGCTCACGGCCTCCTCACCTTGCCAGGTCCAGGGTCTCGCCACTAGTGGGGATGACCCCCTCGCCCCCGTGCAAGACTGCAGCACAGACCCACAGGATCCAGTCTGGGGACGTGCAAGCCCCACCCTCTCTCTGCTCAGGACCCTCAGGCTGGCCTCAGAGATGTGACCAGGGTCCCCCTCCGACCCCAGTCTTTCTCCTGACACTGCCCTGTGTCAGGCTCCAGGGAACGACCCAGAAGCCAAACCAACGCCACACACTGATTCTGGTGGGACTGTCCTGGGTTTTTACAAAATTCAAATTTGTTGGCAATATTGAGAAAACAAGAGCTGTCCTTTAAAAATCCAACCCAACTTCTCTTGAAAAACCAGAAGACTGAGCAACACCACGCCTGCCACTGAGTGGCCAACAAGCCCAGCAGATGGGACGTATGCTCCCGGTTCACCGGGGCCCACGCGGCCCCTCTATTTTACCTGCTAGACCTTGTAGGTAGCTGACGTTGAGATCCACACAACAATAACACGGGCAATGATGCTGATGACAATAAAAGCACTCACCGAGTGCCAGGCCCTGTACTAAACACTTACATAGAATTCACTTGTCACAACTTCACGACCCAATAAAGGGGACACCGTGACTGTATCTCTTTTACAGATGCAGAAACAGGCCCCGAGAGTTCACTAGCAGGGCCAGAATCCATACCCAGCCAGGGGCTCCGCAGTCCATGCTCTCATCCACCAGGCCCCCTCCAGGAATAGGACCGGAGGGATGCTCCCGTCCCTAGGTCACTTTCCTCCTGCCCCATGTGCAGCGCTTGTCTCACGCCCCGCCTTCTCTCAAAGGGCTGCCTTGACTCTCCGGCCCCTGCCCACGGAGTGCCCCAGTCCTAAGGGTCGCCAGCTGCAAACACCTGGGGACTTCCCGTGACAAGCACAGCTCAGTCTCCCTCCCCACTGCATCCCTGAGAAGGGAGGCTGTGCTCCAGCCCGGGCACCACACCTGGAGTGAGCACATTGCCCCCCTGCACCAATCCCAGGTCTCCCCTCCCAGAGCCTGGTCTCGCCGAAACGGCGCCCACGCCCAGCCCAGTCCCCACAACCCAGCCCCACGCACCTGCTTCTGCGCCGGGGCCCGTAACCGCCACGCCGGGCAGGCGAACGGGAGTAGCGGTGTCCGTCTCGAGAGCCCCCACCTGAGTGCCGCCGGCCACGGCTGCGAGATCTCGAGTAGCGCCGAGAGCGGGAGCGGGAGCGTGACCAGGACCGGGAGCGGGAGCGTGCGTGGCGGCCAGAGCGGTAGGAGCCCCCGCCGCGGCGGGAGCGGGAGCTGGAGCTGGAACGGGAGCGGGAACTGGAGGTCCTCGAGGCGGAAGAGGAGGAGGAGGTGGTGGAGGAGCGGCGGCTGCAGGTAGGGCACGGAGGGCGGGTCAGCGCCGGCCCGGGCCGTGGCCCACCGCCGTCCCGAGTCCCCCCCACGGCGGCCGGGGTGTAGGGCAGGCAGCGTGAGCGTTACCGACCGGGCGCTGGCATTACGTCCCGGTGCGGGGCCGCCTGGCTGGGGGGGCGCGGGAGGCTTCCCTGTGGCGGCCCCTGACGCAGCTGCTGCAGCTGCGGCTGCGGCTGCCTCCTCATCGCTGCCCCCAAAACTGGTGATGAACGTGATCTTCTCCTCTCGGCCTGGGGTCGGGGAGCGGGAGCGGGAGCGGGATTCGGAGCTGGATTCCGAGGGCGACCTACAGAGCAGGAAGCAGGGGGCTCAAACGCCAGGCTCCTGGAGCCTGCCCACTGGCTAACAGAAGCCACCACAGAGCAACAGAAATCAGAACAGCAGAGCCCCGAGCGACGGCAGCCACCGGCGCAACGAGCAGAGCCAATGGGCAGAAAGACACCAGCTGTGCAAGGATCGGATTCCTGACCACGGAAACCTTCTCAGAACAACCAGGAAAAGGAGGAACAGCAAACTGTACTATTAAAAAGGGATGAGCACATCTGTAATGTAACAAGAAAAGATTTCCTCAACATAGATGTCAGGTCAGGTGGAAAGCAAGTTCTAAAGCATTAACTGTGATTTAATTCCATTTTTGTGAAAAAAACGTATACCTTATCCCTCATGGCGCCCACAGATTGAGCACTTACTGTGCCAGACTCTTCATCAAAAGGTGCACCTGCCTCATCCCACCTATCCTCCCAGGAGCCCCGAGGGCGCCCTCCCACACCATTCTGCAAAGGGAACTGGGGCCAGACCGAGGTCTGTCACCCTCAAAGCCTCTGTCCCAACCACTCCCACAACCGGGAGACACACGCGTGTGCAGCCAGGCCCCTCTGTGCCACAACCGGGAGACACACGCGTGTGCAGCCAGGCCCCTCTGTGCCACAACCGGGAGACACGCGCGTGTGCAGCCAGGCCCCTCTGTGCCACAACCGGGAGACACGCGCGTGGGCGGCCAGGCCCCTCTGTGCCACAACCGGGAGACACACGCGTGGGCGGCCAGGCCCCTCTGTGCCACAACCGGGAGACACGCGCGTGGGCGGCCAGGCCCCTCTGTGCCTGTTGTCTCTCACTGCTTGTCCCCGGGAGTTCAGATTAAAGGGACTTGACTTCTAAGTCCTGCCTTCCTGCCACGTCTGGTCATTTTCCACACAAGACTACGTTACAGCTAAATGAGAACAACTTTTTAAGGTTCACGTTTAAAGGAAAAAGAAATCAGGAAAGCAGGCTAACACTCTAGGAAACAGAAAATGATTCAGACTCCCAGAACACATTCTCCAGTCTGTGATCTCAGGGCAGCCTACAGGGTGGGCCCCCTGGCCCTCCTCACCACCCTGCCCTCCATGAGGAGGACTGCTGGGCCTTGCGAACTCACCGCTTATAGGGGTCATAGGTGGGGCTGTCTCGGCGGGCGTAGCTATGAAGAGAAGAACGGGATGGGACAGGTGGGGGGGTTTGGGATTAGTGTGCACAGAAGTAAGGCCAACCCCCAACCTGGGCGCCCAGGGCCACACGCTGGGCACAGTGATGAGGAGGCTGCTGGCCAGGTTACGGGCCCTGATCCCTCCTCCTACTCACCTCACATCTGTCCGAAGCCTGAACCTCAGCCCTGACCCACAATGTGCCAGACCCACCCTGACCCTGAGCAACAAGGACTTCAGCAGCCTCCGACCTGGCTGGCCTCCGGACCCTAGACTAGAAGCAACACTCCTCCCACTCCAAGTCCCTGGCTCTACTGGGTCCTGGCTTCCTACTGATGATGATGTTGAAACTAGAAGAGCTAACACGTCTTAGAGGCACACTATGCGCCAGGCACCAAGTGCTTTACTCAGTGAACTCAATCGCTCTTCCTAACAACTCTCTGACATGGGTACTGTGATTCTTCACACTTCACAGCTGAGGAAACAGGCCCAGAGAGGTGAAGTCACTTGCCCAGGGCCACACAGCTCATAAACGAAAAGAGCCAGGATTCCAACCCAGGCCATGTGGCCCTGAGTTCAAGCTTTTACGCACTACACTGACCTGCACCTCTACAACTCTTTAAGGAATATTTTCCAGACCGCACATCAAACCCTGAACCCACAACAGGTCCCTTAAGCTTCACAGCAACCCTCAATGACTCCCATTAAACACACGAGATGTGTCAAAGAGCATGGGTTTGCCTGGAGCCCCAGGCTGGGCTTTCCACATCAGACTGCCGCATCCAAACCTGCCCGAGACCTCGCTGTGGGCACTGGCATAGCCCCTCGCCTGGGAGGTGATGGTGCCCCTTTTCCAAAAAGGAAACTGCAGCTCAAGAGAGAAAGTCACCTGCCCAAACTCTGACCGTGAGGAAGCAGCCAAGCAGCAGAACCAGGTCAGAGTCCAGGGCCAGGCCCGTGCCCCTTGACTCTGCTCTCAACCCTTCCAGCCACCCCATGCTACCTGGCCACTGGCTCTCAGGGAGCACGGCAAGCGTCCCGAGTCCAGCAGGGTGAGGGGAATGGCTGGCAGGGCAGGTGTCCACACGCCCCTCACAGCCACGCCTACTCCAAACTTTCCCTACTCACTGCCATACTAGGAGGGAATTGCCTGCAAGTGGCGAGCTTGCCCCCAAGGTCTTCCTGAGCCCCGGCTCCTCCCCCAGAGCCCTGAAAGACTGGTGCTGGCAGGGTGGGGGCATGGGGCAGAACCCGTCCTACCTGGGTGGGCTGATCTTGCGGCCCCTTAGCCGCTTCTCCCGGAACTCCCTCCGCTGGCGCCGGGAGCGACGGCCCTGGAGCAGGGTGGGTACGAGGCTGGTGAGGGTGTGCCGTCCATGAGGCACACACCTGCCCTACCACCCCGGCCCAGCCCTCACCGAGTACATGGCCTTCTCCTCCTCAAGGGCCTTGGCATGTTTGATGGCCTCTGCCTCCTCCTTGTCTTTCCGGAGCATCCTACAGAGGGGCACGAGGGGCACGATGGAGGAGGGGCCAGGCCACGGGCAGTGTCACTGCAGGAAGTGAGAAACCCCAAGCCATCCTGGGGGTCTCGCATTCATTTTGCACTATTATTGAGCACCCACTGCATGCCAGGTGCTATTTCAGGTATTAGGGATTACTGAAAACAAACAAAAATCCCCACCCCCTTGGGCTACCATTCTGGGGAGAAGAGACACAATGACCAAGGTCACATAACATGGTATGTTAGACGGTGAAAGCCTCGATGGGAAAGTAAATCTCGGAAGAGGGAAGGAAGTCCAGGGAACTGGTAGAGGCTGCTGCAGCCTTCAACAGGGAGGTTGGGGAAGCCACCCAGAGAAAAGTGACAGCTGATGAGAAACCTGGGAGAGTGAGCTGAGCAGGTGCCGACAGAGCCAACGGCACACTGAGCGGCCCCGAGGTCAGGTGGGGCCTCAGGCACCGAAGGGGTAAAGAGGCCATGGAGGCCGGCAGGGGTGCAGTATGTGGGCAGAAGACCAGACAGGTGAGACTCTGCGGCCATGGTGAGGAGGCTGGCTGCGCCTGAGGGAGGTGGGAGTCATGGAGGGTTCTGGGCAGAGGACGTTGTGTTCAGACTCCAGCTCAATACCCTGTCAGATGGGACCGGTCTATGTGACCCACACAGGTATGGCACAGGGCAGAGGCTCAACCAGCAACTGCGAGTGAATGATCCGGGGAGCGAAGCCTCTCCACTGGAGGGCGCTGTCCACCAGGCCCAGGAACCCGGGAGTTTCCAGGAGTCCGGTGGCCTCAGGTCACACAGCTGGGGGCAGCCTCCGCTTCGACAAGGCTGAAGCCAGTCACAAGTACCCACCCCACGAGCTCAGGAGCCTCTGTGTGTGATGCCCTGGCGCAGGGCCAGGCACACAACTGCTCGGGAAGAGGGGTAACAACATATGCCAGGTCCACAGGACGTGGAGAGGCGTCAGCCCGCCGGCCTCACCTGACGAAGTCGCCATCGGCCATGCCATAGGTCGTGGCCTGTTTGTTGAGATCTGCCACCTGCTCCTGGTTCAGTTCGTCCACGTCCACCTCCACGTCTACACCAAAAGAAAGGCTGTCAGGGACCAAAGCCGAGCGAGAAGGGGAGAAGGGGCAGTGCCCCGGGAGTTGGGGGCGGGGGTGCCCACCAGACCGCAGGCCTCTGCAGGGAGGGAACGAGTCAGCTCATCTTGGCATCCCCAGGCTGGCGCAGGGCTTGGCCAGAGGCAAGCACAACAAACGGTGGGTGGGGGCCGGGAGGGGTGTGTGATGTGGAGGAAGTAAACGGGGGAGTGAACGGGGGACGGACAGAGGGCGGCTGAAGATCTAGGTGGGCGGGAGGCAGGGGGTTCGGGTCACAGGCATTCAGAAGCCAGATGCTGGATGACTCAGTGGAAGGGGGACGGACACTTCACATATGTCTGAGTAAGTCTGAATAAACAGTGGGTGGGCTGAGTGAGAAAGGGTGAGAGGTGGAGGGAAGACAGGCATTTAGGTGGAGGTGGGTGGCAGCATGGGGGATGAGGCTCTATAACTGGAGGAACACTTGTTTTCCAGAAGAGAGAGAAAGAGAAGGGGAGGGAGAGACAGAGAGGCTGACACAAGCAAGGAGGACAGACTCAGAACCTAGGTGGGGACAATATCATAGAAGCAGAATCCTAGAAACGAGGAAGGAGAGAGACACAGAGAGGGAGGCTGGACCAGGAGGACACGAGTGAGAAGGGAGGACAGCAGCGCCCGGAGCAGGGGCGGGACAGGCGGGGCTCCTAAGCACGGGGGCACCCCACAGAGGGGGCGGGACGAGACACGAAAACGACGCCCAGGGACTGTGGGGGGGAGGGCAGAGAGGGGACCCCACCGATGTCGGGGATGACCTCGTCTTCGTCCGAGTTGCTCTCCTCCTCGGCCGCTGACTCCTCCTCCTCCGGCTTCTCTGCCACCTTCTCCACCTCGGCCACCGTGCTGTCCTCATAGGTGTAGCCAATGGAAGCCTTCTTCTCCGCCAGCCTGGGACAGGGGAGCCATGAGCCAGGGAGGTGCGGGGCGGGGGCGCAGACTATGGGAGGATGCAGCCCAGGCCAAGCCTCGAGGGCCCGCACACCGCACGCCGCCCTCCCAAGTTCCTGGGCAGCTCGGCACCCTTGCCTGCAGACCCTCCCTCACGCTCGCCCTCAGCCTAGAACCCTCTGTGGCCACCTCCCACCGGCTCTTCCCTCCTCCTCCAGCTCCAATGCACCATCCTCCAGAAAGTCCTCCCTCAGGCGGGGTCCAGCACCATCCTCAGATCCCCAGCCCCACTCCTACTGGATCTGTCTCCCCCGGCCCCAGACTGTGAGTCCTGCAAGGGCAGGCCCGCGCTATCCTGGGTAACAGCACGCCCAGCTTGGTCCAGAACGGCGTAGGGGCCTAGTGCACGCCTGCTGCTGACTTTAGTCAACACTCCCTGACGCTGTCCCAGTGCCAGCCTCGTCCTGAACGGGGGGTGGGGGCGGGGGTGTCAGGGATAAGGATGAGAGTCATCAGGAAGCTCCCGCCACACCGTGAGGACTCTTCAGAGGGAGGGAAGCAGCAAGCGCTGAGGATCGCAGTGGGGGAGCTGCGCAGCAGCAGGTGGTAAGGAGGCAGGGCTCCAGGACCGCTGGGGAACAAGTGGAGCAGCGGCTGTCCTGGAGAAGGGGGGCCATTCCTCAAGGGACACAGCCTGGAGAGGTCCCTCTCCAGAGCGACATCAGCCGCTGCTGACCACAAGCTTACTTCACGGCAGCAGAGGACAAACACTTCACAAGCTCCGTCTCCTGCAGCCCTGGAAAGTCCAGGCAGGGGGCACTGCCGCCAGCCCCCTCACAGGGGAGCCCGCCAAGGCTCGGAGGGAAGTCCTCACCGGCAGGTTTCAAACCCAGGCCTGTCCAGCCCGGGGCCTGCTCTAACTCCCTGCCCTAACTCACCTCCTACCATCCCATGGGTTGCAAACGCAGTGTAGAGGTTTGTCAGCAGACCCTTCCCATCCAGCTGCTGCTTCCTCCTCTAAACATTGATCAATCGAGCGCCTACCCTGTGCCAACCACCAGCCCCGGCTCTGGGGAGCCCAAGGTGGACAGGATGGACGAGGCTGTGCCCTGTGGGGCTCACAGTCTGCCTGCCTCCCTCAAGCCCACGGTGCCCCAGACCCCGGCTCACTTCTTCTTCTCATCCTCACTGGGTCTCTGGAGGCCTCCGTACAACTCGTCAATGTAGATCTGGTACAGGCACTGCTCCTCTGAGACTGGGGCAAGGCAAGAGGCACGTGGGTCAGGGGATGCTGGGGACACTGGGAATTCAGGGGGGACACAAGAACGGGGGGGGGGTAGGAGGACAGGTGTGACCCAAGCACAGCCAGGGGCAGAGTCACGGATTCCCAAATAATCACACCGTGTGTGTTGAGGACACAGCACCTGCAGGAGGGCCCTGGTGACACCACTGACTCGCCATGCAACCCTGATCAAGGAAATGAGCCACTCTGTGCCTCAGTTTCCTTTTCTGTAAAATGGGATCACTGGCAGAACGAGCGCGTTGTATTTTGGCGCTGCTACTGTTACCACTGTTAGGAAGGTCTTCAGCTGGACCCTTCAGAACGACAAAGCTATCCTGAGCACTGGACGTCAGTCACCTGGACCCCACGGGCCACTCCACTCTGTGCCTCTGTGGGCCAGCTTAAATTAAGCGCGGTTAATCTGGGCTCTCGTTCATCCACAACACGCAACTCAAGGAGCTCAGCAATGTACTGGAGCCTCCCCGGGTCTTCCTGCAGTGAGACATGCCCAAATCCCAGTGGGACCCTGGCCTTGCCTCAGTGGGCCTCAGCTCTTCTATCTGTAAAGCGAGGTGCGTGGGCCGGGCGGGCCCAGGCGGGCCACGGTACAGCCCTCCCCGCAGCCTCCGCGGTTCTGCTGGTAGGTCCACAAAGCCCCGCTGACCTGCCTCACGTGAGCTCCAGCCAGCCAACCCTCCCTGTCCCCCAAGGCCACCCGCCCCCTTCCCCCACAGGGCTGTCCTCCTGGCCCGGAGTCCAGCGGCCTCTCCTCACTGGGGAAATCTTGCCCACACTTCCCTGAGCCAGCCTTGGCCAAGCACCTCAGAACAGCACACATCTGTCGTGACGGCGCCTTAGCTGTGACTACCACCTGCTTTCGTGATTACATGGCTCCCCCACTAGACCCCTGCTCCCAGAAGAGTGCCTGACGCACCACAGGTGCTCAGGAACTGCGGGAATGAATGAATGAATACAGAGTCAGAACTGAGGGAAACCCTGGCTCCATCACCAAGAATCTATGTAGCCTGGGGGGAAGGCAAAAACAACAACGGCATCAATGATGACGTATTCCCCCTGATTCTAAGGCCTCAGTGATTGCCGAAATTTGACAATCTCTGATTTTAGAGATGCTAAAACACCTATTTTAGAAACAAACACGGGGACAGTGAACCCACTGGGAGGGCTGACTGCCAGGCGCGGTGCGGGGCCTTATGCACTCCTCACCGAGCCCTCACAACCACCCCAAGGGACAGAATCCACCTTTATCGCCCTTCTCCAGGAGGAGACCGACACTGGCCAGGCTAAGGGACGAGTGTGTGGCCCTTAATTTCACAGGGAGATCCTGGGAGTGTGTGTGGGGGTGTCTCAAAGTCCTTCTCAGGAGGCGAGCTGAAGTTCAGAGCTGTCCAGCAGGAGGCAGCAGTGGTTAAGGGCAGGGTGAGAACCCCAACTCCTTGGACATGGTGTCCCCCCCCAACCACTGAGCCTCGATATCCTCATCTGTAAAATGGGGGCATCATCCCTACCTTGCTGGGAGGTTATGCAGATGTACTGAGGTAACAGAGACAAAAAACTCTAAGTTTGTCAGGGTCTGAACCGCCACAAGCCCAGAGAGGGGAAAAGTCTCTAAACCTGTTTTCTCATTTGTGAAGTATTAACGGTGATGGCTTGGGAAAAGAACACTGGACATATATGAACGCTTGGCAAACTGCCAAACTGTCTAAATATTCATTTAAAACAAGGAGAAATTTCCTTTCCAGAGCTAACATTCTGACCCATGCAGGCGGGGGAAATACACAGAGGAAAATAATGTATTCTTGCTATTTTCACCAATTTTTTAGGAAAAAACGCCACAGAGTTAGAGGGCATGGGATGTGGAAGTGACTGTGGTAGGACCATCTAGTTCACCAGACATCTCCTGTACCAATTACAGAGACAGAGGGCCCCAAGAGAGAAAGGGATGTGAACAGAGCGGGTCCATGACAGAGCTGGGACCAAAACCCAAGGCCCCTTAGTAGAAAGGCGTGGGATAACTTTTCTTGCCAACCTTGTCGAGGTCTTCCAGTCTCCAGGGACACCCTCCGCCCCTCCCGCCAAAAAACCCCACTCCCCCGCCGCCCCAGGTCACTTACTGCCAGCAAAGTCGTTCTGTACCAGGCCTCGGTAGCGCTCGTAGTTACATTTCCGCTCGTCCGACTCCTGTTCTGGGGAGCTTTGGGGGAGGCCAAGGTCTTGAGACCACAGGGAGAGGGTAGACCCCCATCCCAAGCCAGCAGGAAGGGGGATGAGGGGCCTGGCTCAGTCTGACGGGCGGGGGGGCCTCCCCACGTGCACACCTCCTTCCTTCCCAGGATGGTGACAGGTAGGCCAGGGCTCAGGAAAGAAGAGGTGCTGCTGGGTAGGACTCCCTGCCTGGCAACCCCTGGGGGAGGCAGCTTACATGGTGGTGAGCAGAGGTGGGGTGTAGTCAGGGATGTGGTCCAGGTGGGCACGGACATCGAAGCGGTCAATCATGTTGTTGGTGTCCCCCTGCCAGGGCATCCTGAAGTGGGGAGCAGGGGAGCAAGGAGCCTAGGGTCCCCATTGCCCAGGACACAAAGTACCTGCTCCCTGCCACCTCACACTTGGGAGTCTGGCCCCCAAGCCCTCTGATCCCCATGCCAGCCCCACCCTCACCCCCCACCACGCAGTCCCTTATGCCACCAACCCCCCCACCAAATCTACATTCAGCCTCCTGACAAGAATAGGGCCCTGGGGAAACTGGGGCCCTGTTTTTCAGAACCAAGCAAGAGTGGAGAACTCGAACCACGTCCTAGGAGCCACCTTTATAAGCCCAGTCACCCCAAAACACCCCCTCTGGCAACCTACTCTCTGTTGCATCTGGGCCTCTGGCCCCGGCCCCACTCATTCTCCTCTAAGTCCTCCTCCAACCACTATACCACGGGGCCTTTATCCCAACCGCTGCCGTACAGCCTTAGCTAGTGACCTTCACCTTCCCATGCAGGCCAAAGCTTCCCTCTCTCAGACTCCGAAGGTCTGTGTCCTACCCCAGGTCCCTTTGGCCCTCCAACCCTCAGTCACAGACACTACCCTACCCCCAGACCCAGTCTTACATGTTAACGGGGCTCTCGGCGGCCAGGGCAACTGCAGAATCCAGGTGCACCTTGCAAGCTCGACCATGCACCTGCAGGAACTGGGCTGGGTCCTTCTTCTGCAGGGAAGGACAAGATGGAGGTCACCACCCAACGGAGCCCCAAACCCTGCCACTCCCACACAACCAAGTTAGCAGCAGGCTCACCTCTGACGCCAAGAGGCCCTACTTCAGAGGTAAAAGAACCTACACAAGGCTGGCAGCACTAACGGGGGCCACCTAACCCCTGGAGACAGGGGAAGGGCTTCCTCTCGAGGTGGTAGCAAGAGGCTCTGAGCTCTGGCCCCACCTTCTACACAGCCAGTACCAAGACCCACCTCCCTAAAATACTTCCCCCAACTCTTCACCCCACCCCCACCCCAAGGCCACTCATTCAGAGGCAGGTGTGAGCACTTTGGCCAGGACCAGCCTCTAAGACACCAGGACTGCATAAGCTCATGAAAGGACAATCAATGTCACTATTCACCAGAGACACAGCAATCAGAACTACAAGACACCACCTCACACTAAGATGGCTAAAGTTGAAAGGACAGATGATAGCAAGTAATATTGACAAGAGTATGCAGAAATAAGGTTCTTCAAAAGGTTAGACAAAGAACTGCCGTATGACACCCGGCAATTCCACTCCTAGGTATATACCTGAAAAAACTAAAAACAGATACTCAAATACTTGTACACAAAATTCACAGCAGCACTATGCCCAATAGCCAAACCCTGGAAACAATCCAAATGTCCATCAACGCAAGACAGATAAACAAAACATGGCATATGCAGACAATGCAATATTGTTTGGAAGTAAAAAGGAATGGAGTACTGATCTACACTACCACACGGATGAGCCCTGAAAACATTACACTAAGCGAAACAAGTCAGTCACAAAAGGCCACACATTGTATGATTCCATTTATGTGAAATGTGCACAACAGGCGAATCCAGAGACAGAATGTAGACTGGTGGCTGCCCAGAGCTGCGGGGCGCGGGGAACCGACTGCTAATGGGTATGGGGCTTCTTTTGGGGGTTATGAAAATTTTCTAAAGTTACATTGTGGAAATGCTTGCACAACCCTGTGAATATATTGAAAACCACTGAATTGTACAGTATGTGAATTATATCTCAATAAAGCTGTTTTAAAGAACAAAGGTACCTAGATGGAGAATGGCCCCTGAGCCGCTCCCACCACCTGATGTTACACCTTACACTCACTTATCGCCTCAGGCCTGAGGCCTCCTGTGGGGAGTCACGATTCCAAGTCACCAGAACTGCGTCAGGAAAGGATAAAATCTAGCCGCAGCAGCTCTCACCACTGAGCTTCCCGAGCGCCGGGCTCTGGCTGAGCTGCAGCCCCTGCCACGTCACAGGAACCCACAGGAGCCACGAGCCGGGCTGCTGGTGCTCCCCACTAAACCCTGGCCAAGCTCCCAGCACCACCGCCCCAGAGCCCAACCACTTCCCATCCCGCCTCACCCCTCCCCCGCAGCGCTGCCACCTTCCCCAACCACTCTGCGGCCTCCTGGCCTCCTCCCCACTCCCTGCTACCACCCTTGCCCTCTGCAGCCCATTTTCCGTGAGGCAGCCTGAGGGGTTCTGCTAAAACCTATTAGGCCACGTCCGCCTGCTCAGAGCCTCGCCGCTCCGCCGCCCCGCCGCTCCGCTCCGCTCCGGCTTGGCCCTCTCTGACTTCTCTCCCCCGCCTCTGCTCCAGGCGGCCGGCCTCCAGACCACAGCACACATTCCCCATCTCCTTCTAGCCGCCTTCCTTGTCAGCTCTGCCTAACAGCTCCCCCGCAACCCGACTGACTCCAGCTCCTTAACCGCACCGTCTGCTTCGGAGCACCGCCCCTCACGGGTCACCTGTCTCCCACACTAGACCGCAGCTTCCGCGACGCAGGACCTGTCTTGCTCCCTGTTGTATCCCCAGCGCCTAGAGCAGGGCCCGGCCCACGGCAGGCGCTCAGGAACACTGACGGAAGGAAAGAGAACGAACCCTCACCGACAGACGAGGAGGCCGAGCCCCTGCAGGAGAAAACCGTCAGCATCAAGCTCCCGAGCGCCTGCACTTCCCGCTCTGCCGCCACCTCCCGCCCCAACCGCCAGGCGGCAGGCGAGCAGGAGCTGAGAAGGACGCTCCCCAGTGACCACAGCTGCTACGGGGCTACCACCTGTCCTGCGCTCACTAGGCGCCAGGCCGCTCTCCCTCTCCTCTCACATGTGAAGACGCTGAGGGTGGGGTACACCCGAGCCCACGGAGTCCAGCGGGGTGGCGCTGCTGGAATCCAACTCCTCATCCCGCACCTCCCCTGCCTCCCTCAGTCCCTCACCTTGGGCCACACAGCGCCCTCGGTCCGTGACCGCCCCAGCCAGGTCTAAGGCCAAGAGCCCCTCGTGTTCTGAGGCTGCGCCAGGCCAAATACCCAGCTCCCACAGCCAAGACTCACGTGGGACACTGTGTGCAGGATGGACTTCGGCCTGTAGCGTGAAGCCACTGGCAGTGCCAGCACCACAACAAGGAAAATAGCATTGGGCGGGGAGTAAAAACCTGGGTCCATGGACTGGCTCTGTTGGGAGCGTCTGGAAAAGTCAAGGAACCGTACTCAAAGCCAGGAGTTGGGGACTTCCCTGGTGGTCCAGTGGTTGGGATTCCATGCTCCCAATGCAGGGGGCCCAGGTTTGATCCCTGGTCGGGGAACTAGATCCTGCATGCATGCCACAACTAAGATCCCGTGTGCCACAACTAAAGAGCCGGTGCAGCCAAATAAATAAATATTAAAATAATAATAATAAAAATAAAAGCCAGGCGCTGAACTAAGTGCTTTATGTACATCTCAAACGTCTCAGTCATGGGAGAAAGGTGCTATTCTTACCCCCATGTCCCATGAGGAAACTGGAGCTCAGAGTGGGGAGGCTCACTTGCTCCTGATCACACCAGCCATAAACAAAACTAGGATCTGAGCCTAAATGGTCCTGACTCCAAAATCCACTCTTTTTTTTTTTTAAGTGAAAGGTACAATAGCGTTAATTATATGCACCTTGCTCTGCACCGGATCTCTAGAACTTTTCCAGCTTACAAAACCGAAACTCTATACCCAATGAACAACTACTCCCCTTTTCCCCTCCCGCAGCTCCTAGCAACAACCATTTTCTGTTTCTAAGGTCTTGACTGCTTCTAAGACCTCATACACGTGGAATTTTGCAGTGTTTGTCTTTTTGTGACTGGCTCATTTCACTAGACATAATGTCCTCAAGGTGCCTCCACGCAGTAGCATGTGACAAGATTTCCTTTCTTTCTGAGGCTGAATAATATTCCACTGTATGTATGGACCACTTTTCTTTACCCATTCATCAGCTGATGGACATTTAGGTTGTTTCTACATCTTGGCTATGGTGAATCATACTCCAACGAACAGGTAAAAATATTTCTTCAAGACCCAAAATCTATTCTTAACCAACGGATCATTACATCTCCAGGATCAGAGGGGGTCACAGGAGTTCATGGAGTCAACTGTTAAGCTTGCACCGACTCCAGGTGCAGGCGTTGTGCTAGGGCCATGGCACTGACTGAGACAGCCAGCCTGGCCCTCAGGGCTCACAGTCCAGTGTGGGGGACAGACCCATCCCCCACAGTGACGACGCAGAGTGGGCAGTGCTGGGATAGGGGAGCCAGGTGATGCGTCATTTAGCCTGGGCCCTCCTGGAGAAGGAGATGCTGGAGCTGAGATGTTTTATTTCCCACTTTCACATCAACAGGGAATTGTTTCTTTATCCAAACCGCTGATCAGAAGAAAGCTGACAAGGACAGGAGAAATGACAGAACTAGGGTCAGCTAGGGAGAGAGAGCAGGCACCACGGACAGATGAGCAGAGAAACCGGCTGCCTAGACACACCTGCCCGGCCCATCACAGCTGACCTCGGCCTCCTCAGCACTCGCCTCAGCCGCCTCCCTAGGCCCAAGAGCAAGATGAGAGACCCGTGTGACAGCCCCATCCCCTCCTCGAAGCAGCTATCATCCACAGCTTGGTGGCCGTGATCTGAATGCTGATCACGTTCTCGTACGGGGACAATGGTTGCTTGTACAGGCCTGCACCACAAAGCACCCCACAGACACTGTTGTATTCTTGAAGCTCTTCCCTGTCACCCTGTCATCACCACTGTCCCAAGGGGGAAAACAAAGCTCAGGGAGCTCCCCAGCTACAAGAACAAGAGCACGGAGTCCCAGGCCTTCTAAGTGGCCCAATTCCAGCCTTTCTTCCTCCACACCATCCATCAACCTGGATGCTAGTCCAGCTCTACTTGGTAATAACAACAACCTCAGAACCAACAAGAGCTGGCATTTACTGAGCAAGTTACCCTGGGCAGGCCTGCCCTCAGCGGTCTCTGTGCCCAATCTCACTACACTCCAACAGCCCGGGAGAGAGGTGTCCTTGTCCCCACCATTTGTGGCAGACCATGAGTTGGCAACCAACATCCATTGCCCCTTCCTCGATAGTAATAAGACTCCTAACTGGCACTAGGCCACCCAGGATACAGTCTACGCCTCTTAACCTTCCTGACAGCTGTATGTGACCATGGGGTTACTTGCCGGCCAGGGGGATATGAGTGGACATACCATGTGCAAACATCTAGAGACTTTCTTAACTGGCATGAGCCCCCTGGCCTCTTTTCCCTCCCTTCTTCTTCCCCGCTGGATGTAATGAACACATGATGGCTAGAGCTTGAGCAGCCCTCTTAGACCTTAAGACAACACTGGGAAGAGAAGCCATGCATGGCTGAACAACAAAACGGTCCCTGAGCAGAAATGGCCACCTCTGCGCTTTTATGTGAAAAGGAAATAAACTTCTATCTTGTCTAAGCCATTGATGCTTTAGGTCTCCGTTATTCACAGCCAAACGTGATTTTATAGGATACATCATTTCACAGGCAGAAGAGGAAACCAGGCTCAGGGATACAGTCACTTGCCCGGGCCACATGGTATGTAAGTGGAATAGCTGGAATTGGAACCCAGAGCCCTGTGACTCCAAACTCTTAACGACCTGGTATGGTTTGGTATTTTGCCTCCCGGCCGTGTCACCTTGAACAAGCTGCTGCACGTTTCTGAACTTCTATTTCTGCAGTAGAAAGCCCAGGTGAAGAGCTAAGAGAGGTCCAGGGTCAGAGAGTCTGGGTTAGAATGCCAGCTCTGCCCTCTTGCTATATGATCTAGGCCATGACTCTCTGAGCCTCAGTTTGCTCATCTGTGAAATGGAATCAATAAAAAGCAAACCACCTCCCAGGCTGGGGGTGACAATTTGATGAAGTGGAGACGCATCAAGTGCTCAGCACAGTGGATAACACATAAATGCTCAACAGAATTAGCCATTGCTATCAGCATCACCTTTAACACAGGGATCAACACCAATCTCTCAGGCCTGCTGAAAGGACTAGAAAGAATGTGCCAAAGTAGCAGGCACAGGGTCTGGCACACCACGAACCCTTAACAAATGGCAGCTATTCACTCCTGAGCACTGACTGTGTTCTTGGTCCACTGCTGGGGCCTCACCAATAAGCAACACAGACCCAACCCCAGCCCTTGTGGTCATGTCATAGTTATTCTGACACCACTGGAGAGGGGCTCTCTCTACAGCCCAGTGGTTCCCTCCCGGGTGACAGAATGCAACTGAGGCGCTCTCAAAGATTCCTCTCCTAGGGTAAAAGCAGCCTCTGTCTCATGGGTGACTGTGGGGATTCAAAGAACTCACGCATCTAAAGCTCTTTTCAGAGCCTGGTGCCTGCGAAGGACCAATTAAAATGGTAACTGCTATGCTTTATTCATCTGTTCTTTTAAACCACGTTGGGCTCAAGCTTGGAATGCAAACATGACCCAAATACACCTAGTCCCCAATGCTACAGAGCTGGATATGTGTGCTGAATTCCGCAAAGGGGAATGACAGGGAGCTATGACGGCTGAGTATGGAGGATGAGGAAAGACTTCCCTGAGGACTGAGATCTGACAGATGAGCAGCAGTTAATCGAGTAATAGGAAAAGCTCATGCAAAGGCCCTGTGGCTGGAGAGGGCTATATAATTTGGGGAGGTAAAATGGTAACTCTTTATGCATCTTTTTTTTTGGTTAGAAAAAGTAGCCTAGATATTGAGGACGCCAGATGGCGTGAGCAAAGGAACAAGGCAGAAAGCAGAGTGACAAGCGTCTGGAGGGGGGGTAAAAGCCAGAACATGTGGGGTCTTAAACGCTGGGTTGGGGAGCCCGGCACTAGGGGGTCACAGAGAAGTTCCGAGCAAGGGAGGGACAGGCTCAGCTTTGTGCTTTAGAAAGACCTCTCTGGCCCCTCCACCCTGGAGGGTGGATTAGAGGCGGCAGGACTGGAGGCCAGGAGACGAGGGAGGAGGCTGAGGCAGTGATGCGATGGTAAATGAAAACGTCTATAACAAATACCATCTAACAGGAGAACTGAACCTAGTACGCAAATGCCATTTCAAGCTGGGGTCTCAAGAGCAAGTAACAGTTAAATAGGTGAGAGGATGCATTACAGGTTCAATCCCTGTGGTGGCAGAGACGGAAAAACTGCCAACGGAGCTACCTAAGGATGAAGCTGAGAGGCCAGACCACAAGGGCCTTTTAGATCACAAGATGCAGTGCAGTCTTCTCTCCAAAAGCAACTGAAGCATCAAACAGGGGAGGGAAACGGTCAGACTTGACTTAGTGAACGATGACGGCACTCCTTCGGGGTGCCAAATTCAACCTCAAGAATGCTGAGCTCTTCTGGGCACTGTGAATACAGCAATAAGCAGGACAGACACCATTCGGAGGTGGCCAATCTTATGTCTGGACTGCTCTGAGTGTTACAAAGACTTTCCTCCTTCCTACTGACCCCAGCTCTGTACTGAGTCCACACCAAACAGCGCAGTATACTACAATAAACAGAATGCCTCAAGTTTTTACCAATGATTACGCTCAAAAAATGGACATTCTCTTGAGGAAACTGGGCTCTAACATTAGCGCATTTCCAAGCCCAAATCGTACCAGGAGGACCGGGGCCCAGCCCTCCAGCAGAGCTCCCAGCCCAGATTAAAGGTTACTCACGATCTTTTCATAGTACTCCCGCCGCCGCTCTGCCCTCTTTTTGTAGTCGACCATCATACCTCGAAGCTTCCGCTCATGCTTCCGAGCCTCGTGCCACATCGTGGTGAGGCCAAGCCTGGGGCCTCAACCTGAGGGATAAGGAGAGGGGTGTCAGACGGGCTTTAAAAACCATATAGACAGAATCAATGTCATCTAACAAGTTGGTGACAGAGTTGATCCTGAAGAGCAGCTTCAGGGAGGGGAAGTGAGGCTATGGAAACCTGCTCCAGATGCTCAGGTGTATCCCAGGCAACTCTGATCCAGTACCCTGGGCATTCTGAAACCGCCCCCTCGGGTGATTCTGGAGTGAGCATCCCTGGGAAAGGGGTATCCTGTGTTCAAGGAGCCAGAATCAAGGATGAAAGGTTCGGGAATGGAAGGAGCGAGTGTTGGAAGCAAGGTCTGGAGACAGACCTGGAGCAGCTGGGGCTGGAGCTCAAGGGAGGGGAAAAAGCTGAAAGGGCTCCCACCAGGGGTCATCTGTGGGTGTGCCTATGGGTAGCAGGGGTCCGGAGATGAAGGCAAGTGGACGAAGAGGAGAAAGATTTTATGGGAACAGAGTAGTGGCTTGGCGGTAGGGGTCGAGGGCAGGTGAAGGGCGTGGATGGAAGACGTCGACCCTTGGGGGAGGAGGGGGAGCTTGGGAGAGTGCTGTTAAGGAGAGACCAGAGCGCGGCTTAAGTCTAAAGACGGAATCTAAATTGGGGACGGGAGAGTAGGGTAGAGACTGAGGGAAGCGGAACGGGCAGACAGGACGGGGTGGGTTGAGCTTCGGGGCGAGGCTGGAGGACAGAGGCAGAGCCCGAAGGTTTGGACAGGGCCGAGCACCGGGTCTGGGCCTGAGGGTTCGGGTTAAGTTTTTTTGACAAGAGGAAGGGACCTGTGGCAAGCGGCGGGGTCCGACGCGGCGAGTTCGGCCCGACGGCGGGGGCAGGGCGCGGCCTCAGGCCCGGCAGGCCGAGGGGGTGCGGAGCGGTCGGCCCTCGAGGCCGGGGCCGAGCGAAGGCTCACAACAGACCAGGGAGAGGTCGAGGCAAGGACGAAGCTGGGCTGACGTCCGCCCGAAGCCAGGAGGTCACGGCCAGCAGCCTGCACTCGGCAGCTCGCCGCCGCCTCCCACTGCTGCGCTCGCGCGCGGCCCGCACCGGAAGCGGAAGTGGGAGGCTGAGTGAAGGGGGAGGGGCGGAGCCTCGCGGACGGTGCTTCCGCTCACGCGAGGGGCGGGGCCTATATTCGGGCGAGGAGGGAGGGGCGGGGCTTGAAGGAGATAAGCGGTGTGTCAGGAGATCCTGGAGACTTTGTACGTAAGGGCCGCGGGTGTTTCTCAAGCGGAGAAGAGAAGAGACCCCCAAGGCTCAAAATCTCATCTTTATTGGGAAGACTCAGAACAAACAACCTATCCCCCACCTTCAAGCCTGGGGACGGAGGGCGGGGGATCTGCACCCTCCTCCCATATGTACACAACAGAATCCGCCTGGAGAAGGTGCCCCTCTTGTGAGGGCTGAGGCAGCAGCTTTAACAAGCGAGCGCTTGAGAGCCAAGCAAGCCCCTTTTCCTCTCCAGACTCAGTTTTCTCACTTGTAAAATGGGCTCAGGGGAAACCGATGCTACGGAGTTTCTCGCCAGCGCTGAAGATGTCCGATTCAGAAGGATGAGAACGTCGGAAGACTGACCAAGGGCCGCCCAAGGGTATGGGGGGGTGCTGGATATCCTGGTTGGGTTCGCACGGCCCCTTCCACCTCCCTTCCCACCCAGCGCCTCTCCTCCAGCGCCGCGGGGGCTACGTGGCCTCAGGCCCCGGGGACAGGAGGCTGCCCCCAAAGCCCGCCTCGCGGTACTGATTGGGGAACATGTTGCTGCCCACGAGGCTGGCAGTGCCTCCGTCCCCGGCGCCCGGGGACTGGTACGAGTCCAGCGTCAGCGGCTCGGTGCCGGGGGGCTCCCCGACCGCGGCCCCGGCACCCCCATTGCCCGCGACAGCGCTGGTGAGTGGTGGCGCTGGGGGCAGCATGTCCAGCATGGTGAAAAGCGTGGGGGCAGCGGGGTCGTAGGCAAAGCCGTCGTCCAGGAGGTCCGGCTCGCAGGGGGGCTCCAGGCCTGGGAGGGTTACGGTGCCCGGGAAGAAGTCTGTGTCTGGCAACAGCGCTGATGGCGGGAGGAACAGGCCTGCAGGGATGAGAAGAAAGAAGAAAGTATGGTGGGCTTTTAGGGTCGACCTCTGGCCAGGCCCTAACTCAAATGCCCCCTCTGTTGCTAAATGCTTTATCGGTGTGGCCTCTTATAATGCCGAGAAACTCTTGAGTAGGGACTATCACCGTTCTCTATCTCCCTTTTTTTGTTGTTGTTACAATAATTTTTTAAATTACAAAGTTACAAAATACAAAATATTTGTAATTACAAAATAATTACAATTTTTTTGTAATTTTTTGTTACAATAATTTTGTTGATGTACAGTATTATATGTTCCAGGTGTACAACGTAGTAATTCACGATTTTTTAAGGTTATACTCCACTTATAGTTATTATAAAATATTGGCTATATTCCCTGTGCTGTACAATATGTCCTTATAGCTTATTCATTTTATACATAGTAGTTTGTACCTCTTAATCCCCTGCCCCTATCTTGTCCCTCCTCCCTTTCCTCTCCCTACGGTAACCAACTAGTTTGTTCTCTGTATCTGTGAGTCTGTTTCTTTTTTGTTATATTCACTAGCTTTTTTCTTTTTTAAGATTCCACATGTAAGTGGTATCATACAGTACTTGTCTTTCTCTGTCACTAAGCTTATGTCCTCCAAGTCCATCCATGTTGCTGCAAGTGGCAAATTTTCTTTTTTTTTTTTTATGGCTGAGTAGTATTTCATTGTGTATATGTACCACATCTTCTTTATCCATTTATTTATTGATGGACACTTAAGTTGTTTCCATTTCTTGGCTAATGTAAATAATGCTTCTATGAACACTGGGGTGCATGTATCTTTTCAAATTAGTGTTTTCATTTTTTTAAAAATATATACCTGGAGTGGAATTACTGGGTCATATGGTATTTGCAAATGATATGACTGATAAGCGGTTAATATCGAAAATATAAACAGTTCATACAACTCAACATCAAAAATTAAAAATTAAAATTAAACAATGGGCAGAAGACCTGAACAGACATTTTTCCAAAGAAGACATTACAGTTGGCCAAAAGGCACATGAAAAGATGCTCAACATCATTAATCATTAGAGAAATGCAAATTAAAACCACAATGAGATAGCACCTCATACCTGTCAGGATGGCTATCATCAAAAAGACACGAATAACAAATGTTGGCAAGGATGTAGAGAAAAGGGAACCCTCCTACACTGTTGGTGGAAGTGTAAATTGGTACAGCCACTGTGGAAAGCAGTTTGGAGGTTCCTCAAAAAACTAAAACTAGGATCATTCTCATTTAATAAGCAAACAGGCAAAATAACTTGCAGTCCACAGGTGAGTTGCAGAAGCAGGGTTGAAACCATGCTCCTGTAGTGCTAGGGAGTTTTCCCCAAGAATGAGGAAGAAGAGGAGGCTCCAAAGCCCCCCCCCCCCAAAATAAAGACAACCCGATAAGTGAAACATCCACACCGTGGGAGACCCAAGGGGGAAGTCACAAGCCCCAAAATTGTATAGTAAAATGGTAAGTGTCACTGTGGGAGAGTCTCTCTTTTTGAGACAAGACAAACCTCACCAGCAAAGGCTGACTACACTTGTCTCAGAAAGAGACGCTGCGCTGCTGGAACTCTTATTTCCCAGCCTCCCTTGTAGCTTGATGTGACTAAGTGCTGCTGGCTGAAATCTGGGCGTGATGGCTGCAGCTGCAACACCCACCTTGGACCATGAGGTGGAAACTATGAGCTGAACATGGCAGGAGCTTGGGTCTCTGATGATCATGCAGCCACCAAACCATCCATGGACCACCTCCCTCTGGACTGTGTTTATGTGAGAGGGGAAATAATGTTCTATCCTATTGAAGCGCCTGTTATTTGGGATCCTGTTATATGAATGCAGTTAAACATGATCAAATGCAGTTAAACAAATGCAGGTGGCATTCCTGCTTTCTGGCAAGTTCCTAACATCTCCTGGGCACCAACTCTATGTCAGCCACTGTGCTAAATAACTGTGTGATGTGACCTCACTAACTTCTGGAAGGAACCCTAAGAGGGAGGGTCTCCATCTGCAAGTTAAGTAAACTGAGGCCCAAAGAGGTCATACAGTGGCTAAACTGTGTCCTCAAATTCAAACCCAGTCTGATTCCGGAGGCCATGCTCCTAACCACCACACTCTAGTGCCAGGGCAGCTTTGCCACAAGGATGAGAGAGGGGAACTTTAGACACTGGGAAATCGGGGTGATAGAACAAGTGGATGAATGACAGGTGGCTGATAAGCAGAGGCTTTGGGGATTGGGAATCGAAGGTTGATGAAATAGACTAGGATTGGGGGTTTCTAGGGGCAGAGCTGTTGGGCATTGGTTACAGTGGGTTGCGGGGACAACAGGGGATAACTGAAACCTTCAGGGTGGGACTGGCTGGAGTGGTCCAGGCTCAGCAGACTCTGAGTGGTTGGCAGCTGGCTGGGAGCTGGGCGCCGTGGGGTAGCTGGGGTGTTGGGGACAGCATTCTTAGAGCTAGTGGTCAGCGAGTGGGGGGGCTTTGGATGGCAGCCAGACAGGGTTAGAATTCATGGGAACTGGAGGCTGGCATGTGAGTTGAGACGAAGGCCGCGGTAGAAGAGGCCAGAGGGTGGCTGAATTCAAGGCTGGCTGGCTCTGACACCACCCCCATTTATCCACCGTCTACTCCCTACTACTGGTTTCACATGTCATCACTAATCTAAACCTATACCCAGGTGCAGCTCCCCACCCCACCTCAGACTGGCTGTGTGACCTTGGGCAAGAGACATCGCCTCTTTGGGCCTCAAGTTCTTCACCAGTAAAATGGTGGTGGGGCGTGGGGGGAGATGACAGCACCCCCCCCCAGGGTGATTACCCAGATTAAGTGAGTAAGCACACACAAAGCAGTTATGTGATTATATAGTGTCTGTAAAAATAAGTACATTAAATTTTAAAAGGTCAATGAGGTAGGTATGTGGTGAGACTTTTCAGAGGAGCCCTGAGGATCTGAGAGGTAGAGCAACTTGAGGAAGGTCACACAGCAGGTAAATGGCCCAGCGGAGATCAGAGCCTCCAGACTGTGTCCAGAACCACTATTCTTTCCACTTTATGTTGCTGGCTAAGTGGTAAGGCACTGCCCTAGTAGGAGCTCCTGGGGGACCTGAAAAGGCCAGAAAAGCAGGGATGCAGCTCACCCTCAGCCCACCTTGCGGGCAGGGGCTTGCACTGAGCCAGGACCCACCTGAGCTGTGGCCGGGCAGGAAGTGATCCAGAAAGACCGGCTTTTTCCTCCGCCGTTTGCTTTCGATGCCATGGGGGTCTGAGGGAAGACAGAGATGAGGACCCCTGGATCCCAACAGCCCCTCCTCCCCAACCTGGGGTGGGCCAGGGCAGTGGGGTCAGTCATCCCCTCCCAGTAACCTGGAGAGGGATGTGAAAAGGGGCAGAGTGAACACACCAGAGCTATTCAGCTCCCCAAGGACATCGGGCAGCCCCCGTTTCCGCTTCTTGTCCACACCGTAGCTGTCTGTTTAGGAGATACCAGAGGCATACAAAATAATCCATTAAAAATAAGAATTAATTAAGAATTAATTATAGAGACCATTTGGGAAGTTGTTATGCTGTTCTGGTTTTTGCCCAAACAATGCATATAGATGTCTACATCTAAATCAGAATAAAACCCAAATCCACTTCTAGCTACACTGGAACGTCCCAGGCACTATGCTGCCTCAGGGCCTTTGCACTTGCTGTTCCCACTGCTTAAAACACTCTTCCTCAACTCTTACCACTTCCCTGGAGAATTGCTTAGTCATCCTCCCATTCTCAGGTCAGCCATCCCCTCCTTTAGGAAGCTCTCCCTGAACCCTAAGCCTGGGTCAGGTGCCCCACTCTGGGCAATCCAAGTTCTGTAAGCAATTCCAATCCCAGCCCTGCCCACTCTGGTTGTCACTGTATGGGAATGGATCTGTGCCCCCTCTCCCCATAAGACTATGAGCCTCATAGGGTAGGGCTGGAGCTGTCTCAGTCACCGCTACGTTCCCAGCACTACCCAGCGAGGGTCAGGCACGAGCAGGCGTGCTGAGGGGAGGAATGATTAAACAGTCCCAAAATGTCATAAAATGGGTACTATTATTATTTCCATTTTGCACAGGAGGAGTCTGAGGCTAGGAGAAGCCAAGATCTCACAGCCAGTAAGCAGCAGACCAGGATTTGAACCCCAGTCTGTGCAACTCTGAGCCTGCATTCTACTTCTGCCACTTCCCCTTTCCCCTTTGGGTCACCACAAGCAAGACCAAAGACCTAGTCTCTGGGGCGGTGGGTCACCCTGGGTGGCCTTGGTTACCATGGTCCCGAGGCAGGTATGTGAAGGGCAGAGGCTCACTGCAGACCCCATCAGTAAGCCGCTGCAGGAAGACATTCACTGTCACAGGTTCAACAATCTCCAGGTCCTCGTAGGGTGGTGTCTTGAACACAATGGCAATCTGGCGGTGCACGTCGGCCTGGGAGAAGTCAGCCCGGCCTTCCCAGGAGGCTCTGCTGAAAACCACCGATATATCCTCTGGCAGGAAAGTGGGGGTGTCAGCTGAGCCAGGACACTGGTCCACCAGAGACCCAACTCACTCAGCCTCCCCCAAAATCAACACCAATATTTCTAAGAATAAAACTAGTCATAATAAAACTAATCATAGTGGCAACTAACTTTCTGTTGAGCACCTACCATGTGCCAGTCACTGACATACACACACACACGCGCACACACACACACACACACACACACACACACACACACTCATCTAATCCTTTAACAATCCAAAAGGCAGGTAGACTTAATATTTCCACCTTATCAGGGGCCCCCAAGACCACCATCAGATTCAGTGATTCACTAACGGGACTCACAGGACTCAGCATATAGTTGTACTCATGCCTATGATTTATTACAGGAAAAAGACATATGCACGCGCAGTTAAGAGGAAAGGTGCCTGGAGCGAAGTCCAGAGGAAACCAGGTGCCAACTTCCAAGAGTTCTCCCCAGGGGACTCACGCAGAACATGCACACCGCACACTGCTGCCCCCAGTGGCAACACACATGAAATGCTTCTACCAGGGAAGCACATTAGAGACTTACTGCCCAGGGTTTTTACTGGGAGTTGGTCAAGTAGGCTCCCTCTAACTGGCACATATCAAAATTCCAGACTCCCAGAAGGAAAGCAAATGATCTGCACAAACCATATTGTTTGTACGGTTTAGGTACAGTGAGCCACTCTTAACAGTCAGGGAATGGTAGGAGCCCTCTCAAAGTTCCCAAAAGCCAGCCAAGGGTCAACCTTGTAAGCTGGGCTTCCAAACACTAACAGTCTCAGACCTGCTATGTTAACTCTTTTCTAGACACCCACTTCATAGATGGGGAAACCGAGGCTTGGAGGGTATAAGAGACTAACCCAAGGTCATACAGCTGGTAGCAGAATAGTCGGGATTCAGTATGCTACTCTGCCTACTATTTCTTTTTCTTGTCTTATTGCATTGCCTCTCATCACACTAACTCCATATACTGAGGCTTTATATGTGTTGGACAGACATGGTTTGCCTCTAAGACACATAAAAATCCTATGAAAAAACTACCTTTAGGAAGTCCATTATATTGAGGGGAAAGCAAAGGCACAGGGAGGTTAAGTCACTTGTCCAAGGTCACAGAGTCAGCAAGTGGTGGAGCCAAGATGGGGATCCAGGCAGGCTAGAGCTCTTCACCACCAGCTGCTACAGCTTGAGGAAGTTACTGATATCTCTGGGCCTAGTTTCTTCACCTTCAAGAGGGAAAGTCATAGTACTCACCTCACAAGAGTTGTTAGGAGGATTAAATGAGCCACTCCAAGAAAAGGACTTAGAAGAGGGCTTAACATAATAGGTGCTCAGTCCATGTTAAGTATGATAGTTTTTATTAGTATTATGCAAAATACTAACTCCAGGTCTGGCACTCAGGAAATCCTCAGTAAATGCTAACTCTCTGTAGTGTAGTTTTTAGGTACGTGGGATCCCATCTCATCCTAACACCAGCTCATTTTAGGGATGAGGAAACAGGCTCAGGGTGGTGAAGTCACCTGCCCGAGATCAGTCAGTGAGTGAGTAACGGAACAGGACTCACATGTACCTCGAATCATTCACCCAGGGCAGGAACAGTTTCCCTGCCCTGACCCCAATTCCCAGACTCCCAACAGCCTCCTTGTCATTCCTCAGATTTGAGCTCAAATATCACCTCCTCTGGGAAGCCTTCCCAGATGCCCGGACCATGTCTGGACTTCCTGTTGTTCAATCTCAGCACTTTGTCTTCTTCCCTCTCAGCATTACTCACATTTGTAATTTGTCTTTCTTTCCCTACCTCCCTCTGAACTGAGAGCCGTGTGAGGGCAGAGGCTGGGGCTTTCTCTGTCACTGCTGTGTCCCAGCACTGCCTAGCACAGAACCCAGCACAGAGGAGCCACCCAATAACCATTTGCTCGTTCATTCAAAATCTCATAAGAACCTTCAACTCCTGGGTACATATCCAAAAGAACTGAAGACAGGTGTTCAAACAAAAACTTATACACAAATGTCGAATACAACGCTATTCATAATAACCAAGAGGTGAAAATAACCCAAATGCCCATTAACTGATGAATGGATAAACCAAATGGGATATATCCATATATGGAATATTAGCCATAAAAAGGAACAAAGCACTGATACCTGCTACAGCATGGATGAACCTTCATAACATTACGCTAAGTAAAAGAATCCAGACATAAAAGGCCACATATTGTATGATTCTATTATATAAAATGTCCAAAATACGTAAATCCATAGAGACAGAAAATAGATTGGTGGATGCCAGAGGCTGGAAGAGAGGGGAATAGGGAGTCACTGCCTAAAGAGTACTGGGTTTCTTTCTGGGGTGATGAAAATGTTCTGGAACTAGAGAGTGGTGGTGGCACAACCTTGGGAATGTACTAAATGTCAATGAAGTATACACTTTAAAATGGTTAAAATGTTTTGTTTTAAGAGTAAACCTTGCAGAAAAAAAGAAAAATAAGAGAGAGAGAGAGAGAGAGAGAATCAGGAAAAAAAAAAAAGGTTTTTGGTTTTTTTTCCCCTGAGAACCTCATGTGTGCTTGGCCCTAGACTGGGTGGTTCTGGGGACACAGCTGCTCACCACGATGCTCCCAGGTCCTGCCCAGACAACCCAGTGGTGGGAGGGTGGGGATGGAGTAGACGTTAACTATATAACCATACAACCTGAGAAAGGATTGTGGGGGGATTCCTGAGGCTGTAGCATGTTCTCCTCCCCTCCTCCCCTCTCACTGCCCTCCTGCCCCATTGGCCTCACTGTTCCTCCAACAACTAGGCCTGCTCCTACCACAGGACCTTTGCACTTGCTGTTCCCTCTGCTGGAACACTCTTCCTCTCATGGCCACACAGATTCTTCGTGGCTCCAGTGTCACCTCCTGAGAGCAGTCCTCCCTGGCCCCACTAAGTCAAACTGTGCCCCACAACACCTCCAGCCATCTCTCTCTATCCCCTTCCTCAGCATTATCTATCTCCAGATACTACTTTTTCACCATCTTCCTGATTTTTTTTCAACTCCCTTTCTTTATTTTTCCTCCCAGAAGCACAGACCACCTGGATTCAAATCCTGTCTCTACCTGACTACCTCTGTGACCTTGAGCAAGTTACTTAATCTTTCTGTGCCTCGGTTTCCTCATCTGTAAACGGGGAATAAGAGAATCTACCTCATAGAACTGTTAGGCAATTAGATGATTGAATAAATGACGCATACAAAGTGCTTAGGACAGAGTTTGGCACTTAATAAGAGCAAGATAGGCTTCCCTGGTGGCACCGCGGTTGAGGATCTACCTGCCAACGCAGAGGACACGGGTTCGAGCCCTGGTCCAGGAAGATCCCGCATGCTGCGGAGCAACTAAGCCCGTGTGCCGTAACTACTGAGTCTGCGCTCTAGAGCCCGCGAGACACAACTACTGAGCCCACGTGCTGCAACTACTGAAACCCGCACGCCTAGAGCCCGTGCTCCACAATGAGAGAAGCCACCGCAATGAGAAGCCCATCTTCTCATCTCTGGGCACTGCAACGAAGAGTAGTCCCCACCTGCCACAACTAGAGAAAGCCCGCGCGCAGCAACGAAGACCCAACACAGCCAAAAATAAATAAATAAAATAACTAAATTTATTTTTAAAAATTAAAATAAAATAAGAGCAAGATAGGGCTTCCCTGGTGGCGCAGTGGTTGAGAGTCCGCCTGCCGATGCAGGGGACACGGGTTCGTGCCCCGGTCCAGGAAGATCCCACATGCCGCAGAGCGGCAGGGCCCGTGAGCCATGGCCGCTGAGCCTGCGCGTCCGGAGCCTGTGCTCCGCAACGGGAGAGGCCATGACAGTGAGAGGCCCGCGTACCGCAAAAAAAAAAAAAAAAAGAGCAGGGCAAATGTTTGCTCTTCTGTTGGTGGTGATGTTATTTATAATAGAGTCACATGATAGAAGATACAAAGGATAGAGAAAAGATATATACAATGAAAGAGAGGGACTTCCCTGGTGGTCTAGTGGCTAAGACTCCATGCTCCCAATGCAGGGGGCCTGGGGTTCGATCCCTGGTCTGGGAAGATCCCACATGCCACGGAACAACTAAGCCCGTGCACCACAACTACTGAGCCTGCGCTCTAGATCCCGCGAGACACAACTACTGAGCCCACGTGCTGCAACTACGGAAGCCTGCGTGCCTAGAGCCCGTGCTCTACAACAAGGGACGTCACCGCAATGAGAAGCCCGTGGGCACCGCAATGAAGAGTAGCCCCCGCTCACCACAACTAGAGAAAGCTCACGCGCAGCAACGAAGACCCAAGGCAGCCAAAAATACATAAAAATTTAAATAAATAAATGTGGAATTAAAAAAAAAAAAAGATCCCGCATGCAGCAACGAAGATCCCACGTGCTGCAACTAAGATCCAGCGCAGACAAATAAATAAATAAATATTAAAAAAAGAAAAAAGAGAAAGCTCCCCCCCCAGGCAATCCTGGGTTGTTTTTTCTTTTTAAAAAAATCCTGTTTTTAATTGGTTCAGTGGTTAAGACTCCGCCCTTTCAATGCAGGGGCCGCGGGCCAAAAAAAATTTTTTTAAACCAACAAAAAAACCCAAAAACCCTATTTGAAAAAGGGTTTTGACATTTGAACAGATGGGGAAACATCGTCCATTTTCTCCATTCGTAGCCCTGATCCAACTGTCATAAAGCACTTATTTATGCACCTCCACGATTTTAATACCAGAGTCCCCCCGGAACTCATGATGGCAAGGCCTGCCAGGTACCCAGCGCAGGCCAGCACTGTTTGTGCCTCCTTCTTTGTTCATGAATGAGTGAGCAGGTGAGCGAGTGACTCAGTGAGTGAATGAATCAATGGGCTATTTCTGTCTGCCTCCAAAACCTAAGCTCTGGACCCTTCCACTCGGCTCCCCTGGTTAACTGGCTCTTCTTCACCCTCTCATCCTCCGGGCTCCCCAGCTGCCCCTGCAAGCCGGCAGACCCCACTCCGCCCACTTGCTGCCCCAGGCCCCTCACCTTTCTGCACCTTGTCGCACAGCAGGTAGAGCTCCTCGCCGCCCGTGCACGGCCCGCTCTCCTTGTTGATTCGGCAAATCCGCAGCTCTGACGTGTTTGTGGACTCTGGGAAAGAGGAGAGGAAGGGGCACACAGAAAAAACGAGAATTCAGTCATCAAACCCTTACCAGGTACCCCATGGGTGCCCACCCTGGGGTGTGGAGAGGTGGGAAATGGAGAAGCCAGGGTGCCCGATCCTTCTGGAACCTGTGGTCCAGGTGGAAAAAGAAGATGCCCAGGCAGGAGGGGTTAATGGACGATCATGAGTCCTCCGTGCTCAGGTCCGGTGAGTGTCTGCCCAAATGGGAGACCCTCAGACCTCAGGGAGGGGTTGGTGGGGTCAGGAGTCAGGGACGAGTCTTAGATGAGGGCTAATGGCCTGAAACTTGTAGTGGACACATGTTGTTTTGCCAGTCTAGCAGTCCTGGCCCTTCTTTTGTTAACAGCCCCCCCCAGTTTTCCTTTAAGGAACCACCCCCCACCTCAGTCATGGGGATTGGGTAGGGCAGAGCCCACTCCCAGCTCAGCAGTGATCATTTGCCCTAGACCTGGCCAGTCACAGCATCGCCTCCTTCTGGCTACAGCTGATTAGTCAGAGAGGAGGACATGACTAAAACTAGGCCAATGAGAGACAGCCCTGGGACTTTGAGCAAAAATGCTGAGTAAGAGAATCTCTCTTTGGGAGCAGGGGAGAAGTGTCATGCTGGTAGGATGTAAGACTAGAGCTGCGTACAGTTATTTTGCCCCTGCATGGGAGGGTCCTGCCAAGAGTGACTCTAACATAAAGGAAGCATGGCTGAGAGGTGGAAAGAGATCCCTAATGACATCACTGAGAACCTGGATGCAGCCAGACCTGAAGCACTGTGCTACCTCTGGATATTTTTAGTTAATGGAACAAATTCTTCTTTTTTTCCTTATTTGAGTTGGGATTCTATCCCCTGCACCCATAAAAGTCCTGATTGAGTTAATATCCCTGCCCATTTTGATGCTTGTGGCAGTCACTGCAGGCTGGCTAAAATCTAACAGCCATTCCCAATCTCCTCTTCCATACCTGTACCTCTCTACAGAGGATGAAAAACCTAGATACTTGCTTTCTCAGATTCTCTTGCAACTAAGGGTGGCCGTGGGACCACGTTCTGGCCAATGAGACATAAGGAGATGTCTACCAGGGTGATTCTGAGGAATATATTATTTTCTCTATGAAAGAGAGAGAGATTATTACTCATGCTGCCTCTTCTCAAGGGCTACCTAGTATAGTTGTCCTGGTTGTGCATTCTGCAACACCAGAAAGCCCCATTCCCAGAGGCTACCTAGTAAATGCTGACCCTTAGAATTGGGCAGTGTACAGCCTGCACACCACACAGGGTGTCACTGCCCATCATGCCTTGAACACAGACATGATGTCTGGAGCTGTGGCAGCCAGTTCCTGACCATGAGGGAAAGCCCAAGAGAATCACAGAGCTGCTGAACCAGCACCCTGATATAGCTGAGCAGCTGAATCAACAGGAACAGCCTTAATAACTGAGAAAAAAAGAAGAACTCCCTGTTTGTTCATGCCATTGTATGTGGGGCTTTCTGGTACCTGCGGCCAAAGACAACCCTAATGGAACAGCACCCTCGACTCACTCTTGTCGTAGACGGGCTCAGAGAGCACAGGGTCCATCCGGCGCATCTGTCCTTGCTGGTCCCTGTATGAGGCCTGGAAGCAAATCCTCACGACATTCATGTCCACCTCCTGATGGTTCTTCAGGGACCCAGCTGCAGGAGAGATATGGGAAGGCTGAGTGTGGGGGGTGGAGACCCTGGTGGGGGATGGGGGACAGAGAAGGGATGGGGCTGTGGTGATGGCGGATACTGGAGAAGGCGAGGGGACAGGGGTGGCAGAGGGGGCGAGGGGTCTGAGAGGACAGGATGCTGGGGCTAGGCGTGGGGACTCACCATTGTAGGGGTCGATGCCCAGCTGAATCTTCCGCTCAATGGCCGCCTCGATCTCCTTCTTCCTCACACACTGGATGCCCAGGTTGTTAAAGCTGAGTCGGGGGGAAGGGGGGAAGGGGGGTAATCCTGAGGAGGCAGGTATAGCCCTAACCCACAGGACGGCTCTGGTAGATGCTGTCTCAGGGCTCACAGTCTCAGAGGCTGGAGACCCCAGGCCCAGGGGTCCCAGCATTGGGAGGGGACTGGGGTTCAAACCTTTCAGGGGTGTGGAGAATTCTTGAGAGAACTTATCTTTACCACAGGAAAGCACCTGTTGACCTCATTTATAATAAGAAAACTGCAAATTAAACAGCAATGTGATGCCAATTTAAAAAAAAACTCATCAAAACAGCAGAGATCAAAACATCTGACAATACCCTCTGCCAGTGATATTGTGGAGAATCAGGCACTCTCATCCATTGCTGGCGGGACTGTAAATTGCCCCAGCAATCACATATTGGAGGACAACATGGCAGTATTCATTCATTCTACCAATATTTCTTGAGCACCTACTGTGTGCCAGGGACTGTGCTAGGCACTGGGGGATACAGCAGGGAACAAAAGAGATAAAATCCCTGCTTTCATGGAGCTGACATTTTCACTAAGTTTATAAATCACTAAAAGTATAAATGCACAGACTTGGGGCCAGCAATTTCATTTTTAGTAATTCATCCTGCAGAAGAAAGAGTATATATGTGAAGCTGTTCACTGAAGCACAATTAGTGATAGAGCAACAAGAGATTGGAACCATTGTGGGTGCCCATTCATAGGGACTTAATTAATTGTGTGCAGCCATACATTGGAATACTATGCAGTCAATAAAAAGGATAGGACAGCTCTAAATGTACTGACGGGAATTATCTCTAAGATGTACTGGAACATAAAAACAAGGTGCAAATGTCTGCTACCATTCATAAGGGAAGGAAAAAAATATAAATGCTTAGCATATCTTTAGCTGCCTCCAGAGAGGGGCACTGGTGGCCAGAGGACCAAAGATGGAAGGAAATTTATTTTTCACTGCATACCCTTTCTGAACCTTTAAATTTTTAAATTAAAAGCATATAAATTATAAAGCGAAAGAAAGAATGGGACTTGCAGCTAAGTCAGGTCTGCAGTCAAATTCCAGCTCTGCCATTGGCTATCTGGGCTCCTTCGCCTCTCTGAGCCTCAGTTTCCTCCTCTACAAAATGGGGATAAATATAATGCGTGTGAATGCGTGTGCGGCAGGGTTCCAGGCCTAGGTAAGACCCTCCACGGCCCCCAGGCCTCAGTTTCCCCATCTAGGAAATGCAGTGGGGAGAGTCTGGCTAAGCTGCCTCTGCTCCTAAGGTTTTCCGGGGTGATCCTCAGCCCCTCAAAATCTCCGTGACCAAGGGTGAGGGGTCAGGGCTCAGGTACCTGTGCCGGGGGCTGACATGAGGCCGGAGCCGCACCCTGCAGACACCGTCCGTGCAGTCTTTCCCCACGAGGCTGTGAGGGTGAACGCGGTGAGGCCAGTCCTTCCACACCAGGCATGCGGTCACCTCCACCTCCCGCAGCCCTCCACAATCCCGGAGCTGCAGGAAGACAGGTGCTCTTGGGGTCCCTTTGCAAACACCTGCACCCATCCAAGCCTCCTTTGGTAGCTCCCCGCCCCTCCCCTCTCCCCAACGATGGAGGAATGTTTGCTGAAGACCCCTCCAGGATCCTAAACCGAAGGCTTCCAACCTGGGGGCCTCATAACATGAGAGCTGCCCCACAGATGTGCCTTCTTTCGCCACTTGACTTTAAAAACATTGCATGCACACAAGGTCTCCAAGCACAGCCCACAGATAACATACTAATTGTGGAGAGACCAGGTAGACACCACCTTAACCATATGATCAAGGTCAGTGTCGCCACTACGGGGCCAAAGTAACACAGGCATCCCCTGATGGGATGGACTGGGAAGAACACGTCACTTCTATGACAGCCCCTTCAGAAGTGCATCACCGGAATCTAATCAGGAGGAAACATCAGAAAAGCCCAAACTGTGGTCATCTGGTCAGACATGAAAGACAATAAAAATACGGGTGTCATATTTTGGGTTAAAAGAGAACAAAAAATGTATTTTGACCTGGCTGGTAGTTACACAGTGTGTGTGTGTGTGTGTGTGTATATATATATATATATATATATATATATATATATATATATATGTATATTTGTCAAAATTCCTAGAGCTATACACTTAAGATTTGATTAAATATAACTCAATTTCAAAAAAAAAAGAGGAGAGAGGCTACAGAGACATGATAACCAAATGCAACATAGGATCCTTGGCTGGATCCTGGATTGGGGGGGGAACAATTATAAAACACACATTTGGGGGACAATTGGGAAATTTAAGTATGGACTGTATATTAGATGATATTATGGAATATTATTAATTTTCCTAGGGATGGTAATGAGTGTCCTAGACATGCAGGAGCTTATTTTTAGGAGATGCCCATTGAAGTATGTAGAGGTGAAATAACATGATATTTACAACTTATCTGCAAATGGGTCCGCAAAAAACACAATGTGTATTTGTGTGTGTGTGAGCGCTGTGCACACGTGTATGTGTGTGTTTGTGTGTATGGAGAGAGAGTGACAGATATAGCGAATAGGGCCAAATGTCAACTGGTACATATAGGTGAAGGGTACACAGGTGTTTATGGTACTCTTAATTTTTCTGAAGATTAAAATTTTTTTCATCTAAACTCATCAAAATGTGTACATTAAATACATGCCTTGTTTGTATATCAGTTATACCTCAATGAAACAAACAAACAAAAAACCTAGAAAAAAAGATTTAAAGGATTTTTTTTTTCAGAATAAAAAGTTGGGGCAGGGTGGGGGAGGGAAGGACTTGGAGTCTGGGGTCAGCAGATGCAATCTCATATATAGGATGGATAAACAACAAGGTCCTACTGTATATCAGAGAACTCTATTCAATACCCTGTGATAAACCATAATGGAAAAGAACATGAAACAGAATATATATATATATGTATGTAAATATAAATATATATTTATATATATATGTATAACTGAATCACTTTGCTGTACAGCAGAGATTAACACAACATTGTAAATCAACTATACTTCAATAAAATAATGTTTTTAAAAAGTTGGGGAAAATTTGGAGCTTACATTTTAAAAGTATGAGACATCACGTTATTCCAGATTTCCAGATTCTCTTTTTTAAAAGGGAAGTTATGGCAACTGGGGCAGGACTTCTACTCAGGAGCCACGTGGGGCAGCAGATAGAAACTAGCCCCTTGAGACGGGGCCCAGACCCACGTGGCCGCTTGGCTTTCCTGGGTCACTCACAGGGCCCTAACTGGCATGAAAGAACCACAAAAGCCTGCTCCGAATGTGTAAAGCCGGTGCCTATAAAATACAATGAACAGGTGCGTCTCAGTGAGGGAGTACTGCCCTCTAGGGGGCGTTTGGGATACTGAGGACAATTCTGGTTGACACTGGGATCGGGACCCACAGCAGGCAGTACAGGGCCACAGATGCTACACAGCCTGCAATACCAGGACAGTCCCACACAAGTCCTGCAAGACCTCTGAATGTCCCGCCAACATTCACATCAGTGACAAACCTGTTTTAAATGGTCAGAACCCAGAACCTCCTTCCATTTTACATGTACAGTATTTTTTCCCATAACTTTCAAATACACTTAATTTTCAAGGACTGCAGTCACCATGTTAATTGAGAGAAGACTGGTTTCATTTGAACTGAGAATTGTTCACCACTTTGGTGGCCTTTTTTTTTTTTTTGCTGCGCCACTGGACTGCCAGGGAATTCCCAATTGTTCACCATTTTGGAAAATCCTGTCACCTATGGCCACGCTGGACGTGTGGCATTTAAGTTGCCAAGTCCCCACGCTGGGTCGGGCTGCATTCATGCTGCTGTATTAATGAAATCCAAAGCAACTGCTACTTTGTTTTCATTTCCCTGAGGCTGTGCCCGAGCATTTACATACTGAAATAAATGTGCTTGTCTAGGCTGTATAATTTTCCTTTTAGTTCCCCTTCATACTAAAGTTGGGGCATTATGGATTTCAGGGATGATTATGAGTAGACAATTTATATTGAGTAGACAAATTTCATTGAGTCAGATGGGTTAAAACCATTAGTTTAACCAGCTCCCTGATGTAACATTAGGAGATTCTGAAAAGCAAGATTTCTGCAAGGCTGAAAGCTTTTCATTCCTTTTTTTTTTGGCTACACCATGCGGCATGTGGGATCTTAGCTCCCTAACCAAGAATAGAACCCGCGGCTCCTGCAGTGGAAGCTCGGAGTCTTAACCACTGGACCGCCAGGGAAGTCATGAAAGCTTTTCATCTTTGAGATGTCATGCGAGATTGTGGATAGACGTGAGGCCTTGAAGTCAGTCAGAACTGGTACCAAACCAGGCTCTACCTGGTGATAAACCTCTCTGGTCTTACCATCCTTATCTATAAAATAGGTACTAAGTACCTGGCACACAAGAGCACTTAGTAAATGGCAGTAATTACTACAATGAATTTGCTGTGTACCCTTGTGCAAGTAACTTACACTCTCTGAGCCTCAGTTTCCTCCTCTAAAAGATGGGGATGAAAATTCTAAATCGAAATTCGGAGTCAGGTCACCCCCTATTGTTGGACATTTACTGTTCTAACTCTTTGAAATCAAAACCAACACAAAGCTAGAATAACTGCCTGGAAAGACTTAGAAATAAAAAGTTGGGGAAAACACAGCTTCAAAATATCACCCCACAGGTAACGTACTAATGACAAAGGGAAAGCTATACCTTTTCAATGGTGGTCACTCCCTGTTATGGACTAAACTGCACGCCCCCAAAATTCATATGTTGTAGCTCTAGCTCCCAGTACCTCAGAATGTGACTGTATTTGGAGATAGAGCCTTTAAAGAGGTGAGTAAATTAATGAGGCCTTAGGGTGGGTCCTAATCCAGTCTCCTCATGACCTTATAAGAAGAGGTAATTTGGACACACAAAGAGTGTGCTGACACTGCTGACACTGGACACACACCAGTGCTGACACAGAGGAAAGACCAAGTGAGGACACAGCGAGAAGGCAGCCGTCTGCAAGCCCAGGAGAGAGGCCTCAGAGGAAACCAGCCCTGCCAATAGCTCGGTTTTGGACTTCCAGCCTCCAGAACTGTGAGACAGTAACTTCCTGTGGTTCAAGGCACGCAGTCTGTGGTACTTTGTTATGGCAGCCCGAGCTGACTAATACACCACCTTCACCACGGGCTCCGACTCAGCATCAGATATTAAACTACCACCCCATGGCCATGATGTGAGACTCTTAGAGGCCCACAGCATCACCGCTGGGGTATTCCCACCAAAATGAATAACCTGATCTAATCTGGAAACAGCCAATAAATCCGGAATGTGGGACATTCTACAAAACGCCTTTCCTGTCCTCCATAAATGTCCCTGTGCTGAAATGCAAAGACAGACTGAGGAATGAACCCAAGCCAAAAGATACCAAAGACACCTGTCTTCCTCTGTTTGGGCTGCTGTGACAAGATACCATGAACTGGGTGGCGTACACGCAGCAGAAATTTATTTCTTGACAGTTCTGGAGGCTGGAAGCCCAAGATCAGGGCAACAGCACGATTGGGTTCTGGTGAGGGCCTCTTTTGGGTGCAGACTGTGTCACTGTGACCTCACATGGTGGAAGGGACCTTCTCCATCATCTTCCGGGTTAGGGTTTCAATATATGAATTGGAGGGTGGGGGACACAAACATTCAGACCATCGCAACACCTGACAACTAAAGGCAGCATGTGATCCTGGACTGGATTTTAAACAAGCAGACAAGAAAAGAAACAGGTATAAAGGATATCTGGGGTCAGCTGGGATCATTAGACTATGAACTTAATCTTAGATAATATTCTTGCAGGAATATTACGTTTCTAGAATGTGATAACAGCGTTGTGATTAGACAAGGTCCTACATTGTAGAAAAAAGTCATGGCTCTTGAGAGATACAGGCTGAAACATTTCGAGTGAAGTGTCATATCTCTGACTCACTTTCAAATCTTCCTCCGTAAATGTCTATATAAAGAGAGGCAGGCTTCTCTGGTGGCGCAGTGGTTAAGAATCTGCCTGCCAATGCAGGGGACATGGGTTCAAGCCCTGGTCCAGGAAGATCCCACATGCCACGGAGCAACTAAGCTCGTGAGCCACAACTACTGAAGCCTGTGCACCTAGAGCCCGTGCTCCACAACAAGAGAAGCCACCGCCATGAGAAGCCCACACACCACAACAAAGAGTAGCCCCCGCTCACCGCAGCGAGAGAAAGCCGGCGTGCAGCAATGAAGACCCAACACAGCCAAAACTAAAGTAAATAAAATAAATAAATTTATTTTAAAAAAAAGAAAAAAAAAGAGAGAGGCATTGGGAATTCCCTGGCGGTCCAGTGGTTAGGACTCTGTGTTTTCACTGCCGAGGGCCCGGGTTCATTCCCTGGTCCAGGAACTAGGATCCCACAAGCCTCGCGGCATGGCCAAAAAAATAAACCAAGAGAGAGGCATAAAGCAAATGTGGCAAAAGGATGTGGGTGTTCATTGCGCTATCCTTGTCTACTTTGCATAGGTTTAAAATTTTTCCAAAAAAGTTGAGACATAAAGTTGAAAAAATATCCCTTATCAAATTGGAAAAACAGACAAAATGCTTAAAGATAAATGAGGGGCTACAAAATTGCCCCTTAACGTACCACACTTGCCCATTCCTGAAAAGCCAGTGATGGAATATACGTTTCAAAGTAAACCGTTCTTTTCACCAGAATGTCCCGCTAACACGCTACTTCTGGCCACAACGTCTGGAGCCAAATCCAGTAACAACAACTACAACCACCTGTCTGAGTAAGGGGTCCTGCACACCAGTGCTGGGCCATCTCCCTGGTTTCCTCACAGTGTCCTGTGGGGGCAGGAGCTTCATCCCCATTTTACAGATGAGGAAACTGAGGCCAAGGGAAGCACTGGACTTGCCCTACATTTACAGCTGGTAAATGGCAGCGCCAGGACCAAAGCCCAAGTCTTTCTGACCCTAAAATCCAAACTTGTTGGGGTAGGACAGGGTTGCTCTGCTAATCCCCCAAGTAAAGCTCTGAGTACAAATCCCACTGAGGAAGAGGAGAGGGAAACAGATCTCACACGAGGGAGCTGGGACCTGGGGCCGGGGTCAAGGATGGCGTCCCTGAGGTGGGCTGAGGCCTCACGGGTGAATAGGAGGTGACCAGGCTGCAGGTGGAAAGCACTCCAGGCAGGAGGAATGGCACAGGCAAAGGGCTGGTGGCTGGATGGTGGTGAGTGAGGAGGGCTGGATGGGAATGGGCAGGAGAAGCCGGACCATGAAAGGTCTTAGAGGCTCAGGGAGGATCTTGGGTTTCCTCCTGAGGGTGCTAGGGAGCCAAAGGAGGATTCTGAACAGGGGAGAGGAGCAGATGTGTAATTTAACAGCACCTCTCTGGCGGTCTTGTATGGGGAAATCTGGAGGAGACTGAGAGCTGGTCACCAGGGAGGAAGCTGGAGGTCAGGGAGCAGATGAGCCCGGGATCCAGGGCTGGTGGGGTGGTGAGGACATAATTCAGGGTCCACGGACACTTGGGCAAAGATCCAGAAACACATGAAGTCTCCGAATTGGAAAGGCATAGGAACCAGGCCTCTCAGAAATCACTGGGTGAGACAGTCATGCATGCAACCCCCCGGGCAGGGCAATTTGGCAACAGCCGTCAAATTATCATTGACGGGCAATCCCACTTCCAGAAGTTGTTTTTTTTTTTTTAACTTTTATCTTTTGGCCATGCCACACAGCTTGCAGGATCTTAGTTCCCCCGCCTGGAATCAAACCCATGCCCCCTGCAGTGGAAGCGTAGAGTCTTAACCACTGGACCGTCAGGGAAGTCCTAAAATGTGTTTTTTTTAACTTAAGAATATATCTTGGAGCTGAGCTCACATCAGCATGACTGAAGCTGCCTTATTCTCTTTACCATCACATCCCACCGTGTGGACATAGGATACTATATTGTGCAAGTCTCCTATTGGTGGACATTTTGGTTGTTTCCTGTTTCCCGCTATTACAAGCAGGGCTGTAGAGAACGACTCAGTTCATCTATTATTTCCTTCATGTGTGTCACTCAAATAACTTCTGGAAGGGAATCTGGTGGTCCAGTGGTTAGGACCCAGGCCATGTTTCCACTGGCCTGGGTTCGATCCCTGGTTGGGGAAATAGATCCCGCAAGCTGCGTGGCACAGCCAAAAAAACCCAAAAAACAAAAAACCCCACACATTTTATATACACACGCGCACGCGCGCTCCCCTTTATGTAAAAAAGGGGGATAGTATATACATATATATATATTTGCCTGTATAATCATTAATGATAAAATATTCCTGAAAGGCTCCATGAGATATTGATAACAATGGTTACCTCTGGGTGGCGGGGGGGAACCTGGAGGCAGAAATGGGGGACTTTTGTTCATTTTAATTTAAATTATGTTAATTTAACATGACTCTTCATATTTTTGAACGTTTTGATCCACGTCATATGATTCAAAATTTTAAAACAAAATAAAGGGCTTCCCTGGTGGCACAGTGGTTAAGAATCTGCCTGCCAATGCAGGGGACACGGGTTCGAGCCCTGGTCCAGGAAGATCCCACATACCGCGGAGCACCTAAGCCCCAGCGCCACAACTACTGGAGCCTGGGCTCGCAACAAGAGAAGCCACCGCAACGAGAAGCCCATGAACTGGAATGAAGAGCAGCCCCCGCTCGCTGCAACTAGAGAAAGCCCGCACAGCAACGAAGACCCAACACAGCCAAAAATAAAATAAAAAATAAAATAAAATAAAGATGGGTATAGTTGAAAATCTTGTCTGTACCTTATCCATTCAGCACTGCCTCCAAAAAAGAATTCACCTGTATATGTTTTCCTTTCCAGAGTTTCTGTACACAAATACTACCAAATACCAATTGAAAATCTTATTTTCCCCTCTTTTTGACACACACGGTAGTACAGTTTACCTTGAACAATGTGGGGAGTGGGGGAGGGAGCGCTGGGGCATCGACCCTGCCTGCAGTGGGAAATCCACCTATAACTTATAGCTGGTCCTCAGTATCCGTGTTTCTGCGGTTCCGCCTGGGGGGATTCCAACAACTGGGGATCGTATTTACTGTTGAAAAAAATCCCCGTTTGGGCTTCCCTGGTGGCGCAGTGGTTGAGAGTCTGCCTGCCGATGCAGGGAACGCGGGTTCGTGCCCGGGTCCGGGAAGATCCCACATGCCGCGGAGCGGCTGGGCCCGTGAGCCATGGCCACTGAGTCTGCGCGTCCGGAGCCTGTGCTCCGCAACGGGAGAGGCCACAACAGTGAGAGGCCCAAAAATCCCCGTTTAAGCGGACCCGCCCAGTTCAAACCCATGTTGTTCAAGGGTCAACTGTATAATACCCACAAAATTCTGCACCTCAATTTAAACAAAATTAATATATCATGGAGATGGATACTTCCACATCAGTACCTAAGGGATGGCTTCATTTAAAAGTTTTTCTGTATTAACTGTATGTATTTATATTTATCTGCACACTTACACAGATACATTTGTCCCTGCTGCATAGGATTGCAATCGGTAGATTATCGATTATTTCACCAGTCCCCTGATGATGAACACGGAAACTTCCAATTCTTCTCTATACAAACAAGGCTGCAAGGGAGAAACTTGTACATCCCTCTTTCACCCAGATGCAGGCATATCTACATGATAAGTTCCTAGAAGTGGAATGGCCCGGCCTAAGAGTAATAATGATAATAATAATTATACTAGTAATACTAGAAGCTCTCTCAATCGAGCACTCACCATGTTGGAGGTACTTGGCGTGTATAAGTAACTCATTTACTCCTCCCAGCAACCCCAGGTGCTTGGTTATTATTATTATTCAGTTTTTTAATTTTTTTTTGGGCCACGCCACAGGGCCTGCAGGATCCTAATTCCCCAACCAGGGATCGAACCCGGGTCCCCAGCAGTGTAAGTGTGGAGTCCCAACCACTGGACCTCCAGGGAAGTCCGTATTATCCCATTTTGTAGAGGAGGAGGCACAGAGGGACCGAGTAACCTGCCCAAGGCAGTACCTGGATTCGAATCCAGATACTCTGATTCTTAAGGCCTCACTGGTGAACCAGGAGGCTACCAATGATAATTTTGACCAATACTGTCAAATTGCCGGGAAGAAGGCCTTTCTTTGAATGCCCTTTAAATTTAAGGCCAAGTGACAGTGGTATCATCCGCTCCAACAATAGCAACAGCAATAACAATAACCACCATAAAATACATGAATAATTAAATACATGCATATGGATCTCCGGGGCGGGGACACGCGAGTCCCACCGCCCCTGGTGCCCACCTCGATGGCGGGCAGCGTCTTGCTGGCCTCTGTGCTGCTCTCCCCGAGGATGCTGCCGGCCGAGCGGCCCTCGCACTCGTAGCGGAAGCGCATGCCGCGCTGCTTGGGCTGCTCGGTGATGATCAGGTGCGGCCGCGGCCCGGGGCCCGGAGCCGGGGGCACCAGCCGGCCCAGAGGGCAGCCCCAGGGCGGCGGCGTGGCCGGGGGCGGGGGCGCCGCGGCGCCCAGGGTGACGGTGCTCAGGGAGGCCGCCCCGCGAGACACCAGGCGCGGCAGCCCCTCGCCCGGGCCCGGCTGCGCCCCCTCCAGGCCGAAGCCATTCTCCTTGATGTACTCGTCGATGATCTCTGCGGGAGAAGCAAAACCTAGGGATGACGCTGATTGTCAAAGAAAAGGCTTTTTTTACCCCCAGACTTGTGCTGCTCTCGCCTTTTCCCGTCCGTTCATTTCTTCAAGACATATTTCTTGTGGGCCAAGGGCAGGGGCGTCAGCTCCGAACACAGAAAAGCCCCTGCCCTCCTTCTTGGAAACAGACGCGTAGCGTCCCCCAGTTTCTTGAAGCCCAAAACCCCAGGGGTCGGCCTGGTTTCTCCTTCTCCTGCACCCTCCTGTCCACCCGCCTCCGAAACAGCTCCTGAACCCATGCCTCCATCACCTCTCACCTGGATCAAGGTAGAACCAAGTCACAGGTACCCCTGCCTCCATCTTGCCCCATTTAATAACAACGAGAGTAACAGGTGCTCTGCCCAAGCCGTTCCCATCTCAGAAGGCAGCACCACCACCCACGGTGCTCAAGCTGTAAGGACGCACATCTTTATCAGCTGCTTACGATCGCACGTCTACTATGTCCAATCCATGAACTTCTCCTGCCTCTACCTCAAATATACATTTACGTTCCCACCACCTGGCCCCGCGCCCACTGCTCCCTCCCTGGGCCACCCTCAGTCATTCTCCATCTGAACCACTACTCCTGTTCCCCACCTCGCCTCTTCCAGTCTATCTGCCAAACACAGCCAGAGGGATCTGATGTCAGACCCTGTCCGCTTCTGAACAGAAGCCTCCAGTGGCTCCCATCTCCCTAAGAGTCAAAGTCAACACCTTCCCCATATAAAACTCTCCCCAAACTCCACTCATCTCAGGAAAACAGGACAAAGACAAAACCCACACCCCCGACCTTGGCCACAGAGCCTTCTGTGGACGGGCCCCCTCTGTCCTGGGCTTCTTGCCTCCCGCTGCCCCCTGTCATCATGCTCTGGCCTCTTTTCTGTCACTTGCACCCACCAAGCCCGGCCCTCTCTCTTCAGGGCATTGGACTGGTTCCTCCATCTGCCTGTTCCACGCTTCCCCCCATTCAACCCATGCTGGCTCCTTCTCATCCTTCCGGTCTCAGCCCACCTCTTCAGAAAGGCCCAATCTAGTGTGTTTTCCCCAGGCCTCTTGCTGTTTATTTCCTTAGCCCAGTCTAACATTATTTTGTTCTTTATACCTTTTCCTCCTGTCTCTGCCACTAGAGTATCAGTTCCAAGAGAGCAGGGACTTTGGTTCGTGGCTGAATCCCCGGTGCCTAGAACGGTGCCTGGCGTGCAGCAGGTGCTCAATACAACTCATCGAAGGAATGAACAATAGTTGTAGTAACAGTAACTAATATTAAAGACAGCTGGCCTACGCTGAATCTTCACTACGTGTCAAGCATTGCTAAGTACCCTGGGAGCACATGACTTTGTTAAAATCCCCCAGCAGTCCCAGAAGTCATACTGTGACCTCCTCCCCAACAAGGAAGGCCAAGGTCCCTCTCTGTGAGCACTTGGACTCCCCAGCCTCCCCCCAGAACTGCCCTGTGATACTCACCCAATTCATCTGTGGAAGGAAGAGAAAGAGAAAGGTGAGGTCCAGCAAGTGGTCAAGACTTTCATCTTTTAAGACAGATTCCCCAACCCCGTCCCCTCCCGGAGCCCTTCCCCCTTCCTCCATCCTGGGAAATCCTGGGCTCTGACTCCCTGGGATGTTAAGCCCTAACCCCCATCTCTCCCTCCTGGTCTACCCTCCCTTCAGCTCCCAATGTTGGGGTCCCAGGGTCAGGCTACCCTCCAATGCCTCCCCCTAAAAACCTTTAGATCGGGGATTATGAAGCAGTGTTGAGACTCTAAGGAAAAGCCAAGGGTCTCATCACCAGGGGAAAAAAGTGGATGCCCAAGATTCTAAACAAAATGTGGGGGTGGAGCCCTCCCCAAACCCCACCCTAGACCCCGGGAGATCACTTCCTGGTGTCTGAAGACCCAGGAAGGCTGATCCTTCGCTTCTAGGCAACCACCTCCCTCTGCGTCCCATGCCAGTCCCCAGCAGTCCCCAGCCGGTATCCGGGATTTGCCCCTACTTCCTGAGGGGGGAATGACGGCAATGCTGGGGGAGCCCCTTATCACCTCCTCAGGAAAGCTCAGCCTGGAAGGGACCGTGAAGGATGGAAACCAACCTCCCATGATTCCACAGACAGAACAAGGGGAGTCCAGAGGGGGCAAGCAAGCCTGTGGGGTCACACAGCAAGGGAGGGCAGACCGGGGCCAGATGCCCCATCCAGGGTTGCCTGCGTTGGCCGCTGGCCACTGAATCGTTGCCAGCCTGCCCTGCTGCCAGACCTGTCTTCCTCCTTCACTCTCGGGGAGTGGCTCCCAGAGCCAGACCTTTGCTCCCTGGAAAGCAGTCTTCCCGCCCCGCTTATCTCATGTGATCTGTGAAGTCACCAGGGTGGGGAGGACATCCCCACTTGGTAGATGGGGACACTGAGGCTGGGAGAGAGGAAGGGACACGCTACAGATCACTGGCAGGGCCAACTTCAAGTCACTTCAACTTGGAAACACCTTCTCAGGCATTCGTGCTGGATGACCTGGGGATCCAAAGATGAGTTAGACTTTGTCTGAGCCCTCAAGGAGCTCCCAGGCTGCGAGGGGAAACTGAGGCCCGGGCAGCTGTGGCTGAAGCTTTGTACTGCCTCAGTTCAAATCCTGGCTCTGTTCCTTGCTAACCATGTGGCCTTGAGCCCATTACTTAAACTCTTTTTGTGCCTTGGTTTCTTCATCTATAAAATGGACACAATAATAATGCTTGTCTGGTTGGGCTCTTTAATATACGGGAAGCACTTAGTACTGCCATAATAGTAGACGATACATAAATGCTGACTGCTGTTGGGTAAGGTGTTGGGAGACATTATTTTATGGATGTGGGTAAATTGCTTCCCCTCTCTAGGCCTCAGATTGTCTGTCTATAAAATGGGGAGGTTGGAAGACATGGTTTCAGAGCACGGGGTGTGGAGTCACACAGATGTTAGTTTGAATCCCGGCTGTCACTTCTGGCTGTGTTGCCTTGGGAAAGTTGCCTAACCTCTCTGAGCCTCCTTCTCTATAAAAAGGTCTGCTATATCTCAGGCATTAACATGAGGATTTAGAAGCACACTGGGAAATTGCTTAGCACAGGGTCCGACCACTTCAGGCCCTCCATAAAACTTAGCCATTATTATTATTATCTAAAATCCTCTTTCATTCAGGAAATGTTAGGGACTTCTTCTCTTTATTCAGGGCTCAGCTCAAATAACAACCTGCCCCCCTCCCAAACTCCCACACAAACTTGCCACCATTCAGGGCCAGCCAGGATGGGCCACACTTGAGCAGCTGTCTTTCATGCCTCAGGGCCTTTGCACAGGCTGGTCTCTACCAGAATGCTCTTCCTTCAGACCTTTGCATGCCTCCTCCTCCACTTTCAGGTCCCTGGTCAAATGTCACCTCCTAGATGGGTCTTCCCTGACTACTTTATCCAAGATAGCCCCCAGAACCCCCACTCCAGTCACTCACAGTTAGGTGCCTTGGTTTTATCATTTTCATGGCACTGGATAGGATTTGACATGACCTTATTAGAGTGATTCATATCTGTCTCCTGTAGACTATGAACACCAGAGAGTAGGAAACACACCTGCCCCATCCCCACTGCATACCCAGGGCCCAGTATGTGTTTGGCCCATCAAAATGAGGGAAAATTTCCCTCCCAGTCTATCTCAGTCGTTCTCCCAACCCCACCATGCTATTTAGGTGTCACTGATCCCAAGATTTGTTTAGGGCCTTTATATCACATTTTATAATCCTACATTTAATTCATTGTGTACATATCTGCTTCCACATCTAGGTAGGGAATCCTGTGAGGGCAGAGCCAGGGCTGTCTTGGTCACTGCTGAGTGCTCAGCACTGCCCAGCACAGGGCCAGGTATGCAGTTGGAACTCAATAAATATCTGCTGAATGGATAACGTCAGAAATTACTCTCAACTGAAAGAAACCAAAGATCTAGGTCTTGGGTCAGAAAAGTCTCAACCTTGCTCTTGCCCAGAACCAGTGCTTGGCAGTACCTGTTCCCAATGCCATCTCCCACCTTTCACTATCTCCCAAACTCACAAACCTCTTAGAGAACCCGCAGGGCCTCCTCCACAGCCACGCCAGCACTTCTGGGGTCCATCCCAAGATTTTACCTCCAGAGAGAGGTTCAGACCCAGCCCACTGGGGCCACTGAGTTTTCCTGGTGGCAGGACTCAATCCCTGCCCTCCAAATTCCAGCACATTTATGAGAGATGATGTCATCCTTTGGCCATGCTTCTGCATTTCCTTGGGCAGCACTGAATTTTGGATGGCACAGGATGAGGGGCCTTAGAGACTAGTGGTTCTCAACATCTCTTGGGAAGTTGCTAGAAATGCAAACTCTTAGAGCCCATCCTGGAGCTACTGAATCAGAAACTCTGGAGGTGGGACCCAAAACTCTGTTTTAACAGTTCTCTGGGTGACCCTTAACTGCGTGCCAGACACTGCTTTAATACTGTTATTGCTTTAATACTGATACTGTTTAGCTGTATCAGCTCATTGAATCCTCTCGGTCCCTCTGAGGCATTGATATTATGCCCATCCTACAGATGAGGAAGACTGAGGCCCAGAGAAGGGAAGTGACTTACAGTGAAGCGGTGGTGGCACCAGTATGTAATTATTACGCTCTGCACTACCATAGTGAATCTCTAAAGAGGACTCTCTTAGAGAGTGAATAGGTGGTTAGTTTTACTTCCCCAGCTCCCTATCACCCGGGAGGTAGGGGCATCTGGGGACCCCATCTCAACGGGCAGGGAGGGATACAGGCTGAGGAAAGCTGGGGTAGACCTCCGCAAAACCCCCAGACAGAGGCGTACACAACGCCACCTCCATAGGATTCCTCCTGCCCCATCCTGAGCGTGCAGATGGGCAGGAACTGTGGAGGGCTGCTCACCCGTGGTCCTGGAAACGGCGAGCGAGAGCGAGGAGAGGTCCGCGGCCCCTGCAGGGATGGAGGCATGTCTCAGGAGGTGATAGTAATACGGCGGGAGAACCAGAGAATCTCCCAAGCCCCACCCCGTTCCTCTCCTGGCCCCACCCCTTTGGAGCATGCCCCTCACCCTTCTAGCCCGCATGGTCCGGCCTTCCTTCCTTAACTCATGGACAGGTTCCCTAGTTTCTGTCAGTCACCCCACCCTTCATCACACTCAGGCCCTGCTCCTTCTCTCCCTTAAGAAGGCTGAGAAGGGCCTGGAGGAGCTCTTCTCAGCCTCAGTTAGGAAAGCCCCCAACCTCTTCCTTATTTCAGGGTCAGACCCTCCCTCTTCACTTTTCCAGTGTCAGGCCCGTCCCCTTCTCCCTCAGACCCTGCCACTGCTCTCCAAAGGCAAGCCCCACCTCCTCTTTCTTCTCTGAGTCAGACCCCGCCCTCTTTTTTTCAGAGCAGGCCCTCCCCCTTCTCTCTGCCATAGTCGGGCCCGCCTCTTCTCCCTCTCCGAGTACGGCCCCGCCCCCGTATCTCCCTTAAGCCCCGCCCCTTACTCTGAGTAGGTGAGATCTTGCTTCTTTGAGTTTAGGTCCCGCCCTCTTCTCGCACTCATGGTCAGGCCCCACCCCCTTCTGTGGGCCAGGCCTCTCCTTTTTCTCCCTCTCTGTGTCTGGCCACGCCCAGTCCCTCAGGAGCAGCTCCCGCTCCTCCTTCTCCGAGTCAGGCTCTGCCCCTCCCCTCTCGTAGTCGGGCCCCGCCCCCTTCTTTGCCTCAGGGTCAGGCCCCGCCCCCTTCTCACTCTCTAGTGGGACTTCTCTCTCTTACCTTGGACCGGACCCGGTCACCATCCTCTGCCTCCTTCCTTCCCTTTGATATAGTGTCCCCGGTACCGTCACACTCTCCCCGCAAAACCCCTAAGACTCCTGTAGGAACCCCTAGACCACTCCAGGGCCCCAGGCCTCCCGCATCTCCAGTCCCGCCCCAGACTCCTCTCCTGAACCCCGGCCCCTCTTACCCAAGGCCCCCAGCTCCGGCGCAGCGGACGATCTGGCGACGCGGCGACTCGGCATGGCCCAACCAGTGGGGACTGACGGCCCGGAGGCCAGCCCAGACCAAAACACACACACGCGGGCAGGCCGAGCGGCCAGGTGGCACGGTCTGGCGGACGATCGCGGGTCGGGAGAGCGACGCAGGGGCTGGGGCCGCAGGCCGGGCTGGACGCGCGGCGCCCGGGTTGCGGGGGGCGCCGGGCCGGGCCGGGCGGGCGGCGGGCGGGGGCGGGGCGGCGGAATTCCCCGGCGCCGCCGGCCTGCGCGCTCATTGGCCTGCACCCTGTCGTTACGTCACGCCAGGGAAACGGGAAAACCCCCACGCGTCACGTGGCCTCGGGGGCGGGGCCGGCCGGGAAGAGGAGGCCGGGGCACAGGAGGGGCCCGGCCCGCGACGATGCCCATTGCTCTGGTGGAGACCACTGAGTCCTGCTTGGGGCCACTCACAACCTACCCATGGAGCAAGTAAGAAGACTGAGGCCTGCCCACCCCAGGTCTGCCAACCGGACTTGACCTGTTGTTTCTCTGTCTCGAAGGGAAGCTTTGGGATCAGGAGGTTACCAGAGCTCCACAGCTGCCGATGATGATAATCTTTTCGAAACCTCCATGGTCTCTCTACAGCTCAGTTCCTTAACCTGAGTAAATCGGGAGTGATCCTACGTAAAAGTTTAAAGCTAGGATGTCAGCGGTAGGACTTGTCTGTTTTGTTCCTTGCTGTATCCCCAGCACCCAGAACGGCGCTTGAAAAACAGTAGGTGCCCAATAAGTTTTTACTAAGTGAATGGATGGATGTTTTTTTCCTCCCCACAGCTCCTCCAAGTTTCCTAATAGCCCGTAGCACTTTCAGCTCAAAGGCTCAGTAACTTAGTCCAGGAATGGTAACAGTGTAGCCCCCAGGATACATATTGAGCTGAGTGCCTGACCCCTGGGCTTACCTGGGGGCCTCACAGATACCTCACACCTTGCACCAGCATCAGAGGAAGGTGATAGAATTGGAATTACTGCAGAGAGGAGGAGACTGAGGCTCAAAGAGGGGCAGCCATTTGGTTAGATCACATTTCTAGGCCTATTCCTAAGAAAGATGGGATGACATTAAGTCCCAGCTTGGATGCCGGGCACCCTCAGACCACAGAGCCAAGGTTTGATGTCCTCTGTCTCCCTGTGAAAAGTTGGAGTGTTCCATTTCTACTCTTCATGGCCTACATGGACTCACTGATTCAGTCGACATACATTTATTGAGCACCTGCTGTGTGCCAGGGCCTGCACTGGGTACTCAGGCACAGCGCTCACCAAGCCAGCCCTGGCACCTGCTCGTAGGAGGCAGACTAGTCTACAACAGTTCTCAAGGTTGTGGCCCAGCCCTTCAGGTGATATGATGCAAGCTCAAGCTGGAGAACTACTGCTATAATGCAAAATATGGAGCAGACTTTTTCTGCAAAGGGCCAGATAGAAAATATGCTCTGCTTTAGGCTTTAAGGGCCAGACAGTTTCAAAACTCAACTCTGCCACAGCACAAAATCTGCCAAAGACCATACAGAAACAATGAGCATGACTGTGCTCCAATAAAACGTTATTTTATGGACACTGAAATTTGCATTTTGTATAACTTTCATGTGAAACAAAATATTCTTCTTGAGATTTTTTCCAACCACTTAAAACATCTAAAAATTACAGAAAAACTGGAAAATGCTGGTTTTGGCCTTCAGGCTGTAGTCTGCATATGATAAGGGCATTGCCAGAAATGCTATGATTTGAAGGTTCAGAATCAGCCTGCCTAAGTTCAAATCCTAGGTCTGTCACTTACTAGGAGACCTCAGGAAACTGACTTCATCTCTGTAAGCCTCTGTTTCCTCATCTGTAAAATGGGTGTAATAGGATGGTTGTGAGGATTAAATACTAATAATAGTTGACACGTATAGACCTCTTTCATATGCTAGGCGCTGTTCTAGCACTTTATGTCACATTACTTTGTGAGACTTCGGACACATTGCTTAATTTCTCTGGGTTTCAGTTTTCTCATCTGCTCTTGTGAACATTTGACTTAGAGTCATTGCACACAGGGTAACAGTACCAGGCACTGCTCCAAAAGCTGGAGACACAGCACACAACACAATAGACAAAAGCCCCTGCCATCATGGAACTGAAATCCAAGTGGGGGAGACAGATGGAAAAGAGATAAGCAAATATATGTCTGATGGTGATGGCAGTCTTACAGACGATTAAAGCAGGATACATGGCTTGAGTTTGAAGGGTAATATTTGGGTTAGGAAGTTTAGGGAGGGTCTAAGGTGACATCTGAGCAGACAGCTGAGACAGTGAAGGATCCACGTGGATATCTAGGGAAGAGTGTTCAAGGCACAGGGAAGAGCAAGTGCAAAGGCCCTGAGGTGGGAACATGCATGGCAATGTTGAAGGAACAAATCGCAAGGAGGCTGGAGTGGAGTGACAGCTGGGGAAGTAGTGGAGATGGGTAATATTAAATTTAAGGAAGCGAACCACACGCAGCACTTAGACTAGAGCTTGGCTCATGATAATAACTGTTGAATAGTGGCTCCTACGTGTAGGAGTAGGAGCCTACCTGATTCCCCTCTGCCCCTTGAAATGTCAGGCCTCACAACTGTTTGTTGGGTCAACGGCTGAAAGGACACATCAGAAATCCTCAGCGTTCAGGATTTCTGTGGGGCTCTGAGCCCCATAAGGGCAGGCCTGGGGCTGTCTTGATCCCTGCTGTGTACACAGAACCCCCAGCTCAAAGCAATGTCCAGGGGAGGGGCTCAGGAAACATTTGTTGACTGACTGTATGTCAGTCTCTCCACCGATGTCTTAATGCAAACCTCATCAAGGTCCACACTTCTGGCTGTGTGCCTGTGTCTGTGAAAGTCAGGATTATGCAAACATGCACTCAGCAAATGATCCCAGAGCGACTCCTCTTGTGCTGTGGACACAGCAGTGACCAAGACAGCTCTGGCTCTGTCCTCACGGGGCTCAGTCCAGTGGAGAAAGACCTGTCTCCAGGTAGTGATGACCCACAGCAGGCAGGGCTGGGATGTGGGAACCCAGGGAGCTGGTGGGTGGGGGTCAGTGTCCCAGAGGAGGTGGTCAGGAAGGGTTTCCTGGAGGAGGAGCCATGGAGCTACAAACTGGAGGATGCATAGGGCAAGGTGAAGAGTTGCGTGCCTGGAGGTGTGTCTCAGTTTAGGGAAGGGTGCCAGGAGGTAAGCAGTCACAGCTAGTTAGAGCAAGGGAGATGAGGCTGTAGGAGTTAGTAAGTCCCCTCCCCCCAAGGTATCGTTCACCACAGTTAGCAGCCTGGGCTCTTCTCCCAAGGGTACTGGGGAGCCATGGTAGGTTCTGAACAAAGAACGGGCAGGGTCAAGTTTGTGCTTCAGAAAGTTCTGGCTGCTGGGGACTTCCCTGGTTGGTCAGTGGTTAAGAATCCTCCTGCCAATGCAGGGGACATGGGTTCTATCCCTGGTCCAGGAAGATCCCACATGCTGCGGAGCAACTAAGCCCGTGCGCCACAGCTACTGAAGCCTGTGCGCCTATAGCCCATGTTCCTCAACAAGGGAAGCCAGCACACTGAGAAGCCAGCACACTGCAACAAAGCTCGCCGCAACTAGAGAAGGCCCGTGCGCAGCAACAAAGACCCAAATCAGCCAAAAATAAATTTTTAAAAAATGGTTAAGATGGTAAAAAAAAAAAAAAAAAGACTCCATGCTTCCACTGCAGGAAGCACTAACTTCCACTTAGTTCCTGGTCCAGGAACTAAGATCCCACACGTAGCCCGGGCTGGATGAAAAGTGAATGGGAGGAGCAGGGGACCAGGGAGGAGGCTGAGCTGGGATCCCAGCCTATGAGGAGGAGCTGGGACCGGGTGGTCTCAGTGCAAGTGAAGAGGTGAGAATGCCAAGCAATTGTGGGGTACAGCTGACAGGCCCTGCCAAAGACTGTGGGATGAGGATTTGGGCAGGGGGTAGGCCAGTGAGTTTAGGTGGCCTGAAAGCCGACACCCCGCTTGGTTCTATGAGCTCAGCAGGGGAGGGAGTAGAGCAGGTCTGTGGCTGACTCAGCGATGGAGCCTGCAGAGTGTGTGTGTACATAGGTGTCTGCACACAACTCTCCTGGGACCTCGTGGATTCCCTGCCTGGCTCTGCAGGGCACTGTGGTGGTGGAGCCCAGGGGAACCTGACTTGGTTCCCAGCCCCGGGCCTCCTCTCCCAGAAGTGTTGATGAGAACACCCCCCCCAAAAATAAAACCTGGGAATGTGGGGTCCCAACCCCTCAGAGTGCAGGGTCACCCAGGGGCCTCTGTCTCCTCATCCACAAAGTGGGTGAACAGTTCTGGTACCCAGCTTGCTGGGAAGGCATACATGCCACATACTAAGAGTCTGGCTGGGTCCTTGGCACAGGCAGCCCTGAGGGTGCTGATGACACCCCAAAAGCTATGGCCGCTACAGCTGGGCACCACTCTGAGCCAGGATTCACTCCCAGGGTCCCCTGGAGACGAGCTCATAAGCCCAGAGAAGCAAGGTCAGGCAGCCAAGGTCCCAGGATTGCTGAACAAGGCAGGCTAATGGGACGGCATCAGTGGTGGCTAGACGCTCCTGCCCTGCCGGGCAGTGTGTGGCCAGGAGATAATCAGTGGCACAGGCGAGGCTCCGCGCCTCGGCGGGTCTCGTGGTTAAGAGCACTGGTGCGGTGAGGTCATGGCGAGCAGCTTCCCAGTCTGTGAAATGGGGACGGTTACGGAAGCCCCCTCAGAGGGCTCCTGGGAGAGGGAGGAGGAGGAGAAAGGGCCTGGCCCAGAGGGTCACTGTCCCCAGTTTAGCATGTCCCGCGTCCTGCAGGTCTCCGTCTCCCTGCCAGACTCAGGAGAGACACCCCCACCTGCTCTCCAAGGTGGCAGGGGAAGGAAGGCACAAGGCGGGGGGCTCTGTTGAGTTTAAGTTAAACACCCATATGAATTTATTAAATCCAGACTGTGTTAAAGGGCGGCGGTCTGGGAGGAGGGAGTGGTGGGGGATCGAGGGACAAGATGATGGACGGCCGTGGGTGTCCCAAAGAGGGGCCCGGCCCCTGCCCCGCCTGGCCCACCCCCTCGGCAGTGCCATGTCAGCTTCACCATGATTCCTGATGGTGTTGGGCTGGCGGGGCGAGATGGCTGGAAACACGGAGGGACAGACAGATGGTGCCTCCACAAACGACGCGCCCTGGCCCCCACACCACACACCGGGCCCCAGCCCGATCTGTCCAGGGAAGCGGCGACCGGGAGGGGAGGCGAGGGGGCCGGGGCGGCGGGGGTGGGGGTCACCAGGAGCGGCTAATCCCTTTTTTTGTCCTCTGCTGGCTTTGGAGGGGCTTCCTGGGGCTCGCTGTCAGAGCTGGCCCCCTGGGTGGGCCTGGTGGGCGGGGGTGTGGAGGCCTCCTCCCTGGCGGCGGCGGTGGTCGTGGTGGGGGCGGGGGCCGGCGGGAGGGCCCCTGCTGCTGTCGGGGCCTCGCCACTCATGCCAAACTCGTTCACCCGTGTGGGGTCGACGCGATAGATCCACCGTTGGTAGAGGTAGATGAAGAAGACCACATCTGGGGGTGGGGCGAGGGGGCAGCGTGAGGGGAAGGGGCAGGGCCCACCGGCTCACTGTCAGACTCGGGGCAGGGGGGTCCTGCAAGGAGTGGGCTGAGCCCCCAGGCTGAGGCCGGCGCGCCTCCCTCAGACCAGGGCCCTGCCCGTGCCCAGCTCTGGTGGGAGCCTGCCGGCCAGCCCACCCACCTGCCCACCGGGCCTCACCGTCCCGCAGGCAGCCGATCCGGTACATAACAGGCATCTTGATGACAAAGGCGAACAGGTCATCAATGAAGGTGTTGAGGGCCTTGTAGGTGAGCATGCGCCAGGGCAGGTGGGCCACAGACTTGAGCTTGTAGTTGATGAAGAGCTGGGGTGTCATGGTGATGAAGCCTGCGGCGGTGAGGAAGGGGCGTCCTGACCCTCCACCTCTTTGACTGCATTTCTGGCCTCTGTCCCTTCACTCACTCTGTCCCAGCCACACTGGCCCCCGTGCTGCTTCCAACACCCCAGGCACATCCTACCTCAGGGCCTTTGGACTTGCTCTGCCTTCTGACAGATCTCTGCACAGCTCCTTCCTTGGCACCTTTCAGGCCTCAGTTTACGTATCATCTCCTCGGAGAGGTGATGATGGAGGTCAGGGACACCTGACCAGCCTCCACGCCCTCTCACCCTGGCCCCTTCAGAGCACTCATCACAGGCTGTAACTCACTTGTCTGTTTACTCCGTCCGTTCCCCTGAGGACGAGGACTGAAATGCACTGTCCAAGGCTTCCCGGAAGCCCTCCCTGACTCCCAGACCGGACCGGGCACCTCTCTGAGGCTGTCCACGTGCCACCCCTGCTCCCCCTGAAGTGTCCCTGTCTGGAGACAGGTCTGTCTCCCGCACTGGACCCCAAGTGCCGGGAGGGCGGGGCCAGGCTGACTCGCTCACTGCCGAGGCCCAGCACGGCCCAGCACGCGGCTGAGGACTGCTGCTGGACGCCTGGCTGACTGCGGGGGCCGCGTATGGTGAGGGCCTGCTCACCGAAGGTCAGCAGGAAGCCATAGAGCATGCTGAGCACCCAGGAGTACCAGCCCTTGTGCTCCAGGTACAGGAGGCTGTAGACGGCATAGCAGCCCAGGAGTGGGAAGAGGATCCAAGACAGGTACCGGAACGCCATCTGTGGGGCACAAGGTGGGGCTGGGACCCAGCTCCTTGGGCCCCACCTGGCACCCCTGCTCCCCGCCCTCACACACCCACACCTGGTCTGGCAGGCCAGCCCGGGGGAATTTCCAGGTGGCCCTGGGAACTCTGGACTCGGCCAGGAAGTATATGTGGCTGGCAGGGGACACTAGAGGGTATGATGCAAGCCATGAAGCATGGGGCTGTCAGCCGACAGGCAGACATCCTAGCCATGTCCTGGGTCCCCAGGAGCGTGTGGGTACCTGCAGACCCTCCCTGAGGCCCACTGTGGGGGACACTCACGTCGTCATACACTTTGGTCGAAGACTCAACGTATGTTGACTTGTCTTTGAAGGTTGGGCGGGGGAAGAGTCCTGCCACCTTGTGCTCCCGGTCCAGCTGCGGACAGGGAGGGAGGTTGCAGTCAGCTGCCACGCTGGCTCCTGTCCCCCAAGCCAGTTCCAGCTCCCGCCCTTCCCCACCGTTCCCAGTTCCCCTGCCCCACGTGTAACCCGAAAAATCCCCTGGTGCGAAAATCCCCTTGGTCTTGGGAGTGTGGCAGGCATTGGGAATCCCCTAGGGGCCAGCTCCAGGGTCTGGCTGGGCCACACGACCCTGCTCCCAACCCCTGGCAGCTTCTGAAACAGCATGGCAGCCTGGCCTTACCCGGACATCCATGACCTTGGTGATCTTCCAGAGGTCGATAAGGACCCCGATGAAGACGCTGACCTGGACCACGAAGTTGGTCTCATTGTCCAGGATATAGAGGAGGACCACGAAAGACTGGAAGACGCCAAAGAAGACGGAGCGCACGGACAGGCCCTCCAGGGACTGCCGGCTGTTCCAGAACTGGATATCTGTGCACAGGAGTTGGGGAGGAAGCCAGGAGGGTGAGGAGCCCCCGAGTCCCTCCCGCAGCTCCCTCAAGCCCCGTCCTCCGTCCTCCTCACACCCCCGGGGCGGCGCTGGGTATGCCACGGGAGGAGGGTGCACACTACTCCCCCTTGCGGTGAGAGTCTGCTCCACAGGCGCCAGCCGGAGCCCCAGGCAGGCAGGATCTCTGCAGCCTCACACTGGACATACCCTGCCCCCCAGGGTGCGGTCGGTCCCTTGCCTGGCAGTGACGGTGGCGGAGACTGCTGCCATGTGCCACATCCCTAAGGCCACACAGCCTGACCCAGCGGTATCTGCATGGAAGCCGGGTCTGTGTGACAACAGACCTGAGCTGTCCGCCGTGGCACCGTGGCGCCTCCGCTGGGTGGGAAGGTCTGGGACACGCACATCAAGACCGCCTCTTCCAGCCCACCACCCCGAACCTGTGAAGGAACCAGCCCACATTCCCTGGCGGTCCAGGGTCCAGTGGTTAAGACTCCGCGCTTCCACTGCAGTGGGCGTGGGTTTAATCCCTGGTCAGGGCACTAAGATCCCGCATGCCGCAAGGTGTGGCCAAAAAAAAAAAAAAAAAAAAAAGGGACCGGCCCACAGACACGCTCAGGACATGCACAGGGGCCATGGGCTCTGCTCTCCAACCAGAGCTTCTTCCAGTACTACTCTCCCGGGCCCCCGCCACCCCCCACAGGGCCCAGCTCAGCCCCTCTCCCAGCCCTGGTCTTCCCATCGGCCAGACGAGGAAAACGGCACCACTGGACTCTGCCTGGGCTGTGTGTCCAACACCTGCCGCCACAGCAGGCCGACCCAGCACGATGCCCTTCTTCCAGGCGAGAAGCCATGCCCGAGGTCACACAGGGGCGAGACCCGGGTGCTGGCCACCCCTCCGGCTCTGACTCTGATTCCAGAGCTCCAGCACACCCGGTAGGCTTACACCTCTCCCTTCAAACCATCAGACCCTGAGGAGATATGAAGGGGACACTCACAGGAGCCCCCCCAATCCTAACTGGGAAGAATGCGTCTGAAGACAGCGTTCTGGTGGGGGTGGGTGGATCCGAGTTCTGCCTCAGACCAGAGAGGCAGCAAGCACAGGCTGTAAGGCTGGGCTCGCCCAGGGCCCATGCCCTTGCTCTGTGACCCTGAGCAAGTAACCACCCCCTCTGTGCCTTCATCTGTCATTAGGGAAAAAGGGACCCTAGGGGACCCAGCTTGCAGTCAGCAAGAGCGTTTGCAAGCATGCGCCCACCTGGCACAGCCAGGGCTCCACGCACCACGGCTAACACGTGCCTCCCTACTGGGGTGAGCACCACTTACTGTTTGGTTTTGATGTCATAATTTTCCAGAAGGTAACTCAATCATGGCAATGTCCTCTTAATAAGAATGATGATGATAATAATAATACCCATTACTACTGCCACCTCCAGAAGCTGCAGAGCAGCAGGCCTCCTTCAAACCAGGGTTCTCTAGGACAAGGAAGAAGTGGCCAGCAGGGCCTGCAGTATGGAGAAGGCTGCCTGGATCTAAATCCTGGCCTTGCCACTTGGGAGCTGTGTGACTGTGGGCAGGTAACCAACCTCCCCAAGCCTCCGGGTCCTTGCTATGATAGTGGGGGTAACGACGCTTCCTCACGGGGCTGTGGCTGCAGGGCTCAATGCGCTCACTGGAGGGCGCTCCAACCGTGCCTGGCATGTGGCCGGTCCCCCTCAAACGCTGGCCATCACCACTGCTGGCCTTTGGAACCTCGGGGCCCTCTGGGACAGGGCTGTCACTTTCCCACTCAGGTGGGCCCTGTCCACTCAACCCGAGGGGTCTTCCCCAACAGGCGGCCTGCCGGGCAGGGCGGCAGAAGCAGCTCTGGGGCTTCCCTGCTCCCCGCCTTGGAGTTCCCCGGCCCTGCTTCCTGGTGGCTGTCCTGGCCTTTGCCAGAACGCCAGGCCCAGCCCCTCCCCCAGCACCACGCCCGGTAGATGGGAGTTTCTGGGCTGGGAGTTGGCGGCTGCTCACCAGGCCTCTGGAGAGTGGGGCTGACAGGCCCCAGGTAGGGGGAGGGCCCAAGAGGAAGAGGGAGGGAGCAGGCCCTATCCTCCCACCACACACCCCCTTGTCCCCAGTCCCCCACGGCCTCTCACGGGGCCCAGGGTCCCACCCTTACCGTTCTTGAAGGCCAGGAACTCAAAGACACTGTGGACAATGGACACGATGATGGTGAGCGCCAGCAGGTAGGGGTTGGTCTCTAGGAGGGCAACCTGGGGTGGGGGTGGGGGAGATGCTGTGAGCGCTGCCGTGCCCTCATCAGCCGACCCATCTCTCCTTGCTCTGGGCCCCGGAAGAACCTCCTGATATTCCCCAGACCTGACCCCAGGGCTTCCCAGCGGGGTGTGGTGCTGGCCAGGAGGAGAGCAGGTCAGAGATGGGTAGATGCGCACAGAGAGGTGGGCGAGGGATGCACGGAGAGGGAGGGAGAAAGATGGAGACAGAGGAGAGATGGGGAGACAGTGATGGGGGTAGGCAGAGAAATAACTGAGAGAGATGAAGGGACTGTCAGAGCCAGGGACAGAAACCCAACACCAAAGACAGCCCCGGGCAAGCACAGACCAGGCTCAACAAGACAGACACAGGCAGAGAAGAATTTTCAAGGACACAGTGAGAGGGAGCAGACACATGGAGTCAGAGCCCAAAGTCGGAGGCACAACATGGGGCCGAAGAAGCAGGGAGGGGTAGATCCAGACCCTGAGGGCCAGGCCTTGCAAACAGAAAAGCCGTGACAAGGAGGACCATGGGGACTTCCCTGGTGGCGCAGTGGTTAAGAATCCACCTGACAATGCAGGGGACACGGGTTCGAGCCCTGGTCTGGGAAGATCCCACGTACCGCGGAGCAAATAAGCCCCTGAGCCACAGCTACTGAGCCTGCGCTCTAGAGCCCGTGAGCCACAACTACTGAGCCCGTGCTCCGCAACAAGAGAAGCCACTACAATAAGAAGCCCGCGCACCGCAATGAAGAGTAGCGCCCACTCACTGCAACTAGAAAAAGCCCGTGAGCAGCAGTGAAGACCCAACGCAGCCAAAAATAAGTAAATAAATGTAAAAAAAAAAAAAAAAAAAGGAGGACCGTGAAAGCCTCAGAGGCAGGACACCCAGAGTCAGCCAGAGCCAGAGGGCCGAGTGCGTTTCCTGCCCACTGCAGGGAGGGCAGCTGGGAGGTTGTGAAACTGTGGGCAGGGGAGCATCCGCTCGCAGCCCCCAGGCCATCGGCCTGGCCCACTTCCCCTTCCCCTCCTGCCGCCAGGAAGGGGCTGGGAGCCTCCCGCCACCCCCCCCCACCTTCACCGAGTCCTGCTCCTCATCTGACTGCTCGTACAGCTCGTCGCCCAGGAAGTTCCAGGGCGACTTGGTGCTCTGGGCAGCGTAGAGCTGCCAGCGCCAGAGCGAGAGCGGGCAGAAGGAGACGCGGAGGGGCAGGCTGGCCAGACTCTCGTTGATGGGGTAGTAGTCCTTCTGCAGGTTCCAGTAGTCGTTGAAGTAGATGATGGGGTAGTAGTCACCGCTCACGGCATCAAACTTCACATCTGCAGGCACACGGGGCAGGGGTTACCGCTCAGCCTGGACCAGAGGCCACAGGCACCCACGGGGGTGGGGAGACCCCTCAGCCTCCGAGGACAAAGGTGTCAAATTCGGATGTTTGCAGGGATCCGGTGGGGCCCCTGGGACAGAGACTGGGGCACAGGGAACATTTCTGGGCTGTGCCAAGGAGTCAGGGAGAGGGCAGGCTAGGGAGGGCTGGGTAGGCCCTGGCTGAAGGGGACAGCTGCAGCTCAGCTCCAGACTGTGGCTGCCCCGAGGCTCTCCACTCGTCAGGCTTCAGTAAAAGAAGTCAGAAACCTGGGTTCCTAAGTGATGCTGCCCCAATTTCCAAGGCTGGCAACGGATGCACCTTTTCCGAAAAAAGCTCATGGCTGGATGAGACCAGTTTGGACACAAGGTGGTCAGGGCTGGGGTCACCAGGGGGTGTGGGAGGAAGAGAAAGGGGAGTGTCTAGAGGGGCAGGGCAGGAAGCTTGGGAGGGTGGAGACCTAGTCAGAGATCTCGGGCTGGGGGTGGGGCCAGGAGACAAGAAAATGGCCTGGTCAGGAGCCCGAGCGGGTGGCCGGGGGCTCACACTGGTCCAGGGGAGGAGGCACGCTGCCCTTCACCCACGGCGTGTGGTCGTCCACAATGTTGATGGTGATGTTGGGGTGCCAGTGGGAGATCACCTCCACAGGCCCGTAATCCTCAGCCCTCTGAGGGGAGACAGGGGGTGGTGGGTCTCAGAGGCACCTGCTCGCTTCTTCCTGAGGACTCCCGTGACAGTCGCGACAGCAGAAGAGCAACCACCACAGCGACCGCTGGCCGAGGGCTCACCCTGGCCAGTCCCCGCACCAGCCTCTAGACCCCGCTGCCCTGGCTGCCCCCAGCCACCTGACGGAGCAGAAAACCCAGGCCTGCCCATATGGATGGCACGGCGCACCAGGCTGCAAAGTACAGCCTCACGACCGCACAGTGTGGGACCTGCGTGCAGCCTCCGTACTCAGGGGCCGCCCTCCCGCCTGGAACCACCTCGTGGAGAGAGGAAGACTCTTGTGCCACCGCGGGTTAACGTCCCCGGATTAACCGGGAGTATTCCTTCTAGAGCCAACGTTAGCAGGTACCTCATCTGTGCCGGGCCGAGCCCGGGCTCTGGGGTCCGGCTGCTTGGGTGTGAATCCCAGCCCTGCCACTTCCTGGCTGTGATACTTCGTGTAAGTCTCCTTGTGACGGGACTCACCCAACAGGGCTGGCGCGAGGCTTCCAGGTGGGTGCGTGTACGGCGCACAGAGCACCCGCCCTGCCACTGCTGGAGGTCAGCTGTAACCTCGCCGGCAACGCCCCCACTCCCTGAGAGCTAGCTCTACGTTCTAACCCAGTTTCCAGGGAGGGAAACTGAGGCTCAGAAAGGTGAAAGCCCCCGGCTGCCAGCGGCTCAGTGGTGGTGTCAGAAGACAACCCCCGTGGTCCGGCTGCTGGGCTGGGAACGGGCCGGACGGCACCCCCAGAACTCGACGGCTCTGCTCGTGTTTACCTTGATCATTTCTGGGTCAGCTTCCGTCTCTCCCGTCAACAGGTTCTTGGTTTTCTGAAACCGCCGGCGCTTGTATTTGTTGATCACTGAGAGCGAGGAGGCAGGGAAAGGGGGTGGATGTGAGACCTGCTGGCACTCGCGGGCCCCAGGCCTCTGCCCACCCGGTTCCCAGCTCCCACTCTTCCACCCACCAACCGACAACGGCAACCGGAAAGCCTGCACTGCCTTCTCAAATCTCACCCCAGTCCCAGGTTCCCCATCTTTACAGTGACACCGGCATCCACCAAATTGCACGAGGAGTCTCCTCCTCCAGGATTTGCTGCATCTGTTCCATCAGCCCACCCCGGGTGAATGGCCCCTCCGGCACAGGCCTTAGATACGAGCACTGCCTCCCACCTCCAGAGCCCCACCCCAGGCCGGCCACGGCGCCCCCTCCTGGATGACCGCAGTCACCTCCTCACTGGCCTCCCAGTGGCCACTCTTGCCCCTAAGATCCAAGTAACTGATCGAGTCATCCCACTGCCTCAGAATCCTAGACAGCTCCCGCTGCCCCGGGCAGGGCCCCTGATGTGCTCACCACGGCCCCACCAACCTCAGCCCTCGCCACCTCTCATCCTTGCGCACCCCACTCCTTCCTCCTCAAATGCGCCGACCTTGGGCCTGCAGACGTGCTGCTGCGCCTCCCCGGCAGGGATCCAGCATGGCTGGGATCTTCCTGGTTGGCTCCTTCTCCCCCTTCCAGCCCCTGGTTAAATGTCCCTTCCGCCCACTCCACTGAAGGCGGCTCCTGGAGCCTGGGTGGGTTCCTCGCCATTTCTGTTTCCTTCACCACAGTTCATCACGACCCACTGGTTCACCTGCCCACTGGTTTACTTGTTTGCTGTCTGCCCCCTCAACCAGTCTGCAAACCCCAGGTGGGGCCGGGCCCGTTTTGGGCCCTGCCGTATCCCCCCCCCCAGTGACGAACAGCAGCATTGATAAATATAAACAGGTGGGCCGACACAGGGCCGGAGAAGGCCCAGAGCCGCCAACGCGAGAAATATTTTGGGGCTGTGAATCCCCGGGCAGGAGTGGACCTCACTTCCTCTTGCAGAGGCCAGGTCAGACACGGGCTCCCTGCCACGCTGCCCCAAGCCCTGCCAAGACATGCCAGGACGACAGGGCGGGTACAGGATGGTACCCGCCTCCATCCGGGTATGGGTGACTCTTCAGCTCCCCCTTATGCTGGGACAACACATGGCCTGTCCCTCCCGTGACTTCTCCATCCTGCCCCCAGGTGCTAGGGAGATGGGGAAATGGAAGAGGGAGCTGGCCAAGAGCGGGGGCCCTGGGGTCACATCCTGGCTCTGTCTCCCATGAACTGAGGGACGTTGCTGAGCTACATCACCTCCCCGGGCCTCAGTCCCCCCTCTGGAGAATGGGGATTAAAGCCTCGCCTCTTCTGGGCAGGACCACTGCGAAGTGGCTCTCTGCTCTACAGAGCCCAGCCGGCAGAGCACCCCTGCATGTCACACTGACACACACCACAGGGCCCAGATCCCTCCCACCCGCTCAGAACCAGGGGCTTCTGGATTCTGTGGATGAGCTCAAGTTCAAAACCACTTCTGAGAATTGACTCAGGGTTTCAGCCCCGGGGCCAGCTGCTCTAACGGTTTCCATGAATATCATCCCATCACTTCTATCACAATTAACGCATTTGAGACCTTGCTCCCACGTCAGGGGAAAGCAGTAAACACCCAAGGGTGGGCATCCTGGAGAATAAATTCCCCGGGGACATGCTCCGCTGCTGTCTTCCACACCCATGAGAGGCTGTCCAGGACAGGGAGGGACCGTGCCCGGCCAGCCCCAGAGGCAAGAGGCTCTGGCTCAGGTGGAGAACATTCTGCAACTTGGTGGCATCCAGATGGGGTTATGATATGAGATGGACCTGGCTTCTGTAGGGAGGAAGAAGCCCCCTTTTCTTGGAGTTAAACTATACCCTGAGCACGGACAATGTGGCTCATTGAAACTGAAATGTGCTGTGAGTGTAAAACACACACTGGAATTTGAAACGTAGTGCAGGAAAAAGAAGAGTGAAAGTACCTCATTAATTTTTTTATACTGATTACATGTTGAAATGACAACACGTTGACCTCAATAAATTACTAACGTTCATTTTATGGCCTTTTTTTTTTTTTTTAACGTGGCCACTTAGAAAACTTACAATGCCTTCTGCGGCGGGCACTGTATCCCTCTGGGACAGTACTGTGCTAGGGTGCTGATCACTGGCCCTTTGGGGAAGGGAGGAGGAGGCTCTTCCGATCCCACACTCTTGCTCTATGCCCTGGGGTGGGCCGGTGGCCAGCTCCGTGTCCCTTCAAGCCCCTGCCCTAAGGGGGCCCAGGTGTGAGGCAAGCCTGGGGGATCCTGGTGGTTTCCCAGGTCCACAGGCTGCAGATTCTAGTTTGCAGACCACACCAACATCTGTCACACTGACCATGAACACGACCTCACCACACAGTGACATGGATCACATTCACCAGAGACAAAACCACAGAAGATGCTGGCACTGAGCGTGGCTGGTCTGTGTAGCTGGGACGCAAGCGAGCAGCCGCCCACCTGGGTCACGTTCAAAGCAACCTCTGACGCGTCAGGCACATGTAACCCAGACTTTCAGGGACACCTCCGTGGGGATGGCCCCTGCAGGCCACACCCCTCAGCCCGCCTCTGCCCACATCTTCGCAGATGCGCTCCACGGAAGCCAGCCAGCCAGCCGGGCGGAACGCCCTACAGAGCACAGTCCGCAGACGTACTTGCTTAGAACAGTGCTTAGCACACCTGGGGGACTCTTCCAAACCAGCTTTGGGTACTGAAATACAGTCACTAGGGTTTTGTTTCATCCAGTGTAGATGGTCACAAAAAAAATTCTCATCCTTTGGGTTATTTTTATACCAGAAGAGGTAGGAAAAGACCTAACCCATGCAAATTAAAGCACATCTGTCTCTGCGCCACACAAAACAGCCACAGGGATCTTAACCAAGTCCACAGGCGCAGCAGAATCCAAGTGAGGTGGAGCACGCAAAATTCACACGAAGGGAATGGGGGGCTTTTGGGAGGGGTGTGTGGGGGGCTGTCTGTTCTCTAGATCTGCTGAAACTGAAGTGCAGCAAGAGAGTCCCACAGCTGCCGATCAGGAGACAGTGGACTCAAGGACAAAAGACACGAAGGGCAGGCAAAAAAATGCCAACAATTATTAACCTCATGGAAAAGGAGATGTTGGCCAGGAAAGGAAAAATAAACTACACACACTGTATGGTTCAGATGGGAAGAAGAGTCACAGACTCAAAACCATTTGAGAGGTAATGTCAAAACTGAAAAACCAAGAAATTGCATTATCATCTTATTATTGGGAGCCTTGGAGGTTAAGTAGCAGAAACAGCTAAAGCAGTTGCCTGTGGGGAGTGGAAACTGGGGGAACACAAGAGGGGGAGAGCAGGAGACACATGAGTGTTGCTGTCTGGTTAAATTACTTGAATTTTAAACCATGTACTTATAACAAGAGATTAAAAAAAAATTTTTTTTAAAGAAGATGCCCTGGGCAGAGAGAATCTGTTTCAAAATGAGGTCGTGTCAGAAGTCCCAAATGGCCATAGTTCTGACCCAGGGCTTCTTGGGGTCACTGGCAGTCCTGTAGTTTGCTCACCCAATCAGGATTCTCAGGGGGGCACCAGGAGGGTGGCCAGCGAGGTGAGAACGGGGCCTGTCCGGTGACGTGGCCCTCACCAGCTTGCCTCGTCAAGGGAGGCCCTACTCAGAGGTGTGCGTGCGGGGGCGGAGGCTCACAGCGCAGCCATGCAGGACGCGTTCAAACCTGCAGCCTGGGAGCCTCGCACGGCCCCACAGGAGCCCCCAGGGCGGTCACTGTGCAGCACCCATTCCAGGAGCGGCCGACACAGATGCAATCACAGAGAGCACGCCGGATGCAACTAATGGCAAAGGGCCTGCAGTCTCCCTCTGCTCGTTTAATCAGCCACCGTTCTCTCATGGGCCATTCTGGAGTGTCTGCTCTGCCAGGCCCGGTACTGTGCACACGCCGGCCTCGCCCTTCCTCTTCTCCGAAGTCCCTTTCTCCACCTGCTCTTTCTAAGCCGATTCCTCTCCTGCCTGCCCACGGGTGTCCAGAGGCATGCAGGGTAAGTGGGGTTCGAGCCCGGCCACCAACCCCAGCCTCCCTGAGCACAGGGTTCTTGCCTGCCCTCGTGGACCTAGGAGTCCAGGCCCGCGGCACCACGGGGGCCCCAGGATGGAGAGGGACTTACTCCGAGACATGTGGACCGTGGCGAGCCGGCGATACAGCGCCTTCTGCCGGGGGTCTGGGTGGAAGCCGCTTTTGGTGAAGTAGACGTGGATATAGATGGAGCCGTTCTGCTGGACGCTCTGCAAGGCGGCCCGACAGGGACAAGGAACGGTGAAGCCCCTCACGACGCCCGCCCCCCACGGCTTCCTCACCCCCATTACTGAGTGTTCAGGGTGGGCAGTGTAGTTAAGTGGTTAGGGGCCAGACACTGGAGTTAGGCTCAAATTCAAAACCAGGCTGTAGCCCACAATGGCTGTGTGGCCTCAGGCTTCGCCTCGCTGAGCCTCAGGGCCCACCTGCAGGACGCAGATCATCAGCACTGAGGGCACAGCAGGGCCGTAAAGATTATCTGAGAGCGCTGAGCACGGTTACTCAAGCACCGAATAGGAGCTCAACAAACGTCAGCAGCCTTAACTCATTAAACGGTAGAATAACGAAGGCCAGATACCACTCTGGCGCTTCAAATGGTAACTGCCCAGTCCAGTGAGTCACACCCGTATAACTCACGTAAACCTTGGGCACTGGGGCATGTTATTATCCCATTTTCCAGATGTGGTGACTGGGGCTCACACAGAGAGGCTACATGCAGCGAGTAAGTGGGTCCGAGCCCAGTCTGTGGGCTCTCCCGTGGCCCTGCCTCTCACCGTCTGTGTCCTACCTCTCTGCCCGGGCCTTTCACCTACTATTCTCACCCCCCTGCCACACCCACCCAGATGAGGAAACTGAAGTGGGGTGGCCACCTGCCTGAGGCGCAGGGTGGGTGGCCGAGGCCGCACTGCAGCCTGTCTGACCTTCGTGGTAAGCTGGGATTCACCTGGCCACGCTGTGTCCTCACGTCCCTGCCTTCTAAGTCCACCTCTGTGTCAACCATGTTTTTATATTTCATGCTGTTTTCACATCTGGCAGGGAAGAGACCGCCCCTCCCAGGTCTAGCTGATTCCTGGAAATAATAAACAACTCGCCTAACTTTGAATATAACTTTAAAATGCAAACCAACAAACCCAAGTCCACACCCCAGCCACCCCCTTAGGGACTGGCAAGCAGGTCAGTCCTAAGGTGTTTCCCCACCTGCCCTGCCTTTCCTGCGGAAACCTCGATAAAGGCTTCGGCCTAGGCCTCCCCATGCCCCTTCTGCTCCTGTCCAAACCTGGTGCTTCCCCACGTGGCCCTGCGTAGTGTGGTGAGCCCCCTCCTCTTGGGAAATGTAAGCAGTAAATTCTCCTTCCAATGGCCTTGGCCTGTGTGGCTGCTCAGTCGCCTCCACAAATTAAAGTCAAGTACAACTTAGACAACTCTCCCATCACAGAGCTGGGAAGGAGGGTTAGCACCAAGTCCTTGGAAGCTTCTCTCACTGCCTGGCTTACTGTCCCCCAGTCTTCCTCAGATCTGGGGTTGGGGTCTGGGGGCTGGACGTGAAGTCTCAGTGGGAGCCACCTCTCAGCACGGGCTATCCTATCTGCTTCCAGCTACCCAAAGAGACCCAGACAGAGCCAGACAGAGCAGAGATGCTCCCTCCTCCCCAGGAGGCCGAGGAGACTTGATGGGGAGAAAGGAATGAGAGAGCAGCCCCAAAGAGATGTCAACATTCACAGGTTCATCAAATTCATTGATTATTCAACAGCCACTGATTCTGCACCCAGTCCTCTGCTGGGCAGAGCTGGGGACAGAGCTGTGACCAAGATGGTCCCATGGGGAAAACAGATCCATATTCAGGTAGTGACAACCCCCCAGAGCCGGCACGGCTTGCGCTGGGGAGCCCAGAGAGGGTGCTGGCTGAGCCCGAGTGTCAGGGAGAGCTCCCTGGAGGAGGCAGGATTTGAACTGGGGCTGCCAGAGTCCAGAGCCAGACAGCCTGAGTTCAGTTCAGTTAACACTGGCTGTGCGACCTTGGGTGGGGCTTCTCTGTACCTCAGTTTCCTCATCAGTCAAATGGAAATAACAGTTCCCACTTCCTAGGGTTGCTGGGAGGTTTCCACCAGTCAGCCCAGGCTGGTGCCCTGTACGTACTCAATCAACATTAACTATTATTTTCAAACCAGGCTGGCTGACTGGCCACCCCCAGGGATGATTACTAATCTTTCACTGGTTTATACCACAGATTTACACAACCCTGAAAGTAGCTGGGAGGATCCTATGCCAATTCCAACTCCATCCAAATGGAGAGGTGGGGAAGACAAGGCCCAGAGACCTCAGGGACCTGCCTGTGGTCACAAAGCATGTGAACTGAGAGTAGAGCCAGGCTTGGAACCTGGACTCCCGATTGCAGGACTGGGAGCTGGTTCAAGGAAATGCCCTTAGTGCTAGCCGAGCAGCCTTGGGGCCAGAAACCAGAAGCTGTCCCCACCTGTGGAATGTCGAGCTCAGCAAAATGCTCGTAGCAGCCGTCTGAGTTCTCGCCACTCGTCCAGTCGCCATACACAAGGTCATGCTGCTCCCAGAAGAGCGCTGATGTGGCATTAAAGTCTGTAAAGTGCTCGTGCTCTGAGATGTACACGTGCAGGTTCTGTTGGGAGGGGAAGTGGGGGGAGCTTCGTTAGGGCTGCTTACAGGACCCTCTGAAGGCTGACAGATAAAGAGCAGATGAAGAGCTGTGGCAGCAACGGCCCACTAATATGAACAATTTGCGGGGTGGCGGGGGGAAGGTTAGTGGAGAGAAGAGCAGCAGCTAGTAGAATAAACTTTCTCTTTCCTCATACCCCCACCACGTCTGTCCTGGTCCGAGAGCAAAAAACAATTAAACAATGTCCAGCCTGCCAATTAGAATTTGGGGTTGGAAAGGATCCGGACCTCCCTGAATCATCTCCCCTCTCAGCCTCTCATGGGCTTCTTGGTCAGAGCGCCACAGGCTTATGGATAAAGCACAGTCAAGATGTGCAGGAGTGTCAGCCGGCTACTGAGAACCGAGGGGCACTGGGGAGCTGGCCTCAGAACTCCCTCCTTTCCCAAGTCCCCGTGGCCATCCTCGTCCAGAGCCCAGAAGGCCCAGTGGTAAAGAACAGCCGAGTGGTGGTCGCCCTGCTGGCCAGAATTCCACGAAATCAGGCATCCCAGAGCTGCAGAGAACCGCAGAGGTGGGAGAAGCCGAGATTACTGAGGTTAGAACACCTGTTGCAGGTGCTCCCGAACAAAGTCCTTCTCGCAGAAAGACCACCACCACAAACCCAGAAGAGTTACTTGCTCCTTGTAAGTGTCACCTGAGTGACTCAGATTTCATGGGCTGAAGATGCACCTGGAGTCTCTCAATCCTTGACCCGTTCACAGACCTGACAGTGACCAGGGGTCGCGTCTGTCCCAGCAGCCCATGCCACTCCCCCACACCTTCCCCGCCTCCTCTCCCGGGTCTGGCCTCCCAGCCAGTGGTTACCATTAAAGTGTCTTTGGGGAACAGGTTGCGGCTGGCGACGCGTGGGGCTCCTCCGGGGCCTGCCTGGTCCTGAGGGGCCGGCCCGCGGCGGAACCAGCTGCTGATGGCCCAGATGATGAAGATCCTGAGGAGGCAAGCAGGGCAGGCGGTGAGTCTCCATGCCTTTTCTTTCCAACGTGGATCTGCTTGACCTTCGGACTCAGCACCTGCTGCGGCCTGACCCGGGGGCTGATCGAGTAGGGAGGGTCCCTGAGAAGGCAGTTGTAGGGCTGCTGAGAAGACAAGATGCCCCCAAAGGCCATGCCCGGGGATAGACCCCAGATGCCTGCCACTGACTCCCTGGAGTCTGGCGGCCACAGGGCTGCAGGGGCTTCGACCCTCGAAACCTCCGAACTAGGAAACCTAACGTCCCAGTCCCCTGGAATCCCAAAGTGTGAGAACCCTAGAACCTGGAATCCCAGCATTTTAGAGACACAGACATCAGGCAGAGCAACATTTCAGAACTTCAAATCAACTGAAAACTGCAGAAGCAAACAGTAAGTAATGGGTGAGTCCCTATTTTTAGTAACACTGGGCTAGGTTATTCAGACCAACTTTCCTGTTGGAAACAACTTGGAAAAGCTTGATAAAAATTAATATACGAAGAATATACTAACACCAGTTTTACATTTACAATTATATATCTCGATATAGCAACATATTCTATATGTTCTTCTATTTTCTTATATATTTTAATCAAGTTTATATATATATATGTAAACATATATTCGTTTTTTAATTAATTAATTATTTTATTTAATTTATTTATTTTTGGCTGGGTTGGGTCTTCGTTGCTCTGCGTGGGCTTTCTCTAGTTGCAGCAAGCGGGGCCACTCTTCATTGCAGTGTGGGGTTTCTCATTGTGGTGGCTTCTCTTGTTGCCTAGCACGGGTTCTAGGTACCCGGGCTTCAGTAGTTGTGGCGCACGGGCTTAGCTGCTCCACGGCATGTGGGATCTTCCCAGACCAGGGCTCGAACCCCTGCACCAGCAGGAGGATCTTTAACCACTGCGCCACCAGGGAAGTCCTTCTTCACTTCTTTGGTTCCCATCTTCCTTTCAGTTTTTGCCTGGTAAGTCTGCAGTCTTGTCCATTCTTCAATGCTTTTAAGAGTAGATGTTTACAGGGCTTCCCTGGTGGCGCAGTGGTTGGGAGTCTGCCTGCCGATGCGGGGGACACGGGTTCGTGCCCCGGACTGGGGGGATCCCACATGCCGCAGAGCGGCTGGGCCCGTGAGCCATGGCCGCTGAGCCTGTGCGTCCAGAGCCTGTGCTCCGTGGCAGGAGGGGCCACAGCAGCAAGACGCCCGTGTACCACAAAAAAAAAAAAAAAAAAAAAAAAAGAATCCACCTGCTAATGCAGGGGACACGGATTCGATCCCTGGTCCGGGAAGATCCCACATGCCGCGGAGCAACTAAGCCCGTGCGCCACAACTACTGAGCCTGTACTCTACAGCCCGCGAGCCACAACTACTAAGCCCTCGTGCCACAACTACTGAAGCCCATGTGTCTAGAGCCCATGCTCTGCAACAAGAGAAGCCACCACAACGAGAAGCCTGCGCACCACAACGAAGAGTAGCCCCTGTTCGCTGCAACTAGAGAAAGCCCGCACGCAGCAACGAAGACCCAACGCAACCCAAAAAGTTAATTAATTAATTTGAAAAAAAAAAGTAAACAGCAACGTGATTCAGTTATATATACACATATTTTTATATATATATATAATTGATAATATATGATATAATGTGTATATATATTCTTTTCCAGATTATTTTCAATTATATGTTATTACAAGATATTGAATATAGTTTCCTGTGCTATACAGTAAGTCCTTGTTGTTTTTCCTTTTTTTTGGAAGCTTCTTTTGGTGTTTGAGGACATCTGCTAGGTGTTTTGATGGGTGAACAAAAACGCCAGCCCAGGGCCCACACAGGGTAACCAGAGACCTACTCTATGAGAAGCTAAGACTCCACAGGGCTCGCCGCCAAGGTCACGGGGAAGCAGGTGTGCCCTAGCCCTCCTCAGAGTCGTACGCCAGGTGGGCACAGCCAGAGCCTTGAACCTGGTACCAAGGAGACCCCGAATGACAGTGCTCCAGGCAGCCAGCAGAGGCAAAGCAAGTCCTCTCTGTAGGAAAACAGGTTCATCCTAGGCCTGGAATGATTCCTATAAATAATTTTCCAAGTATGATGATCAACACACAGCCACAGATTAAGCCAGGCGCACAAGGAAACAAGACACTATGAGTGAGAAGCAGCAGAAACCAAAACCAATCTACCTAATGGCACTGTGGTAACCTAAATGGGAGGGAAATCCAAAGGGGAGGGGATAGCTGTACGTGTACGGCTGATTCATTCTGGTGTGCAGTGGAAGCTAACACAACATTGTAAACAACCATTTTCCAATAAAAATTAAAAAAAAGACAGAAAAGAAAAGAACCCAAAATTTGAGATGCTCAGAAGCACTGGAGATTTCAGAATGTTATAAAACCCTCAAAATGTATATTGAGAGAGAGCTTCAGAAGTATCCACTCTGAATAACATGATAGAAAGAAATCAAAATAGAAACAAAATGACAGTTAAAACAAATATACTCAGAGTCATTTTCTCAATTTACAAAACTGAATAGACATAATACACAGTCTTTGTGTTGTAAATGAAGTAGAGATATTTACAGGATACACTGTTTAAAGAGAAAGGCAAGATGAAGGAAAGTATACAGAGTAGCCATCCATTTTTGTGTAATATACTATGTGAAAACAAAAACAAAAACCTGGGCTGGGGGAAAGAGAAGTGGGAGTTAGTGTTTAATGGGGACAGTTTCAGTTGAGGAAGATGAAAAAGTTCTGGAGATGGATGGCAGTCATGGCTGCACAATAATGTGGATGTACTTACTGCCACAGAATTATACACTTAAAAATGGTTAAAAGGGTAGATTTTGTTATACGTATTTTGCCACAATAAAAAAAAAAACCCCAACAATTTGTAATGCACCTTTACGTCAACATAAAAGTAGAGAAAGGTATAAAATACACATCAGACTTTAAAATGGATTCCCTTGGTTTGGGGGAATAGGGAAGGCCTAGGGGTAAGCAAAAAAACCCAAAATGCCTCAAAACACAATACTGTCTTAAAAAAAACTCTGCACAATGAAAACAGCATGCACGTGAATCAACATGGGAAAGGACCGCCACCAATACAGGAATGATGAATAATGGTTACCTTCAGGTGATTTTTGATTTTCTTCTTTATGCTTTTCTTTTTGAATATTTTTTAATGAACAAAATAAAAGCCCCACAATGAAACTGTAGCAGACTTCTAGTTGTTTCCCAATATTCATCTTTCCCTTTTCCCTCAGAAAGAAGACTCCTAAATTTTAACTGGACCCCTTGGCTACCTGGAATAAAGACTACAAAATCCAGCCTTACAGCCAGGTGTGGACACATGGTGAAGTTCTGGCCAATAAAATGTAAAAACAGTGTGTTTACTGGACTTTGGGGAAGTGTCTTCAATAGAAAGAGCATCCCTCCTTTATTTCTTCTTCCCTCCTGGAATGTGGACGTGATGGTCTTATCCTCAGCAGCCATATTAGGCCATGAGGATAAAGGGCAAAACCTAGCAATGGTGGAACAAAGAGCAGGAAGCAATCTGGGATGCAGAAGCCCGCAGAATCCTGGTCTGCCTAGGCCCAGGATAGTACATGAGAGACAGGGAAACGTCTTATCGTATTAATTCGGGTCTCTCAGATACATGCAGCTCTATAATTATTAGATGAGACAAGTACTTATTGATTGCAGGTGTGAAAAGCAATACAGTTGACCCTTGAACAACAAAGGTTTGAAGTGCGTGGGACCACTTATACAAATCTTTTTCAACAGTAAATACTACAGTACTACACGATCCATGGATGGTTGAATCCGTGGATGTGGAAACACAGATATGGAGGAATCGCTAGTACAGAGGGCCAACTGTAAGTGATACGTGGATACACAGGGTCGGCCCCCCCCATCCCCACGTTGTTCAAGGATCAACTGTATAGCAGAGAGGTTAAGTACTCAGCCTCTAAGTTGCAATATCTGGATCTGAGGCCCAGCTCTCCTACTTCCCGACTGGGTGACCTTAGGCAAGACTCTTAACCTCTCTAGGCCTCCATTTCCTCAACAGTTAAAATAGGGATAACAGGGCTTCCCTGGTGCCACAGTGGTTAAGAATCCGCCTGCCAATGCAGGGCACACGGGTTCAAGCCCTGGTCCGGGAAGATCCCACATGCCGCAGAGCAACTAAGACCGTGTGCCATAACTACTGAGCCTGCGCTCTAGAGTCCGTGAGTCACAACTATTGAGCCCATGTGCCACAACTACTGAAGCCCGTGCGCCTGGAGCCTGCACTCCGCAACAAGAGAAGCCACCGCCATGAGAAGCCCACGCACCACAACGAAGAGTAGTGCCTGCTCGCTGCAACTAGAGAAAGCCACGCACAGCAACAAAGAACCAAAGCAGCCAAAAATAAATGAAAAAAAAAAAAGGGATAACAACACTTCTTACCTCGTAGGCTTGTCTACAAGCATTAAATGCATTGATATGTACACACACACGATATAATACATCATCTAGAATGGAGCCTGGTACATACAGTAAGTGTTTTAGAAGTGTTAGCTATTATTGTTATTTTCATCATAGGAAAAAGGCATACCAAAAACTTCAGAATGGAAAAACACTACAAGAGAATTCTAGCGTGAGTGGGTACCTCCCTGCTGAGCCCCAAACCACGCCAAACGGCAGCATCAGGCGCAGGGACTTGCCTCTGCCTGGACAAGCCATGGAGCCCTGGGGTCCGGGGTCTCAGAGGCCATGGCCCAGTTGAGCTATCTGCTGCCTCCCACCACCCCAGGAGGTCCCTGATGCACACGGCTGGGGAAGGTCTGGAACTGGCCATTCCTGGGGACCCCTCCATTTCCAAGGGAGGCTCCCATTTTAGTAAATATGCCAAGGGAGAGTGTGTGAGCAAAGACACCCACAGGCAGCTGTGCCCCGGCTTAGCGTGTGGCCTGCAGGGGGCCCACGCACTCCGGGCTCCTGGGTCTCCAGGAGCAGACTGGACTGGACTTCCTGTAGGATTCCAGATCCCCAGTTCCCTGAAGAACATCTGCTCACCGTGGGCCCTCCATCCCCGCATCCCAGACCAGGAAGCCCTGCCCTAGGACACCAGGGCTGGCCCTCACCTAATGCTCATATCCTCGCTCCCACCCCAAGTAGGCATTCTACATTCACGGGGAAATTTTAAGTGTATGAAAAGACATACGACAACTCTCCCTCCCACCCCGCCCTCCACTCCAGGTAACCACTGGTTTAGTTGGGGGAAGTGCTGAAAACCATGGGCTCTACCCTCTACTCTCAAAACAGGCCATTCTCACGCCATCTGCTTGATGCTTCAGAGAGCTCACAGGCCCCTGAAAACAAACCCTGAATCCCATCTACGAACTCCAGATGGAGACGGTCTTCCAGCACCCACCGGGGCTGATTCTTGGTGGCGCCTGGCCCTAAGGAAGGAAATGAGCCTGCACTGTGGCTGTATTCAAAACGTCTATCTGAAGGAAGCTCCCTTATGTACTGATGTGGAAAGATTTCTAACATATAGTGTTAATGAAAAAAAAGATCAAGGTGTAGAACTGTGTAAAATAGGCTACCTCTCATGTAAAAATGAAGGGAAAGATAAAAATAATCTTTATTCCTAGCTGCTTGAAGCATGAAAAGAAGAAACTAATATATAAGAAAATTCTAAGTCCTTATTGGACACAGAGGCGGGGGGGAGGGGAGGGAGTGGCACGGTGAAGAGAAAGGAGGGGCTCCACGGATGAAGAAACCCAGTCCCAGATAGATCCCCCTGCGCCCTCCCAGCAGCTCCCCAGGGCCTCACTCAGAGGCCAGGCTTCCAGAAGGCAGGTCCTGTGCTCCCGGTACCTGGGAACGGTCACACGCATCCACGTGTAAGAGGATCTGCACCAGCCACTCTCAAAGGCACAGCCTGTATGACTTCACTTACAGGAGGGACCCAGAGCAGTCAAATTCACAGAAATGGAAGGGAGAATGGCGGGGGCCAGGGGCTGGGGGTAGGAGGGAGAATCGAGGAGTTAGTGTTTACCGGGTACAGAGTTTCAGTTTGGGGAAGATGAAGAAGTTCTGGAGATAGATGGTCTGACAGTTGCACAACAATGTCAGTATACTTAATGCCACTGAGTGGTGCACTTAAAGATAGTTAAAACGCTAAATTTTATGTAATGCAGATGTTGTGGCTGAATTGTGTCCCGCCCCGCTCCAAATTCATGTGTTGCACTTCTAACCCTCAGTATCTCAGTGACTGCATGTGCAGATAGGGCCTTTAAAGAGGTGACTAAGGCTAAGTGAGGTCATTACTTAGGGTGGGCCCTAATCCAGTCTGACTGCTGCCCATATAGGAAGGGGCGATTAGGACACAGACAACACAGAAGAAAGACCATGTGAAGACAGGAAGACGGCCAGCTACAAGCCAAGGAGAGAGGCCTCAGAGGAAACCAGACATCCTGACACCTTAATCTCAGACTTCCAGCCCCCAGAATTATGAGAAAGTAAAAAGGTCTCCAGCAGTACAGTAATGATGGTAATCCTCAGTGATTCTTTCCTTTCCTCTTTTTAAAAAAATTTGTTTGCTTGTTTGGCTGTGCCACATGGCTTGCGGGATCTTAGTTCCCCAACTAGGGATCGAACCCGTGCCCCCTGCAGTTGAAGCACGGAGTCCTAACCACTGGACTGCCAGAGAATTCCCTCCCTTCCTCTTTATGCTTTTCTTACTTGAACTTTTTTCAATGAACAGAACCAAAGCTACATCTGCTCACCTGAACAGCACGCCTTTGATGACCTGCCAGGCATTGGGTGCTGGCTGGGGTGGTGGGTTCTGGGGCTGGGTCTCCGCCGGCGGGTCCCTCCCGATGCTGCCATTGCTAGTCACCTGCAGGGACAGAGGCCAGGGTGAGGAGGGAGGATGCATCCTGAGGCGCCAAGGCTGTTGTAGGCACCACCATGTGCCGAGGCCCAGTAAGGGCTGACCACAGGGAGGGCGCCTGGCCCATCCTGGGCGTCAGGGAGGGGTCCTGGAGGAGGAGACATCAGAGCTGAGCCCTAAATCATAACCAGTTGGCTGGTGCAGAGGAGGCAATGAGGGAAGCAGCAGGTGCAGACAAGAAGGTGAGAGAGACAGGCTGACTCCGAGGATGGGCCAATGCACCCTGGGGCTGGAGCCCAGGATGGAAGGAGATGGCTACTGGGGACAACGTAGAAGGGGTTAGGCGGCAGGTGTCAGATTCTGCAAGGCTTGGGTTTATCTGAAAGGTCCTTCCGCGGGCAAACAATTCTTGACGCCTCCTCTGTGGCCAGCCCTGTGGGGGGCCCATCCCTCCAGGGGCTCTGGATCTAGCAGGTGAGACAGACACAGAAAAACACAATCAGATTGTGAGCCACACAGAGGTGTGTGAGATGTACACAGCACAGACCACCCCGTGAGGCCAGAACTAGGAACACTGCCATTTGGCAGCCGAGCAAACGGGGGCTCAGGGAGCCTAAGCCAACTTGTCTGGGTCACTCAGGAAGGATGATGGCAGCACGATGACCGGAGTGTGGGCAGGCCAGGGAGTCAGGCAGGACTTCCCAAAGAAACAATCTTCATTCAGAAACAGAAGCTCAGAAGTGACAACTCCCGCCAGTTGTCCCCTCACCCTCCAGCTTTTAAGAGACAGGACCAGGGCTTCCCTGGTGGCGCAGTGGTTGAGAGTCCACCTGCCGATGCAGGAGACACGGGTTCGTGCCCTGGTCCGGGAAGATCCCACATGCCGCGGAGCGGCTGGGCCCGTGAGCCATGGCCACTGAGCCTGCACGTCTGGAGCCTGTGCTCCGCAACGGGAGAGGCCACAACGGGGAGAGGCCGGCGTACCGCCAAAAAAAAAAAAAAAGAGAGACAGGACCCAGGACTGTCATGATGGCTGTTAGGTGGGAGCATTGCCCAGCCCAGGGCTGGCAGAGAGCAGGGGCTCAATACACACCCAGGGAATCAACAAATGCTCTCTGAAGGGCTTGCCCTGAACACTCAGGCCACCAATCCACCCATTCCTGGGCCTCCCCAGTCCCCCGACTCCTGCCTCAAGCCCGCTCCTCTGCAACGTCTTCTGTCGGCTTCAAATGCCCCCAAGAGTAGGGACAGAGGCTCCCAAAGCCAGATGAGGCTGCCACGAAGCTGAGGCCAGCATTTGTTAAAGGCATCACTTGTCACTTCCTGTCCCCTTCACCAGCAAGAGCTCTTCCCTTTCATCTCCCAAGTGCAGAAGAGCACTGTGGTAAAAGGTGGGGCTCTGGGGTCTGACAGACCTGGGCTGTGGACCGGTCCCATGGCCCCTGGCTGTGAGAGCTTGGGTGTGTCACTTCCCTCTCTGGCTCTTCAGCTCTCTGACCCAAGGGCCAGGCTGTGATCATACCAGTACGTTTAGGGTAGAACAGATTTCCTCTGTGTGTCGATAAAAGTAACTCCCGAGTACCTACTGTGCGCCAGGCCCGTGCTGGGCAGCAGGGTCAGTGGTAGCCACACAGCTCTGGGGTCTCTGCCCTCCCAGAGCTCAGGGTCTAGAGGGAAAGGTGCCGGCAGAACAGTAAACAGGATAATTAACAAAGGTAAACAGGAAAGTGTTCCAGGGGAAACAAGCAGAGGGGGTGACCGGGTGGTTAGGGAGGCCTCCCGAGGAGCTGTCTTTGACATTTGGGTGAAGGGTGTCTAAGGGAGAGAAGAGGTGTGGGCAAAGGTCTGGCTGAGGGGCGGGCGAGGTCGAATAGGCACAGGGCCCCCTTGTTCAGGGCTGGCCTCGCTCATGGGAGCACTGGGTGAGGGGGGCAAGCAAGGGTTTGCAGCAGGTCTGAGCTGATTCTGGATCAAGAAAAGGAAGCTTGAGGCCGGGCGAGGATTTGAACCCACGTCTGGCTGGCTCCCAGGTCTGTTCTCTTACCTGCAATGGTGGACAAGCTGGCTGAAAACCCTCCCAGGGAAATGCAAAGGAAAGCCAAATGCAAAGGTGCCACTTCACTAGGATGCCCGTAATCAAAAAGATGGACAATCACAAGTGCTGGTGAGGACGTGGAGAAACTGAAAGAGCTGTACACTGCTGGCGGGAGAAATGGAGCTGCTGCTTTGAAAAATACGCAGCTACTTAAAAAGCTAAATGTGCCCCTGCCATCCGAACCAGCAATCCCACTCCAAGGTCTCTGCCTCCGAGAAACGAGAACTCTGCGTCCACACAAAAGCGTATACGCAAATGTTCATAGCAGTGTTACTTGTAAAGCCAGAAACAACCCGAAAGTCTTTCGATGAATGACCGCTGATGGTTCTGCACAATGGAATACTACTGAGCAATAAAAAGGGACACTGCTGGGGGCAGAGAAAGCGCAAAAGGGAACAAGGGAGTGTTTTGCAGGGATGGGAGTGTTCTCAGACCACACGGTGGTGGTGACTGTACTGCACAACTGCATAAATGTGCTGAAAGCCACTGAACTCTACACTGACAACAGGTGAATGTTACGGTATCTAAATCACACTTCAATAAAAAGGTAACTCTCCTGCGGCTCCACTTCCCTCAGAGTACAGGCAAAGTTGTCACCATGGCCTCTGAGGCCTGGCATGATCCTCTGTGCCCATCTGCTCTCACCCCTCTCCCCTCAGTCACCAGTTCCAGCCACATCAGCCTCCCTGCTGCTCCCTCATCACACCTGTTCCACCTCAGGGCCTTTGCACTGGCTGTTCTCTTTACCTGAAAGGCTTTCCCCCACCATATGTGTGACTCCCTCCCTCATCTCCCTTAGGTCTTTGTTCAAATGTCACCTCCTCAGAAAGCCCTTCCCAGACCACTGTATTTAAATGGCAACCTCCTACCCACCCCTCTCTTCCTATGCTCCTCCCCACCTTTAGTTCTGCCCATGGCACTCAGCACCATCCGAACCGCTGTATACTTTTCTTATTTACCTTGTTCACTGTCCCTGTCCCCAACCCCACCCCACACCCCACTCCCAGCCCTCAACAAATACATGGGCTCCAAGAGGGCAGGGCCTCTGTTTTGTTCATAGCCATAGCATCAGCATGGGGACTAGCATGTAGTGGGGACTCAACCCACGTTAGCTGAAGCAATGATTACCAGAGCTGTGGGCCTGGTGTCTGAGTCCCTGCCTGAAGGAGGAGCAGGCTGGCTGGGGCAGCAGATTGCTGAGGGTCTGTGCATGAGCCAGGAGAGGGCAGCGGTGGCTGCGGACACTGCAGTGACTAAGAAGTAGTTCCTGCTCTTGCACCCATGAGCCCACTCTCACACACAATCCCCAGAACACCCACTAAGGGGCCCAGGAAGCAGCTGAGGCCATGAGACTGGGCCGGGGCTGGGAGGAAGTCAGGGCATCCTCCCTGACTGCCTGGATCCACCATGGGAATTCCACCTCAGACCAGCCTCTGCCTCAAGACCCATTCATTCCACTAACGCTGAGGGCTTGCTCTGTGCCTGGTCCTGAGCTGGGAAGCACTGGGCACACAGTGGTGACGAAGACAGTTCCTGCTCTATCCTCCAGGGGCTCCCAGTCCACTGGAGGAGACAGACAGTGACAACCCAGAGTGGGCAGGGCTGGGACAGAGGAGCCCAGGGACTGCTGGAGCCCTGACCCAGTCTGAGAGGGTCAGAGAGGCTTCCTAGGGGAGAGAACACCTGAGATGCACAGGACTAATAAGGATCAGGCAGGTAAAGAGAAACATGTGCAAAGGCTACGAGGTGCAGAGAGAGCGCAAGGCACACTCCTGGAAATAAAAGAGCTTCACAGTGGCTGACGCTCCTCTTGTCCAGTGACTCAAGCAGGGACAATTCTGCCCCCCAGGGGACACTTAGCAACATCTGGAGACATTTTTAGTTGTCACAACTGGGGAAGGAGATGTGTGTGCTACTGATATCTAGCGTGGCCAGGGGTGCTGCTAAACCTCCTACAATGCACAAGACGGCCTCCTACCACGAAGAATTATCCAACCCCAAACGTCAATAGTGCTGAGGCTGAGAAATCCTAGCCCAGTCTGAGGAAAAAGGGCAGATCATGCAAAGCCTTGATCTACCAAAGAATTTGTACTTAATCCTGAAAGCAAAGGAATAAGTCTTTAAAGATTTTAAGCAGAAGTGGGACAAGAGGCGATCTTGTGGGGGAGGGGTCCTCTGTAAGCTCAGGGCAATCGGGGCACCCTGAGCCCTAGTCTCTCCGATCACCCCCCCACCCAATAATCAACAGAAACACAGAGGGGGAAAAGACCTTCTTTCAGCGAGACTGGGAAGCCCCTAAAGATTGAGACGAACATTTCCTAGGGCTGCCCCCAGGGCCAGGCCCTGGCTGAAGATGCTGAAAAGATCCAGACCAGGGATGCTGGCTCTGTCACACAAATCTCACCCTAGTGTCCTCCCCAGGTGAGATTATTTGCTCCTCCTCTGGGCTCCCTGTTTCTGACACAGACTTTTTGTCACCATCCTTGTCATCCAGGATTATAATTCTTTGTTTACACACCAGTCTTCTCTCTCACTCCACTGATGAAGGGACATGGCTGGAGCTATCTTCATGGCCCATCACAGGGCTGGCCCTCCTATCCAATCCCTCCATTTACCACTGGAGAAATGAAGGGGGAAAGGAACTTTCCAAGGTCACAGAGTGTCAGCTTCAGTTTCGTTTTCCCCTCCCAACCTGCACTCTTCTCCCCTGTGCTGCCTCCCACGTGTCAGTGACATCCCAGTGGGTGGGTCGACAGCACCTCCCTGTCACTCCATCGATTCCCTAAACGTCTGAAGGGTGGCTGCCTGAACTAGTACGTTCTGCAGCCTCAGTTTAGTTCAAGTGGCAATGGGTCAGAAGTCATCAGTACCAGGACGAATTCCGGCATAGGACTAGTTTATGCTGAAAATAAACCCATCTCAGTCCCGACCACCTTGCTTCAGCAATGGCTGGTAAGTTCTACAAGGAATGGATCCCAGAGCTAACCTGGGTGACCTTCTGTAGGCGCCTCTGTCTGTTCCTTGGATTCCTGACTATAAAATGGGTCTGTCAGCCTCCACAGCGCGTGCCCTTATCCACGATGATTACCTGACTTCCCCAGAGTTAGAAAACTCCCAATCAATCAATCATTGCCCACACCTAGAGCACCGGCAGCCCATTCTAGGAACTGTCCTGCAGCCTGGAATCACGGAGTCGAGAACCCAGGGCGCTTGGGTACAAGTCTGCGCCCCTCCGCGCCACTGTGTCCTCAGCTCGAGCAACGAGCCTGGTGGCCGCCCGGCGCGAGCATGCAGGGGACCCGGCGCGCAACAGGGCCCCGCTCCCTACACTGTCCAGCCTCCCGGGCTGCCCGGCCCCACCTGGGCCCGGTATTCAAGGTCCCTATGGGCAAGGAGCCCCCAGTGCACAGGATTCTGTGAAAAGAGGCAGGACACGCCCCGTGGGAGGCCCCCCGGGTGGGGAAGAGCCCCTCAGGCCCCTCTCGGCCTCCGTACCTGACCGGAGCTGCCTCCCCCGGCCGCCACTACGGCGCTGCCGGCCCCGTCCGCCTCCTGCGCGGCCGCCATCTTCCCGCTCCGGGTCCCCGCCCCCGCCGCCAGCCCCGCCCCGTCCCCGACGGCTCCAGCGCGATCGCGCGAGATTTCACGCTTTCCCCGACCTGCCGGCCACCGTAACCCGCAAGAGCGCCTCAGCCACGCCTCTCAGGAGCCGCTAAAGTCTATGAAAAGACCAAGCAGGCCACCGTACTCTCCGTCGCGTCGCAGCCTGTTTGTTTTCGCGTAGTAGACACACTGCATGCCCCGAACTCCCAGGGCTTTCTTGGCCAACATGTACGCTTCCCACAGCCTGCGTTCTTTCTGCCCCCACGAATAACCCGCTTCTTCCAGTTATACGAGCCTCCTGGGTCATCCTGTCCACTTTGCCCCGCCTATTCTTTAAGTTCCAAGTTCTTGAGCTTTCCCGGCCACCGTAACTCTTAGAGACGCTCCACTTGAACCACGCCCCTCCTGCGTTAAAGGAACCTTCCTGGCCTCCGCACCCAAGACTCGGAGGGCAGGATCTTTGGTCGGTGGCTTCGCTTTCAGACCCCTCTTCGTAACACAGCCCTTTCCTCCGACAAGTCTCCCTAGGTTATAGTTCTGTGCATTTAGTTACTACTTCAGTGTTCTCACGCCACCACACTTCCAAATCGGACCTTGTCAGCCCCTCCCTAAGCTTTCGGGCCGCCTAGTTTAATGCGCATGCGCGTTCCCTTAGCGGTCCGCTTTCTAGTAAACCTCGCGGCTATGGCCTCGGCTTCAAGGGCTCTAAGAACTCCTTACTTTTTCATTAGCTATCTTCCTACAGCTCCGGGCTTGGACACGTGTTGAAAGACCCTTGGCCCGGAGAAGGAATTATGGAGGCCCAGAGAGGACAGAAGACTCAGCGGCTTTTAAACCTTCACTAATGAATTGGGTGGAAGTCTGACCTGGGTTCAGACCCTGGTTGTGCTACTGACCGACTAAATGATCCCGGACAAGTGACCTATCTCTTTGGGCTTCATTTTCTTCCTCTTTTATAAGCTAGGCATTATAATGGTACCCGCTATTCCTCTCCGCCTTTGCCCCGTCGGGTTATTGGGAAGACCCAGTGAAATCAAGAATATAAAACACCTGGCCCGGGTTCTCCGTGTGGGGCTAAGTGATCAGTATCACGCACTTTTATTATGAACTTTACATATTATCTGAAAAGGAGAGCAGGCTTTGCATAGAGATATTTTAATTATTTATTTATCATTTTACTGTCTATTGATAATCCTCCACTTTCCTCGCGGTCTCAGCTCAATAGTATTATCCCTCCTCCCTGGCCCCCAGACTGGGCGGGGCACCGCCTCCCAGTCCTCCTAGATCCCTGGACTCCCCACCCCCTCCCTGCCCACTTTGTGTCATCACTGACAGAGATGGGTGTGTCTCCAGCACTGTCCCAGGGCATGATTGCCGAGTGAAAGGATGAAACTTTGAGTGGGGAAGATGAATGAATTACCTCTGTGAACCAACACAAGGACAAGAAGAAACCTTGGAGAACTTCTTGGGACTACCCTGGTGGCGCAGTGGTTAAGAATCCGCCTACGAATGCAGGGGACACAGGTTCAAGCCCGGGTCCAGGAAGATCCCAAGTGCTGCGGAGCAACTAAGCCCGCGTGCCGCAACTACTGAGCCTGTGCTCTAGAACCCGCGCTCTAGAACCCGCGAACTCCATACTCCTGAAGCCCGCGCACCTAGAGCTGGTGCTCTGCAGCAAGAGAAGCCACCGCAGTGAGAAGCCCACCCACCCCAACGAAGAAAGCCCTCGCACAGCAACGAAGACCCAACGCAGCCAAATTAATTAATTAGTTAATTAATTAATTTTTTTTTAAAAGAAAACTTGCCCGGTCCCCTTCTCTTACAGACAACAATGACAGTAATAACGATTCTGTGAAATTGTAGACCCAGTCTTCAAGTCTAGGGATGAAATGAACATACTGATGAAGTCCCCCAGAAGATGAGCAGATTGAGATTTTTGTGGGCTTCTTTTTTAAAAGTACAAAATTACACGTACACATATAAATAGAGAACCACAGAAAGCCCAGGCAGGTGAGGGGCTTTGAAGCTCATCTTCTCCGGTTTCATTGTTACCCCATCTCTGCTCTCAGCTCTAGGTCCCCTAACGTCCTGTCTCATATACCGCAGAGTCCTGATCTGTTGGAACACTAGAGGCTCTTAGCTAGACTGTGACCTCAGATGGGGCCCTTGTAAAGCCCTCCCCCATGTCTGCTGAGTGACCAAGTAAATTCTTCCATTCCTACTAACTGTTAAGTGAATCACAGGCCAGACCCACACTGCGCTCCACTAGGGGACGCCCAACACCAACCAGAGGCTGGAATTTCAGGTTCTAAGGGGGCTGGGGACCTGAACTTCTGGGTCCTGAGGAGAATGGATTGGAGGTCCTGAGTTCTGGGGGAGGAGGAGTCTTGGGGCCTGGACTCCTGGGGTCCTGAAGGGAGTGGGACTGGGGTTGGGAGCCTGAGAAAGGAAGGCGGAGTCTGGGAGGTACAGCAGGATTGGTTGGAAGCAGAACTGGCCTGGGCAGTGGTTTGGTTTGGCTTGAGTCTGTGGGAAACAAGTGGACAGAGCAGGGATTGTTCCTCCAGGGTTCCCCCCTCCCCATCACCCATTGGGCTTGGCAGCCTCAGCTCTTCCCAGGCCCTGGGGACTTGGGGGCATTTCTCACAACCCTTCCCCAAGGCCCCTGTTTTCTGCTAGATTCACAGCTGCCCAGCCCCAGAACCTGGGAAAACTGCCCCAAGAGTACTGAAAAGGCTGGCTGGAAGTTTATGCCAAGTCTGTTAGGAGAATAGAGGCCCCGCATCCTCAGAGGCCAATAGCCCCGCCCATAGGACTTGGCGGCCCAGGACCACTCTCTACTCCCTCCAGATGCAGGAGTCCAGGCTCTTAGCCCATCTAACCATGTGCCCCAGCACTGTCCTCTCTCAGACTGCAGGGCCTCTGCTCTTATTTGCACCCTGTGCTTTTGGCCTGTAATCCCCCACTGCCCAGATACCCTCTTCCATCTGCTCAGACCTGGGAGCCAAGTGAGTACTCCCCTCCCCGTCCTTGCCATCAACAGTAGTCCTTACCACACTGCATTGTGACACATGCCCTGTGACCAGCCCAGCTGGGTCCTCTAGAGGGCTCTCCCCGTGCCCCAACCCAAGGTGGCCGCCCCCAGACCTTGAACTCACTTCCTCTCCTTTTCTTCATGGCCCGCATTGCTGTCTCAAGTTATCTTATTCATGGGTCCTCTTGTTCATCCTCTGCCTTCCACCCCCTCAGCCTCTCTATGTGTGGCTCAGGATGGATCAGAGCTCCTGGCCCTGAGTAGGAGCTCAGGAAGTGTTATTACTATTGCTAATAAGAAGAGAACAGCTAAAAAGCATACCACAAAACGGTAATCAATAAAACCATGTGATGGACTTCCCTGGTGACGCAGTGGTTGGGAATCCGCCCGCCAATGCAGGGGACACGGGTTCAAGCCCTGGTCCAGGAAGATCCCACATGCTGCGGAGCAGCTAAGCCCGTGCGCCACACCTGCTGAGCCTGCGCTCTAGAGCCCACGAGCCACAACTACTGAAGCCCGCACACCTAGAGCCTGTGCTCCGCAGTGAAGGGTAGCCCCTGCTCACCACAACTAGAGAAAGCCCACGCACAACGAAGACCCAACGCGGGCAAAAATAAATTAAAACAAGCAAAAAACGTGTGAAACTGGGTCAGGACCCAATCAGTACGTTTCTGCGGGGGCCACGTGAGGGCATGTCTTTTCCCTGCTGTGTCTCCAGCACCTGGTTGTGTCTCAATAAATACACGTGGGACAAATGTATAGGAACTGGCACAGAGCACAGCGTTTACAGTTCTGTCCTCTCGGGTCTCAGCCAACCTGGGCGCTGCCTTGCCACGCTCAGCAATGACTCATGGGCACCGCTCTCCCCTCTGCCACAGGGCCACTGGACACCTCACTGTGATGGCACATTCAAAGTGTCAGCCCAGGACCCGGACATGGCCAGAGTCCACTGCAGATTAGCTATATCCATTTATCATTTTATAAATGAGAAAGCCGGGAGTTCCCTGGTGGTCCAGTGGTTAAGACTCTGTGCTTCCACTTCAGGGGGCATGGGTTCGATCCCTGGTCAGGGAATGACCACGCATGCCACATAGTGTGGCCAAAAAAAAAAAAAGAGAAAGCCAGACCTTGGTGAAAGGCAGTCTCCAATTATTGTTGTTATGATTATTCATTATTATTATTCACCTCTTTATTCCCATTGACCAGGTTAGGGCGATATACATAGAATAGACACTCAATAAATGTTGGCTGGACAGCATCAGATCCTCCATCTTGACCTTGAGGTCTCAGAAAAGCAACCATATCCAGAAGAATAAACTTGGCTTTTTTTTTTTTATTATTGATAAGAAGTCAGGCTAGAGTTGGGAGCAGGACGCTGAGAGTTGCTAGGAAGTGGGATGGGGTATAGATCAGGGGACCCAAGGGGTTGCTGGGTTCTGGACTCCCCCCGAGATTGGGGGCCCAGCTGTTAATGTTCTCCCTTCAGCAGAGAAATGACCTGGTCAGTAAAAATCCCTGCATAGGTGGTCACAGCTGCCGTGCTTTTGCTGTATATGTCCCTGGGGAGAAAGGACAGAAGGGCTGAGGAGGAGGGGCTGGGGGCTGGGACTCCTGGGTCTGAGGGAGGAGGGGCTGGGGCCCAGAATCACGTGTCCTGTGGGAAAACGTGGCTAGAACCCAAACTCCTGGATCCCTAAGTAGGACAGGGCTGGCATCTCAGAATCCCAGGTTCTACTGGGACTGGGGGCTGGGAGCTGAGATCTCTGGGCCTTGAGATACCAGGTCCAGGTTTGAACCTGGACTCCTGAGTCTGAGGGAGAAGGGGCTGGGGGCTGGGAGTCCCTGTTCCTGGGGTGGGGGTGGGAGGCGGGTGATACCTGATTTTCTCATCCATGGCGGGCAAGTATGTCTTCTTGTACAGGTTGTGGGCAGCTGCCTTGGCTAGATCCCAGTAACCGAAGAGTGATTCCTGCACCTTGGTGAGCATGGCAGGGCTGGCAGTCTCTTCTTGCTGGGGTACAGGGTCGCCCTGGACCTCTGCAGGAGGAGAGTGAGTTAGGGGAGCTGAGGGGCCTGCAGCAGGGGGAGAATGAAGCGGGGAAGGAGAGGAATGGGCAGGGGCAGGGCCAGACAAGAATTGGGCTGGGAAGATGCTTGGGGCTCATCCCTCCCCTCATAGCCCCTCCTCTCCTACTGACCACACTCACCGAATCCCAACACCAGGAGGATGAGAAACAGAGCCAGGAAGTATCGGGTGCCCATGGTGTCAGGAGACCTGGAATGCTGAGGAGGGTGTGGGACAGGGCCACAGGAGGTGTCTAATCCTAGGGTCCCCTGCGCTCAGGGATACCAGCCTGGGACCCCCTCTCCCCCTCCCCCCACCTGAGTCAAACCCCTAATGGCTTGACTTGCTTGACCTGGGCCTCACTTCCTAACATTCTCTGATGCTACTCCCGATGGCTGATTGTAACATCTTAATTTTTTTTTTTTGGCAGCCCTGTGCTCTTGCAGGATCTTAGCTCCCCGACCAGGAATTGAAACCCGGCCGCAGAAGTGAAAGCCCCGAGTCCTCACCGCTGGACTGGCAGGGAATGCTCTAAATTCCACGATTCTATCACTGGAATCTAATATCTTGACTTGCAGTTTCTGCTCTAACAATCTTGGCCACCTCCTGCAGTCCCCCACCCGCCATGTCCCTCTCTTACCGGACTCTGGCAGGCTGTCCTCACCAGCTCCAATCAGGCAGAGAAAGGCTTTATAGCGCTTGAGGTCCACCCCTTCACAGCCACCACCCCGACCTCAACGCCTAGGCCAAAGTCCTGGCCAACAGAACGGCTTGTGGGGGGTGGGGGGGAGGCTGCGGGCAGAGAGGGCAGTGACATCCCTGAGGTCAAGCCACAGGAAGCCTGCACTCTGAAGAGTCACCGCTGAGAGAGACAGGCCGGGTGGGGAGCGTGGAGGCGATGGGGGCTCTGGCTGCCCGCCAGGCATGAGGCCTGGGGTCTCCATCCCGCGGGAGGTGAACGCAGAGCGCTGAAGGAGGGGCCGCTGGGGGGGCTTGTTAACCCTGCCTGGTCTCCAGCCTTCACCCTCCACCCCAAACTGAGAAGCCTGAAGTCTTCTGCGCCGCCCACAAGCCTGCAGTGGTGGGTCTCAGCACTGGGGGAGCAGGGTCATTCCCCCCCCACCCGCCCCCACTCCTTCCCCCACCCCCACTGTCGCTCCCCTGCCACGTGTGTCACTTCGTGTTGTCACTTCCTCTACTCCTTAACCTCCGGGGGACAGATGGGGTGGGGTTATCTCCGGCAGCATCCGGGAGGGACTGGGACAGGGACAGAGGAGAACTTCTTTATTGCAGAGGCTGTGAACACTTTAATCCCAGTAGCTGGCCCCGCAGAGCAGCTGGGGACACAGGTTGTAGGCCTTGTTCAGGAGGCTGTCCTTGGAGCTGTGGAGCCAGGCCTGGGTGTGGGAACCCAGGTCCCCCAGGTGGTCATCATAGTAGGTCTGCACAAAGCCCTGGAAGGCCCTGGGGCCCCTGTGGACATCACAGTGGAGAGTCCAGCTACCCCCCGAGACTTCTGCCCCGTTGACCCCTTCCTCCCTCTGACCCAGGAGTCCCTGCTCTCACCTCTTACCCTCTACCCCTCTGGGACCCAGGGGTCACAGCCCTGCCCCCGCCCTGTCCTGCTCCCTGGGAACCCATGAGTTCCGGCCCTGCCCCTCCTCCCTCAGACTCAGGCCCCCAGCCCCGTTCTGTGCACACGCACCAGAACCACTGCCAACTCTCTCTTGTCCTGGTCACGAGCGACTCCATCCACTCCTTCACCTTGCCCGGAACCAGGCTCCAGGAACTACTGGCCGGCTCTGGCGGGGGGCTCGAGGTTCCCCCAGGCCCTTCTTGCTGACATGCTAGATGGGATCAGAGGGCAACTTGGGACGGCTGGGACCCCAGAACCCTTCCATCTCCTTTTCCCTCCATGCTCACCGTCACCGTGGCTCCTGGTGGCCCCTTGCCGGTCCTCTCATCGCCTTCTATGTCCCTCTTGCCCCTTGCCCCCCTTCAGCCAACGGTCATCTCCTTTCACCATCTGTGCCCGGGAGCCCCGTCACCCCTGCGTCTGCCTGGGGTTTCCTCCCTCAGTCTGTAACGCCGCCTCTCTGCCCCCTGCCCCGCTCCTGATGCCTCCCTCACTTCCTGATCTTGCCGCCCCCTCCGTTCTCCTGTGACTCCCGCACGGTTTGAACAACCTCCGCAGGCAGTGAAGGATGCCCCCGGGGATGGAGGTTGGCAAGGCCATATGTCAGGCTGGTGGGCCAGGGGTTCTGCCAGGAATCACACACATCTGTCTGTCCAGCACCCATGCACCTGGGCAAAGCCTCACCTACAGAGACCAGCCATCACACGGGTACACGTGTACACATGTGTACAGAGGTCACACCATGTGACCTGTGGTGTGCCCTTGGCCAATGACTTAACCTCTTCAAGACTCAGTTTCCTCTTCTGTAGAATGGGATAATGACAGGTCCTAGCTTATAGGGTTATTGTGAGAGTTAGGGGTTAACATGTAGAAGGCACTTGCACCGGTTTCCTGCACATCGTATGCACTGCATATATATATATATATATATATATATATATATATATATATACACACACAATTTAAATACATGTGCAGAACCCAGACATACTCACACACCAGTACACACAGACACCCTTCCACATGCCCAGACTGTCAAATCTTTTGCATAAATACCCCCTAAAGACACACATGTGCGCACAAGCATACAAATGCATGTTCACAGACTTAACATGTTTACCATGACGGCATACTCGTCTGCTGACACACGCACAAATGCATATTCACGATCACTGTCATCTGTACCAACCCCGTGTACACTGTTCACTCATGGCCGCCCGTGACACACACTCCCAGACACACACGCACATCTGCACGCCTCACAGCCGGTCACACTCACACCCCATGCTGCATCGGGGTCCCCACACCCGCCCACCCACTCGTCCTCACCCACGACACAGGCCAGGACCAGGACGCAGAAGCAGAGGGAAGACAGGGCCTGGGACCTGCATCCAGGGAACAACGTTTCTGGGGGCCTCTGTCCCTCTGTCCTTCTGTGCTCAGCTCTCTGAGCTGGGGGAGGGGGAGGCTGCGCTGAGCAGAGCCCTCCCCTGGCCGCCTCCCCACGCCCCTTGGCAGGGACTTCAGATAGAGAGGGGCCCAGGTGACGGTGATGATCCGAGGCCATGCCCGCCCCTGCTGGCCTTCTTCCTTTCTCCTTCCTATCCTCCCACCACCCTAAACTGACAGGGGAAGATTAGCCTCCTGTGCTGAACTGGGTTCACATTCTGGCTCCACCTCGTGTGACAGCCCCTCTTTTGGGCCTCAGTTCCCTCCTCCGTAAAATGGGCTCACAATCCATACTTTAGGACGTTAATTAAATGACGTGATAACAAGGGAAATTCTTTTTTTTTTTTTTTTTTTTTGGCTGCGTTGGGTCTTTGTTGCTGACACAGGCTTTCTCTAGTTGCGGCGAGCGGGGGCTACTCTTCGTTGTGGTTCGCGGGCTTCTCATTGCGGTCGCTTCTCTTGTTGCGGAGCACGGGCTCTAGGTGCACAGGCTTCAGTAGTTGTAGCACGCGGGCTCAATAGTTGTGGCACACGGGTTTCGTTGCTCCGCAGCATGTGGGATCTTCCCAGACCAGGGATCGAACCCGTGTCCCCTGCATTGGCAGGCGGATTCTTAACCACTGTGCCACCAGGGAAGTCCTCAAGGGAAATTCTTAATGTGGAGTCTGGCAACACAAGTGCTCACAGATCAGACCTGTTTATTATTATTTCTTTTGTCTCTGAGATCCGTTGGCCACTGGACTACAGGGCCAGACACACCTTCACTGCGTGACCAGGGCAAATACATTCACTTCTCTGGGCTCAGTGTTTTCATCTGTAAAATGGGGATGGTAGTAAGTGCCTGCCTCCCAGAGTCCACATGAAGGCTGGGTGAGGCCCTGTGAGGGAAAGATTAGTGAGAGGTTGTCAACATCAGGCTTGGGCCAAACACCAGCCAGAAAGAAAATGAGCCTTTTTCTCCCAGAGGACCCAGCCATGAGCCAGGGTGCACAGTTTAGCCAGGGAACCATGGGCTGGATTCCTTGCTCTAAGGCTGCCAGATAAAATACAGGACGCCCTGTGATATTTGAATGTCAGATAAATAATGAATCTTTTTTAATTAATTGATTTATTTTAAAAAATTGGGGGGGGCATGCACAGCATGCAGCATCTTATTTCCCCAACCAGGGATTGAACCTGTGCCCCCTGCAGTGGAAGCACAGAGCCCTAACCATTGGACCGCCAGGGAAGTCCCATGAATCTTTTTTTAGTCTAAGTATGTCCCATGCAATATTTGGGAATTATACTCTTATTTATTTGTTGTGTATCTGATATTCAAATCTAACTAGGCATTCTATATATTTTTTCAATATTTATTTATTTATTTTGGGCTGCCTTGGGTTTTAGTTGCGGCACGTGGGATCTTTCATGGCGGCGCGCGGGCTTTTAGTTGCCCTGCAGCACGTGGGATCTTAGTTCCCCGACCAGGGATCGAACCCTCATCCTCTGCATTGGAAGGCGGATTCTTAACCACTAGACTACCAGGGAAGTCCCACGTCCCATATTTTTATGTGGTGAATCTGACAACCCCACTTTGGCCACAACCTGGATGATTATACAGGACAAATCCAGAGGCTTCCAGAAGAATGCTGTCCGTTCCAATGGCCCCAGCGTGGGCTCTAGCACACAGTAGTTGCTCAACGAATGCTCCCTGGAGTTCCTCACTGACACTAATCAGCAAAATAAAATCTCCTGGAGTTTCTGTTTGGGATGCTGAAAACATTCTGGAAATGGATAGTGGTAATGGTTGCACAAGATTGTGAATGTACTCAATGCCACTGAACCGTACACCTAAAAGTGGTTAAAATGGTAAACTTGATGTTATGTATTTTACCATAATAACAAAAGAAAAAGGAAACACCCACTTTGCATGGTGTTAGGAGAAGCAGCATGGTGTTGGGTTCACAGTCCGGCTCCACCTCCTTCCTGCTGTGTGACCTGGTGTATGTTGCTTGATGTCTCTGGGCCTGTTTCTCCGTCCAGGAACCAGAGTCACAGACTACGCTCCTACACAGGAGAGTAAAGCAGGTCGTTTACCTAAAGTGCCTCGAGCAACAAGAGACGTGCCCCAAAGCCGTGCTGCCAACGCCAGCTGCTATTCATTAAGCTTGTGTTTCTCGAGCGCTCACTACGCAGCAGATACCACCGCAAGGCTTCAGCGCATGAATTCACTGAATTAACGTCAGACCTTATGAAGTGGGCATCTTTTTCATTCCCATTTTACGTATAAGGAAACTGAGGCTGTGGGGGTGGGGCTCCCCCAGCCACCAAGTGGTGAATCTGAACCCAGCCCTTTCATACTTCGCTAGCCGTTTCTGGCTAGCTAAGCCAGAAACGACCTATGCCCTCACCTCCCCACCCCAATTCTAGAGGGCAAGAAAGAGGTTGAAGCAGGGCCAGGGTTGGGTGGGCCCGGGGGAGGGGGGAAAAGGTCTCTGACCCTGCCCTGGCTCCAAGGTCAGCATGAGCTGTTTGCTGCTTGCAGTGTTTGCCCATCTGTTATCCAGGGCAGGAATGGGCTGAAGGTCGTTCGGGGTGGACCTCAGAGGCAGCTCAAAAACAACAGCAGTTGGGAGGTGGGGGCAGAGAGGTCACAAGGAGGGACTGGGGGTTGGGAGCGGTGGGCCTTGAGACCCCAGCATGTGTGTCCGGGGACAGGTAGCATCTCTGAGGCTGCACCTCTGTGTCCACAAGATCGTCAGTCCCACCACCAGACTCCCGAATCACTCTCTCCACGCCAGGGTCCCTGCTTCAGTCTGGACCCCATCCCCTCTCCCCTGAATCCCTGCAACCACCTCCCTTCCAGCATCCCTCACCACTCACCTCCCTGGCTGCTCTGGGTTGTGGCAGGGAAGTCGGGGGGTGGGGGGGGGTGGAAGAGAGGTTGCTATGTCCCCTCATTTATCTCTTCTTTCTGCCTTTGTCTGGAAGATCTCCATTCATTTTTTAAAAATTGAGATATTCAAAAAAACCCAAAAAACAACAACAAAAACTTGAGATATTCACATACCATAATTATCACCCTTTGAAGGTGTACAATTCAATGATTGTTGGTATATTTGCAAAGTTTGCAACCATCACCACTATCTAATTCCAGAACATTTCATCACCCCAAGAGGGAACCCTACACCCTTTAACCCTCACTCCCACCCGCTTCTCCCCAAGGCAGGGCAACCACTAATCAGCTTTCTGTCTCTATAGATTACCCAGTTCTGGACATTACATATGAATAGAGTCATATAACATGTGGTCTTGGGACTTCCCTGGTGGCGCAGTGGTTAAGAATCCACCTGCCAATGCAGGGGACACGGGTTCGAGCCCTGGCCCGGGAAGATCCCACATGCCGCGGAGCAACTAAGCCCGTGTGCCACAACTACTGACCCCGCATGCTACAACTACTGAAGCTCGTGCTCTTAGAGCCCGTGCTCCACAACAAGAGAAGCCACTGCAGTGAGAAGCCCGTGCACCACAGTGAAGAGTAGTCCCTGCTCGACACAACCAGAGAAAGCCAGTACACAGCAACGAAGACCCAATGCAGCCAAAAATAAAAATTAAATAACTTTTTTTAAAAACAATGGTCTTTTGTGACTGGCTTCTTTCACTTAGCATGAAGTTTTCATGGTTCATCCTTGTTATAGCGTGTGTCAGTGCTCTGATCCCCCTTTCTTTTTTTTCTCTCTTTTTTTTTTGGCCTCGCCGCAAGGCTTAAGGGATTTTAATTCCCAGACCAGGGATCAAACCTGGGCCCTCGGCTGTGAGAGCTCAGAGTCCTAACCACTGGACCACAAGGGAATTCCCAGTGCTTTGTTCCTTTTTATGGCTGAATAATATTCTACTGTATACACTGTATCTGTATCTATACAGATATACGGTGGATATACAAACACTGTATAGATTTATTTATTCATTCATCAGTTGATGGGTATTTTTTGGCTATTTTCCACTTTTTGGCTATTATGAATAATAGTGCTATGAAGAGTTGTGTACAAGTTTTTGCTGTGAACGTGTTTGCAGTTCTTTTGGATAGAGACCTAGGAATGCAATTGCTGGGTCATGTGGTAACTCTGTTTAACTTTTTTTCCTCTTCCAATTTTATGGAGTTAAAATTGACATACAGCACTGTATAAGTTTTAGGTGTACACCATAAGGATCTGACTTACATACATCATGAAATGATTATCACAAGTTTATTAAACATCCATCATTTCATATAGATACAAAATTAAAGAAATACAAAAAAAAATTTTGTGATGAGAACTCTTAGGATTTACTCTCATAATAACTTTCATATAACACACAGCAGTTTTTTTTAATTTTAAAAACTCCCAAGGTGATTCCTTTTTTTAAATATTAATTAATTAATTTATGGCTGTGTTGGGTCTCGGTTGCTGCGCGCAGGCTTTCTCTAGTTGCAGCGATGGGGGGCTACTCTTCATTGTGGTGTGTGGGCTTCTCACTGCAGTGGCTTCTCTTGTTGCAGAGCACGGGCTCTAGAGCACAGGCTCAGTAGTTGTGCCGCATGGGCTTTGTTGATCCGCGGCATGTGGGATCTTCCCGGACCGGGGCACGAACCCGTGTCCCCTGCATCGGCAGGCGGACTCTCAACCACTGCGCCACCAGGGAAGCCCCTTGTTTTTTAAATAAATTTATTTATTTTATTTATTTTGGGCTGTGTTGGGTCTTTATTGCTGTGCCCGGGCTTTCTCTAGTTGCGGCAAGCGGGTCTACTCTTCGTTGTGGTGCGTGGGCCTCTCATTGCGGTGGCTTCTCTTGTTGCGGAGCACGGGCTCTAGGCACGCAAGCTTCAGTAGTTGGGGCGCACGGGCTCAGTAGTTGTGGCTCGCGGGCTTAGTTCCTCCACGGCATGTGGGATCTTCCCAGACCAGGGCTCGAACCCGTGTCCCCTGCATTAGCAGGCGGATTCTTAACCAGTGTGCCACCAGGGAAGCCCCCCTGTGTGTCTTTTGAGTCTTTAACCTGAGCGATGTTTTGGAATTTAGGAAAATGCTTGGGAAATCATTTGATTGGTTCCAAGGTGAAAAAAAAAAAATTGACCAAGTTAAAAGTTAGTAATTTTGAACTTTTTTTTTTTTTTTTTTTTTGGCTGCACCGCTTGGCATGAGGGATCTTATAGTTCCCCGACCAGGGATCGAACCCGCTCCCCCTGCGTTGGAAGGTCCAGCCTTAACCACTGAACCTTCAGGGAAGTCCAAAAGTTAGTATTTTTTTAAATGAAATTGCTACAGAATATACCCATATACTAACTAGCCAACAGCAGTATGACTCCTCATAGGAATTATATATAATAAGGGACGTGGGTGCATTTTAATATGCTGGATGTAATGCCAGTGGGGCCTGGGGCCAGGTGTGTGTGCATAGCTGTAGCCCATATGATAGGCAGGGTGATTTGGCAGGGGAGGAAATCAGTCAGGTCGTGGCCCCAGGATCCCCACCTGGGTTCAAATCCCGTCTCTAATCACTTTGGGCTTTGGGATGTCTGACAAGTGACTTTAGCCTTCTGTGCCTCAGTTTCTTCCTTTGTAAAGTAGGAGCAGTGACAGTATCTGCCTCAGATGGGTTTTGTGAAACTGCCACATTTAGTTTAGGTATGGTTTTGTTTCTGATTTAGCATACTTGTTTCACCTAATTTTTAAAAATATTTATTTATTTATTTTTGGCTGTGTTGGGTCTTCTTTGCTGCACGCAGGCTTTCTCTAGTTGCGGTGAGCGGGGGCTACTCTTCGTTGCAGTGCGTGGGCTTCTCATTGCTGTGGCTTCTGTTGTTGTGGAGCATGGGTTTTAAGTGCGTGGGCTTCAGTAGTTGTGGCGTGCAGCCTCAGTAGTTGTGGCACACGTGCTTAGTTGCTCCACGGCATGTGGGATCTTCCCGGACCAGGGATCGAACCTATGTCCCCTGCACTGGCAGGCGGATTCTTAACCATTGCGCCACGAGGGAAGCCCCAAGACCACACGTTATATGATTCCATTCATATGTAATGTCCAGAATTGGGAAATCTATAGAGACAGAAAGCTGATTAGTGGTTGCCCTGCCTTGGGGAGAAGGGGATGGGAGTGAGGGTTAAAGGGTGTGGGGTTTCCTTTCTGGGTGATGAAATGTTCTGGAATTAGATAGTGGTGATGGTTGCAAACTTTGCAAATATACCAACAATCATCGAATTGTACACCTTCAAAGGGTGACAATTATGGTATGTGAGTCTCAATTTGCTGTTGTTTGTTTTGTTTTTTGAATATCTCAATTTCGTTGCGTTAAATATCTCAACGCAGCTCGCTGCGTTGTCTTCACGACTTGACTCAACCACGTTACTCCTCTGATGATGGAAAGGAATCTGATGCGGCCTGGGGCCGCCTGGGCTGGGGCCGGGAGTGCCCAGAAGAGGGTCAAGTGTGCAAAAATTTTCAAAATGGAAGCCCTTTAGGATGAGATTCCAGGGACGGGAAAGGAGATCCTTGAATGTGTTTCTGGGGGTCATGGTGTTAGAATGCGGCGAGGGGTACCAGAACCCCCAGATCAGGCTCAGGATGCTGAGAATTGCCTTGCTCTCAGCACTGGACTGGTCCCCCGCCCTTTCAAGGCTGTAAAAGCAAGACAGCCAATCCCGGAGGAGCAAGACTGAAGACGTCATCGGTTGCTAGGGCTCCCCTGGGCAGATTGCCACCCAGGGGACTAGCCTTTAGAGAACGCTGAAACCCAGCTGGGCGGGTAGAGATGGGGGCAATTGGGGGATGACATGGGAACCAGGGCACAGAAGGGGCCCCAGAGTTCCCAAGGGTCATCTAAGCCTGTGCCCCAGGCCCATGACAGCTTCACTCTTCCGAATCTCAAACTCTCAGTGTCCCATCCCACTTTAACCTCCCAAAACCACAGAGAGCCACCGTCACGACCAGGAGGGACAGAATGAGCCTTGTGGTGGGGTGGGGCCAGAGAGGCACTCCGAATGTTCCTTCCTGGGCACTGAGGCCGGCTTGGGTGGCCTGGCCCGGGGCCTTTTTGAGGCGGGGGGGGGGGGGGGGGCGGGGTAGGGGGGGTGGTCAAGTTAATCTCCCTCACCCTAAGCCTCACCTGGCCACGCGCCTCCCTGTGCCCACCCACCTCTCTTCCTTCACCCCTCCCTCGTGGTGGTGGGGACCAGGTGGGGCACAGGGCTGAAGCCTTAGGCCCAAAGCGTCTTGCTCTTCAGCACCTGCACCTCCAACTTTCCCTGACTGTTGGGGACCCCCAGCTGCCAGGGTCCCTTCCCCACTCAGGGGACAGCCTTCCCCCTCTCCCTGTGCCCTCTTCCCTTATGGGTCTTGGTGGTTCATACTTTTCTCCCAGCCTCAGTGGGTGTCTCTCGGTAACCCTCAATAACTCCCTAACTCAATTCACACTGTGTCCCCAGGCCACCTCTACCGTCCCCTCCCCCTTCTTAGCAGGCCTCTTCAGCTCAGGGGAATCTGGGGTCACACAGTCTGCCTCCACACTCCTGCCCACCCCATGCCACCTCCAACGTCACTCTCATACTAGCTCTTCTATTCCCCCACCTTTCTGCCTCTGGGAGGCTCCCAAACCTCCCTGGATGCTCTCTGGGGTCTCTATTCCCTCAATCTCCCTTTTGGACAGAGGTCTTTTTTTTATTATTTTTATTATTATTTTTTTTTGGCTGCCTTGGGTCTTTGTTGCTGTGCGTGGGCTTTCTCTAGTTGCAGCGAGTGGGGTCTACTCTTCGTTGCAGTGTGTGGGCTTCTCACTGTGGTGGCTTCTCTTGTGGGGCACGGGCTCTAGGCACATGGACTTCAGTAGTTGTGGCGTGTGGGCTCAGTAGTTGTGGCTCATGGGCTATAGAGCGCAGGCTCAGTAGCTGTGGCTCACGGGCTTAGTTGCTCCACAGCATGTGGGATCTTCCCGGACCAGGGCTCGAACCCGTGTCCCCTGCACTGGCAGGCGTATTCTTTACCACTGAGCCACAAGGGAAGCCTGAGAGGTCTTTTCAACCTGTCAAAAGTGCAAAAAACCTCAGCTGCCAGGCTCCCGATGTGTGCCCCTCCAACCACTCCACCAGAAACTCCCTTCTCTCTGCTTCCCCACTGTCCAAGCCTCCAGGGCCCCTGTAAACGCCCCATCTGCTCTTGTGCACCCTCTCTGGCTACTCTGCACACCAAGCACCACCGCCCTTTCCTTCCACCACATCAATCCCTCAGGGCTGCCGTCCCCCTTCCTACCAGCTGCCTTTATTTTTGGCTGCATCGGGTTTTCGTTGCTGCACACAGGCTTTCTCTAGCTGTGGTGAGCAGGGGCTACTCTTCGTTGTGGTGCGCGGGCTTCTCATTGCGGTGGCTTCTCTTGTTGTGGAGCACTAGCTCTAGGCACGCGGGCTTCAGTAGTTGTGGCTCGCGGGCTCTAGAGTGCAAGCTCAGTAGTTGTGGCACGCAGGCTCAGTAGTTGTGGTGCACGGGTTTAGTTGCTCTGCAGCATGTGGGATCTTCCCGGACCAGGGCTCGAACCCGTGTCCCCTGCATTGGCAGGCGGATTAGTTAACCACTGCACCACCAGGGAAGTCCCATCCCAGCTGCCTTTGACTGCTAATGAACCCTAGCCGCTGGGGGAGGGTGGCCCTGGCCCCAGACTCCAGGTTGGCTGGCCTCGTGTCCCCACACGCACGTATCAGCCTTGGGGTGAGGGGGATGGTTGTGAAAGGGAAGCACAGACACCACCCTGGCGGGATTGCAACAGCCCTCCGGCCAGCTCCATGCTGCCAATCCCTGTTGGCCCCTCAGCAGCCTTCCCAGACATCTGCTTCCTCTGTGAGCCCCCAGTGTTCCCCACACATCCCCCAAATGTCTCCTCTCCTCCTCACCCCACCCCACGAGACCAGAACGCCAACTTCAGTTTGCCAGTCTCATCCTCATGTCAGCTGTAGGAGTTTCTGTTTACAGACGGGGCAACTGGGGGGTAGCCAAGAACATTCAACGGCTCAGTGAGAGGCTCTAAGTGTCCTCCCCTTCTTTGTCCGTCATCTTCTCCCTCCCCTTCCTGGACTTCAGGCTGTCTCTCTGGATCCCTGCTGGGGTCAGCCTCCACCCCACAGCACCCCGTTCCAGCCTCCTTTCACAAAACTAACCGGGGTGGGGGGCTGCTGCAGTGAGGCGGGCACCCTCTCCACTTAGCTGGCTTCATACCGAATTCAAGACTCAGATCTTCAAGTGGGCGATATGGCTGACGCCCCCGCCCTCACTGACATCTGGGAAACAGGTTCAGGGGACTTGGCCCCAGGTCCTGGGCACACAGTGAGTCAGCAGAAACTTGGGTGGGACTAGGCCCCCTGCCTCTGAGCCCACAGATAACCTCCCCTCCTTACTCGGCCCCAAGGGTGAATCATCTTGTGGGGGCGAGGGGGGGGGCTGATTCCACAAGGGCAAGCGAGGCAGCTTGGGCGAAGCTCGGAGTGCAGAGTGTGTTGGAGCCAAAGCAGGCAGAAGTCGGCCTGGGAGATACAAGTCCTAGCCCGTCCCTGTGATGGGAACCTTGTTCTGCTCCTCGGAGAACTGAGGGCGTGAGAGGGGAGAGCGCCCGGCATCTCCAGGCTCCAGCCACACTTCTCTGTATGTCAATTTCCAAATGGATTGTCCAGCCCTAAATGCCAAGGGGCCTGCTGCAGACCCTCGCAGAGTGTGCCTCTCTCGGCAGCCCGAACCCGGCAGCCTGAACCCAGCACCCGGTAGGCTCGTCAGGGTAGACCAGAGGCTAACCAACCAGCCGGAGGAGAGAAGGAACAAGAATGAGGGGAGAAAGACAAATGCAACAAAATGGTGGCGAGGACAAACCCGGATGAAGAAGGGAAAAAAGAAATAAGCAGGACCAGGGGCAAGAGAAACTGGAGGAGGGAGAGAGAAAAGACAGAGGTGGAGGAAAAGAGGAAGCCGGAAAAACGAAGCCTCTCTGGGACAGCGGACGGAGGCAAAGCCCAGGAGAGGGAAGAAAGCCGAATTAGATTAGACAGGAGGGAGAATGAGAGGGGGGGAAAAAAGTGAAAATGGCTCACAATTAATGACAGCGATCTTAGGTCTTTTGAGTCACAAGGCTATGAAGCAGGTATTGTGAAGCTGGGCCCCTGGCAGCTCAGAGAGGTTGCTTTTTAATTTTTAAAATATTAATGAATTCATTTTATTTTGGGCTGGTCTTCGTTGCCGCACGTGGGAGATCCCACTGTGGACCATGGGGCTCAGTTGCCCCACGGGCATGTGGGATCTTAGTTCCCCGACCAGGGATCGAACCCGCATCCCCTTAACCACTGGACCGCCAGGGAAATCCCTCAGAGGCGTTGCTTTTTTGCCCACAGTAGTCAGGGGCAGCTGTAGGGTTTAACCCACCGGTGGATTGGTTCCAGAACCACATCTCAGAGACAGAAGGGTAAGAGAGGCAGGGAAGAGAGTGAGCAGAGATGGAAGAAAAAAGGAGACTCAGAAAGGGGCAGAAGGAAGCAAAGACAGACTTCGAAGAGACAAAGAAACAGACACACACAGGCAGAGGGGGCAGGACGGAGCGCTGCGCGGCCGGTGTGGGGAAGGAACGAGAAACTGAGGCTTGAGCTGTGAGAAATCACACACGGACGGCCAGCAGCTGCCGTGAAGCTTGATGAAACTTTATTAAGCTAGGACCCACCGGGAGGACAGCTGGGGCAGGGACAGGGCCTCCTGTAGGCTGGGGGGACGTGGGGCCAGCGCAGGAGCGGGGCCTCCCAGAGGGATGCGCGGGCACTCAGTTATTCTCGCTGGGCGCAGAGGTGGGGCTGGTGGCCATAGCCAACTGCACTTTCTCCACCAGCCCAGCCCACTGGCGCTGCATGTCTTCCACCAGAGGCTCGAACCAGCTCTTGAGGCGGGCCTGGAAGGCCTCCGCTTGCAGGCGCATCTGGCTGCCCTGCTCCTCCACCTTGGCGCGCACCTCCTCCAGCTGCTCGCGCATCTCCTCCAGGTGGTCCCGGGCCTGGGTGCCCATCTCCTCCATCCGCCCGCGCAGTTTCTGGTGCCAGGCCTCGGCGCGCTCCCTCAGCGTCTGGCTGGCCAGGGTTCCCACGGTGGCGGCCCGCACTCGGCCCCGCTCCACCAGGGGCCCAAGGCGCTCGCGGATGGCGCTCACGCCGCGCTCTGAGCCCTCGAGCGCCCCCGCGCGGTACACGGCCAGGCGCTTCTGCAGGTCCTCGGCGTCGCGGAGCAGCCGTTTGCGCAGCTTGCGCAGGTGGGAGGCCAGGCGGCCACGCAGCTCGTCGGTGGTCTGGCCCATCATGGCCTGCACCTCGCTGCGGTACTGCGCCACGCGACTGCGCACGTCCTCCATGTCAGAGGCCAGCCGGGCCTGCGCTGCCTGCAGCTCCTTGGACACACGGGCCTGCGTCTCCTGGGCTATGGGGCCCAGCTGCCCCTCCACCTCCTCCCTATAGGCCTTTACCTCCTTCATGGTCTCGTCCATCAGCACCCTAAGGGGCGAGAAGGAGGGAGCATGGGCGTGAAGAGAGCGGAACAGGGATCCTGAGCTAGAGTGATGGAGCGAGAGACGGAGAGGAACGTGCCAGAGACAGGAAGGGTCGAAAAACAGAATCAGAGAGAGGTAAAGCCAGGAGCTAAAAAGGGAAAGAAAGCAAGAAGTGAAGAGAGATCCAGACCACCAAGAGTTGGTGATGGGGACAGAAAGAAACCCAGACCACTGGAAGCTGAGGGTCTGGAACGCACTGCCCACCAGGAGGGTCAGGGGCCAGGGCAGGGGCACTCACGTCAGTTCCTGAATGACCTGGGTGCTGAGCAGTTCCTCCTGCACCTGGTCAGACAATGTCTGCACCCAGCGCAGGTAATCCCAGAAGCGGCCCAGCGCCTGCTCCCAGGGCTGGCTGCCCTGCCACCGGGGCCACTCCTGCCCCAGCTGCACCTCGGGCTCCGGCTCTGGCTCCACTTCTGCCTGGCATCCTGCACGGAGCAAGTTCACAGCAGTCAATGTCCTCCTCTGTCCCCTCCAGGCACACAGTACCTGGTACAGAGTGGGTGCTCCACAAAGGCTGGTGGGCTTCATCAGAGCACTGGTGGGCAGGGAGGAGGTGGAGGGACACCCAGCTTGTTTTAATCACTTGGCAAGCATTGATTGTGTGTTCCATGCACCGCCATGCTGGGGTGATGGAGAATAAAACTAATCACAGCTGACGCTTAACTACTGCACACTACCTGCCCGACAGCAATGGATTAGAAACTGTTACAACTCTCATTTTAAGGATGGGGAAGCTGAGGCTCAGAGCGAATAAAACAGCTGCTCAGAACGAATGAATGTCGGAGAGACCTCAGACCTGGGGAGATAGACCAGCAAAAGAGGGGACCCAGGGACGGGAAGAGGGCAAGGGGTACAGCTGAGGATGGGAGGGGGAGGGGCAAGGAACCTAAGCAAACCCCATCCCCATACCTGCCAGGAGCGTGATCACCAAGGCGACCCACAGAACCTTCATTTTCTGGCTTGCGATTGGCCAACCTGGGGGAGGGAGACATTGTCACTCAACAGCAGTGGGGACTCCTCCCACTCAGAGCCCCGCCCCATCAGGTCTCGGCCCTCAAAGCCTTGCACCCCATATCTAATCCAATCACAAATAGTTACGAGGCGGCCCGGCCCCTTCATTGTCTATTTAATTCCCATTGTCTTCTCCTATCTCCCCATCCTCAGGCGGTCCCTGCCAAAAATTCTATCCCTCTCTCCCAGGGTTCAAATTCCACTCACCCCACCCTCCCCTCCACCCCGGAGTTCCCTGTGAGCCCCAACTGGACTTTCTAAGTTCCAACCTCGCATTCCTCATCGTACCTTCACATTCTAAGCTCCAACTTCACATCTAAACGGTATCTTCCACATATTCGCTAATTTAATCCTCATTCAAAAGTCCTTCAACCGACGCTCTAGCTACCCTGCCGACACCCCTGGTCGCCGCCACCCCTGCGCCTCCCACGAACGGAGATCTTAGGATGATGGGGGCACTCAGTAGGTGCTCAATAAACGACAGTGACAATTGGTGGGCTCTTGCTATGGCTCGTCTGGTTTTCCTACAGGTCCAGCTGCTCCCCTGACCCCACCTTCCAGCCCAGACGGGATGCCCCTGCTGCCCACCCTTCTTCTAGGTCCAGTCCCCTGCCTCTGGCCTCATCCCCTGCTCCTGCTTCTGTCCTGGCCCAGGCGTAGGACCGCCACCTCCTCCTCCTCCCCCCGTGCACCCCCAGCCCATCCCCCACAGAAGCCCTGAGCTGGACTTTGCGCCCCCAGCTCTGCTTCTCACCCGTTCCTGGGGAATGGTGTCCTTCGCTTCCTCCGGGGCTGAGTAGGAGTCAGGGATCCCAGGTTCGTCCAGTTATAGGGCTCCCCCTGCCCCGCCCACTCCTCCAGATCTAGGGCAAGCTGGGCCAGCCCCTGTCAGGTCACGAGGTGGGCTCTCCTCCCCCTTCACACACAGCAGGGAGGCGGAGGGGGGTGGGGCTTGGAGGCTAGCAGCTCCCACTCCCAGCCTCCGTGAAAAGAGATGACATCTCACCCAGTAACTCAGGCGCCTTCCTCCATTCTGGTGGGTGGGTGAGTTGCGGGCGGGGTGCTGGGCATGGAAGGGGAAGCAGGCAGCTGCCCGGAACACCCATTCCCTGTCCCTCTCTTTTCCAGCGGATGGATGAATAGAATTTGAGGAAAGGGCTGGGGGCCCAAAATCCTGGGTCCGAGGAAGAAGCGAGGCTGCGGTCTGGGATTTCTGGGTTGGGGGAGAAAGGAGATGGAGGCCCAGACAGAAATGGCATGGGAGTTCTGGGGACAGTGTAAGGCATCTGGTAACAGCCCAGGCTTTGAGAGTGAAACCTGGGTTTTAACCCTAGCTCCCTCTTGGGCTGTGACCTGGGGCACGGGTGAATGCCTCTCTGAGTCCCCTTCCCCATTTGTGACTTGGAAATCCAGCATTTCTCCCCAACACAAGCATCGTGGATTCCAGGAATCGGTGTGTGTTGTACCTTCCGCAGGGCTTGAAGCATTCGTGTTGTGTTGCCTGGTTAGGACTGTGGACTCCGGAACCGAACTGTCTGGGCCTGAATCCAGGCTCTGCCGGTTGCCATCTGTGTGACCTTGAGCAAATGACCTAGCCTCTCTGAACATCCAGTTTCTTGGTCCACAAAACCGGGAAAACAGTTGCACGTAACACCGTCGTTCGGCGAAGCAACAGGCTACTATATGTAGGAAGTACCGAGCAGTTCCTCGCAAACAGCAGGCCCTGAGTTGGAGTTAACTTCTGTGATGGGCCACAGTGGGCCCTTACTGTCCCCTCCCTCCTTAGCACCTCTGTGACATGAACGCCAGCTGTTACACAGATGGGAGACAACCGAGACGAGATTCAGGATTGAGGTGGATGGTAAAGCCACGCTGGGCGAACTGGAGGAGCTGGGATTCACTCCTGGTCCTTTGAGGGGGAGGGAACATTGGACGCCATGGGGTCAGGGGAGGCTGGATGCCTGATCCCAGGAAGGGAGCCCCAGTGCCAGCCAGGCCCAGGCCTGTGTGTTTGGGGCTCAGCTGGCGCTGGCAGGGAGCCGGTGGGTGGTCTCTGGGCCCTGACGGCTCATCACGGGTCAGGTCGGCAGCCTCCCTCCCCAGTGTGTGAGAGGCGGGGTTTCGGCTCCTCCGTCAGGCGAGGGCTCAGGGTGTGGGTCTGCCTGGAGCAGGAGTGACCGACTCTGAACTCTCTCCATCCGGGTGCTTGAATGCTTCCTGAAGCTTCTCGGAAGCTCTGACCTTCCTATCAGAAAGTCCTCACACCCCTTCGTGCCCTGCCCCTTTGGGAACCTGGAAAGACCCCGGAGTCCCAGCTCGCCACCCCCACCCCTGCACCCAGAGACAGCCTCACCCCTGTTGCTTCAGTTCACAGGGACAAAGTCCTCTGCAGCCATGCTGGCCAGGCCAAGACCACAAGACCATGCCCTCCTGGGGAGGGAAGGCCTGTGATGCCCCTGTAGGGAAGGTCACAGGGAGGCTGTGTGATCCTTGGCCAGGCCCCTCCCCTCTCTGGTCTGGGCTCTGGCCAGGGACTCCGCTTGATTCCCTTGGCCCCTGCTAGTCACTGTGGGAGGTCAGACCAAATGGACCACAGACACGTGGAGGAAAACAGACGCCTGCCATTTCTTTTTTTTCCATGTATATTTTTTGTAGGTTTTTTTTTTTTTTTGTAAAATGTCCCAGTTCTTCCATAACTTATAAACATGATTTATACCGAAGGGTGGATGGGAAAGCGGGCAGGGTGGAGTGACTGGGGATGGGGAAGCGCCTCTTCTTGCTGCCCCCTGGGGGCTAGGCCTAGGGCCCTCTGGGGCACGGGGACACCCCAACACCTCCCTGAGGTTGTCTGGCCGCCTCTGCCCCTGGTGCTCAGAATCCCGGGCGCCCCTAGATTCCAGAATCCCTTCCTGGACCCCAGGCCCACCGGGCACGCCGCCCCTGGTACTCCGAATCCTGACGTGCCTGTGGTTCCAGGAGCCCCCCGCCACCTGCGGGGGTGATGGGTCCCCTCCTTTCCGCTGCCCCCCGACCCCCGAGGAGGAGGGAAGGGAGGGGGAGGGGGGCTCAGGTCTCCCCTCCGTGGCAGGGGGAGGGGGAGGTGGGATCTGAAGGAGGAAGGGCGTGGAAGGCAGGGGCCAGGAGGGGCTCAGCCGATGGTGAGGCCAAAGCCGCACTGGAATTTGTTCTTCCGGTGATTCAGGAAGGCCCCGAGGGCCAGCGTCAGGGGCAGGGGTGGGAGCTTCTTCTCCAGCGTGGCGCCCACGATCCAGTTGCTGTCCACGGAACCTACGGGTGAACAACCGAGCTTAGAGCCTTGCGCTGGCTTCTCGCCCCATCCCCGCGAGCTGCCCTCCGGCCCACCTCACATACCACCGGCCAGACCACGGACCGTGCTGTCCCCGCCACCCGAAACCTCTTCACGCCCTCCAAGTACTTCAGCTCTGCGCTCAGTGACCCCTCCCTTCCGGGAAGCCCTCCGCCACCCCATGGGCCCCGTCATCCCAGTCCTGTCCACACCAGGTCGCTGCTCTCTGGGGATGGGTCTGTCCCTCCCACTGTGAGCCCCGGGGGCTTGGGGGTGGAGGTGGGAGAAGGGGCCTGGTCACTGCTGTGTCCCCAGCATCCTCGGCACAAGGCCGGGCACAGAGCAGGTGCTGAGCATCTGCTGAATGAAAGACTGAAATCTCTAACTCTACTCAATACTCTGTAATGGCCTATATGGGAAAAAAGTCTACAAGTGGAGCCATGTACACATATGGCTGATTGACTTTGCTGTACAGCAGAAACACAACATTGTAAATCAACTATACTCCAATAAAAGTTTTTTTAAAAAAAGTGAGAAAGACTGAAATCTCCTCCAGGGCCTGTGCCCCAGGACCTGACAGGTGTGCAAGTACCTGGTGCGGTCCCCACGGGGTGGAGCCTGAGAACTCACTGAACCCAAACCCAGCCTCTGACCCCGGCTGCCTGCAGAGCAAGGGCTCGAGAGGTGGGCAGGGAAGGCGGGCTTCAGAAGCAAAAAAAAAAACAAAAAAAAAACCGACAACAATAAAAACCCCCAAACCCAATCCCTGGCCCTCCTGGCTGCCTTCGGAAACCCTGACCCAGGCCCACTGAAGCGGCCTTTCCGGGCTCTCTCCACACACCCCAAACCTGAGAGCCACTGAGGCCCAAGAGGAAAGTTAAGACTAGAGTCGGTCGGCCTCGGGGAAGGTTCCGGATCTGGCTGTGACTGGGCAGCCTCCCTAACGTGAGACTGTGGGGTCGGCCGGCTGTGCTCCAAGTTGCCTTCCACTCACGAGAAAAAGAAAAGCGAGGGCCGTGTGCGCAGACTGGGAGAGGGCCACTCGGGGGGTGGTAGGTGCAAAGCTCAGGGCCCAGGCACCATCCACCCTCTCAACTAGCGTTCCTGGGCAACCTGGGGCCAGCACACTGCCCTCTACCATCTCCCCTGGCCGGTATACCCACTCAGAGCCACCTCTTGCCTGTTTCCCACACAGGGGAATGGAGGCCTGTACCTTTGAAGAGGAGGTTGGCCTTGGGCAGATCCAGCTGGTACCCGAAGGAGACACTTGTGTCCTGCATCCTGGTGCTGGCCTCGAACTCCACGCCCACTTGCAGCTGGGGGGCCAGGGCGACACACACGGGTCAGCCTCCCAGGCTGAACTCTCAGGCATGCCAGCCCCGGGCACCCCACACCCAGCACGTGTGCCGCGCGGCCAGTCCCTGGACCAGCTCACCTGGTCACTGGCTTTGTGGTAGTATGTTGCATGCATGCCCGCCTGACCCAACGTGACTGTCGCCAACCAGTTGTTCACTGTAAGAGAGCAGGGTGGGGCGCGGGGCAGGTTACCAAGGGGGCTCGGCATCTGGGAACCCAGGTTTTCCCCCATCTCCCTCAGAGCCAGGAGTCCAGGGCCCCAGGCTCCTCCTCCCTCAGACCCAGGAGTCCAGGGTCCCCAGGCTCACATGTGTATTTCCCAGCTAGTGACATAACGGTGCCCTCCTCCCCAGGCCGCCGGTGGTAGACCAGCTCTCCGCCCAGGGCCAGACACGGCGTGATGCTCTGGAGGTAGTGGGCCACGAGGATTCCTGCAGGTGAGATGGGAAGGTATTACTTCTGGGCTCGGTGTTTAGTTTCTGCCCAGCTGGACTCCCGCTCCCTCAGGCCTCCCACTCGGGCTCTTTTTTAAAATTAATTAATTAATTAACTGATTTATTTATTTTTGGCTGCATTGGGTCTTTGTTGCTGCACGCAGGCTTTCTCTAGTTGTAGCAAGCGGGGGCTACTCTTCGTTGCAGTGCATGCGCTTCCATGCACGGGCTCTAGAGCGCAGGCTCAGTAGTTGTGGCGCACGGGCTTAGTTGCTCCGCGGCATGTGGGATCTTCCCGGACCAGGGATCGAACCCATGTGCCCTGCACTGGCAGGCGGATTCTTAACCACTGCGCCAGCGGGGAAGCCCCAACTCGGGCTCCTTGCTCAAGCAGTTCGCAGGGCTCTGAGGTCAGCCTCCCAGGCCCCCTGGGACCTCATCTACTCTGCATTGATTTGTCTCCATTTACAGAGGAAGCCACAGAGGCTGAGCGGGTAAGTCACTTCCGCATGGTCACAAGATGCATCAGGGGCAGAATCCAGGCCTCCCCAAGCCCTGAGCCCAGGCTCTGAGACACTATGCCGCCATGAGCAATAGGAAGGATAGGGCTGGTAAGAGCACACCTCGGGGGGCCAGACAGCCTGGGTTCAAATCCCAGCCTTACCACTTGCTGGTAGAGTAACTGCGGGCCACTGGCCTCGCTTTGCTGTGAACGGGACACCCCATGAGGTTGTGAGAAGGAGTAGAGGGCTGGATGCAGGTGCGGTGCACAGGGAGTGCCTGGCACACAGCCAGCGCCCGGCAGTCAGGAGGACAGGCCCTGCTACCTCTGTCCCTCGGCAGGAGGGATGGCTCTGACTGAGGCCACCTGAGTGTCTGTTAACCCATGACTCCACCACTGGGCTGAATTCCTTGAGCCCAAGGACTCAATCGTGTCTGTCTTTGAAAGCCCAGGAGAGGAGACGCCACAGATGTAATCTCTGTGGAGAGGAAAAACCAGGGAGGAAGAGAGAGTGATTGGGGGTTGCAGAGAGAGTGGTGACAGAGAAAAAGAAAACAAGAGACATCTCTGTAGAGACAGGGAAACAATCAGAAACAGACAGATGGGGACTTCCCTGGTGGTCCAGTGCTTAAGAATCTGCCTTCCATTGCAGAGGATGCCAGTTCGATCCTTGGTCAGGGAACTAACATCCCACATGCTGCGGGGCAACTAAGCCCGTGCACTCTGGAGCCCGCGCGCCACAAGCCGCAACTAGAGAGAAGCCTGCGTGCCGCAACGAAAGGTCCTGTGCACCACCACGAAGACCCAAAGCAGCCAAATAAATATTAAAAAAAAAGAAAGAAAGAAAAGAAAAGAAATGGAGAGGGGTGGAAAACTGAAGATTCCCAACCTGACAAGACAGAGCAGGTGAGGACAGGCGACATAAGCTTAGAGTTGGACCCCCAGCCAGAATGAGGGAGACCAGAGCAGAAGGGAAGGTAGGGACAGGGAAAGCCCAGAGCCGGGGGTGGGAGTGGGACGAAGCCTCGGGGACAGGAGCACGAGGTGTGAACCGGAGACGGGAAGACGCTTCCCAGACAGAGATCAGAAGCACAGACTAGGGACCGGCTCTGGGAGCAGGGCAGGACGGGACGACAGGATCGGGCTGCTCATATCTTCAGGCACACCTGGGTGAGGGTTGCCACCAGGGGGGCTGAGCGAGGCTGAGGGCTGCTGGCCAGGGCTCTGGACGTGCCCTGGGGGAGGCTGTGGTCAGGGCGAGCTGGAGCTGGCTTCTCCCCATGAGTAGATGACACAGATCCACCTCCTGGCCCCTACCCCTTGAGGCGGCTGTTAAGCCATTACCAGCACACCTCTGGCCAGGAGCAGCCACTCCTTCAGTAGAAGGGGGACCTCAGGCCCACAGAGGGAAAAGTGACCATCCAGAGATCACAAGGGGACTTAACTCAAGAGTCTCTGGCCACGATTGGAACTGAGTGCCTCGCGGGCCCTGAACTTCTCTCCCACGCCCCATCTCCCGGGCCTGCCTCGCCCTCTGCTCCCCAAGCCCCACCCCTCTCCCTGGTCTCTTGCCCCAGTCTCACACACTCCAAGCAGCTTCGCATGCAGCAGACAGGGATCTTGTTAAAGCACACACCTGGCTCTGCTCCCCCTTCCCCGCTCCAGAACCCGCTATGGCTCCCCAGTGCCAAGGAGACCCCAGCTCCTCAGGGCACAGGTGCAAGGCCCCACGTGGTTCGTCCCCAGCTTTGAAACAGGCTTCCTCCGAGAGCTTCACAACTCACTGTGCAGCGCTTATCTCCACACAGGCCTTTTTCTTGAACATCCCAGCCCTTCCTGCATCTCTCTCCTTAAGTTGCTCTGTTTTTTCCTCCCACTTGTGTCCACACCCAGCTCCCCCGGGAGCTCCCCAAGGCAGGGGCTTTGTGAAAGCCAGTGGCTCTCAACCAGGGGCCATTCTGCAATGTCTGGAGTGGCCATGAAGAACCTGTTGAGTTCAAAACCCCATGAGAAGGAAAGAAAGTGAGTCAGAGGTCTGTGAGCAAAGAAGAGGCCTTGGGCAAGGGGCAGAGCGCAGACCTGGGAAAGGAGCATGGTTTCCCGAAACCTGCAGGGCTGGGGCCACATCTGGATCCCTGCGGAAAGTCACCTCGGGCAGGAAGGGCAGGCACCCAGGGCAGATGCTGCGGCGGGGAGGCAAGCACCGAAGGGAAGGTGGATCTTCACCTCGGCCCAAAAAAACGGCTTCCCACCCTCCCCACACCGCGCTCCCTGGGGCTCTGTCCATGCAGAGCCCTTTTCTGGGAGTGGTGCCCTCCTCTTCCCCTGCCTCGGTCTAGACACTGCCCCTGTCACTCCAGGAGAGATGGGGCCTCCGTTGTAAGCTCTCGCGGCAACCGGGGCCTTCCCAGCGCAGGATCTCTCCCAACAGTAATGCCGCCACTGTGCGACTGCTTGTTTAGAGGCAAATGTCTCCCCCGCCGGCCTAAGAGCCCGGTGAGGACAGGGAAGGGCCGTGTGTGTACGTGCGCGCGCGCGCGCGAGTCCCAGCAACACCCCGCCCAAGGCGGGCACATGCTAGGTGCTCAGAATGAAGCAGAGGCTCCAGACGAGGGGCCGAGGCCACGGCTGGGGACCACGTAAGACAGTGGCTCCTCAGTTAGGCCTAGGCCGTGATTCAAACTCCAGCTCCTCTGCTTCCTAGCTGTGATCCTGGGGGGCTGATTTCACCCTGGGCCTTGCTTTCCTCATCTGTGAGAACCCTGATCCGCCCGCCCATGTGGGGCGGCATGGAGATCCAACCCAGAGCGAACCCTAACTAGGCATGTCAGGCCCCGCACTTGGGGCTGACAGCTTCTCCCACTGACTCCTTCAGCAAGGTGAGCTCCCTGCAATTGTGCCCATGAGATGGATGAGGAAACTGAGGCTCAGAGCGGGTGGAGCGCCCAGCTGTCAGTGGTCAGTTACTCATGTGCTCAGCACTGACCTGCGACCAGAAGTTTTGATCAGTCCCTGAAGGGAGGAAGGGACACCTGTAGGAACTAAGAGGCGAGAGTGTCACTGGCTTGGGCTCCAGGGAGGAGGGACCTAGAGGCCAGTGTTGAGGAACACGAAAGGCTGATGCCGGTGAGTGTTTGAGGGGGCAGGGGGCCCTGTGCCCTAGAGAGGAGCATGGACTCTGGAGGCAGCCTTGCTGTGTCTCCTTGGGAAGTTACTTGCCCTCTCTGGGCCTCAATCAGACGGGGATGACGGCAGCGCTACCCCACAAGGCTGCTGAGAGGATTCCACGAACCGTTTGCTCACTGCTCCATCCCTAGTGCCTCAAGGGACTGAATGAAGGACCGGGTACGCACAGTATGCTTAGGACCTGATGAAAGGCAGGAGGTGAAAAACAGGACCTGCTGTGACCACCGCTCACTCCTTTGCTCAGTATTTTCTGAGCGCCTACTCTGTTCCCAGCAGCGCTCCAGGTGCTGGGCATACAGGTATCCTGGCTTCCCACCTTCACACACCTTTGCTCAGCACGCACTGCCCAAGAGCCTGCTCTTCCTGACAGAGCCAACAGCAGACACAAGAATCCGGAATCACCACCTCCACCCTTCTAGTTGCTCAAGACAAAAAAGGCTGACCTCTCATCTCGGACCTCCCTCTATCTCCCACACCCAACCCAGCAGCAAATCCCATCGCTCCACCTTCAAAGTACATCCAGATCCCAGACTACTTCTCACCCCCTCTGCTGCCACCAGGCTGGAAGCCCTTGTAGTCTGTTCTCCACATGTCAACACAAGTGGTCCTTTTAGAAGCTAAGTCAGATCCTATCCCTCTCCAGCGGCCCCAGACTCAATCTGAGCAAAGGCCAAAGCTCTACAAAGCCTTAAGTGATGGCCCTGTTAGCCTCTGACTTCTTCTACCACTTGCCCTCCTTCCTCATTCATTATAGCCCCAGTCCTCCTTGATGTTCCAGTGAAGGGTCCTACCTCAGGGCCTTTGCACTTGCTGTTCCTTCCGGCTGAAAAGCTCTTTTCCCATATATTTGCTTGGCACCTTCCCTCACATCCTTCAGTCTTCATTTTCAGTTATCACCTATGTAACGAGGCCTTCTCTCAAGATGCTGCCCACCCTCCCGAGGCCGTAATTTTTCCACACAGCTCCATCACCCATCTGCTTTACTTATGTCACTAGAATGGAAGCTCCCAGAGGGCAGACCTAATTTTCCTTTGTTCACCACCGTATCCTCTGGACGCGGAAGACATAGAGTACGTGATTGATAAACTCACTCAACGAATATAGAGAAATCAAAAGCAGACACTCAGAGACAAAAATAAAAAAGGGGGAAGCAAAGTGAAGAGATCAAAAGTCCAGACATTAGTCAGCTGGTGCCTGCCCCCAGCCAACCTAAACAGCAATGTTCCTCCTCCAACTCCATCTCAGACTTACTTGCCTCCCCTCAGCTGCACGTAGACTCTGCCTGCCCCCGAGTAACCCCAGAGCCCCACGAGTAGTAACAAGAACAGCTCATTTCCTTGGGACCCATCACATGCCTGACCCCATTCGAAGCTCTCCACACATGACCCACTCAACAACCCTGTGAGGCAACCCAATTTTACAAATGAGGAAACTGAAGCCCACGAGGGTGATGGAAGCTCCCACAATCGCAGTTAAGCCAGGGGCAGAGCTGGGACTTGAACCTGCTTTCTCCCCAACAATGCTACGGGCTTGATGTTCCGTGTTCTGAAGTCACACCTGCCCGTGACTGTTTCTTGGATGGTAGAAGAGGGCCAGCGAAAGAAATGGATTTGCTGGCAAAGCTGGGACTGGGGTTTGATCCCCCCACCCCACCCCCGCCAAGCCCCGTGCCTCTTACCTGAACCCACCAGGACGTCTGGGTTCCCCAGGGTGACAGCCGCCGTGAAGTCGGAACCCCGGTACTCCCCGTCCACCTGCCAGTTCACAAACTTTGACTGCTGGGTCTGTGGAGGGGAGGGGCAAGTGTGAGGGTGAAAGCGAGGAGGACCCCATGGGGCCCTCCCAGGCACAAAAAGCCTTTTAATCCCCATACTCAACCCCCATTTCTTGTTTGTAGAGAAAAGGCTTCAGTCTCCTAGACCTTCCCCTAGGGCAAATCCAAACCTTTTCTAATCAGGGAAGGAAGGGAAAGCAGAAACAAAGGAAAAGCAATCAAATAATAGTCAAACAATAGTGCCTCGATAAGGCGGAATCCTAGCTCTTTCTCAGGGATATAAAAGGCCCCCCACCCAGGTGGAGGATGGCAACTTCAGGCCGAGCAAAAGATTCCTGGCATTCCACCCTGTTACCTCGCCATCAACCAACCAGAACAAAGTCACACGTCCTGCAGCCCCCCACCCCCGGAATTTGTCTTTAAAAACTCTTCCGCGTAAACTATGGGGGAGTTTGGGTCTTCAGAGCACAAGCCACCTGTATCCCTCGCTTGGTCCTTACGATAAGCCTTTCTCTGCACCAAACTCTGATGCTTTGGTCTGTTTGGCCTCACTGTGCGTTGGGTTCTTGGATTCAATGCCAAGGGCACCTGGTGCTCAGGGTGGCTGGGGGAGCAGCCGACTCGACCCCCACTCACCTGGATGGCCATCTTGGACCTGAGGCCGGGGCCTAGCTGGTGAATGATCTGAGCATTGAGGCTGCCACTATTGTCCATGTCACCCACCAGCACGGGGAAGGCCTGTGGGGCAGAGGGCAGGGTTAGAGGTCTAGCATCATAGAAGTATATGCGTGATGGGCCTCGGTGAGAAGCCTAGGATTAGAAAGCCTCAGAATGAGGTTCTCTCCTCCAGGAAGCCCTCCAAGACCACCTTGGCTGAGTTAGGCTCCCCTCTGGGCTCACACAACCTTTGGGTTCCCCCATTTCAGTCCCACTCTCCCTGGACTGTTACTCTCTGAGGACAGGCTGCTCCCTTTCTCCAGTAGGCTGTGAGCCCCATGGCTGTTTCAGTCACTGCTATGTCCCCAGCACCACCCAGCACAGGGCTGGGCACAGAATGGGAGTTACAATGAAGGTTTGTTGAATAAATGAATTTATTGGAAATCATTATGGAAATCATTAATATAATCAAAGACCTAATTTAGTCCCGCAACTCTGTGTCCTGCCCAAGCCTCCTTCCGGGTCTCCGGTTTTGCCTTCACTCCCCTAACCTAGCCTTGGCAGACAGCCTGAGAAATGCTATCTATCTCCAAAGCATTCATCTGATCACATCTCCCGCACTTAAATCTTTCTGTGGCTCTCCTGCGCCCCCTAGCGAAAGTTCAAATGCCTAGCTTGGCCTTCAAAGCCCTGCAAGACCTACAGCTCAACCCTGCCCACTCTGGGTCATCACTGTCTGGTGACCTTGGTGTCCCCAGACTCAACCAGCACAGGGTTGGGCAGAGACGTGGGCGTCAGGATGAAGGGATGACCCAGGTTCCGATGCACCTTGGAGAGACAGTCTCCACCTCCCAACACTCTCAGCAGTCCTGGCCTCCTACTGACAAGGCCTTCTTCGCCTGACTGGCTGCATTGTTAGAAGATACAGTAAATGAATGGCAAAAGGAACCTCACCTCTGTTGGACTCAGCTGCTTTGTCCCCACGTACGTGACCCCGAAGTGGTAGTTGGACTCCCCGATTGTGCTGAGGGCTACTGTGTGGTTCACCTGGGAGAAGAGGGAGGGCTGTGGTGACGAGTCTGTGGGCCACCCCTTAAGGAACCCAGTCGAGCCCACTCCCAGGACAGCTCCTCTCCTGCCTGGGATGGGAGATACTTGCCAATCTGGCTTCCCCATCAGGGCATCTCTAGGCTGGACAGGGGATGAAGACTGGGAGGTGTGGCCTGACTGGATTAGAGACTCAGAGAAGGGATGTGCTGGGGCTGGGGCTGGGGCTACACACCTGGTACTTCATTCCTGCCTGGATGCTGGCTGAGGGGGGATGGTGTATCTCTGGATTCTGGGTCCCTAAACCCTACCACTGGCCGCTATTGTGTGATCAGCCCGGCACTGAGTCTCTGAGTCTTTCCAAGTACCAAGGAGCCCAGACCTTTAGGGAGGAGTAAAAGGGTTGTACGTGCAGATGCAGGGGGATGGCCGGGATGACCTCTGGAGGATAATGGGACCAGGAAGGCTCACCTGGAAATGATTACTCAACCCTTTGTTGACTGTGAGCTTGACACCTTCCATCTGAATAGGAAACAGCTCTAAAGGAGAGAGAAGTGCTGTCACACTCCAACACACACACACACACACACACACACACACACACACACACACACACTTCTCATCCCTTCCTTCCGTACTGTCCCCGCTTTCCCTTCTCCAGGGATCCCAACCAGTAAATAGCCTAGTGGATGGGCCCAGGACCAAGGCCTTTGCCTGCATCCAAATTCCAGGGCCACCACCTACTACCTGTGTGACCTTAGGCAAGTTACCTTATCTATGTCAAACTTATCATCTGTAAGTTGAAGATGCTCACCACATAGAAATATTGCAAGGATTTAATGAGTTAACACATACTGAATGCCAGGACGGGGCTCAGTAAGCTGCTGCCACCACTTTTGTTATCACAATTACTCCAAGCCAGGATCCAGAAGCTTTGGGTTCCACCTCCACTGGCTCTTTGCTGACACTGTGACCTTGGGCCACAGTTTCCCTCCCAATCACAAGAGTCTGGCTTGGCTGATTTCTGGGGCTCCTGAGGTCCCTAAGGCTTTCTCTACTGCTCTGGCATTCTATCCTGAGGTTCCACCATTTGATCCCATCGTTCTAAGCCCCAAGCTCAATGTGCCACCATTCGATCCCAATGTCAACTCCTAACGCTCTGTTAAATGATTCCAACGGTCCGTGCCAATTCCCAAGGTCCTCAGTGTGCTCCTCCTTCCCCCGATATCCGGGCCATCACAAGCCCGCCGGGCCCCTAGCCCCTCACCCTTGCACTTCCGGTGGCACTCCTCGAACGTGCCCGGGTTGGGCAGGCAGCCGCAGGCCCTATCATCCCCGGTCCCTCCAGCGCTGGCGGCCGCAGTCCCCGGCGTCCGTTCGGAACCTCGACCTGCGCCAGCTCCAGCACCCAGGCCGCCCCCGATCGGCGGCAGCGTGAAGCCCGGAGGAGAGGGCGGAGGCGGTGGCAGTCCCACGAGGGGAGGCGCAGGCGGCGGCGGCGGCCCTGCGGGCGGCGAGCTAGCAGCCAACACGTTCCCCATGGTCGCCTGCAAAGGGAAAGGTCAGAGGGCAGAGGTCAAGGTCCGCAGGCTCCAGGCCCAGCGCCAGCGAACACCCCTCTGCTCGGAGCCCCGTTTTCACGCGCGGCAGCGCCTCCCCCCGGTGTGCTCCGCTCCCACCCCGTGCGCCACGCGCAACCGAACCCGCTGCCGCCGCCGCCGCCACCACCGTCGCCCCGCCCCGCCTAGCCCATTGGTTTACCGGGCCCTGGTGTCCGCCCACCAGCTTCAGTGTCTGGCCTTACTATTGGAGTCATGGATGAAAGTCCCACCCACCTCTTTGGAACGTCCTTTTCTGTTGGTTCCCACTCGCAGACAGGTCAAAGCACACCTCCCCCCCTTCCCATTGGCTTGGGGAGCCCACACCGATTGGCTCTAGATGCCGCGGGTTCCGGTGCTCGCCCGCCATTGGTCTGTGCTGCACACTTTGCAACGCCCATTGGCGAATCGCCTCAGCCCCATTCCAGAAGGCGCCCCTCTTTCGACTCCGCCCCTCAGCGAAGTTGCCATGATAATTGGTCGGCCTTTGCCCTTGAAGCATCCTGATTGGCTCCAGCATGTACAGGGGTCGGACCCTGGTGACGTAATCAACGTTTTGTGTTCATTGGCTAATGTGCCAGGGTCAAGGGACACGGATAAAGGTGGGTTGCGCGGCAGAGGCTGCTAGGCAGCAAGGTCAGGCCTCGCGTCCCACCAGGCACCGCGGCAGAGGGGCGGCCCCCTAGTCCGGAGTCGCACACCGAACGCCGGAAGTGCTAGCCCTTCCCACAGTGCCACGGGAGATTTCTAACCCGTTATGTGAACGCTGTCCTGCTTCTTGTTACCCACAATGCCCCTTACCTATTTAACGGGACAGTTGCCGTAGACCCACCCCTTTCGTTACCCATCATGCCTTCTGGATCTCTCCCCCCAACACTTGCCCCGGTCACTGCGTCTTCCATCTTTGGCCCATTCATTCCTGTCCCATTACCCAGCATGCCTTCTGCTCCATTCATTTCAGCTTGGTTGCCTGTACTACCTTTAGCCCATTTATGCCCGTTCATTTCCCTAATTCTTTTAGCTAATTCTTAATTGACCATAAGGTTTTGGGTCCATTGCCCATCATGCCTGCGGCCCCTATTTCTCCATTATTCATCCCTCTGCCCCTGGCTCATTCTTTCAGACCTATGACCCATCACGCCCTGAGCTCCTATTACAACATTATTCATAATTTGCCTTTGGCCTATTCTTATTGCCATTTATTCATTACGCCCGAGCCCCTCGTACTTAATTACTGCTCTTTCTACTTTGTTTCGTTTATTTCGGTCCATTACCCATTAGACTGCTGTTGCAGATTCCTTTTCGTTAATAAAAATGCCCTGGACTCCTCCCCACTCCTTCCATTACCCATCACTGTTTTTGGCTATGCATTTTCGCTCATTATCCCCTCAATTATCTTTTTCACATCTTTGGCTCTTTTCTTAATGTCTGTAACCCATCTTGACTTCTAGTCTACTGATTCCCTCAAGCCCTGGACCCCCCTATTCATTACCCATTATGTTCCACCCCCATCCCGTTCATAGCCCACAGTAAACACGAGTTGAGACCTGGTCAAAGTACAAACTCATTTTGTAGGAAATGCTGTATTACAAAACAATATCACATCCCCTACCCCTGATCCAGGTGATCCATTCCCCACCCCCCACCCACGCGGGTGGGTCCAACCCCACTGGGCAGGAGTAAGAGAACTCAGTAGTCTTCAAAGTTAACAGCAAATTCTCCGAAGGCTGGGGTCAGCAAGGCCCACTCTGCATGAAGCTCACCCCATGTAGCCCTGAGCTGGGGCATAATTCTCTGTACACAGGAATTGGGGTAGTGGGAGCTCAGGGAAGGGTCTGTACCCTGAGACTCCTGCCTGCAGGAGGGAGGGGATGGGGAAGTTCTGCTTTGGGCTGGGGAAATCCCCTCCCTCCCACCACTGGGGACAGGGTGGGGACTGGGCGAGTGGGGCTCTGCCACCTGGAGGGCTCAGGTCTGAGCAACAGGATGCCCCCAACACCCACCCAAGCAGAGCTGTTAGGAGTGACGGCCTGAGGTCCAATCAGAGGTCTGGGGTCTTCTTTGGGATTTGGGGGGAGTCTGGAGATGGTGGGACATGAGAGGTATAATCTAAGGTCACAGTCTGAGGACCCCTTGGGTAAGAGGTTGTGAAGAAACCTACGTTCTCCAGCCCCTCCTAAGATAAGGTTATCAGTTTTCCATCGTCATGGCCCATTTCTCTGAGTCAGAGATCATGGATTAGAGGTCACAGTGGAGCCACCAAGATAGAAGACACAGATGAGATGCATGTGTGTTAACTGACAGTGGCCAAGCGAGAGATCGGGGGCCCTAGATCCCTGGCAGAAAGTTGAGGGATCAAAAAATGAGAGATGAGAGGCCAGGACCATGGCGGCTTACACATACATGGCCCGGGACATGACAAAGCCTTTGCCCTGGTAGGACTCAGAGGGGCTGGAGTAGGACAGGGAATCGTAGATGGGGTTGACCTTGTCCAGATAGTCTTCCTCCTCCTCCTCATCCTCTAGATCCAGGGAAACCGTCTCCAGAGCAGGCATCCCTGGAGGCACCAGCATGGGGGACCCCAGGTTCGTGGCCCCCAGGAGCAGGGGCCCTGACCGTTCTTCCAAGGTGGGAAGCTCATGGTATCGAGGCATTTCCTGGGGATCGGGAGGGAATGAACCCAAGGTCACCTCTTGAACATGACACAGAATCCCACTCTGCTCCTTGACCCTCAAATCCTGACCACCATCTCCCCATGCCAACCAGACCTGACCTCACCCTATGTCACCCCTTGTCACCTGGGTTGATATTGAACTGGGACAATCATACAGCTGGTCCCTAACTCAAAGCCCAGAGCATGGACTCCACCCTGTTAATCTTGAGCCTCTCCTTTTCTTTTGATCACTGACCCCAAGTCTTTCCCCATGAGTCTTTGACTTCAATCTTGACCTAAACTTAAGCTCTAAATAGCCCCTTGAAAACTGACTTGTCTCAAACTCAACATCCAACCTCTGATCTCCAGGAGGCCACTGAGGGGAGTGACTGTCTTGTCCCAGCTCCAGGTACAGTGTCTGGCAAATGGAGATACTCAACCAGTCTTCTTTGATGGGATGACTTTAAACTCTCACCCCATGTCCTTGGACTTTTACAACCAAGACCTCCCCCACTGAATCCTAAATGTATCTCAGAGCTCTAAGGTCTGACCAGAGATACAGCTCTGAACTTGAGTTGTAACCGTTAGTCCTTGACCTCTTATGTAAGGAGGCCCTTAAACTCAGATCCCAAACTCACCCTTGTCCTCTCCCGAGCTCCTACCTGCTCAGCGCACGAGACACTAGCATCAAAGTAGGGGGTCTTGAGCGGGTTGTGCTCCGAGGCCCCCAGGGTGAAGAGCTGGGAGGGCTGTGATGCGAGAGAGAGGGACAGGTCAGGACCACCCCCCCTCCCAGACAGCCTCTCCCCACCAGTCCCCGCTCCCAGCCCCGGCCTCAGTGGTAAAAGTGGTGTGGGGATGTGGGGGCAGCCTGGGATCCAGGGGAAGTGCTCACCATGTCCGGCTCCTCCAGCTTTGCCTCTGGAGTCGGCGGCTTGTATGAGGGAGGCCCCTCTAGGCTGTGGGGTAGGAGGTAGGTCAGGTGAAGGCTAAGCCCTGAGAAGCCCTCTACCCCAGGGCCACTGCACAGTTCTTTCCTCTGTCTGATCTCTCTTTCCATCACCCACCTCCCCTTACCCAGCTTATTCCTACTCATCCCATGAATTTCTCTTCTTCCAGGAAGCCCTCCTGACTCTCCAGGAGGATCTGGAACTCCTGTTATATGATCATATCTACCTATACGTCCCTCACAGGGCACTTACTGAGTTTGTATTTGAAATATTATTTCTGATCTCATTCAACGACTGTACCCCACTGTGAGGAAAGTGAGGGGAAAAAAATGAGATCTGTGTTGTCAACATGGCGTTCCCAGAACACACTATGAGGAATATCAGGAAATATCTAAAAGAGGGAATGAAAAAAATGAATGAAGTGCTTTCCTGCCCCCCAAACTCTGTTAAATTCCCTCATTCTACACACCCTCAGACCAGAGCATCCTATATATATATATATAATAATGACGGAGGCTTACTATGCCTTCAATCCTCATCTCAGATGTCCCTGCCTCCAGGAAGCCCTCCCTCATCTTTCAGGCTGAGTCAGGTGCCCCTTCTAGCCTCTCCCAGCTGCCTCAGCTTCCCTAGCCCATCCCTGGCCATGATGGACTGCCACTGTCTGGGAACAGGTCTGTCTCCTTGAGACTGTGAACCCTGGGAGGCCAGGGCCAGGGCCATCTCAGACACCACTGGGTCTCATGGGCTTAGAAAAAGAGATCAACAGCAAGTTGTTGGTTTGCATTGACTAGATGATTAAGACAGTGGTTCACAAACCTTCTTGTGCATCGTAGGGAGTTTGTTATAAATACAGATGCCAAGCCCTTCTTGTAAAAGTTCTGATTCAATAGGTTTGGTGTAAGCCCAGGAAGGTGCATTTTTAACAAGTGTTTCCCCCTCACACACACTGGGTCATATTATTTCAGAACCATTTGGCCCCCAAAATGCTGTCTTGCTGGATGAATTTCAGCAAGTGATTTCAGCTCTTTGAACCTGTTTCCTCTTTGAGAAAATGGGTACCCTTAGCTCCATCTGAAAATCAGGTTTCCATGATACGATATGTTTTTGTGTGCGGACGTCTTTTATTTATTTTTTAAATTTATTTTATTTTTTTGGACATCTTTTAAGTGTTTGTCTCATTGTGTTCCTAGCTTTCAGGGTCTTGCCCCAAGCGGGTACTTTCTGAATACCTATTGAACGAACGAATGAATGGATGGATAGGAGGCTTCACTGAGATCACATACATAACATACATCTCATCAAGCCTGTCACATAAGTGTTCTACACAGAGAAGTGGGGCTAGTTTCCCCCAATATCTAGGCTCCTCTTTTCTCATAGTAATAGAGATTTTGGCTGGGTACGCGGCCACCAGAATAAAGACTACGTTTCCCAGCTTCCTTTGCAGCTGAGGCAGCCATGTGACTAGGGCCCTGGGAAATGGGAAATTAGAGGAAGTGATGGGTTCCCTTACAGGGCTGCTGACTGCCTTCTATTTCCATTTCCATTTCCCTTTCCCACTGAAAGGAATGGGGTCATTGAGGCCAGGATGGCCATGTCTGGTTGTCATGTACATAGACAACAATAAAAGAGAGGGGAGCTATCTTGGAATGTGAATGAAGGTCACGCACTAGGGAAGTGGAGCAAAAAGATAGCAGGAGCCTGGGCTCTGATGACGTCACAGAGCAGAACTGTCATAGACATGATTTCTAGAAAACAGAAATAAACTCTCCTCTCCACCCCATTTAAGTCATGGTTATTTTGGGTCACTCAGCCATTGCTGATGACTTTCTCCCGGCCTCCTCCCCAACTCTGTGTGCCCAGTTCTGGGACCCCTCCCTCATCCACTTCTTAGGGCCCATCACTCACTCCTCCACCTCCTCTGCCCCCTGCAGCCTCTGCTCCTTCCGCTGCTGTCGGCAGATGAGGATGCCTGTGGCGGCCACAGCAGTCGCGATGATGGCAGCAATGATGCCCCCGATGATGCCACCTGTGGCCCCTGCGCCTGCTGTGTTGGGTGTCTCTGCAAGAAGAGGGACAGTGTGAGGGAGTCGCCAGGCGGAAGCCACAGTGCCTTATTCCCAGCCCCACCTCCCAAGTCACCACCCACCTGTCTACCTCTTTTCCCAAGGGCAGAGGACATTCTTTTTATTCACTTAATCCTTAATGATCATTTGTTGTGTGATAGAATGAACAAAACATACAAAAGTCCTAGTCACATTGGACTCATGTTTTGTTGGGCAGGGAGGACACCAGTAGAGAAATATACACAATAGCTAATATGCCAGGTGATAGTAAGTGATAGAGGATAATAGTGTATAGTAGGGTAGGTGATAAGTGACAGAGCAGGGGCCCTCAAGGGCAGTCAGAGAGAGCCTTACTGTGAGGTGACATTTGAGCAAAGATCTGAAGGAGCTGTAGGGGGTGAACCATGAGAATATGAGAGCATTCCAGGCAGAGCGAACAGCCAGCGCAAAGGTCCTGGGGAGGAAGCCTCAAGGTTTTTTTTTGTTTTGTTGGTTTTTTTTTGCGGTACGCGGGCCTCACTGTTGTGGCTTCTCCCGTTGCGGAGCACAGGCTCCGGAAACGCAGGCTCAGCGGCCACGGCTCACGGGCCCAGCCGCTCCGCGGCATGTGGGATCTTCCTGGACCGGGGCACGAACCCGTGTCCCCTGCATCGGCAGGCGGACTCTCAACCACTGCGCCACCAGGTGCAGTTTTTCAGGTTGTTTTTAAAGACAGCAAGGAGGCCATGTGGCCAGAGCAGAATGATGATGCGAGTGTGGAGCTAAGGGAAGAGAGGTGATGGGGAATGGAGAGAAAAGGCAAAAAAGTTGGGGGGCGGAGTGTGATTCTGGATTTGGGATCAGACCCCCTCCTTCATTACATAGAATGGAGTCATCCTAGGCAGAGAATCACAGCTCCTCTAACCTAACAGGAAAAGGGGTGGAGAGAAGCCCGTGACCCCCCTGGGCCTCTCCTTTGTAACACTTCCCACTTCCTGAATCCTTTTCGGAGCAATTACCTGTTTACTTGCCAATTTCCACACTGCGCGCTCCAAGGGGTGGGGTCTGGCACACAGTTGGTGTTTTTCTAGACTTGTAAGGCGGGGCCCAGCAGGGACACTTAGGGACCTACTGTCTGCCAGAACAGCCAAATTCCCACCCCTGCCCTCCTGGCACTACCCTCCCATTGTGGGAGGAGGTGGGGGGAGGGCCCTGGACAGGATGGTACCGACAATAAACAACTAGGGGAAATAACATGTGTGCCAAAGCCCCATCCACGGGCTTCCCCCTTCCATCCACCCCACTTCACAGATGCAGAGAGAAAGCTGCCGGTAGGAACGCCGCCTGGATCCCTGGACTCTCCGATTTCCACAACTTCCTGTTACACAGCCTGGCATCCTCTGGAGGGCTTCAGAGCGTGGGGGAATATCAGAGTAACTGCTGCTCAGTCTACACACGCTCACCCTAAAATTGCTGCTCTTCCTGTTGTCGACTGCATATCCGGGAGGGCAAGGCAAGCTCTGCCCGAGTCACTGCAGTGTCCCCGCACCATGAGTGGAAGGCAGTGCAGGTGGAAGAAACGGGCTCACCAAGCCCCTCCTGGGTGCTCAGCCCCACGCTGGGCATTCGGGCGCAGCCTGACTGAATCCCATGACAGCCTCAGGAGCAGAGATGAAGGCCACTGGTGTTTTACCAAGGTGGTCACGGGGCTCAGGAGAGCAGAGGTAACCTTGCCCCCCTCCATGCCTCCACCGCAGTTCCCTGCCCGGGTTTGGGAGATTTTCTAATGGTGGCGGGGAGAGAGAAGGATGCAGAGCTGCAGCCCCTCCCTCTGAATCACCGAAAATCCCCTTGGGCACAGCCTGGGGACAAGGGAACACAAAGGAGGTAGGAAAGGCCACTGCCTTGTTCTTCCAGAGGCGGGACTTTCCTGGTTCCTCAGCAACCCCCCCTGCCCCATCCCCTCAGGGCCCCCGAGAATGAAGGGGCGGTCCTCCCTCCCAGTATCCTCAGCAAGCTCTGGGAGGTCGGGTCTGAGCTGCCCTCAGAGGATCAGATCACAGCACCTCCCCACCTTCAAGGGCCCACAAGTCCAGGATCCCAGCCCCGCTCTCCCGGGGAGCTCCGTTCTCCCGCCAGTCTGGCCACTCCACCCAGGGAGGCAACCTCTGTCCTGGAACTCCCGAGTCCAAGCCCAGTTCCCAGTCCCACTGGCTTTAGGTGTCTCGGGCATCCAATGTGTCCTTCAAGGACCCAAGTGACCAGAGCCCACCCCCGCCGGCCCCCAACCCCAGCCTCACCAAGTCTAGCCTCCACCAGGCTCCCAGTCTCCAGGGCCCACCCCCTGGGACCTAGCAGTCCCTGTCCCACCCCCCAAGGAGGGGGTCCGATGTATTACAAGACACCCCCAATGTTTTCCTCCAAGGTGTTTATTAACTCCTGAGTGTCATGGGGCCAGAGCAGGCTGGAGCCCAAATCGAGTCTCTGGGGGGGAGGGTGCTCTGTGGTTCCCCATTCCCGAGCTCCCCGGGGTGGGGGGCTCCCCTGCCCCATGCAGCCCTGGAGACAGAAGTCCAGTGTGTGACATTCCACCTCCCTCCACATCCCAGGAAAGGAAGCGGGAGGTAGCTTTGAACTCCAGTGTCTTCCGGACAAACAAGTTCAACCAGTATGGGACCCTTGGCTGACTGCCTGTCTTGGGGTCACACATAAACTGCCCGCCGGGAGATGAGGGAGCCGTCCAGCTGGGACTCCATGTCGTCCTCGAGTGCCGGGGGCGGAGGCAACATGAGGCCTTTCTCTGCCTCTTTGTCCTCTTCGTCCTCCTCGTCCTTGCCCTCTGGCCTCAGGGGACCAGGGGCACTTGGCGTCCAGAAGACGGGACCCCCATTCCCAAACACCTGAGTTTTCGGATCGTAGGACCCTCCTCTGCCGCCGGGTCCTCCTCCTGGGCTCTTCCGCCTTCTCTTCACCCTCAGCACGATGAAAGCCAAGGGCCCCCCAGCCAGAAGCAGCAAGAGCAGCAGTACGCCCCCACCAGCCCCCCACACCACTGGACCCACGTCTCGGGGCGAGGCCCGGGAGGTGTCTGAGGAGAGAGAAGAAGGGGTGAGAGAGAAAGGGAGACACGAGGTCAAGAGGATACATCTGGGAGTGGGGAGGGGGGACCCAGGACACAGTAGGGCAGTGACGGGAACTAGGGAGGTGACTCGACTTGGGCAGAAGAAGGTGGAGGGAAGGGAGAGCCCGCTCCCTCTTCGCTACAGGCTGGGCACTTTGTATGCGGAGGGGTTGCCAGTGGGTGGCCTCCAGATGGATCTCTTTACACCTGCACAGCGTTTTCCCCAAATTAAACTTGCTAACAAAATAGAAAACCAACCAACCAACCAACCAAAAACGAAAATTAAACTTGCCAGCTAACATTTAAAGCACTAGGCCATTTCACTGCAAATTCCAGATTTCTTTTAGGGGGAAAAAGAACATCAGATCCCAGGGACTACCCTGGCGGTCCAGTGGTTAAGAGACTGCGCTTCCACTGTAGGGGGCATGGCTTCAATCCCCGGTGGGGGAACTAAGATCCTGCATGCCATAAGACGTGGCCAAAAAATTAAAAAAAAAAAAAAATCAGATCTGGCAACACTAAACTTTCATCTCCTCCACCTGGTGAGACGGGCCGTGGCTGAGTCAGGCTGGTGACTCCGAAGGGGACAGAGTTCCACACCTGGCCACCCCGGTCACTCACCAGGACCCTGTAGGCATCCGAGTTTGCGACCCCCCTCCCAGAAACTCTGAGGTCAGCGTCACGGAATCTTGGGGCTGATCCAGCCAGGAAGAGGCAGCCTAGATTTGAGTGTGAGGCTGTCTGATTCCAAAGCTCTTTGCACTTGAGAGAAAGGGGATTGAGAAGGGCGAGGGGCCTCCCGGTAATTCCTCCCCCCCACACACACCGGGAGCGGAAATGGCTGGGAGCACGTGTCCCCAGTGTGGCGAATGGGGCTCCTGAAGCCCCCAGTCCCGGTTTCCTCTCCCAGCAGGGCCTGAGCTTGTGGGAGGGGAGGGGTCTGGGGGAGGATTGGGGGTGGGGTTGGGCGGAGAAGGAAGTCAGGGAGCCCTAAGCGGGGAGGAGTGAGGATGAGGGAGGGGGCGTCCAGGCCCCACAACAGGGATAGACATGGATGCAACTGGCATCTTATCAGATCCCCCGCTTCCCCCACCCCTGCATGCAGGGTGTGACTGGGAGAGACCGGGGCGGGGGGTGGGGGGAGGGTCCACTTACACCTGACCCTCCCCTCCCTGCGCCTCTGCACACCAGAGGGGCTGGGACCCAGGCATCTGTTTCTGGATGTTTTCCAAAAAGGGGGAGGTCACGACCTAGCGGGCTGTCAGATCAGTCTGGTGCCTCACAAGCAGCAGTAAAACAAAACAGAACAGAAAAAGTTTACCTCAAGTGTGAAGGGTAAGTAGTATTTTGTGAAGCTTTTTAGGGGGAATATATTCCTGTACCTGTACCCTGGAGATGGGAAAGACTGCTTTCAGTGAAGTCTGGAGCCCAGTTTTCGCACGTGTCGGAACGTGTGTCTGTGTTACTGGGGATGATGATTTGGAGATGGTGGGTGAGCGTGTACCTGTCTGTGGGTCAGAAATTCTCTGAAGCAATGTCTAGCCTGTGGCCTTGCCTGTGTTCTCATGTTTTCGCTGGCGCGAACCCCAAACCGAGCGTGCGAGCGTATGCGGTTCTGTGTGCGCGTGGGGACGTGAGGCGTCTCTGAGACCCTCTGACGTGACCCTGCCAAGAGCTGTGAGTGAATCTCCTCTCCGGGCAAGGCCACCTGTTGGCACACTCACTGCCCGTGATGATTTCTAGGGTGGTCAGAGGGTGTCCCCACGTTTGCTGGCGTCCATCCGTAGGTGCGTGTCTTTGCCATGAAGCTTTTGACTGTCTGCGGGTCTGTGGGTACCACTGGGAGAGTCTCTGGGGGTGTGATTCTCTGTGCATTACCCGCAGCCCGCAACTGCCCAGGTTCCCGATGGGGCTCTGAGTATGTGCGTTTCACTTGGTGAATATCACTCGAGGCTGAACTCTGCACCCAGCGTGTTCGCTTTGGGGTTTCCAGTGGTGGATATCCCTGGGGTTTCTGGGTGTTTCGGGGGCACGTCCATGCTTTCGTGGCTCTGTCTTCCTCCAATGGCCCTCAAGTGTGATCCCGCCTGTGTTCTGCAGGCTCCACCCCACAGAGGTGCCTAGTGACCCAGTGCGGGTGGGGAGACCAGTTTCTCTGGTGAGTTTCTGGGATAGAGGTTCAGGGGGTGTATTTCCAGTTGGGCACCTCGCTGGGTGGGTGGAGCTGACCCTCCTCCAGCTGTTCCTTTGAGGGCAGGGACTGAGACTGGGTCACCATTGTATTCCCCACATAGAGGAGAACGCCTGGCCAACAGGAAGACTCAGCAAATACTTGTCAGATGACGGTTCGTTGAAAGAGAATCTCCACAATGGGGTTTTTGGAGTTTCCGAGGGTGTGCACTTGAGAACGTCTTCGAGTTACCTTCTCAGCACCTGTGTGTGAGCGCCGATGTTTCCGCGCGTGGAATTGTTGCTGTCCGCGGTTCTTTTCGCTTCTAGCATGTTTGCGTGATGGTGTCTGCCTCCAGGTGTGTGTGTTTGTGCACCTGACCGTGTCAGATGCGCTGAAGGTGGGCCAACAGTCTTTCTGGGTGTGTGGTCTGTGACACTATTTCTCAGTAGCTACGTCATATCTCCCCGGCAAGTGTCTGAATTCCTCAAGAGGGATCCGTTTTCACTTGGGTGTCTTTCCGGGTGTGCGTGTGCGTGTGTGTGTGTCGATCATCTCAGTAAGGGGGCCTGCTTCCGTCTGTCTCCAGGTGTGGGTGTGTCTGTCTTCACACCGATGCCTATGAGTTTGTCTTTGGTTGTGTTTCTGAGGGGGCCCTCCTCCCACCCACTGAGGCCCCCTGCCTCCCTCTAAGCCTCCTGGGCTACAGTTGTGATTGCGACTTCTATCAGCCCGAACCTGGGCTTTATTTTTGGCTTTATTTATTTCCTCTCCAGCTAAGTCTTGGGTTCTATCTGTGTTTTTGAGTTCCCATTGTGGGGACTCAGAGAACTATTGACCCATAGACACATCAGCCACCATTTCCAAAATACTACCTCCAGGGAATTCCCTGGCAGTCCAGTGGTTAGGACTCCACACTTTCATTGCCGTGGGTTCGATCCCTGGTCGGGGAACTAAGATCCCGCAAGCCAAGTGGTAGGCCAAAAAAATCCAAAAACCAAAGCAAAGCAAAACAAACCCAAAATACCACCTCTAGAAACACAAACATCCCAACACACACTCAAACAGGTTTCTGGGTCATACTGATCAGCCCTCACTGTAAGAAGTCCATTGTTTCCGAGTGTTTGTCTAGCTGCCCTCACGTGACTGTTAGTTGTGCAATTCTGTGGGCGTGTCTCACTGGCTGGAGGCCAGGCCACTGTCCCTGGAACTCTCCCTGAAGGCCCTTCCCAGGCCTCTACTTTCTAGGAAGACCCCAGCGCAGGTCTCAACGTCCTAACTCCTCTGTCAGCACCTACCCTGTCACCCCAATCCAGATCCCACCTGGGGGCAAGCCACACCGTCCCCCTCCCATCATTGAGGCGGGTCTGAATTCTCCCCAAGTCGGCGGCGCAGCCTCCTCCAGTGCAGCCCCAGAACCCAGAAGGGAGGAACACTTGGGGAGCAGACCCAGTCGTACACACCATCCCCAAGCCCCGCTTACCTCGAACTAGGACCACCTGCTCGGCGTGGCCCGTGCCCACGGCATTGGTGACGGTGCAGATGAAGGTGGTGTTGAAGAGCCGGTCCACCGAGTGGACGATCAGCTTGGGGCCCTGGGCTACTGCTGAGGCTGGGAAGACGCCTGAAGTCCTGGGGGGTTTGGGGGTCACATGAGAAGGACAGCATGGTCCACGGGGAGTACAGATCACACAGCCCTCAGGAGCCAAGCTCTACGGACCTGAAACTTACTCCTTAACACCCCAAACTGCGAGTCCCTCTTTCTGGAGGAATCACGGTTTCAGGCCGCTGGAGCTCCTCTCTCACGGCACAGTAGTCCGGGCCCCCAGCCCCTCCTCCCTCAGCCCCAGGATCCAGGCCCCCAGCCCCTCCTCCCTCAGCCCCAGGATCCAGACCCCCGGCCCCTCCTCCCTCAGCCCCAGGATCCAGACCCCTGGCCCCTCCTCCCTCAGACTCAGGATCCAGACCCTGGCCCCTCCCCCCTCAGACCCAGGATCCAGACCGCGGCCCCTCCCCCCTCAGACCCAGGATCCAGGCCCCCGGCCCCTCCCCCCTCAGACCCAGGATCCAGACCGCGGCCCCTCCCCCCTCAGACCCAGAGTCCAGGCCCCCGGCCCCTCCCCCCTCAGACCCAGGAGTCTGGGTCCAAACAGGACTCACGTGCTCCAGTCGTAGCCTGTGGGCTCTGGTTTGCTGCGGACGTCACAGTTCAGGGAGGCCTCACTACGGCCGACATACCAGTTGTCATCATAGCCAGATATGGAGACCTCAGGGGGGTCTGGAGGAAATGGGGGGACTGGCTCAGTGACAGGGAGAATCCCAAAGGGGGTGATAGGTGAGCAGATAGATAAGAATCCTAAAGAAATGGGCTGGCAGGAGGTGGACCCATGGAAAATGCCTGGGGCAAATCAACCCGGGCTGTATAGACACTGTCCAGGGACACGGCTGAGGGTCATTTTGAGGAAGTTACTGTTCGGTGCAGGCAGCGCCCGAGGCAGCCACTCTAGATAACGTGTGTCATTTCTGACATGCCCAGAGTGGGTAAGGGAGTTAGTTTAACTGAAGGCACTGTCTGGGGAACTAGTATAGAAAATGCTGAGCTGGGGTATGGGGTGTGACTGGACAGCGGCTGGGAAAGCTGCTAAAGTAACTGTTTGGCAGGGTCTGTGGGAAGAGTGCCAGGGGGAGCCTCTCTGGGTAATATCAGGCAGTGTCGGTGTAAGCAGTTTGGGGAAGAGCTAGCGCAGAACATGTCAGAAGGGGTTGATATTGACAGCGTACAGCGGGGAATTCCTTGGCGGTCCAGTGGTTAGGACACGGCTCTTTCACTGCCGTGGTCCCGGGTTTAATCCACAGAGTGGCCAAAAAACAGCAACAACAACGAAACACATATTTTGTTGATAGGGTCCAGAGGGGCCAATGTGATTACACTGGGGGGCAGAAGTAGGAGAGTCAGTATAGACAGTGTCCAGGGAACCAATTTAGACAGTATGAATGGGGGTGTGTATGTAGACAATATTGGGTTGGGTAGTGTAGACAGAGTAGTGGATATAGACAGTGAGGGAGCAGTGTCAACTGGGGTCCACGAGAGCCAGAAGATTGCTGGGTGCAGTTGTGTGCTGGTAAACTGGCTCTCTGAAAAGGGAGGGGAAAAAAAAAATAGAATAGCCCTGATTTGAGGTGTTTGCCAATTTCCTTGGTGTAACTACTCCACACGGCTGATTGAAGCTACCGGTAAGACTTCACTGGATGTGGAATTGGGAAGAAATGTATAATACCGACCCTTGCAAACCCGTTCTGATTTACCATTGACTGTGGCAGCAAGGTGAGAGCCTCGTGAGCCAGTATAGACAATGAGGGGGCAGTGTGCAGATGTTGTCCCGGGGAGCCAGTGTAGACAATGGGCAGGAAGGCAGTGCAGAATTTGACCCAGAATGCCAATGTAGACAACACTCAGGGATAATGTATACGGTGCCTTAGAGAAGCCGGTGTAGACTGTATTGGGGGTGTGGTCATATCCTGATGCACTCACAGCGCACAGAGAGGGTCACAGGCAGCAGAACTGGCTCCTCAAAGCTCTCGTGCTCCACTTTGCAGGTGATCTTGACACCATCTGCTTGGCCCAAGGGTACCAAGGTGAAGCGGCTGGTGACGGTGACTGTACCAGGCAGGGGTCCTGACACCTGGCTCTCTCTGGCCTCCCCATCCAAGGGTGAGAGCCAGGAGACTCGGGCAGGTGGCCGGCCGCCCGTGGAGACACAGCGGGCCACGGGTACAGGATCCAGACTGAGTGTGACTTCTTGTGTTTCGGCATGGTTCTGGGGCTGGGCTGGGGAGAGGAACAGAGGGCAGCGTGGGTCACTCCACACCTAGAGTCATTCAACAAACACCTCAGCAGCAGTGGAGCTGAGCAGTTAAGCCCCAACTGCCTGGGTTCAATTCCCAGCTTTGCTGCTTTGCTGCTGCATGGCTTTGGGCAAGTCATTTCCCAACTCTGTACCTCAGCTTCCTCTTTTGTAAAGTGGGGATAATCATAGTACCCACCACGTAGGATTGTTGTACAGATTAAATAAATTGATATGTAAAGCACTTTGGACGGTACTGGACACTCACTGTGCTACCTAAGTATTAGCCATTATATTTTCTGTTCTGCTCTGCTAGAAAAACAGACAATGTCCACAAGTCTGGAAGAGGCTGAGATTTTAAAAGGAAAGCCAAAGCAGAATAATGAGGTTCAAAGGTCCAGCTGAAAAGCCCTCCAACTTCTTTTCCTTTAATCACCATTAGATTGTGGTGCCAGAAGTGGGATAAAGGCAATGGAGCTTCCCAAAGCTAGAAATTTTTTTGACCTTTTCACTCATCCTCCTGGAAAACATGGAAAAATATTAGGCAGGGTAAACCTCCATGAGGAATAATAATAACAACCCACAGTTACTAATGTGCCCATAACCAGACACCTGAGTTCTGACACCTGAGCTCTCCACCAGGTGGAGAGATCCAGGAAGCATCTCTAGCTGCCTCCTAGATCTCTCCACCTGGATATGTCCTGAGCTTCTCAACGTGGTACTGCCTTCCTCTCCTTTCCTATCCTTCCTGCATTCTCTCCTGACCGCCAAAGTCTGACGGGCCTGCTCACATCCTCCCTGATCACCCTCCCATCAGTCCTATGACAGCTCCAGGCACACCCACCCCATCCCTGCTCCCACCCACTGCAGGGTCTTAGCGACTTGCACTGCCTGGAGTGCTCTGGCCTCCCTTCTCCTTGTCTTGTTCTTCCTCCTCCTCCAGATCCCAGCCTCACTTCCTCAAGGAAACTTCCCTGACATCTGACTCCCCAAGAAAGCGGAGGCTTCACTGTTCTGTTCTGCACCTTTGTAGGCACCTGGTGCACGGTAGGCGCTCTCTATGCATCCCTTGAATAGAACAAATGATTGCAGAAGAGAGATCTTTGTGACGGATGAGCGGGGAGAACAGCTGTGCTTTTTGTGAAACAACTGTGGTTTTGGGGCACCTTGGGAAGGGAAGTGTGTACTGAGGGACAGTACACGGTACACTTCCCCAACTCTCTGGGGCTGAGAGGGGGGGACTTAAGTGTCCAGAGTGACGTGGCTTCTGTGGAGTTGCCGGGGGACGATGGGATCCCAGGGGATTGCCTAGATTTAGCAAGAAATAGCATCTTCAAAAAGACGCCTTCCCTAAGTCTTCCTCATTTCGCTAAGTGGTTGTGCGGGTCACCTTCCTGCTGGACCAGAGGGCTGGGAGTTCTTGATTCTCCTCCTCCCTTAATTCACGGACAAGCACCTTCTATCTCTTAAAAGTGTGATTATTTCCACTTTTCTTTTTATTCCCCTCCCCTCCCCTCCTGCTTCTTCCCCCTTCCAAGCCAATGCCTCCTCTCACCTGGTCTCCTTGCTTCCCTCTACCTTCGTCTACCCTTCTGATGGCCCACACACAGCAGCCAGTCATTTTTTTTTAAGCAATTTCAAAAGCCTTGTCAGGATGTTCTTATGATTTGAAACCCTCTGATGGCTCCAAATAATATTTCAGATAAAGGGGATTCCCTGGTGGTCCAGTGGTTAGGACTCCAAGCTTTCACTGCCAAAGGTGGGGGTTCAATCCCTGGTCGGGGAACTAAGATCCTGGAAGCTGAGCGGCGTAGCAGAAAAAAAAAAAAAAAAATTCAGATGAAGTCGAGCCACCTGGCCTCTGTCTACGAGGCCCATGCAATCGTCATGACCCTGTCGGTTTTCTTGCCTTGTTGAGGGTCACTCAAGCCCTTGCCACCAACCCCACCAGCCTCCTCTCTAGGACATGCCGAGCTGGCTCTCATGTCCCAGCGTATGCGTAGGCTGTTCCCTCTGCTTGTGCCTTCATTCCTCTGCCCGTGGACGTGTCCCTGGGGGTGGCTCCTGCTCACACTTTGGGACTCGACGAAGAGGCTTTTGCTGACCATTCTATCTAAATGAGTCCACTGGGGCCCTCACTCTGAGTATTGCAACATCCTGGTGTTTCCTTTGTTTGCCAAATTGATTGTTCTCTGGCTTTACCTCTAAAATATTTCCATAATCCAATCTCTTCTCATCACCCCCACTGCCTCCATCTTGGTCTAGATGCCATCACCTCCCACCTGGACATATGCCGTCACCTCCTTAGTGGTCTCCCAGCCTCCACCCTCACCAACCACATAGCCATAAGGAGCCTGTGAAAACCCAAGCCAGATCGCATCCCTCTTCTGTTCAGAATTTCCTGTAGCTCTTGTTCTCTCAAGGCAAAAGCCAAAATCTTCACGTGGTCCGTGAGGCTGTGATCTGTGCTCCCCCATCACCTCCTTGACCTTGCCTCCTTCTACTTTCCTCCATTCATGCATCTCCAGCCACACTGACTTCCTTGCTCTTCCCCAGGTGTGCCCTGCCTCAGGGCCTTTGCACTTGCTATTCCCACTGCCTGAAACCCTCTTCCCTAGACCTGCAGGGCTCCCTCACCTCCTAGTTTGGGTTATGGGTTAGCACCAGACCACCCTCGCTTACAATTGTAACCTGCTCCCTTCCAACTTCTGAAGCACCTATAACCACCTGACTCACTCTTATTTTTCTTATGGATGTTATCTACTCCTTTGTTTGGAGTATAAGCTCCAGGAGGGCAGGGAGTGCTGTCTTCCTCACTGCTTTATCCCTAGAGCCTAGCATAGTGCCTGGCACAGAGTAGGTACTCAATTTGCTGAACACTTGTTGCTGGCTGTCTCTCCAACTTGCAGAACAGCGTGTGGCAAACAGTAGGTGCTTCAGCTGCCCATTGGCTGAAGATCACGGACAAGGTCGATATCACAGCTAAAGAGGGGAAACAGACCGCTGAGGGGCTCTCGTGCATTGCATCCCCGACCCTCCCACTTCGTTGCAGCCCTGCCTGCTCACCTATGACTCTGAGCCAGGTCACTCCCCGACTGGTGCCCCGGGGGAAGGTGGCAAACTCGCAGGTGTAGTTGCCCTCGTCCTCCACCGTCAGCCCCCGGAGGGCCAGTGTGGCGTCCCGCACCTCCAGCTCTGTGCCTTGCCCGGCCCCGGTGCTCTGCCCGGCATTGACGAAGGACAGCCGCTCCTTGCCAGGCTTCGGGCTGGGGAAGCTGGGACCATACTGGGGGTGGAAGATAGCCACGTTCTGGTTACCCTCAGGCGCGTCCAGGCGCAGCCACGTCACCTGTGACACTCGGATTTCAGGCGCTGGGGGCAGCAGGTGGCACGGCAACTCTACGGTGTCCCCCAGCTGGCCCCGCACCTCGGCTGCAGCCCGAACTCGCACATCCTGGGCTCCTGCGGAGAGACGAGAGAGAGAGGTCGGGTCAGTGAAGGACCCAGACACCTCCGGGCCAGGCCGGGCCATCACTGAGGGGCCGCCCCCTGAAATGCAGACCCGCAATGCAATGCAGGAATCTTTATGAAATCTCAATTCCCAAATGGTCAGCCAGAAAGAGTTTGAGGAAAACTAGGGACATTTGTGTCCAGGCTAGATGACATATGATTATGGAATTACCATTCATGATCTTAGGTGTGATGATTAAATTGTGGTTATGTAGTATTCCTTTAAAATTAAAAAAAAATGTTTTTAATTTAATTTAATTTTATGCCGCGCCGCATAGCTTGCGGTATCTTATTTCCCCCACCAGGGATTGAACCCAGGCCATGGCAGTGAAAGCCTGGAGTCCTAACCACTGGACCACCAGGGAATTCCCTATTTTATTTTTATTTTATTGAAGTATAGTTGATTTACAATGTGTTAGTTTCAGGTGTACAGCACAGTGACTCAGTTTATATATATATCTCAATACATATATGTGTATTGTATATTCTTTTTCAGATTCTTTTCCTTTATAGGTTTTACAAAATATTGAGTATAGTTCCCTGTGCTATACAATAGGTCCTTGCTGGTTATCTATTTTATGTAGTATTCCTTTTTCTTAGAAGATAAATGGCGGATGGGACTTCCCTGGTGGTCCAGTGGTTAGGACTCTGTGATCTCACTGCTGAGGGCCTGGGTTCAGTCCCTAGTCGGGGAACTAAGATCCCACAAGCTGCGTGGAGAAGAAGAAGGAGAAGGAGAAGGAGAAGGAGATGATAAGGGGTGGAAATGTCATATCTGTAAGGTACTCTCAAATGGTTCATCAAAAACAACAACAACAAAAACGATAAAGTGACGAAGTCAAACGTGGCAAAATGTGACCCTTTGTCAAGTCTAGGGGCAGAGGATGAGGGAGGCTGCTGAGTCATTCTTCCAACTTACACATGTGTGTTTGAAACTTTTCATTATCAAATGTTTGGAGGGAAAAAAGAATCCTCCAAAAATAACAAAAACCTGAATCTATCCCAAAAGAAATTAAAAAAAAATTCAAAGTGTGAGGACAGTTTTCATTTTTTTTCCTGCATAGAAATAATACTTTCTCTCACCTTTCTATAAAACCTACAGCCCTCTGTGCCTTTTTTTTTTTAATTTTTATTTATTTTTTGGCTGCGTTGGGTCTTCACTGCTGCATGCGGGCTTCTCATTGCTGTGGCTTCTCTTGTTGCAGAGCACGGGCTCTAGGCGCGCGGGCTTCAGTAGTTGCAGCACGCGGGCTCAGTAGTTGCTGTGCCTATTTTTTTGAAAACAGCCTTGCTGAGATATAATTCCCACTCTCCCATTAAAAATGTACAATTCAGGGACTTCCCTGGTGGTCCAGTGGGTAAGACTCCGTGCTCCTAATGCAGGGGGCCTGGGTTTGATCCCTGGTCAGGGAACTAGATCCCGCACGCATGCCGCAACTAAGAGTTCGCATGCTGCAACTAAGAAGTCCGCGTGCCGCAGCTAAGACCTGGCACAACCAAAATAAGTATGTAAATAAATAAATGTCTATATCTTATGTATATTTTTTTTAAAGTTAGACTAATAAATAAATAAAGTACGATTCAATGGCTTTTCATATATTCACAAGAGTTGTGCAACCATCGCCGTAATCAAGTTTAGGACATTTTTAAAATCCCCCAAAGAAATCCCTGTACCCATTAAACAGTCCCTCCCATTCCCCCCCCTCCCACCCCCTAGCAATCACTAGTCTATTTTCTGTCTCTGTAGATTCTCTTCTTCTGGACATTTTGCATAAATCAAATCATACAACATGTGGCCTTTTGTGTCTGGTTTCTTTCACTTGGCGTAATGTCTTCAAGGGGCACCCACGCTGTAACATGGGTCAGTGCCTTGTTCCTTTTTATGGCTCAGTAATATTCCATTGTATGGATTGACCACATTGTGTTTATTCGTTCCTCAGTTAATGGACATTTGAGTTGTTTTCACCTTTTGGCAATTATGAATAAAGCTGCTGTGAGCATTTGCGTACCAGTTTTTGTCTGAACGTATGGCTTTTATTTCCCAGCTTATCTTTTGTTTTCTGATTGTTAATAAAAACTGGAATAAAGGGGACTTCCCTGGTGGTCCAGTGGTTAAGACTCTGCGCCTCCACTGCAGGGGGTACGGGTTCGATTCCTGGTCAGGGAACTAAGATCCCGTATGCCGCGCGACATGACCAAAAAAAAAAAAAAATCTGGGGCTTCCTTGGTGGTGCAGTGGTTGGGAATCCGTCTGCCAACGCAGGGGACACGGGTTCGAGCCCTGGTCCGGGAAGATCCCACATGCCATGGAGCAACTAAGCCCGTGTGCCACAACTGCTCAACCTGCGCTCTGGAGCCTGTGAGCCACAACTACTGAAGCCCGTGTACCTGGAGCCCGTGCTCCGCAACAAGAGAAGCCAACGCAATGAGAAGCCCATGCACAGCAACTAGAAAAAGCCCACACACAGCAACGAAGACCCAGCGCAGCCAAAAATAAATAATAAAAAAAATAAAAACCAGAATAAAGATGAATGTTTCTCTGCTGTGTAAGGCAGTACAGCACGGTGACTGAGGGCAGAGTGCCTGGGTTTGAATCCTGGCTCGGCAACTTACTGACTGTGTGACATTGGGCAAGTCATTTAACCTCTCTGTGCCTCAGTTTCCTCGGCTGTAAAAGGAGGGTAATAATGGTGCCCATCTCCTAGGGATTGCCGTTTAAGGATTAAAGGATGTTTGTAGAGTACTTGGCACACGGGGTCGCCGGAAACACAAGATCAGTGCTTGGTAAAGAAACATAGCCAGGTAAGTGTAATTACAAGTAGCCCTCGACACCCAGCCTCAAGGCAAGGCCCATGCCCAGCTGTCTCCAGATGTGAGGGGAGGAGCGTGTGCCACCGCTGGCCTCACACAGGAACCCAGGGAAAATTAACAGGGGCCCCTAGTGAGAGGGTCCCCAGCAGAAGGCAGCCCCTTGGGCAGGACCCGTCCCAGGCGCTTCTCAAAACAAGGCATCAGTGAAGGCCATTGTGTGACACAGACGTCATCTCGTGGAAGCCCCATGTATATCTTGCAACTCAAACCCAAGGGTGCCACCTTGGAAGATGGGCTCCTCCTCTGCGGCGGGACCAAACTGCAGAGTGTCATGTGTGGGCCCCCGGAGCAGCTGGCTGGGGGCTTCCTGCTGGCTCTGTCCCTTTCCAGGTGGGGACCTTGTTTCGAGCCTAATTTCCTCCATCTGTGAAATGGGGATGTTTAAGCAGCCCTGCAGGGCCCCTTGTGACAATTCCGTTACAATGATTTTCTCCTGTAAGATCCTCAAAGGGCTGGCAGGGCGGGGGAGTCAAGCAGAGGCGGCCAGCCATCCGCTGCAGGCCAAATCCGGCTCTCCCACATAGTTACTTTTGGCCCACATAACATTGTTCCAGAAGTGAATTAGCACCACAGAAGGGTCTGGAGATTAAAGGTCGAATCCAGACAAAAATCAGGATATGAGGCTCTGGTGGCAACAGTTAGGCGGAGCTGAGGAAGGGCCACCCCCTTCCCTCAAGGTGCCAGGAACCCACATGGCCCCCAAAGGCACTGAGTATGGGACAAGGGTTCCCAAAGGCTATGCCCCTTTCTAGCTGGGTGAGGAGGGAAGGGCACTCCGTCAGGGAAAAACCCAGGCCAGTGTGAGCTGCAGAAGCAAAGTAGGGCAGGGCCAAGGGCTTAAGTTTTCTTCTTGAGGTAAGTGGGAGCCATTAAGGGTTCTTCACTTGGAGAAGGACTTGGCTAAAGTGAAGATTTATTTTATTTATTTATTTATTTATTTATTAAGCTTATTTTATATTTATTTTTGGCTGCATTGGGTCTTTGTTGCTGCGCACGGGCTTTCTCTAGTTGTGGCGAGAGGAGGCTACTCTTTGTTGTGGTGCGCGGGCTTCTCATTGCGGTGGCTTCTCTTGTTGCGGAGCACTGGCTCTAGGCGCGCGGGCTTCAGTAGTTGCAGCACATGGGCTCAGTAGTTGTGGCGCACAGGCTTAGTTGCTCCACGGCATGTGGGATCTTCCCGGACCAGGGCTTGAACCTGTGTCCCCTGCATTGGCAGGCGGATTCTTAACCACTGCACCACCAGGGAAGTCCCTAAAGCGAAGATTTAGAACTTCAAGGGCATGAATGGTAGGAACCTTCCCACCAGTTATTCTTTCCCAGACTATGCCAACCAGTGGGCAAAAAACAGCGACTCAACCCGCAGGCCCTGGGTGCTAGAGGGTCAGCCCCTGAGGACAGGGATTTGCCTGTCTTGTTTCCTACTGTATCCCCAGAGCCTACACCAGGGCCTAGTTATAGTAGGTGCTCAATCAATACTGTTAAGAAAAAAAACCTGTTGAATAAATATCAAACTCTGTTCTGGGGGCAGGTACCACAGATGTGTCAGGACAAATCACTTGCTTGTCCTCTAGGAGCTTACATTCAGGAGGGGAGACAGACATTGTACAGACAGTGATCACCAAGCACTTCGCTGGAAAAACTGAAGGGGTGGGGCTGGGGGGGAGGGGGAGAACCTAGAGCAGGGGCCTGACCCAGCCGAGGGGAGAGGCAGGAGAGCTTCCTGGAGGAGGAGACCCTTGCCAAGGGAAGCCAAGTATAGCCCACAGAGCCCCACACCCCTCTTTGGGTCGCTGGGTCCCTTCTGGGACTCAGATTTCCTGTCCTAAGGAAGTCACTGTGGCTGCAAGATACCTGTGTTCTTCTGGGGAGTTCTCTGGCGGTCCAGTGGTTAGGACTCGGCACTTTCACTGCTGTGACCTGGGTTCAATCCGCTCTTCTGAGGGAGGCTGCCCTCCTGCATCTAGAGTGGCCCTGGCTGCTTCAGAGGATTAAAAAAAAAAAACACCCACTTTTAGGAATTCCCTGGCGGTCCAGTGGCTAGGACTCTGTGCTTTCACTGCGGAGGGCGCAGGTTCAGTCCCTGGTTGGCAAGCCAAGTGGTGCAGCCGAAAATAAATAAATTAAAAAAATTAAATTAAAAAAACCCACGTTTAGCTTCTTGTGGGGCAAGGTTCTCAGCAAGTTCTTTCATCACCAGTACTCTGTCCCCGATGGCCACACAGCCCTCCTCTCTCCAACTAGCTGGCCCTTGTTCCCTCACCCTGCACCTCACTTTCTCTCCATCTCACACAGCAGAGTTTCATGACCTTCTTGGCTCTCTGAGAGCAGGAATTCTTTGCCTGGCTTTGCTCACCCTCAGTATCTGCAACAGAGACTGGCTTCTAGTAGATGCTTAATATTTGCAGAATGAATGAGGTTCTAAAATCCCATGGCTTGGACTTCCCCGGTGGTCCAGTGGGTAAGACTCAGCGCCAATGCAAGGGGCTGGGGTTCGATCCCTGGTTGGGGAACTAGATCCTGCAATGCATGCCCCAAAACTAAGATCCCACGTGCTGCAAAAAAGACCCGGAGCAGCCCCCCCCAAAAAAAAAGAAAAATCCCATGGCTCTACAATCCCTATTCTAAGTGTCTCATTCTGAATGAATGAATAGGACGGTTCAGCCCCTGTGGGGTTAATGGCCCATTTATTAGGTATTTCCAACTCAGTAAAAGGTTCAGGATGGAAGCTTTGGAGTCATCCCTGACTCCTCTCTTTCTCTCACCATCGCCCCCCACTCCGCGCCACCCATGCAATCCATCAGGAAATCCTGTCGGCTCCATCTTCAAAATATATCTGCAAAGCGGACCAGGTCTGATCCCTGCATTGCCTGTATCCTGGTCTAAGCCAGTGGCATCTCTCCCCTGGGTCATCCCCCCAGGGAGGGTTGCCGTTGCCCCTGAAGTCTGTTCCCACACACAGCCAGAGAAGCTACAGCAGATCAGGTCCCTGCTGTGGCTCTCTCCTCACTCAGAGAAAAGCTCAAGCCTTTACAGCGGCCCACAAGGCCCTGCGTGACCTGTGCTCATCCTCTTTCTGACCTCATCTCTCACCCTCTCCCCTTGGTTCACCCTGCTCCAGCCATACCATCCTCCTCGCTGTTCCTCAGACATGCCAGGCAAGTCCCACCTCCAGGCCTTTGCACTTGCTGTTCTCTCATCCTGGAACACTTCCCTTTCCCTCCCTCCCTTCGGATCTTTGCTCTGGGGCGTTCCCTGACCACCTTAATGATGAGAACAGGAACTCCATTGACCCTGCTTCGATTTCCTCATAGCAGCTGATGTCTCTTCCCCACTAGAACATCAGTGCCGGGGGCAGGGATCTTCGTCTGTCTTGGTCACTGCTTTATCCCCAGAGCCTAGAACAGTGCCTGGCACACTGTAAGAGCTTGATAAAGGTGAAGACGGGGAATCAGCAGTGCACTAGGTCATACAGGCTGAGGCTGAGTTAGAGTTTGGGCCTTTTCTTGGGGGCACTGGGGAGCCACAGAGAGTTATAGGCAGGTGGAGGGACAGGGTTTGGTTTGTGCTTTAGAAAAATCCCTCAGAATGGAGTGGGTCAGGCTTCAGGGGTCAGGGTTGTGGGGATGGAGGATGAACCAGATTGGAAACACATTCAGAAGTTGGAATGGTTGGGACACAGAAGCTGACTGGCTGTGGGGGTGAGGGGGACGGGGTTAGTGTGGGCTGATGCCCAGATGTTTTGCGTTTCAGGCAGAAGCAGGAGAAATGATACCAGGAGGAAGGCTGGCCTGGAGTTCGGACCCTAGTGTCCAGCACGCTGCTGGGCAGGTGATTGTGCCCTGACCTTGGCCAGGACATGACCAGCACCACAGCAGGGGAGAGTGTGGCCATGGGAACATCGCCCTCCCTCAGCTTCCCTTGGCCAGCCAGGCTGGTGACAGCTTCATGAGGTGTCAGCTGGGTCCCCAGACACGCTTCCTCTGCCTGGGCCGTGGGATGCAGGCTTCCTATGGTGGCGGAGTCGGGGCTGCCCAGGGCATTGTGTGAGCCCAGGGGAAACATCTGGGGGCGTGCAGAGACTTATAGCCTGAGACCCTGAGATCTGGGGAAGGGAAATCAAGGCAGAGAGGAAGGGGCTGGGGGCCCGGACTCCTGGGTCCCTTCCTGGCTGGCTCCTCCAGGCTTGTCTCACGCCCTCCAGACCAGTAACACATCATGACCTGCCCTCTCACCATGGGGTGCAGCAGACTCCAGCAGGTCCTTGAAGGCCGGCGTGCTTGGAGCGCTGGCCTCAGCTGCTGCCTCAGCTACCTTGCCAATTAATTGACTGCATTAATCACAGTGCCCACCCTCACAGCAGACATCCAGGAGCCGGTCTGAGGAGGGCGTGCGCAGCGGTAGCCAGGATATGGGGCTGTCTGTCTGGGCCTGCATTTCGGCACCTCCCTCCCCCAGCCCACCTCTCTGATCGTGGTCATCACTCACCTCGGGGGACCCCTTCCCTCCCTGGTCTGAGATTTCCCTGCCTTTCTGCAGGGGCTTGACCCCCCTGAAGGTTTCTCCTGTGGGGTCTGATACTTCTGGGGGTGAATCTCTTCCTGGTCAAGACCCTCAGACAGAACCCCACTCCCACCGATCTGCCCAGCGTAGAGTTTACACCAAAACATTTCTGTCTCTGAGACTCTGGCCTCCTCCTCCTGCAGGTCCTGTCTCTTTGATCTCTTGTGTCTCTGTCTCTGATTCTTAGGGTTCTGAGTCTGCCCCCCGCTGTGTCTCCCAGGAGTCCCTGGTCTCTGCTCTCTGTGTGTGTCTGTCTGTCTGTCTTTCTCTCTAACTGCTTTATTGGGATACAATTCCCATACCATACGATTCCCCCTTTTAAAGTGACCAGCTTGGGACTTCCCTGGTGGCACAGTGGTTAAGAATCTGCCTGCCAATGCTGAGGACACGGGTTCGAGCCCTGGTCCGGGAAGATCTCACATGCCGCGGAGCAACTAAGCCCAGGCACCACAACTACTGAGCCTGCGCTCTAGAGCCCGCAAGCCACAACTACTGAGCCCGAGTGCCACAGCTACTGAAGCCCGTATGCCTAGAGCCTGTGCTCCGCAACAAGAGAAGCCACCGCAATGAGAAGCCCGTGCACCTCAACAAAGAGTAGCCCCCGCTCACCACAACTAGAGAAAGCCCGCATGCATCAACGAAGACCCAAATGCAGCCAAAAATGAATAAATAACTAAACAAAAATAAAGTGTCCAGCTCAATGGCTTTTAGTAAATTCATAGATTTGTGCCTCCATTACCACAATCAATTTCAGATCACTTTCACCAGGCCAAAAAAATCCTAGCTGTTCTCATCTTCTTTTTCTTCTGTATCCCCAACATCTGAGGTCTGGGTCTCCTAGTCTCTGGAATCTGGCTCCCTGCACCGATTCCTGGGGTCCCTAATTTCTTCAGGTTTCTGGTCTCCATGTCTCAGGGCCGCTGTTTCTCGGTGTCTCTGACCCTCAGCTCTCTCTGCCTCCTGGGTCTCCCCATCTCTGCATGTCTCTCCACACCTGTGACACACTTTCTCTTTGCTGGGCCATCTTACTGGGTCCCCTCTTCTCCTCCCCCTCCTGCTCCATTTCTCAGCATCACCGGGACATTAAAAATGTAACAGCATCCCTGGCGGAGGTGGGGGAGCTGGCCAGAGTGCCCAACTCCCTGTCCCTTCCGTGTCCACCACTCCCCGTGGCCCCCACACACTGCTGGCCTTGAGGGTCGCCTGTGCCCCGACCTCCTTGGGTCATGGCATCGCCGTCACTGACTGGCTGGGGTCTTTTGGGCCCCCTGCCTGTCACCAAACGTCTGTCTCTCTCTTTATGCTGTTCCTGCCTTTATCCAGATGTCCTTCCAGCTCCCTTTCCCCCCGCTCCCACTCCCACACTGCCCCATCCCTGTGGCTGCATTTCATTCCCCCATCTCTCGGTTCCATTCCTGTATGTGTCTCTGACCCCATCCCTAAATTTGTTTCTGATGCCCTCCCTCTATTGGCTTCTGTCCCCATCCCTTTATCTCCAGCCTCTCCCTGTATCCCTCTCTCCCCTCTCCTCCCCCTAGGATGTGAGCAGACCCACCCTTACTTCTCCCCTGTCCAGTCCCCCTTCCTTAACAAGAAGAGACAGCAGGCGGGCAGTCCCCTGTCCTCCCATCCCCCTCCGCTACCATGGGGCTGCCTGGCTGACATGGATGAGCAGTGAAAGCTGGGAGGACTGGGGAGGGCAGCCACAGCAGGAAGCCCAGGTGGTGCACCCTCATTCCGTGGAGGCCAAGGAGGGGGAAGGCAGAGGAGCCAGGGACAGGGAAACAGAGATGGATGGAAAGGGGAGAGAGAGGGCAAGAAAGGAGGAGAGAAAGAGCTTGGAGAGAGATTAGAGAGCCAGAGGAGCAGAGGGAGAGGGTGAGAAATGGAGAGAGGAAGCGGGGAGAGAAAGTGAGGGAAGGAGGGGAGGGAGAGCAGAGAGAAAAGGCACAAGGATGGAGGGTCAGGAAAGGGGAAGACCTCCTCCTCAGGTGCTAAGAGCTTCCCCGCCCCCCCCCCCCCCGGGGACCAGTGGGACCTCTAGATTCCTCCAATGGCCCCGCAGGGAAGGAATTATCTCAGTTTTCCAAAGGAGGAAATGGAGGCTCAGAAACACTTTCTGAAGCCCACCAGGCGGGGCAGAGGCAAGAAAGGCTCTGAAGTCTGCAGACTGGCTGTGGACCCTGGGAAAGTGGCTTGCCCTTTCTAAGCCTCTGTTTCCTCATCTGCAAAATGGGAACAGGAACTGGACCTGTCTTCCAGGGTGATCAAGAGCCTTCCATGAGATCACGCACCAAGTCAATGTCTGGCCCAAGGACGGGTGGATTCTGAGCATTCTCACAGAGGTGGCAGGTTCTGACTTTATCTCCCTATTTCTGACACAGAGGGAGAGGCAGGCGATGGAAGAGTCAGTACAAAGTTCTGGGTCAAAGCTGGGAGACAATTCAGACACATGCTGGGAAAAAAAGACCAGGGGTCCCGCAAGCTCCCTCCGTAGTTTCTGGCAAACCTTTGGGAAACTCCAGTATCCTGAATTTCTAGCTGGGAATAAACAGCCGGGTCACCTGCAAAGGGGCGGGGCCAGAGCCTCCTTCACCTGCTTCCTCCCATCCCCTCCCTCTCCCGGGGCTGCACCCCTCCCCTACGGGAGGTGGGGGAAACGGGAGGCGGGGGGTGGGCCGAGCAGAGGGAGAGACAGCGGATTAGGGCGGCATCTCTTCGCGTCCACCTCCCGCTGCGGCTCCTAGGACAAAGGCGCGACTAGAGGAAAGATAAGGTCCCGAAACCGGGAGTCCGGGACCGGGAGCCAGGAGAGCGCCCGCCCCCGCCTTGCCCTGGCTCGGCGAAAGTGAAACCCGGAAAACTTCCCCAGGGATGCCCCGCCGACGGCTCTCAAGGAAAGGGAAGTGTCCCAGCCGGCGGGACTCGGCCTCCTTAATCTACCTGGGACACAGCCGACCGAGCCTCCAGCTTCCAGACAGGGCCTCCGGCCCTTAATTATATCTATAACCCAAGAGTCAGGGTTTCTGCCCACATTTATGTCTGAATCTCAGGAGACATTCCAATGCCCACAATTAAATCTGGAGCCCAGGAGACAGGGCCTTTTGCCCTCCCCTCCCCCCAATTCTGTCTGGGACCCAGGAGACAGAGCCCCGTGCTCACAGTCTGGAACCCACAAGTTTGAGCCCTTCCTGACCCCAATTCTACCAGGACCCCAGTAGACAGAGCCCCTAGCCTTCATTCTTCCTGGGACCCAAGAGATAGAGCCCTCAGCCCCTAATTTTTCTGGGGCCCGGGAGTCAGAGCCTTTAGCACTCTCGGGCTCGGGGTTGGAGCTCGCAGGCCCTTCCCCAGGTCGCCCGAATTATCACTCTTGGCCCTCTAAGGGACCCAAAGTCCGAGCTCCCCGCCCCTCTCGAGGACCTCGGCATCTGGCTCAATTCTCCCCAGGCCTCAGACTCCCAACTCTGGGTGAAGGAAAGGGGGGTGGTCTCGCCTCATCATCGCCACCCTCCTGCTGGGGGTAGGGAAGGGGATGGGTTCGCGCGCGGCGGGGAGGCGCCTGCGGTCTCTCACCGGTTTCCCGGAGCAGTAGCAGCAGCAATGGCAGTAGAGGCAGCTTCAGCGGCGACAATTTCGACGGCGGGAGGGCTGCGTCCCGGGCCATGGGGGGCCCGGGGAGGGACTGGGCCCGGGCGGGGACCTGCAGGCCACTCTGCGTGCGCCGATCGGTTGGGCAGACGCGCAGGTGCCTGAGTGGCTTCGGCTCCCGGCTGGCTCCCGCCGCGCTCTGCTCTCCCGTCTCTGCTCTCGCGGTCCGGTTCTCCCGGCTCAGCGCCCCCGGCCCCCGGCTTCTTTCTGGCTTCGGACTCGCTGACGTCACAGGACCCACCCCCTTCTTCCCCCGGGCACCGAGCCGCTCTTAGGCTCGGGCCACGCCCCCTCATGCTGGTCTGACCCCGCCCCCTCCTGGGATTCCACTCCCGCCCCGCCCCCCAGCATTCCTCTCCCTCCCTGTCGTAGAATTCTACCTACACCCGCTGCTCCTCAGGATTCTCTGTCCGCCCCTCCCAGGTTTCTTTGGTCACCGCCCCCCTGTCCCAGAATTCTATCTTTGCCTTCTCTTAGCGTTCAAACCCCGCCCCTTAGTGTTCTAGCCACGCCCCTTTACACCAGAGGTTGTCCTCGCGCCCCGCCCCCTGTCTAACGGGGTACGCTTAGGGGCTTCCGAACGTCCCGCCTCCGTGAAGCCCCGCCCCCCAAAACGGCCTCTCCCATTCGTTCTCCAGGTAGTCTGCCCCACCCCTTCCCAGGAGCTAAGTATACCCTGGCCTCGGTCCCGCCCAAAGTCCTAACCCCGCCCCCTTCAGTATTAGTCCTGGCCGTCTCGTCACACCTGCGTGAGGCACGTGGGTTCTCATAGGTTCACCCCTCTGGAGCCCCGCCCCCACGCTGAGAGCCCACCCCCACCCCCTTCCCCGCCTCGAGACTTCCCCAGTTCTCTCTCCGGGGCCACTGTCTCTCCGGTCTGTACGCCTCTCAGCCTATCTTCATCTTTTTCAATCTCTGCATGCGACTCTGGGAGTCGTTTCTTTTTAGATTTCTCTCTGTCTCTTTTAGTGTCTCTGTTTTTGTGTCTATCTTTGCCTCTTTTTCCGTCCCTGTGTTTATCTCTGGGTCTTTCAGTCTTCACGTTTCCGTGTCTCTTAGTGTTTCTGGTCTCTTTCTTCCTGGTGTCTTTTTCTATCTCTGTTTCTGTGTCACTTGGTTCCTTGTCTCTTTCCATCCCTTTGACTTTGTTCTCTGTGTTTCTGTCTCTCTCGCTCCCTGCATCTGTGTCTCTCTCTGCGTCTGTGTCTCTGTATGTTTCTATCTCTGTCTTTCTCTGTCCCTCTGTCTCTCTGTGGGTTTCTGTGTCTCTTTCGGTATCTCTTGTTTCTCTCTGCGTCTCTCTTGACCTCTCTCTCGCTCCCTGCATTCCCCAGTCCTCTCCTGCATCTGGTTCGCACCGTCTCCTTACCGCAGCCTTCCGCCAGGGGGCAGCACAGACCACCCCTGGCGCTCCGCTGGCCCTGCGGGGCTGGGCTAGGATCGGGCCTCCAGACTCCGCTGGTCCCTCCCCGTGTCCTTGTCCCACTTCTATCTTCCCAGCCTCCTCGCGTCTTTGTGTCTCTGGCTCTGACTCGGCCCCTTTGTCTCTCCCCGGCGGCTCCCGCTCCTCCCCACCCCCACCTACCTCTTCACATTCCTTGGACTGCCCGGGGGAGCTGGTGAGGCCGCCCAGCGTGTAGGGAGGAGGGCGGGAAACAGGAGGCCGAGGGAGGGGATGCCACCGAGCGCCTGAAATCCCTCCGTTCCAGTTCCTCTGAAAAGGAGCTGATCAGCTGGGGGCAGATGCTTGGGAGCTTCTTGCCCTACCAAGAGGACCCCCATAGACTTGTTCTCCCTTCCCACCTGCCACGCACCTGAGTTTTTCCCTTCAGAAGGGCAGGATCTTACATGGTGGAGACTCTTACTGACTGGCATTCACGTCTTAGTAAAAATGCTATTAATAAATGTATTTAGCACTTACTATGTGCCAGGCACTGATCCAAGTGCACTACAAGTATTATCTCAAATAACCCCCACAGCACCCTGTGTGATGAGGAAACTGAGGCACAAAGAGAGCTGAAGTGACTGGACCCAAAGTCAAAGGGTTTGCTACTTGTCAGTTAATTCCGCACAAGAATCCCGTGAAGGGGACACTTATGATCCCCATTTCACTGAAAAGTACACAGAACACAGAGTGATCATTTGCCCCACGCTACCCAGCAAGGAAGTAGCAGACTGGGAGCTCCCCATAATGTGTTTCTCAGACTCGACACTAGGCTGGTGTGAGGCCAGCTGGACAAATACAGTAGTCCCCTCTTATCTGCGTTTTCAGTTACCCCACAGTCAACAACAGTCTGAAAATATCAAATGGAAAATTCCAGAAATAAAACTTCATCTTTTTTTTTTAATTTAATTTTAATTTATTTTTGGCTGCGTTGGGTCTTTGTTGCTGCAGGCGGGCCTTCTCTAGTTGCGGCGAGCGGGGGCTACTCTTCATTGTGGTGCTTCCAGTAGTTGTGGCGCACAGGCTTAGTTGCTCCGTGGCATGTGGGACCTTCCCGGACCAGGGCTCGAACCTGTGTCCCCTGCACTGGCAGGCGGATTCTTAACCACTGCGCTACCAGGGAAGCCCACTTCATTGGTTTTAAATCATTCTGAGTAGCGTGATGAAGTCTCGAGCCCTAGACGTAAATCGTCCCTTTGTCCAGCATATCCTCACTTATACACTACCTGCCTGTGAGTCACTTAGTAGCCGTCTCTGTTATCAGATCTATCAGATCGACTGCGGCGGTATCACGGTGCTTATGTCCAAGTAACCCTATTTTACTTAATAATGGCCCCAAAGCACAAGAATAGCAATGCTGGGGACTTCCCTGGCGGTCCAGTGGTTAAGACTCCATGCTTCCACTGCAGGGGGCACGGGTTCGCCCCCTGGTGGGGGAAATAAGATTTCTCATGCCACAGGGCGTGGCCAAAAGAAAAAAAAAAGATGCTGGCAATTCAGATATTCTCTTACTGTGCCTCATTTATAAATTAAAGTTTGTCACAGGGATGTATGCATAGGAAAAAACATTGTATATGTAGGGTTCAGTACAATCTATGTTTCCACTGGGGGTCTTGGAACATACCCTCCACAAATAAGGGAGAACTACTGTAGGTACATAATAAATTCTCTCTAGAACTCTCTGTCTTCTCCCCATCTGGGGCCAGACTAAGGCCAGGATCTCTTGGGTTAGTGCCATCTTTGCTACTAACTTGCTTTGTAAAATTCTCTCCCTTCCCCCATTTCTCCCTTGAATAAAATAACCAGTCCCCAGGGAGACTTCTTCCAGGAAGCCCCCCTTAGCACCCATTCTTCTCCTGGTCTGTCAAGGAGCGTGCTCAGCTGTCTCCTGGCTATTCTTTGTGAGCTGGGGTGAGCCCAGGAGGGAAGGCCCAGGAGGGTGGTAGGCTAGAGTTTCATGCCCCCCGTCACATGGATAAGGTTGAGCACTGCCTGTGTGTTTGTTGACAAATGACTGGGTGGGTCTCATACCTGGGGAGTTAATTTCCAGTGTCAAGGAGTCTCAGAGGTGACAGTTCACTGAAGAGCCATAACTACCAGGAGATAGGGGCACAGGGCCAAAGGCTTCCTGATGGAGCTGGTAACCTCTGAACCTCTGAAGAGGTTACCCGCCCAGTAACCTCTTCCATACTAAGCCCTTCTGGTTCAGAGTGAGCCTGGCCAGTCCTGGCCAATCGGAGCATTCGATCCCCTGGCCACAGGGATTGGTTCAGTGATGGGGGTGGGGCCCATTCCTGACCAATAAGAATTAGCCCTGAGACTTCTGCTTGAACTAATAGGAAAGGGACACCCTCTTTTGATGGGGGTTGCTAAACTTGTAGTGTAGAAATCTGGTACTATAGGTGCCTCCAGAGGCAAAAGACCCTGTCCGTGCATGGAGGACAACAGAGCTGAGAAATGGAAAACGACAGCTTTCTGGGTTTCCCTGGGGGCGCAGTGGTTAAGAATCCACCTACCAATGCAGGGGACACGGGTTTGAGCTCTGTTCCGGGAAGATCCCACATGCCGTGGAGCAACCAAGCCCGTGTGCCACAGCTACTGAAGCCCACGTGCCTAGATCCCGTGCTCCGCAACAAGAGAAGCCATGGCAATGAGAAGCCCGTGCACCGCCACGAAGAGTAGCCTCTGTTTGCAGCAATGAAGACCCAATGCAGCCAAAAATAAATTAAAAAAAAAAAAGGATAAACCTCCCTTATAAAAAAAAAGAAAAAGACAGTTTTCTGATGAGACTATTTGAGCCCCTGGATCCAGCTATGCCTGAAGGTAGTCAACCTTTGCCTTTGATCTTCCTGGTTATATGAGTGAATAATTTTCCCTTTTCACTTACACAACTTTCTGGCTTCAGTTTTTTGTCACTTGCAACGAAGCATATCTTTACTAATAAAATCTGCACGAGTCCAGAGGTGGCACAAATTCCAGTAAAGTTCCAAGGGCAAGGAACAGGGAGTGAAAACTTGTCAGAATTCTTCAAGATGTCCTGGCTTTGAAGGACAGGCAAGCCTTGTTACAGCTGGAGAAAACGAGGAAGGACGTTCCAGGTGGGAGGAATAGTAAAGTCACAAAGGCACAAGGTGTGAGAGAGAGAGCAGTGGGTGTGTGAGGGGCAACACCTTAGCAGGTCCTGAAAACAATAGGGAGCCAGAGAAAGTTGAGGAGCAAGGGGAGTCCACTCCAAACTTCCCTTCACTTCCTGGAGCCCCAGATCCTGGTGGTTCATTCCTCCCCCTCTCCCCCTTCCACCAGACCCGTGGCCAAGGTGGGAGGAGGGGTCAGACTGAGGAGGGCGCAGGCTACCATCTGTATGCAAATTGCCTGGGATGCCATGCAGATAAGGGACCTTATGCAAATATATGCCCTACTGGGAGACAGGCCAGGACCCTCCCTTCATTAACTCCGGGACCAGGTGCTGGGCGGAGCACCCCTTCCTCCCTGGGGTCCCCTTTCTCCCCTCCCCCAGCCATCTGTTCACTCCCTCTCCAGCTCCCCAAATCCCCCTTCACCAATATCTGTCCTTAGAGTGGTACCTCTCTCCACCTGGTCCCTTCCTTGCTTTTCTTTCTGTCCCTCCATTTTCCATTAATGATGATATGATAATAATAATAACAATAATAATAATGAACACATGCTCTGTGCAAGGCTTTGCACCAAACACTTTCCACAGTTATCAAATTCTCCCAACCACCCTATGATTTTTATGTGTGTCCGCTGTATTTTTATTTATTTATTTATTTTTGGCTGCATTGGGTCTTCATTGCTACACGAGGGCTTTCTCTAGTTGCAGTGAGTGGGGGGGGGGGGCTACTCTTCGTTGCGGTGCACGGGCTTCTCATTGTGGTGGCTTCTCTTGTTGCGGATCACGGGCTCTGGGCACACGGGCTTCAGTAGTTGCAGCACACGGGCTCAGTAGTTGTGGCGCACGGGCTTTGTTGCTCCACGGCATGTGGGATCTTCCCGGACCATCGTTCGAACCTGTGTCCCCCGCATTGGCAGACGGATTCTTAACCACTGCGCCACAAGGGAAGCCCTGCTGTATTTTTCTTTTAAAAGAATATTCACCTGGGGAGGGAGGGATGGATTGGGAGTTTGGGATTAGCAGACGCAAACTATTACATATAGAATGGATAAACAACAAGGTCCAAGGGAACTCTATTCAATATCCTGTGATAAACCATAGTGGAAAAGAATATGAAACCGAATGTATATATATGTATAACTGAATCACTTTGCTGTACAGCAGAAACTAACACAACATTGTAAATCAACTATACTTGGATTAAAAAGGTGAGCTGAACGTAGAGGGGAAGGATGGAAAGATCGAGTAAGCCCCAAGTATCTGAGAGTCCTTAAGGTATTTCTCGCTGGTGACTCTCACTCTGCTTGGTGAGTCCTGTGCCCACGTATGTCATGCAGGTAAAAGCCATGGCCACCAAGCACATTTTCCTCCAGCTGCAGGTGTGGCCGAGCGCATTTGCCCCCATGTGGCCCTGGCATCTTCTGGGTGCAGAGTCTCCTGGCTCCCCCTCGACTCTGGGCATGGAGACCACACCACAGTGAAAGGACAAGAGAGCCATATGGACACCAGGGGTCAGGTAGGGGGCCCTTTGATTGCTTGCGCCCCAACTCTCTTGCTTCTCACGTTTGTTCTAATCTGATTCAATAAACCATGGGCTTTGAGCACCTTTATTCGGCCACTGTGAGCTCTTCTGCTCTGGGGCCTCTGGGCGTCCAACTTCGCACGGCCACAGATCCCATTTGGTCCACTTCGTGGCTGAGTAAACTGATGACAGGGGGTGGGGTCACCTGCAGAGACATCCCAGCATGCATTGCACAGGGATGGCTGCTCTCACTTCTCACAGTGGCCATCCACGGCCCAAGTGTGATTTATCTCCATCTGATGGACTCAGGGAGGTGAAGTCACTTGCCCAAAGTCACACATGTCCGTCCGCCCCCCCCCCCCAGCCCCCTCCTCCTGCTTCGGAGCTGCTCCTTTCAAACATTTTTTCTCTTCCTTTCTAACTGGAAGGATCTCTCTGAATCCCAGTTCTGTGTTTCTGTCTTTGTCTCTACAGGCCTACCTCTCTTTATGGCATTTTGCTTTATTGCGCGTCCCAGATACTGCATTTTTCACAAACTGCAGGTTCGTGGCGACCCTGTGTCGAGGGAGTCCGTTGGCGCCATTTTCCCAACAGCCTTGGCTCGCTTCCTGTCTCTGCTGATAATTCTTGCAATATTTCAAACTTCCTCATTGTTATTCTGTTTGTTATGGTGATCTGTGATCAGTGACCTTTGATGTGACTGCTGGGACTCACTGAAGGCTCAGATGATTAGTGTTTTTAACAAGAATGTGTTTTTTAGTTAAGGTATGTACATTGCTTTTTTAGTTTTTAAAATAAATTTATTTATTTATTTTGGGTGCATTGGGTCTTCACTGCTGTGCACGGGCTTTCTCTAGTTGTGGTGAGCGGGGGCTACTCTTCGTTGTGGTGCGCGGGCTTCTCATTGCGGTCGCTTCTCTTGTTGCGGAGCACGGGCTCTAGGTGCGTGGGCTTCAGTAGTTGTGGCTCGCGGGCTCTAGAGCTCAGGCTCAGTAGTTGTGGCTCACGGGTTTAGTTGCTCCGCGGCATGTGGGATCGTCCCTGACCAGGGCTTGAACCCGTGTCCCCTGCATTGGCAGGCGGATTCTTAACCACTGCGCCACCAGGGAAGTCCCACATTGTTTTTTTTTGGCATAACGCTATCGCACACTTACTAGCCTACAGTATAATGCAAACATAACTTACATGCACTGGAAAACCAAAAAACTCATGTGACACGCTTTATTGTGATATTTGCTTTATTGCCGTGGTCTGGAACTGCACTGGAAATAGGTCCAAGGTATGCCTGTATTAGTCTGTCTTTGCCTCTCTCCCCAAATCTCTGTCTGACTCAATGGCTCTCTCTCTTCTCTGAGCCGCCCCAGTCCATCCCTCTACCTCCCCTTAAGCCTCTCTCTCCTCCTTTCAAATCCCTCTTCCTCTGCCTCAGTAAGTCTCTCTAGCTGGCCTTGCTGTTTCTACCCTCTCTTCTCTCTGCCCCAGGCCCCTTCACTGGGGTTCCTCCAAGTCACCCCTCCTCCCCCAGGGAGTCCTCAACTGCTGGCAACAGGCCACCCTCAGAGTAGACAGCTAAATCCCTAATTCCACCCACTCTACGGCTCAGAGAGAGCTTTTCCTCTGGAAACTTCAATTCCCCTGGGTCTCTGGCAAGAGAGACTGGGAACTTTTACTTAAGGGGGTGGCACCCCACCCCGCAAATAGGCACTGGTCCTCAGGGGCCAGGCTCACCTCCCTCTGGACCCCCAGCACCTCTCTCCTCCACCCTCATCCAGCTGAGTCGCCTCTTTCTCTCTCTCTCTCTCTCTCATTTCTTTCTCCGTGACATCAGATTCTCCCGAGGTGCAGCAAGGGGGCGGGAGGGCCAGGGGGGAGGGGAACATCACCTGCGCCTCTTTCCCCTTTCATCCCCCGGAGGAGGCTCTGGCCACAGGATGGTGTCCATGTGACAGACAGCATTTATTCCAGACTCCAGTGTCCACAGATGAGGGGGCGAGGGCAGGGGTGGGGGGTGAGGTGGGGATCCAGTGTCAGACTCTGCAGCAGGACGTCAGGTGGGGGGACCAGCAGTGGAGACAGGAGGTAAAAATAGCCCCGGCCAGCCGACCCTCGAGTCTCGTCCCAGGCCAGGCCTTGGGCTTGGGTCCAGGAGCTATTCTGGGGCCTGGGAGAGTCATACTCCCTGGAGGAAGGTCTCCTCCCTCCCAGCAGCGGTAGGGCTGCTGTGGTCCCTGCCCAGCCTACAGAGGAAGGAAGGGAGGGCCTGAGAGGGATGAGGGGAGGCCGGGAAGGCGGGGGCAGGCGGAGGCGTGGGCAGGGCTGGTTTTCTGGTGCCCGCAACTCCAGGTCGGGTTCAGTGACTGCCTCTGGGAGGTCCTCGGGCTCAGCACTGGGGAGAAGATGGAGGGGTCAGCCTGGGCTCATAGAGGCTGTGCCACCCCCGGCACTCCCCTCTCACCAGGGTGCCCAGGCCCTCACCCACCTCATCTCCAAAGCCCCTGCTCCCATGCCTGGCTCCTCCAGAGGCACCCCCCACGAGAAGGCCCGTCTGCTCCGGCCGCTCTGACCCCGAGTGGCTCAGCTCAGGTTCCCCAGGTGGCCTAGTGGGAGGAGGCAGCATGTTGGAGGTGGTCGCGGCCAGGGAAAGAGATGGGCACGGCGTGTGTTGGATGGGGATGGACTTGGGGACGGGTGGGAACGGTCGGGATGGGGTAGGAGGTGGTAGTGGCACTGGGGTTGGGTATAGGCTGAGGCCACGGTCGAAGATGCTGTTGGAGTTGGAGCTGGGGATGTCGCTGGGGTCGGTTGGGAGGATGGGTGTGGGGATGGCTGTGGACTGGAGCCGAGGGCGGCCGTGTGGCTGCGCTTGGAGATGAGGTCAGATGGGGATGGGTTCGGAGCTAGGAATGGGAACGGGATGGGGTTTGCAGGGGGGCCTTGGGGATGGGCATGTGGCTGAAGCTGCCTTTGGTGCTGGGTACGGGCTGGAGTTGAGGATGCGGCTGGGGGAGGGGCTGGGGATGGACAGGAAGCTGGAGTGTGGGGTGAGGTTAGGGGCATGGCCAGGATTGGGGTTGGAGATGGGGATGTTTATGTGTCAGGGCTGAGGATGGAGACATGGAGGTTAGACGGGGACGGGTTTGGTGACGGTTATGGGTTGGGTTTGGGGTTGGAGTTGCGGCAGAGGAGGCTGGGGTACAGATGGGGTTAAACTGGGGTTGGGGTGGGTTTGGGCATAGTTATGGGTTGGGGTTGGGATCAGAGGTGGGGATGAGACGGGGGATGGGACTGGGGTTAAGGTGGGCTTGGGGGGGTCGGGAGGTGCTTATGGGTTGGGTGGGGCTGTAGCTGGGGATGAGGATGGGGGAGGGCATGGTCATGCATCAGCTCTGAGGTCGGAGATGGGACGGCACCTTACTGGCGACGGAGCTGGAGTTGGGGATGTGGTTGGTTTGGGGTAGAGGTTGGGGGTGAGGTCAGAGCTGGGTTCGAGAGGTCAATTTCAAGGTGGCACGCCACTCACGGAGATCCCTTCTCCCCCCGCCGGCAGCAGCCGGGTTGCCCCTTGCGTCTCATGCAGTAGAAGGCGGCCACGATGAAGAGCAGTAGGCCCACGCTGACGGCCACGGCCATGACCGCAACTCCAGCCTGGGAGGTCTGGGGGGCCACTGCGGGGCAGGACGGAGGGGGAGGCGGTCAGCCAGCAGCGCTGTCTGCCCCGCACCCGGCTCCTGTCCCACCACTGCGGTCACTCACCAGTGCCGAAGTGGAAGACGTGCCGGTCGCTCCCGTAGGGGTTGGAGGCCTCACAGGAGACGCCATCTCGGCTCAAGGCACTGGTCACCTTCAGGGTCAGGGAGCTGCTCACCCAGCCCTGGCCTCCGGGGGCTGGCTCTGCTAGCTGTGGAGGCTCGTGTCAGGCCTGGGCCCACGGGGCCAAGGGCTCGGGTGAGGGCACAGGTGAAGAGGAAGTGGTCGGCGAAGGGGCGTGGGGTGGGTGACACACAGTGCTTGGACCGTTGGGGGGCAGGGACTTGGGGAGGGTGCCAGAGGGTTCGGGATGCAGAGGAGGGTCCCTTACGCTGCCGCCCAACTGGCTCCAGCTGAGTTTGGGCTCTGGGTAGCCGCGTGCGTAGCAGGTCAGCCTGACTTCACTTCCTTCCCTCCAGCCGCCCTCTGCCTTGGGCTGAGTCTCCTCTGCCCTTAACTCCGGTGGGCCTGCGGGTGGTGGGGTGGGAAGGAGGTGAGCGGGAGGCACCCCGGGGAAGGGGACAGAGGGAGAGAGAACGAGGAGAGAGAGGAGGACCAGCTGTGGACCCTGTCTTGCTTGGTCCTGGCCCCCCACTCTCCCAAACTACCCCTGCTCTCCCGCCCCCAAACCTTGGACCAGCAACTCGAAGCTTCGGGTGCGACTAAGGACGGGGACCGTGGGCATGGAGGCCTCACACGTGTAGGTGCCGGCGGAATCGAAGGTGACGGAGTGGAGGGAGAGCGTGGGGCTGTCCCCCAGGGGTACCGAGTCCTGGGTGGGGAGAGAAAGAGAAGGTCAGGCCGGCCCTGAGAGAAGGGAGGGGTCGATGGGAGCGGGGGGGTCCTGTGCTGGGGGGATGTCTTTCCCTCTCACCTTGGTCCAGCGTAGGGCTGGGGTGGGCAGGCCTCGCACGGAGCAGTTCACAGCTGTGCTGTTGCCCAGGGGTAAGGAAAGCTCCTCCCCAGTGCTGAGCTCCAGGGGGTCCAGGTCTGGAGGGGGGGGTACAGACTGTCACCTTCCCCGGACCCTCACCCACTCGGCTAGGGACTCTCCAGGGCTGTTGGGGGTGCAGACGTGAACGGACAATCGTCAGCAGAGAACGCCAAGTTCTCCCCAGCGCCATGAACTCTCCACTCTCCCAGCCAGGACCTGGAGCCCAGATCTAGGAATCTAACTCCAAAATACATGCCCACCTCGGCCACTTGCCTCCAGAGCTGATGTCTGGGCCCAAGGTTAATGGATAACCTTGGAGGTGTGAGGCGCTCCTTCTTTGACTTAACCACCCACACCCTGGCCTTCTCCTCTGTACTACCCATCCTTTTAGCAAATATTTCTCTGCTCTGCGCCGCGCCCCCCGCAAATGGATCTTCTCCCTTCTTTCCATCTCTGACCCCAGGGTCCAACTGCCTTCATGGCTGCAGTCACCTCCTCACTGGTCTCCCTACTGGGCAAGACTCTTATCCTCTCTGGTCCATCCTCTGCTGGGCAGCCAGGGGGATCTTTTCAAAACACACACTGGTCAGCCCTTGCCTCTGCTTAAAATCCTGCGGTGCTTCCCCAGTACCGTGGGCATCAAGGCCACATTCCTTGATGAAGCCAAAAAACTCTGCCTGGTCGACCCTGCCCACTGCTTCAACCTCATCTCCCACCCTCCCCCCTTATCCCAGGAGCTCCAGCTACCCTATTCTCTCCCTGTTGTTCTACAGTATATGCCAAGTTGGGTCCTGCCTCAGGGCCTTTGCATGTGCTGTTTCCTTGGCTTGGAATGCTCTTTTTCTGGCTCTTTGTATTTCTGATTCCATTCTTTGGTTTCCTACTCAAACTCCCCCTTCTCAGAGAGGCCTCTCTGACCCTCTGTTGTGGACACTCAGGCTTCCCCTTCGGCACTGAAGGATTTGTTCCCCCAGCTGTTGAGAAGGGTGTCAGCTGTCAGCCCTCAGCTGTCAGCCGGCTCTGGAAACTGCCTGAGCCTCAGAAAGCCCCTCGTTCAAGGTCATGTCCCCTCCTCCCCCAGGCAGCCCACATCCAATAATGGGTTGACGTGGGCGGTATAAAGGCCCGGCCCCCACGCCCCAACTGGGGATATCCCAGCCTCCAAGTGCCCTGAGGGACCGACCGAGGTCTTCCTTAGACTGAAGCCCAACTTCCCCCCCTGCCCAATCCTGCTTCCTTCCCCTCCCCACCCCCCAATAGGTGTGGATCCCAAGGCGCTCCCCGTAAGTTTCCTGCCTGTAGTCAGAATCTGCTTCCTAGGGACGCAGCCTTCAACACCCCCGATCTAAAATAATTCCCGCTCGCCGGGCAATTCCTCATCCCATCCCTCTGTGTTAGTCTCTGTAGACGCAGGATTGCTACTCAAAGTGCCTTGTTCAGTGTTTACCATCTGTCTCCCCTCCCGGACCTGGAGCTCTGTGGTGGCAGGGACTGGGCTGTCTTGTTCACAGAGCTGTCCCTAACATCTGGCACTGGGTCTAGCCCCAGGAAGGGAGGTGGAAGGAGCGTGGAGGAGGGACAGAGCCTTCACACAGGGCTTGGGTGCAGGTGGACAGAGAAGGCTTCTTAGAAGACTGGGACCCATGAGATTGATCCGGAATGGATGGTAGAGAGGATGGGGAGTTATCGTAGGAAAGAGGAGAGGAGCTTGTGGTGTGATGGGGTGAATGCCTTGGCCGGAAGAAGGGTCCGCCGAAGGTGAGGCCAGCCAGGTGGGCCTCGAAGGCCATGGTGAGGCATGTGGATTTTCTCCCGAGAGCACTGGGGAGCCACGGCAGGTTCCAAGCAGGGGAAGGTCAGGTGTTTATGCTTTGGAAAGGGCTCTCTGGCTGCCTTGTGTGGGAGACTGGAGGGGCCTGGGGCATCTGGACCAGGGCAGGGACCACAGAAAGGGCTGGAGGCAGGCCGCGGAGGGGTGAGGGTGAGGAGGCGGCTGGTGCCAGGCACCCCCTCCCGCCCTCCCGGGGCTCTCACAGGCCACGTGTAGCTCCAGGGTTTTGGAGAGCTCTGCGTCCTCGGCAGCGTCGTAGTCTTCCACCCTGCAGCCGTAGGTCCCGCTCTGGCTCCGCTGCACCCCTTCCAGGGTCAAGTTCCCCTCGAGATTTGTTTTTAGCACATCCTCCTGCTTGTCCTGGGGGACCAGGAATGAGGAACCTGGTTCAGGAGATGCCTTAGGCTGGCAGGGTCATGCTAGGTCAGGGGTCATCCAAGTCAGGCATCACGGTGGGTCAGGACTCTCTCAAATCAGAGGTCAGAGGTCCAGATAGCTCCTGGGTCACCGGACAGGTGCCCTGCTAAGCCAGGCACCACCCGCATGAAAGGTCAGAAGTTGGTGCAGGTGAGTATGTTGCAGAGGTCAGAGGTTGGCGGTTCCAAGGGAATGATGGGGTGAGTTACCTGAAGACGGAAAAACGTGTACTCCGGGTTGGGGCTGCCATCCCCCCGGCAGAACAGCTGGACAGAGTCACCCTCGCGAACCCAGCCTGCAGTAGTGGACGGGCTGCCCAACCAGAACTGCACGTGCTCCGTGGGATCTAAGGGAAAGGGCAGACTCATGAAAAGGGTCAACTGTAAAAGGTAGGGCTGGATTAAGGGAGAGAGGTCAGTGAAAGGTTAGAGGTTCTTTCTTTTTTTTTTTTGAGGTTCTATCTTTAAGGCTCAGGTTCGCACTTATTCTGAGATCAGGGACCCGAGGTCAGAGGTTGAGATAGGCTGAGAGAACAGGTCAAGGGTCAGAGGTCGGTGTGAGTGACAGGTCAATGTGAGATTCAGGGGACCCAAAGTGGTGTGAAAGGATGGGGTACAACGTTTAGTCATGAAACTCCGTGGGGTTCAGGGTGCTATGGGGGGCGTCAGAAGTCAGGGTGGGGCTCGTGCTACCATTTGAGCTCAGAGGTCAAAGGCCAGAAGCCCGTACGAACTGAGCTAAGGGAGTGGAAGGTCAGAGGGGAGTGGCGGTTCATGGGTCTGCCTGGAGGGTCAGGCCACAGTGAGGTGCAGAGTCCAAGGTCAGGGCGGTCAGAGGCCGGCATGGACTCACAGTGCAGGGTGAGGTGGAAGGAAGGGCTGTCCAGGCGGCCGTGCCGGCCTGTGGGCAGGCGGTAGTGCACGGAGCAGTGGAAGCTGGCGTCCCGGTCGGCCTTGTGGAGCCGCAGGTAGAGGGTGCTGGTGAGAGACAGCAGGCCCGAGGCCTCCCGGACTGTGCGGCTGGTCATATAGCCCTCTGGGAGAGAGGGAAGGACGAGGGGGTCAGCCAGCCTGGCCCCGTTCCGCCGCAGCCCCCAGGGAGTCTAGCTGGGCTCCCGCGCGCTCACCGGAGTTCACCTCCATGGGCACCTCCAGGCGCTGCCCGTTCCGGTACCACGTGATCTGCGGGGCCGGGTTCCCATTGCGACTGTTGCAGGTGGCTATCTGGGACAGACACAGGGCCGCAATGGGCTCGGAGCCAGGACCCTGAAGTCTGGGTCCCCCTCCCTTAGGGTTTCTCCCTAGCCAGATGCAGGAGTCCAGCTCCCAGCACCCCATTCCTCAGACTAGGAAGCCCAAGCCTCCAGCCCCTCCTGCCCTTAGGATGCAGGAGACCAGGTCCCCAGCCCCCTCCGCCCCCAGAACCCTAGAATCAAGGTGTGGCCCGAGGTACCTCCTGGGCGAAATCCTCCATCACAGACAGCGTCCCTCTGTTGGGGGAGACCTCGGTGGCCTCTGGTTTCGCTACGGGAGAGATGTTATGTGAGGAGCCCCTTCCCGGGGTTCTCACCGGCCTGCCCCTTCCCAGGGCAGCTAGTGGGGGGGGGCCCAGACACTCACCGAACACATTGAGCCTCGCGGTGGCCTCGGCAGTGCCCGCGGCCCCCGCCCTCACCAAGCACACGTAGTCCTGCTCGTCGCCCACCTGGGCCTCGGCCAGCACCAGACGCCCCCGGGAGTCCAGCTGGTATGGCGGGCTGCGGCCCCGGGAGTCGTGCACCTTGTCCTGGAGCTCAGTGCCGTGCAGCTCGGCTGAGGCCAGGCGGTGGCGGACCCCAGTGCGGTCGGCCTGTGGGCGGAGGAGCGCCTCAGCTGGGGGCTGCCCGGTCAGCCCGGCCCTCCCGCCTCCATGTCCCTTTCTGCTGCTCCGTGGATCTCTCTGCCTCACGTTCTCTCTCTCTCTCTCTGGTCCCTCTGTCCCTCTCTCCACCCCTCCCACCCCTGCTCCCCGTCTGTTGTCACATTTTCCTCTCTCTGGCTCCCTCGTTCTCCATCTCCCTCTGTTCCCACCTGTCTCCCTCTCCCCTCTCTTTCCTTTTTCTCTTTGGTCCCACCCCCCAGGCTCTTGCTTTCTGGGTGTCTGCCTCTAAATGTCCTCTCTCAAGAGCCAGCGCTCTGAGGGGTACGTCCTCATTCTAGCCTCGGCTGTGCCTAGACACCAGGGGACCCTGGAGAGGGCCTCCCCCTTGCTGCGCCTCCACGTCCCCACCTGCAAAATGGAAAGGCAGCTGGGCGGAGCTTCTAGGGGCCTTTGGGCTCTGATGAGGGAATGAACGTCTGCAGCCCCACTGCGCCCCGACTCTCAGGCTCCCCTCTGGCATCCCCTGGCCCCCAGCCAGCAGCACTCACCAGGAACCATTCCAGCACGAAATGGTCATGGGCCCCCAAAGGGGTGCAGTCCAGAGTGACAGGCTCCCCCCTCATCACCTCCACCAGAGGGGGCACAGACAGGCGCACCTCAGCCTTGGCACCTGCGGGAGGGCGACTGAGCTCTCTCCCACCACCACCAGTAGGTAGTCTTCCAGACACAGCCCCTCCTCCCCCAGGACCCAGGAGTCCAGGCCCCCAGCACCTCCGCCCTCAGACCCAGGAGTCCAGGCCCCCAACCCTTCCTCCCTCAGCCCCAGCCCCTCCTCCCCCAGACCCAGAATCCAGACCCCCGGCCCCTCCCCCCTCAGACCCAAGATCCAGGCCCCCAACCCCTCCACCCCTCAGACCCAAGATCCAGGCCCCCGGCCCCTCCTCCCCCAGACCCAGGATCCAGACCCCCAGCCCCTCCTCCCTCAGACTCAGGATCCAGGCCCCTGGCCCCTCCTCCCTCAGACCCAGGATCCAGACCCCCAGCGCCTCCTCCCTCAGACTCAGGATCCAGACCCCCAACCCCTCCCCCCTCAGACCCAGGATGCAGGCCCCCGGCCCCTCCTCCCCCAGGACCCAGGAGTCCAGGCCCCCGGCCCCTCCCCCAGGACCCAGCTCCTCTCTCCCTTCATCTGTCATCTCTGCGCCTCTGAGCTTCAGATTCCATCAGCATTTCTCTCCATCTCGCCCTTCACCTGCAGAACTAAGCGCTCCTCCCCTGGGCCACCCAGGGCCCCGGTGGCCTCCATTCAATCCTCTTGGGCTCAAATCATGTCTGTCCTTGCTTTTCTCACTAGATCAAACGCCCCTCAAGCGCAGGGCTGGGTGGGCTCATTCCTTTGCCTCCAGCACTTTGCATAGGGCCTGGCACAGTGCTGTGGGATAACCGTCTCTCTCTCTCATCTTAGTCGCCGCCTCTGCATGTGTGTCACTCCCCCTGGGTCTCCATCTCTTAGTTTCCCGGTCTCTGCGTCTCTCTCAGTCTCCATGTGGCCCGGCCCCGTCCCTGGCCCTTTCCCTCAGGAGTGGGAGGCTGGGGCTGGGGCTGGGCCGGAGCTGAGGCAGGGTGGGTGTGTGGGCGCGGTGAGGGGGACAGGGCTGGGCAGGTTTCAGGAATGTGGGAGGGACAGGCTGGCTCAGACCTGCCCGAGCCCCCTGCCTGCTCCTTGGCCCCTCTGACTCTTGGATAGAGCAGTGTGTCACCTCAGAACAGTACAGGGTTGAGGGCCCGGATCCTGGGTCCCAAGGGAGAAGGGAGCTGAGGGCCGGCACTCCTGTCCCAGGATCCTGGCAGATAGAGCTGCTTGCATCGGGAAAGCAGGCTCTTTCACTCTCTGGGCTGGCATCCTGGCCTGAGCTCTCAATTCTTAGAACCTCCGGTCCCTTCCCCGCCCAGCCTGGCCCAGCTCTGCCCCTGGGGACCCACTACTTGCCATGCTTGTGCCAGGGGCCTGGATTCCCAGGCACCCACCTGTGGCTCAGGCCTGCCCCCTGGGAGGGAGGTGGGACCACGCTGGTACCCTAGGCTGGGTCTGAGCGGCAGACAGCAAGGGTGGACGAAGAGATCTCTTTCTACCCCAGTTCTCTCATCTCTCTGTCCCTCTGCTGCCAGTGCCTCAGGGCCTCCTCCCCTCCTCCCACCACCATGCAGGTGTGTGGATTTTATTATCTGGGGCCTCCGGGAAGGGGGCACTGTCACTTGGAAACACTTGGTTCCGCTGTCAGGGCTGGTGCCCCAGCCCTTTCCCATGGAGGTGGAGGCGGGGCAGGCTGGTCCTTTTGAGTCTGGGCGCTGAAGCTACATGGGGGAGAACCCTCAAATGCACGTAACTTGTTGGTTTCTAGACACAGCGTCCCTGACCCTCTCAAAACTTGACAACTTTTGAGCGGGTAGATCTGTTTTGGTCTCTTCTGTGCCGGGGTAAGCTCCAGCCACTGAAAGCCTGGACCTCTGGGGGCAGATCCCAGGGTCTGAGTAGGGGAGGGAGAGGAGAGCCCGCGCTCTTGGGTCCCGCGACTTCTCAGGTCGCCTCTAATCCGCTGCAGTGGATCCCCAGCCCCTCTGCCTGGCTGTCCCCATGTCTCTCACTGGGAGGGGCACCCCATGCTCCCATATCCCTCCTCCCTGGGGTCCCCAGGTTAGGCTTCCTGGCTTGGTAAAAGCCCCTCCCCTCTTCCCTTCCCGGGGTCCCCCAGGGGCCGCCCCTGAGTCGCGCCCTGCTCTCAGCCCGAGCCATACCTCGGTGCGCCCCCAGCAGAAGCGCGAGCACCAGCAGCCGCGGGCCCCTGCGCGCCCCGGCCCGGGCGTCCGGGGGCTCCATGTTCAAGGTGGCGGGTGGCGGCGGCGGCGGCGGCGGCGGGCGCGGCGGCAGAGGAGGAAACAACTGAGCCCGGGCTGGGGCTCGGCGGCCGCAGGGCTGGAGAGAAGAGGCCCCGCCCCAGGTAGCCCCGCCCCGCCCCGCCCGGCCCCCCTCGTCCCTCCCAAACCCGGGCGCGGGGCCAGGACCTCCCACTGCCCGGAGACGACCTCCCAGCGCTCAGCCGGGAGCGGGGCTCCCTCCGCCCCCAGCCCGTGGGGTGTCAGGCTCAGGCTGCCCAGCGCCCGCGGCGGGTGGCCTGACCGACCAGTCCAGCCGGTGTCCCGAGCGGGGACCTCAATGGACAACCGCGGACCCTCTCTCTCCCCCTCAATCTGACCGGGGGACCCGTTCTCACCATGGCCGGTGGCCTGGGCTCGTCTCATCGTTTTAAAACAGCTGGTCCCGGTCCAACGAGTGGCCTGCACTGGCCTCCCCAGTCCAACCAGCAATCCCCAGCCTGACCAGAGGCCTAGAACGGCTTCTCCCAGTATGCCCCGTGAAGCCTCCCCAGTGGCCAGTGCGCCAGGCTGCTTTCCTGTCTGACCAGTGGCCTGGAACCCACCAGTTCAATCTCTTGTAACGAATGGTCTTCAAATCCCAGGTCTGCCCAGGCCTCTGTGATAGATACTGGGGCCGTGGGGTGCACTTTCCTCCGCTCTCCTCCGTAGGGCCCTCCCTCTCTTCCCCCCATCCAGGGAATCCCAGGAATGCCACCCCCCCTTCCTCTCTCTTCCCTTCACTCCCTCCCAACTTTGGGGGGAGGGGAAGAGAATCTGGCTGGCAGTAGCAGGTGAGTGGGGGAGGGGAGGAGGCCAGGGCACCTGAGGGAAGGGATGAGCCCCTGCCATGGGTCAGAAGGAAGGGTCACAGGTCAGACTTGGGATCACAGATCAGACTGTGCACAGCTCCTCACAAACCAAGCCTGACTGGGACAAAATCCCTAGATGCTGGCTGGGGGATGGGGGTGAGATTTCACTGGTTACCTGGGAGAAGCTAGCCCTCAACACTGGTCAGAATAGGGGTCAGCTGGTCATGCTGGGAGAGGTTCCCCGGGCCTCTGATCAGCTGGGGGTGGGGTGGTCACCGGTCAGACACCAGGGAAGTCTTAGATTACAGGTCAGCCTCTGAGTTATTGGTTAGGCTGGTCAAGGCTACCTTGTCCATACAGGAGAGCAATTGTTATATTGGGAGAGGTGACCTTTTAGCATTAGCCGCACCATCCCCTCCTCCAGGAAGCCCTCTCTGCTCCCCTAGGCTGAGTCAGGCGCCTCCTCTGGGCTCCCCCACCCCAGCCCTGCACATTCTGGGTCATCTCTGTCTGGGGACAAGTCTGTCTCCCCCACTGGACCGGGAGCCGGTTAGGGGAGGGCCAGGGCTGTTTCGGTCACTGTTGTGTCCCCAACACCGCCCTGCAAAGGCCAGACTCGGAGCAGGCACTCAGGGAAGGCTTGCAAGGCTCAAACGCAGAAGCACACAGGCTCATGTGCAAACCCCACCCGCACTAGATCATCGCAGGACGCACGTGGAAACAACTCGCGCGTAGACAAAAGTGCTCCCTGGGACAAGCTTATGCACAGTGACCCCAGGCACCCACTCCCCTGTTGCTCTGGCCCTGGCTCATGTACCTACTGCCTGGGACGCTAGGCGCCCTCTCATCAGCACCCTGCCTTCCACCTTCCTCAAGAGTCCCAGCAGCTGAGATTCTAGGTGAGGATTCTACGGAGTGTGGATGAAGGAGGGAAGTCATAAATACCAGCACGGTTCCTCACAGACTTGCAGAAACTAGTACTGAAATATCATCTGCCTTTGTCCCCTACAATTTATTTCCACAAAATAGCCGGAGGGATCCCATTAAAATGCGAGTGAGCTGCTGTCGCTCTTCTGCTCAGCACCCTTCCACGGCTCCTGTCACTCTGAGCAAAAGCTTAAGTCCTCTCCGTGGCGCACAGGGTCCTAGATCTGGTCCTCTACTTCCGTGACCCCGTCTGCCCCTCTCTTCCCCCTCGCTAGCTCTGTTCCTGCCACAGTGGTCTCTTTGCTTCCATGCTGTTCTTCCAACACCAGGCGTGTTCCAGCCTCAGGGCCTTTGCACTTGCTCTTTCCTCTCCTGGGACATTCTTTCCTGCCATAGCTCCCTCCCTGACTTGCTTCAAATCTGTACTCTATCACCTTATCACAAAGCTTCCCTTGACCATCCTATCTCATTTAGCAACTCCTGCTATCCCAGCCCTTTATCTCACTACATTTTTCCTTTGTAGCACTTACCACCACCACATATTTATCTTTTGTTGTCTTGCACAGAAGCTCCAAGAGAACAGGAACTGTTTTTGGTTCCACTATATCTCCAGTGCCTAGAACAGTGCTCGGCATGAGAAGAAGCTGAGAAAGTATTTGTGGAATCAATGCATTTTCCAATTCCATCCATGCTGTCCCATGTGTAGATACTTACACATTTTAATTTGGAGGGGCAATGTCTATTCCCCCATGATTCCAGACTTGCACTGGAAAATGTAACTACTGAAAGTTTGTGTCGATAAAAATATACATATCTTGTTCCCAGGAAGGTTCTGGGTCCCAGAAAGTTTCCGGGTTTGTTAAAGCATCAAAAATATGAAATGAGGGAATTCTCTGGTGGTCCAGTGGTTAGGACTCCGAGGTTTCACTGCTGAGGGCCCAGGTTCAATCCTTGGTTGGGGAACTAAGATCCCACAAACCATGCAGCGTTGTCAGAAAAAAGAAAGAAAGAAAGAAAGAAAGGATAGTGATGATTTGCGGGTTCGAGCCCCGGTCCAGGAAGATCCCACATGCCGCAGAGCAACTAAGCCCGTGCGCCACAACTACTGAGCCTGTGCTCTAGAGCCCGGGAGCCACAACTACTGAAGCCCGCGAGCCTAGAGCCCGTGCTCTGCAACAAAGAGAAGCCACCGCAATGAGAAGCCCACGCACCGCAACGAAGAGTAGCCCCCGCTCACCGCAACTAGAGAAAGCCCGCGTGCAGAACGAGGAACCAACTCAGCCAAAAATTTAAAAAAATTAAAGAAAAAGAGAACTTTTGGGGGGAGAGAATGTAAGTATAGAGCAAAGGATACATACTGATGTTGAGGGTTCAAAGGGGTGGATGGTCATGGGCTTTTTGGAGGGAGGGATGACTAGCATGTGCATCCCCTTCCCACATTGAGAAGAATCCCTGCCATCCGAAAGCCTGTTACCCTCTGTTGAAACCAGTAAGGACAAATGTTTCTTTCCTCCGTTTGCCTCCGTTGTAGCTCAGGTGACCTAAGTTTGGCGAATCCCGCTATACTCTGGAATCATGTGCTAGCAATGCCAAATAAACAAAGCCTGGCTAATCTATTACTGCTGTGGCAGCTGGGGCAGACTCTACTTTCCAAAGATGGCTGTGACAATAGCTCTCATCCCACACGCTCTTTTTTTTTTAAATTAATTAATTATTTTTAGTTTTGGCCGTGTTGGGTCTTTGTTGCTGCGCGCGGGCTTTTCTCTAGCTGCGGGGAGCGGGCTTCTCACTGCTGTGGCTTCTCTTTGTCGCGGAGCACGGGCTCTAGGCGCGCGGGCTTCAGCAGCTGTGGCTCGCGGGCTCTAGAGCTCAGGCTCAGTAGTTGTGGTGCACGGGCTTAGTTGCTCCGCGGCATGTGGGATCTTCCCGGACCAGGGCTTGAACCCGTGTCCCCTGCATTGGCAGGCGGATTCCCAACCGCTGCGCCACCAGGGACGCCCCCCCACACTTGTGTCCAACCTGATCTTGACACTCTTTCCACTGAGAGATGGGAGTCTACGTCCCCTCCTCTTAAGTCTGTGCAGTTTTGTGACTCGCATGTAACCATTAGAATGCGGCACGAAGGGACGCTCCGTGACTCCCAAGGTTGGGTAGAAAAAGCCATGTGGCGTCTGCCTGCTTCACTGGAATACTTTCTGTGAAGGCTTCAGCCACCGTATAAGCAGTCGGACTACCCTGAGGCAGCCATGCTGTGGGGAAGTGCAAACTAGCGAGCGTGGAGAGAGGTCTGAGACTGCTGAGGGATGCCTGTCCAGCCCCCAGCTGCCCTGCTGCCAGCGCCACTTGATCGCACCCTGAGCCAGACCCCCCCCCCCCAAATCCTGAGCCCTTCCCCCAGTCCTGGCCCATTGCAACCATGATTACTGTTGTTCACCAATAAGTTTCAGTGTGATGTGTTCCACGTAACAGCTAGCAGACACAGCCTGTTTCTGGGGCAGCAGAGGCAGAGAGATGACCAGGGTCCAGCGGTCACTGGGGCACCAGCGTATCCTCATCAGACGGGTTCTGTGGTGTGATCGTGGCTGGGCTCTGGGTGGAGGCCAGCTGTTCGTCGTGTTCTTGATCACTTTCCAATCCCGGCTCTCTAATCACTCCTGGGAATCTGAGCGATCCCGAGTCCTCTCAATCAATTCCCTCTCTGCCCCAGAGGTTTCTGTTGCTTGGAACTAAATCCATGACGCATGCGTCCATGCTCTGTTTACACTGAAATACCTTTTTCTCATCTTTTCAGACTCAGCTTAGACATTCCCTCCTCCTGGAAGCCCTCCCTGACCTCCCAGGCTGGGTCAGCTGTCCGCTCCAGGCTCCTGCAGCCCCCCGGGCTGCCCTCGTCCCAGCTTTGCCCACTCTGTGTCACCACGGTCTGGAGACAGTTCTGTCTCCCCCACCAGACTGTGAGCCCCAGGAGGGCAGCGATTACTGCCACATGCCCAGCATTGCCCGGCCTGGGACTGGGCACTGGGCAGGGGCTCAGGGGATGCCAGATTGTTTAAACTTAGGCAGAGGGATGGAAGAAGTTTCCCAAGAGGCATGGAGGAAAGAGAGAGGGATGAGAATGGATTGTGGGAAGACTGGGTGTATAAATAACTCTCAAGGAAATGTGGGGTCTTTTTGCCTTGGATAACTGGGTTTGGGTCCGGGAATTTTTTTTTTCCATGCTGGGGAAAGGGAGTTGAAGGCCTGATTCTCTGAGAACTTGGGACTCTGGACTCCTAAGTCCTGAGGGCAGGACTCCTGGGTCTGAGAGGCGAGGGGTCTGGGAGGCTAGACTCCTGGATCCGGAGGAGCTGGGTCTCCCACTCTCAGCTCTTGGAACCCCAGACACTAGGGTTAAGCAGGTGGGGCTCAGACCCCAGGGACTGCCGTTCCCGACACCAAGCTGCCCCCTGGTGGCCCCTACGCTCCTTCTCCACAAACCAGAGGACAGACCCGGCTTGGCAGTTTATTTCCGCTTCCCAAACCCCTTCCAGCCCCTGGGACTCCCTTTCGCAGCACATCTGGGTGCCCTGTGAGGTGGAAAGAGCGGTGGGTTAGGTAGTATCACATCCAGGTTGGGTGGGGCAGGCAGGGCCAGGCTGAGGGAGGGAAGCTGGACGATGCGGGGCCCTCACCTGGCATCCAGGCCTTTGTGGGTCCCTCAGGGGCAGATGGAGGGGAGACTTTCCCTTTAGGAGTTTCTGCAATAGGGAGAATTTAAGGGGGAATGTCAATTTCCTAGGACCAGTGTTTCCCTTCCTCCCCCACCTCCTCCTCCCTCAAACCCAGGAGTCCTGGACCCCGGCCGCCCTCTCCACTTACCCTCTGGTGCCCTCCCTGGCCTGGGGGCTGGAGGTGATTTCCAATGAGGCTGAGGCCTCAGTCCAAAATCTTGGCAAGGTTAGAGGGGCTCGAAGTCTGGGGAACGCCAGAGGCGCCTGGAGGGGAGGAGATTAAGAAATTTCGCAGATGAGCTGCAGCTGTCAGGCCCAGACAGGGATAACCCAGTGATGGCGGGGATGGGGGGTGGGAGGGGGGGTGGGCAGTATGGCAGGGTCTTGCCCTAGTCCATGCTGTTTTTTCCCCCCTAACACCTCTGGCTTGCTTAGAACAAACTTTTGTTTGTCTATCCATCCATTCATCCATCCACCCATTTGTCCACCCATCTGACCAACCATTCGACCATCCATCCATCCATCTACCCATCCATTCCCCCTTCTATCCCCCCCATCCATCCATCTGTCCGTCTGTCCATCCATCCATCCACCCATTCATTCATTCATTCATGCATTCCTCCCACAAATTTCCCAAGCAGCTACAGTGTGTCCGGCACTGTTCTGGGCTCTGAAGAGTCAGCCAGGAACCAGATAGACTAAAGTCTCTGTCCTCATGGAGCCAACAGTCTACGAAGCAAGAGGCTTAACGTGAGTCATCAGTGCACGAACAAGGAAATATCCCAGAGCGTTAGGTGTCGTTCAGAGAACTGAAATAGCGGAGGGGGAGAGTGGGGGCTGATCAGACATGAGGGTGGCTGGGGAAGGCCTCCTGGAGGAGGGGAAAATTGAACAGAAGCCTCAGTGCAAGAAGGATGTGGGCAGAAGCGCTGCAGTGGGTGGTGGGCTTGCTGGCTTGTTAGAAGAACAGCAGGGGGTCCATTGTTGCTGGAAAGGAGTTGAAGGGGTGGTAGGAGGTCAGAGAGGTGGGGAGGGGGTCAGATCCCCAGGCCTTATGGGCTGATGGAGAGGATGTTGGCTTTAATTCTTGGAGTCCTGGGGTCTTGGGGGCTTCTAAGAGGTGAGGGAGGGGATCTGATTCAGGTTACAAATGCCCAGTCTTGCCGATTTCATCACAACTCCCGGGGCCCATGCCACGCTTGTCCTTGTTCTCCACATGGAGACACTGAGGATGGGAGAGGTCCCCCGTGGCCACAGCGAGGTGCCTGGGTCCCTTTGAATGACGGTGTCAACCCCTAGAGGGGGATTTCTCTGCTGGAGAACGGCACTGTGAGGGAGCATGTCTAGCTGGGGGGTTCATCCAGTGATGAATGGACGAATCCCCTCATGGCAGGGACTGGCATCATGCCCATTTCACAGACGAGGAAATTAAGGATGAATTCTGGAGTCTGGAGCCAGGGGCCTGGGTTCCAGTCCTGCCTGCCTCTCTCGCCTTTGAGCTGGGTGACCTTCAGATCTTGGAGCCTCGGTATACCCCTCTGTATAATAGGGATCATAATAGCATCTACCTTACCAGGTTGTCATGGCAACTAAATATAGCGGGAGTTACACACGTGTGTTAGCTATTCTCATTATGACAGTCACCTTGCTGGGAAGTAGCACACCCGAGGCTCTCTTCTGCCTCGTTTTGAAAAATGACGGAAGAGGAGTTGACTGGAATTTGAATCAGGCCGGGTTCGGGAAAGAGGAAAAGGTCTGCCAGGCGGAGGGCACAGCCTCGGCATAGGTGTGACCCTCTGGCCAGAGGTGCCTGTCATCCTCTGTCCCCCTTCATTGTCCTCAGAGGCTGAGTGCCTCTGAATGTTTCCATTTGTTTTTGGCTGCAGGTTGCGATCTGTTTTTAGCTTCCCTGGCTGGTGTCACCGCCCCTGCCCCCCCTCCCAGCTGGCTCTCTTGTTTGCTGTGGTCGAATAATGTTCCCAGACTTCCTGAGCTGTTTGTTTGAAGACTGCCCAGTATTGATTGGATCTGGTGTGTACTCAGCCTGAGATGTTAACAGAGACCTCTCCCTACCTCCCCGCCCCCTGCACCGCAGGAAGCCAGGGGCTCGGAAGCCAGGGGGGTGGGGGGAAGAAAAAAAGCAAGGCCAGGGCTCACTTAGAAAATAAGCAGATGATTTTGGGGTTTTTTAAGGTTTCTCCTCTTTCAGGCTGTGTGTTTGGGCAGGTGCAGTCACCTCTCTGAGCTTTTTTCTTCTGGAAAATGAGGAGGAACATTTTTGACTTCATAGGGTTGTTGGGAAGACTCATCCCATTGATTCATTCAACACCTATTTATTGAGCACCTACTATGTGTCGGGCACGATTCGTATAACAGAGAATAAGGCAAAGTCCTAACCTTCAGGAAGGTGACAACCTGCTAACGGTGACAGAAAACAATAGACCATACACTCTGCCAGCCAGTGCAAAGGACTGAGAGAATGCAGCTGGGCAGGGGCTTGGAGGGACAGGGGCGCTGTTTTCAATAGGGTGGTCAGTGAAGGCCTCCCTGAGAGGATGAGATGAGCAAGTGAGCCTGCGGAAAAGAGATACAGGCAGAGAGAACAGCTCGTGCAAAGGCCCTGGGGTAGGGCACACCTGGGATGCTGGAAGGAGAGCCAGAAAGCCAACGAGGGGGGATGAATAAGAGAGAGAAGAGAAGAAGCCATAGAGGTGTGGATGCCAGATGCCACCTCGTAAATGGGTGCAGAGAGCAAGTGCCTGGCCTGTACCCCTGAGCACCTGGTCAGACTGGGGACCCCAGGGATGAATGGGACCCAAGTTGCCCACCTCAGACCAGTGCCTGACTCACCACCTTCAGCTGGTATTTGCTTCTCGGACTCTCAGGGGGCAGACCCAGCCGAGGGGGCAGGGGAGGAGGTGAGGGGGTCACCTAAGGGAGACAGAGGGTGGGGAGGGGGTTATGAGCTACCATTGTCTTCGCACCTACATGTCCCCCTGCCTGGAGGCCCACCATTCAGGCACTTTCTAGGCTTTGGAGGTGGAATGGAGAATGAGATGAAGTTCTACCTGCAAGAGGGTTATACTAGAGAAAGCCATAGCCCCAGACCCTAAGGGATGCAAAAGTCCATGCCCCTGGGACCCCCGAATCCTGTCACCAGCCCCCTCCTCCCTCAGACCCTAGGGATTCCAGCTCCAGCTCCCGCCTGGCCCTACCTACCTGCTGCAGCTCCCCTCCGTTGTCATTGCTGTCCTCTGAGTCCTCAGCAGTGGCGCTGGCTTTGAGCTCATGGATAATCACAGCCGCTTGGCCCTTGATCTTGCAGCGGCAGAAGGGGCAGGTCTGGCTGTCTGAGTGCTGGGGGAGTGGGGAGGGAAAGGATCAGGGTCTCCCTGTTCCCCACCAGGTCCCCTGGGACTACAGGGGCCTTTATCCCCAACAGAGTGATGTGGGGAGGACAGACAGAGGGAGGGAGATGGAGACAGAGAGGAGGAATTATGAAGAGAGAAAAACGGAGAGACATGCAGGGCAGAAAGGAGGGGCTGGACCAGAGCCCGAGAGAGCCGCGGTGCTGTGTAGGTCTCAGCTGCACAGTAGTGATGCTATGGGCTAGGAATGCCTGAGACACTCAGCTGGGCCATATGTATTCACTGTGGGGAGTCCCACAGATACCCCCCTGCCACCACCACTGGGGCCAGTGTTATGGCTGGGCTAGCCCTTTGGTTCTTTTTTTATGCGGTACGCGGGCCTCTCACTGTTGTGGCCTCTCCCGTTGCGGAGCACAGGCTCCGGACGCACAGGCTCAGCGGCCGTGGCTCACGGGCCCAGCCGCTCCACGGCGTGTGGGATCCTCCCGGACCGGGGCACGAACCCGCGTCCCCTGCATCGGCAGGCGGACTCTCAACCACTGCGCCACCAGGGAAGCCCGCCCTTCCGTTTTTATTATGACTGCAGGGCGCATCTCAGCATCAATCATCAGGGGACTTTGAAGAACAAGATTTATTACTCACAGGTCCTGGAGGGTACGGGAAGTTGCAGGTAGAGGGAAGGGAGAGAGGCAGGGAGGGAGGCGGACCTGGAGCTCTGCTTTTATTAGGGGCCAAATGGGGTGCCTAGGGTTTCTGGGGTTCATTATTTGTTGGCAAATTTAAAGCAGAAGAGCAAGAATCAGGGTATGGGAAGAGAGAAGCAGGACCACTCCAGTGCTCCGTTACTTAGGGCTTTCTAAAGGGAAACTTCAAGGGTCGGGGTGGCTAGTTCCTTATCTAGTTGTTTTGTTAGTCGCTGTGTCAGGGAGTTGATGTCTTTGTTATGATAAGCTGCACAATCAAAAGCTTAAGGTCTAACACTTACATCACAATGGAAAACTTAGTATCGGGCACCCATACTCCATAGGGGTTCCCTTCACCCAGAGGCCTGGATCCTCCCTTGGGAGGTCACTACCACCAGCCCCATTCCCCTGAGAAGGCAGCTGAGGCTCAGAGAGGTAAAGCCACTGGCTCCAGATCACCCAGAGAGGGAATGCTACGGGCTAGGAATGCCTTGGCCATATTTACTGTGGTCAGTCCCACAGACACGCCCCTCCCACACCAGGGCCCATGTAGCATCTTCCACTAATAATGTAACTGGAGAAGGAGAAGCAGAGGTGACAGATGCAGAGTGAGACAGAGGCATAAATGGAGCGAGTTTCTCCTCTCCCTGGGCCTCAGTTTCCCCATGTGATAGACGAGGCGTGTGGGCGATCCTCTAGGGGCTCTTACTATAGGGAGGCGGGGATCGGGCGGGAAGGCAGGGCAGGGTCGGACCCACCTGCCAGGTAGCCAGGCAGCGGCTACAGAGCAGGTGCCCGCACGGCTCCACCTTCACGTCCTTGTTGCTCTCGGCACAGATCTTGCAGAGCTCAAACGTGGAGTCCATGGCCCAGTACAGCTGCAGCTGCTCCTGGCAGGCGAGATGGGGATGACGACGACGAGTGGTGATATCAGCCATGGAGATGCAAGTCGGGCCCCAGGAAATAAGTCCCAAACCTCTGCACCAGCCCTGAAGCCTCCCCTAAGTTCAAGGCCGTGTGTCCCAATGCCTCCTACATGTGCTTTTGATATGGGACTTGTTCTCTGGGGGTGGTCTACGCTCAGGGCTGCCAGATTCAGCCAATAAACATACAGGATGCCCTGTTAAACTTTATTTTCAGATAAACAGTGAATGCATTTTGAGGTCTAAGTGTGTCCCGAATATTGCACGGGATACGCTTATACTCAAAATTTTGTTTGTCACGTCTCCTCTCACCCATGGGATGGCTGGAAGACTGAAAGCTGACACAGGGGCTGCCTCTGGTGAGTGCGCAAAGTGCATTAGCTGCTCTGATGATCTCCGCGGTATCATTTCCTGGTTTTATTCCCATGAAAAGCCCCGGGGAAGAGGCAGGGGGAGCTGTGTTTTCCAGAGGAGGAACAGACAGGCTCAGAGAGGCCAAGTGATGTACCCCAGCTCACGCGGCCTCCAAGCCAGTACAAGACCCCAAGCCCTCTGCGAGTCCGGGGCCTGACTCATGGGAGGGGATCCCTGAGCCATGGTGCAGTGGATGGAGGCGGTGGGCGGTGAGCCGGGGAGGGAGGCCGGGCTTGCGCCTCACCTCCGACACGTGGACACGCTGATGGGGTTTCATCTGGCAGAGTTCGGTCAGGTCCGGGTTGTGGTTCTTCCCATCTGGGTAGAGGTAGCTGGGGGAAGGGAAGAGGGGGTGCCGAGGGGCCCTCCAGCACCCCTCACCCCGCCCTGGGACATCTGCCCCCCATACATAGCTGGCCTGGGGATATTTTCCCTCTCTTCTCCTGAAATTGGGATTTTCTAGGGCAAGCTGTGTCCTCTCAGGCCCCCAGGGTAGGGCTGTGTCCCCTCAGACCCCCATAGAAGGACAGACTAAGTGACTCCAGCTCTGGAAACTCCAGATGCATGAGAACCAGGAAACATCAAACCTCAGGCCCAGGCCTCCCAGAACTTTACCCATCCTACAGTCTTCAGGTCCCAGCGTAATAGCATCTGAGTCACAGATTGTGGGAGTGACCAGATCCTAGAGTCTTCGGCCCACAGGGCTGGAGGGACCCCCCTAGCCCGTCTACACTATTCTCACTTCACAGAGGGTGACCGGGGCTCAGTGTGGGACAGGCAATGCCCGAGGCCACAGGGTGGGGCCTGGAGGGATGCAGAACCAGGGTTGTGGGCCAGGTCTGAGAGCCTGGCTCCAGGTCAGCCCACAAGAAGGCTCTGCACACCCTGGGTCTCCCGTCCAGGTCATAACTGCAGCCCCAGATCAACTCGGGGCCGCAGGTTCCCCAAGGCCGGTGGCTCTGCCTGGCCAGCCAGGTAGAGCAGTGCAGGCACCCCGGCTTTGGCCCTGGTGCGGCTTCCCACAAACACACTGTGTGATCTGAGCTGGGCAACTCTACCTCTCTGGCCTCAGTTTTCTCTTCTGTGAAATGGACATAATTATGCCTAAGGCAAAGATGGGTGGTGAGGATTAAGTGAGACAGTGCTCAGAAAACAAGCAGGACTTGCCCCCACACATAAGTACCCAGTGAGAGGGGAACTGCTAGGATCAATGTGCGACCCAGAAAACTGTCTTGCTGTGTGGTAGAAAGAGCTTGGGTTCGCCAGCCCCCTCTCTCTTGATTCTCCCGTCTCTAAAATTGTGTGTGTGTGTGTGTGTGTGTGTGTGTGTGTGTGTGTGTGTGTGTGTATACATAGGGTAGGGGGGTTAAACCAGATGGACGTATTCACACTTATTTTAACTCTGGGAATCCTCCACTGAAATCTGACCTGGAACTTGGTACTTTATTCGTCAGGCACGAGTTCTGAGCCTGGCTGCCTGGCTTCAAATCCCAGTTCATTAGCTCAGAAGCTAATGTGTGACCTGGACAAGTGTCTCTGTCTCTCTGTGTCAGTGTCCTCAGTTATCAGATAGAGAGATGATAGTATATGTCTGGGTATGTGTATACATGTATATACGTACACACACACACACACACACACACACACACAATGGATGTTCATTACTCGCAGACTCTGTAATTTGCAGCCTTGCCTCCCTGCGGCATTTTCACAGTCATTCATGACCAGGCCCGCTCCCAGCTGAGGATGAACAAAGCAGCATTTGGCCTTTTCCTTTCAGTTCTCATACTGTAAACGTGTCCTTTTTACAGTCTATTTGGTGCCCCATTTTCCGCGTTTTAATGCTTTTTCTCGGTGACTTGGCTGGCTTCAATGCCCCCCCAAGCAGAGTGCTGAAGTGCTGTCTCATGTCCTAAGCACAGGAAGGCCGTGATGTACATTATGGAGAAAATACGTGTGGGAGATGAGCTTTGTTCAGGTGAGTTACTGCGCTGCGGGCCGTGAGTTCAATGTGAACATATCGATGATATATCAATGTATTAAATTACGTGTCTTTAAACAGAAATACACATAAAGGTTATTATGTAGTGACTGGTTGACAAAAATGTGACCAGAATCTTGCAGGAACCTACAGCTGTATTTCCCCCGGGAGCAACGGCTCAGGATTCACTAATTCAGTGTTGGCTGCGATTTTGTAGAACAGAACTACCACAAATAATGAGAAATAATGAGAATCAACTGCATATCTATCTGTCTGTCCGTCTGTCCGTCCGTCCATCCATCCATCCATCTACCTAGCTACCTAACTACCTACCTATCTAATGTATCCATCCATTCTTTCTTTCTCTCTCTCTCTCTCTACCTCCCTACCTATCTATTTATCTATCTGTCTATCATCATCCGTGTATCTATCCACCATCTGTCTCATAGTGTATCATACAGATATGACCGCTAGCTAAGGAGTCTCTGGTTAAATGTCCAGGGTGAGACTTGGGAACCTCACCTACCAATCTTTCCCCTCCCATCCTACCCAAGGCAGATTCCGAAAGAGGGGCCCTGGGGCAGCCAAGATTACAGATCGAAAACCCCAGTCTAGCTATTTGCCCAGTTCTCCTTCTGCTCTAACAGTCTATATTCTAGAATAGGATATGGATATCTAGAAACAAAAGCCCTTGAGTGCAAGTCCAAGGAAGGGGACCACTGGGGTTGTACTCAACTCCCACACACTCCTCGGAGAGCTGCTGCTAGCCCAACAGGGCAGCTTTGTGGGAACTAGAAAAGGTGCCCTTTCCTCTGGACCCTTGTCTGCCACCTGCTGGCACACTGTAGTACTGCAAATTTATGTTGTCTACTCTGTGAACCCTGTGCCCTCAGGCGTGGTGATCTTGGGCAGCGCTCTACATGCATGACCTTTCCAAGCGCATTCTGTTGACACCCTCCGCCTGCTAGGATGGTGACTCACAAGCCTTCCTTTTGTCCTTCCAGGAGTGCCTGGAACAGAGGTTTGTTGACAGGGATGGTCTGCAGGATGTTGCCATCTGAGCTCACGAATCCGATGGCCCACTGCCCCGGGCGAGTGCAGCTGGGCCGGAAGACGTAGCTGGAGGAAGAGGTAGGAAGGGATGGGGTGAGGGAGTGGTCACTGCTGTCCTTTCTAGAACTCGCCGGCCCTTCACCCTGTCGGGGATCCAGGTCTCTAAGTCCTTGCTCCCTTATAAACTTCTAGGCAGTGAGGTGCTAGATAGATCCTTGGCTGCCACTATAGCGAATGTCTGCAGTGTTCACCTGCTTGGCTCCTCCTCCACCTTCACTGGGCTTTAGACAAAGCTGATTCCGGCTTGGCCAACCAGTCCTTTTCAGGACCCCGGCCAGAGTGATGGGAGTCAGCCTTGGGACTTTTGCTGGAAGTATTAGGAGTAAGGCACTCCATTTCTGTAGGGTTGATAAGCTGGTAGGGTGTAAAGCTGGGGCTTCTAGAAACCATTTGCCACCATGAGGAAAGACTGTGGTTGAGAATGAGGCTAACAAAGAGGAAAGCAGGGGGAGAACAGGAACTGATTTCTGACAATAGCACTTGAGCACCTGGATCCAGCTGTGCCTGAAACCCAAACCTGGTCTTTTCAATTATGGGCATTAATTCATTTCTTTTTCTTTCCCTTTACACCAGTTTGAAGTACAACTGGAAGAGTGCTAATATATACCATCTTGGGGGTCCTGCACCTCAGCCCTGCAAAGACGTAAGAATCTGACATCCGATTCCCTTAACTTCCAGGGAGCTCAGTCCCTCAATTTTTAGCCCTCTAGAGGGATCCAACAGCTCAGAACTCCTGGCCTGAAATACTTTAAGGACTCAGGTGTCTGGTTTCCCAGAAGGTGGGAGGTCATATTTAAAATATTTAACAGATGGTACTGCATGGGCTCTAACCTATCAGAAACAAATCTTATCCTGGGGCAGGGTCTTCAGGCCCCCTTGCCAGACCAGGTATTGTCCCTTTAGCTGCTGGATCGTGGGCAGGTCTAGGTGGTCCCGGGAGAACCTAGGTTGTAGGGGGCACTCAGCATCCTACCTCTGAGTTCTCGACTCTCTGGGGTCCCATGTACTGCGGCCCTTCGGTTCTTACTTTCTGCAGGATGTCTAGGCCATCCAGACACCCCAGCCTAGGACCCAGACCCCTGCACCCTCGGCAGCCTTCTCCTCGAGTCCTGGCCCTTTTACCTGCCTGGCTTGTCTCTGTAGGTCTGCAGACGTGCTCGGACCTCATCGTAAGTGAGGAAGGCCATGTAGCCTGGGTGGTTGACGGCCAGGAGCTGCCAGTTCTTGAGGAGTGTTGGCCATGGCTAAGGTGGGGCAGTGCTTGGGTCAGGGAGTGTCTGCTGAGGAAGCAGCCCACACCCCTAGTGCCTACCACAGTCCAAGAACCCAGACACCTCCCTCACTCCCAAAGATACTCCCTCAGGAATATATTTGACACAGAAGATTCCAGACCCTTCCTTCTCCAGAACCCAGGAATCCGGCCCCCAGCCCCTCCTCCCCCAGCACCCAAGCGTCTGGGCTTCAGGCACTGGCCTTGCCTGACCTGGAAGAGCCTGGTGAAGATGTCAAACTCGAACATGGACACATGGCCGCTGCAGGTGAGGTCAATAGTGGAGCGCAAGGCCAGGGTGGTGCAGCCAGGCTCCACGGGGTGGCAGAGGCACAGATGCAGCTCAAACTCAGCCCAGGGCACCACACACCTAGGTGCAAGGGCGTGGGGGGAGGGGGCTGTAGGCGGAGCCTCTGGGAGGCTAGAATGGGAGCACTTCTGGGAAGGAGGCAACAAGGGGCCTGGGTCCTGGGTCTGAGGGGGGAGGGGCCGGGGGCCTGGATCCTGGGTCTGAGGGGGGAGGGGCCGGGGGCCTGGATCCTGGGTCTGAGGGGAGAGGGGGGTCTGGATCCTGGGTCTGAGGGCGGAGGGGCCGGGGGCCTGGGTCCTGGGTCTGAGGGGAGAGGGGCCAGGGGCCTGGACTCCTGAGTCTGAGGAGGAGGGACCGGGGGCCTGGACACCTGGGTCCGTGGGCGGGGGCAGGATGGGGTCCCAGGGGCGGGTGCTCACTCACCGGGCTCCGCAATGGTCTCTCCAGAAAGTGTGGGCCGGGACCTTGGTGAGCTGGTACGTGTGTCCACAGTATTTGCCCCCAGGGAAGAGTGCGCCCAGCTCCACGCACATGTGGCTGAAGATGAGGGTCAGCTTGGCCAGCTGTCGCCTGCGAGGTTGGGCTCTGAGGACCTGGACTTGACCTTGGGGCCCCCACTGACACCTCCACCCTCTGGCCAGAACACCCACAGGGGTGAGGCCCCCAGAATCTGTCTAGGGTGTCAGTGCAGGATAAAAGTAGATTCCAAGACCGCCTGTTGCAGTGTTGATGCCTCCCCACTCAGAACCTCAGTGTCCCCGTTTGTGAAGGAAAGGGAGGTACCACCTAATATCCAAGGCATCCTCCAGCAAATAAATCCCAGCCTCTGCCTGAAGCCTTGCCTAGCTGGAGGTGGGGACCACTAGGGCTGGGGCCATTGAGGGCGGCCTGAGTTCGGAGACTCCCTGTTGTTTTTAGCAGCACTGGGTGGTGGACCCCTGTGCTTCCTCCTGCTGGCTGCCTCCCTGAGGGGCCGTTCAGGACGTGGCGAGCAGTAGAGGGTAGCTCTGACACTTAGTTGTGTGATTTTTGGCAAGTTCCTTTTTCCCTCCCCTGCTAAGCCTCAGTTTCCTCAACTGTGAAATGGGCATAAATACTGGGTAAGTACAGCCTCTGCTTCACAGGGGGAGCGATGAGGATTCTTACCCATCTTACGAGCACCTAAAATGCCAAGCACAACCTAGTATACAGCTGGCACTCAGGGCATGTTAATTACTATTACTGTTCTTATTATTTTATATTAATAACCTCCAGGTCTGTAGGATTCCTGATGCCTTTTTTTTTTTTTGACTGCATCGGGTCTTGGTTGTGGCACACGGGATCTTCACTGCAGCACGCAGGCTTCTCTCTAGCTGTGGCGCGCGAGCTCCAGAGCACGTGGGCTTAGTTGCAACATGGCATGTGGGATTCCTAGTCCCCTGACCAGGGATCAAACCCGTGTCCCCTGCATTGGAAGGTGGATTCTTAACCACTGTACCACCAGGGAAGTACCCCTGATGCCTTTTATAGGGCCACCCTTGACAGTTTCTAAGCACCCTCCCTTCCCAGAGTCTGTAATATAGTCACTATTCACATGTGACTGGTCCAAGTTGAGATGTACTCTAAATGTGAAATACACACTACATTTCAGAAACTTAGCGCAAAAGGAAAAAAAAAAAAAGAATGTGAACGATCTCATTAATCATCACCTTATATTGATCATAAGTTGAGATATATTGGATATAGTGAGTTAAAGAAAATGTTACTAAAATTTATTTCACCTGTCTAAAAAAACTTTTTGTAATATGTCTACTAGAAAATGAAAAACTACATATGTGGCTTGTATTAGATTTTAGTGGAAAGTCCTGGTCTAGAATCTCCGTCAAAGAGTTGCTAGGACCCTCAACTCTAGAAAATCCACTGAGATACTCACTGAGCCCCTAAGCTTCCTAGTTTCTAGAACCTACTGCATCTAGAACAGTGGTTCTCAGTGGAGTTATACCACCATTCTAAGGAGGTTCTAGAAATTTACTTGAGGCTGGATTGTGGGGACAATCCCCTCCAGTTAGATGTACCCACACCCCACTCAATTTTCCAATGTCCCATCAGACATCTGTGAAGGTGGAAAATCCGTTTATAATGATCTGAGCTTAGAACCCAGTTCAGTTTCACATAAGCATTTTTTATGGCCACGCCCCGCAGCTTGTGGGATCTTAGTTCTCAGACCAGGGATTGAACCTGCCCTCTTGGCAGTGAAAGCATGGAGTCCTAACCACTGGACCGCCAGGGCATTCCCTACATAAGCATTTTTTGCACTTTGCAAATTGATTTTGAATTTTCCAGAAATTCACTATCCTATGTATCCAGGGAAGTCTGTTTGATTCAGCAACAGTGATTTTTCCCTCCAAGTGCAAGTGTCTGACTCGTCAATTCTACCTTCCAGAATAATTGTAACTATGCCTTGGCACTTTCATTTGAAATATAGATAATTTTATTATGAAGAACATTCCTTTTATCTCCTCCTTATAATACATTTTGAGCATTATAGTGGGTTTTTTTTAAAGAATTATGAATAGGTAGGTTATTTACCCTATGTATTTCATTTCAGGATGGATTTAAAGAAACACTACAAAATATGTGCTCTAAAAAAGGGGCGTGGGGGCCTGTTGGGATTGAGAACCGCTGTTCCAAACCTTGTTCTGGGCTCTAGGCCTCAAACCTCTGCCCCTGTCACTCAGCAGCCCTTTCCCCAGAATTCAGAACTGGAGCGGCCAACCTGCAGACAGGCACCAGGTCCTGAGCTAGCTCTTCCTCAGGAACTAAAGAGGCTCTGGTAGTCCCCCAGGCGGGGGCGGTGATGGGGGCTTAAAGAGTACTTTGTCTAGCGATCCTCATGCAGGAAGCTCCCTGGGGTCTCCACATTCCAGGATGTGTGTCTAAATCCTCTGGGAGAGCAGCCCGCTTCTTAGCCAAGAAAGAGGGGGAAATGCGGAGCTCAGTGCCCAGGTGCCCCAGGAAGGAAAAGCCTGGGTGGCCCAGTTTTCCATGTTCCTTCAGGGAGAAGGGCTTGGGACCGGGACCCCTGGGTCCGAGGGAGGAGGGAGCTGGGAGCATGACCTGGGACCCACTCGCGAGCTCACCTTTGTCCTGGCGCAAGGGCTCACCTGAGTCTGGAGCCCTCCCGGAAGAGCTCGTCGTTGGTAGTCTTCCGGCCCCGGGGTGGCAGCAGTGCCGCCACCTGCCTGCTCTTGGCCTCCAGGTTAGCGAGATAGACCACGAGAAAGTCCTTCGCACCACCGGGACCCTCGGGGCCGTCTCCGCCGCCCGCCCGCCGGGCGTGCGCCACCTCGCGCAGCAGCTGCGCGGTGCGGGGCAGCAGGTCCCGCAGCGAGGGGGGACTCGAGGCGAGCCGGGGGTCCCCGCATTGCTCTTCCAGGCGCTGCAGCAGCCTCACCGCCCGACCGAACGCTTTGGATTCTCTCCACTGCCGTCCCCGCGGGGCCGCCGCAGCCATGAGTCCCTCCGATGCCGGAGGAGGTGAGCGAGTGGCTGGGAGAGGCGCGGCCCCGCCCAGCCCGAGGTGGGGGCGGGACGGGGCGGGCCAGGTGAGGGCGGGCCCTGGAGAACCCGGGAGGGGACTGCAGGTACCTGTGTGTCCAAAGGGGGCGGGGGCTGGGTTCCTTAGAGATGGGGTTCAAACGTCTGATCCCCAAAGAAAAGCCGGATGGGGTGGCTTTGGTGGGTGGCGATAGGACTTCCTGAATGGGTGGGAATCGCAGGTAAGATGCCTGGGCCCCTTCTGGGAAGGGCTGAGGACTGGGTCCCAAGATAGCAGTGGAGGAGGGGTTGGGGGAAACCTAGGACTTTTGTTGGGGGCGAAAGTGGGGCTGGGAGTTTAGCTACCCAGACCCTGAAGGGGATGGGGTTGGAACGTGGCTTTCCTGGGTCGTGGCTCAAAGTTTGGGTCATGGGTCGTGGCATGGGATTAAAGGTCAGAGAGCTGAACTTTCTAGGAGGAAATGTTAGGGAAATATTGTGATCCCTCTGTCCCTGAGATGGAACACAGCGTGCCCAGACCCGTGGGTCCCCTAAGAGCAGGAGTTGGGAGAAGGGTGTCTGAGGGAGCAGGAATTTGGTGACATAATTCCTGGGTCCCCACAGCAGAGGCCTGCGAAAAATCGGGCTGGAGTTGAGACACCCAGATTTCCAAAGGGGGTGGGGGCTTCTGGGTCCTCAGGGGATAAGGCGGGAAGATGGGGTTCATGAATGCTGAGGCCCAGGCGCGGCTGCTCAGCGCAGGGCTGGAGAGACTTGGTTCTCTCCCCAACCTGCGCCACCTGTAGCATCTCCCCAGCCAGGGCTGTGCGTTGGGCGGCCACGGCGCGGGGGCGTTGTGGGCCGGACCGTCCCTCCGCCCCCAAGGCATCCAGGCCACGCCCCTGGGCGTCCTGGCCACGCCCCGGCCAGGAGACTGGCCAAGTTCTGATTACAAATGTGCACATACCTAGAGAATTTCCAATCAGAGAATAATAGTAATAGCTCACATTTATTAAACATTCACTCTCTGTCGGTCCTTGCGCGTCAGGCTTTACATTTTCTCACTGAATTCTCAAAAACTCTTTGAGGTAGGAGGGGGAGAGGGATGAGAGATGAGTCTCCCATTGCACCCCACCCTCCTCCTCAGCCCCCATCCCCCATCGCTCAGAACCCGAGAATCCTTAACTTGTGGAATCTTCGAATTTACGTCTCAGACTAAGCGAAGACCCGGGCTTTGCCGTCGGGATGGAGGGGTCTGCCTCCCAGCTCCTTGCCTTCCTGCATCCTCTGAGCCTCAGTTTCCACCTCCGCGAAACGGGATGAAAACCCACTGGCCTGGCAAAAATTCAACGTTTTGATGATACCAAGTGTTGACCAGGAGCTGATGGAAGTGTAAACGGACAAATTAGGTCGGAGAATAACTTGACAGGATCCGTCAAAGCCTTGGCAGGGCAAGGCCATTGCCAGCTACCTCCTTCAGAGCCGTGGCTTGCAAACACTTTTGCTCACACTGGGACGTTATACACCTGAAACAAACAAGTTTCACAGGGCAATCCTTACCCCGACCGTGTGCATGCGCTCTCGTATCTTCTATTCAATTTAATTGAATTTCATCAAAGGGAAAATTGTGTTTGCAACCCACGAAATTGATTTCACAACCCACTAATGGATCTTGTCGGGCAGGTTGTAAAATACTGCCCTAAGAAACTCCAAGAGACGTGTTCAGGGATGTTAATTGCAGCCTTGTCGGAAATGGAGAAAACTGGAAGCAGGGCAAGTGTCCACCATCAGAAGCAATGAATACATTGTGGTATCCGTTCACAAAGGACTCCCACAGAGCAGTTCAAGTGAATGAACTGGACACACATTCCAACAACCTGACTCGTAAAAACGTAATGATGAGTGTACTGTGTTGAACAGTACCCCTCCCCCATTTGTGTCCACTGGAACCTATGAATGTGACCTTACTTGGAAATAGTTTTTTTTTAATTTTTTTAAAAATTAATTTATTTTATTCATTTATTTTTGGCTGTGTTGGGTCTTCGTTGCTGTGAGCAGGCTTTCTCTAGGTGTGGCAAGCGGAGCTACTCTTCCCTGAAGTGCGTAGGCTTTTCACTGCTGTGGCTTCTCTTGTTGCGGAGCACCGGCTTCTCATTGTGGTGGCTTTTGTTTGTTGCGGAGCACCAGCTCTAGGCGCGCGGGCTTCAGTAGTTGTGGCACGCGGGCTCAGCAGTTGTGGCTCGGGGACTCTAGAGCGCAGGCTCAGTAGTTGTGGCGTACGGGATTTGTTGCTCCGCAGCATGTGGGATCTTCCCCGACCAGGGCTCGAACCCGTGTCCCCTACGTTGGCAGGAGGATTCTTAACCACTGCGCCACCAGGGAAGCCCAGAAATAGCGTTTTTGTAGGTGTAACCGAGTTAAGATGAGGTCATACTGAATTAGGGTGGTCCCTAAATCCAATACGACTGGAAATTTGGACACAGACACAGGTACACCCACAGGGAGAAAGCCATGGGACGACAGAGGCAGAGATTGGAGTGATGCTTGTATAAGCCAAGGATTGCTGGGAAACACCAGAAGCTAGGAAGCGGCAAGGAAGTACCGTCCCCTAGAGCCTTCAGAGAGAGCAGAGCCCTGCCAGCACATTGGTTTGGGGCTTCTAGTCCCCAGAATTTTGAAAGAATAAATTTGTTGTTGTTGTTTTTTTGGCGGTACGCGGGCCTTTCACTGCTGTGGTCTCTCCCGCTGCAGAGCACAGGCTCCAGACGCACAGGCTCAGCGGCCATGGCTCACGGTACCAGCCGCTCCGCGGCATGTGGGATCTTCCTGGTCCTGGGCACAAACCTGTGTCCCCTGCATCGGCAGGCGGACTCCCAACCACTGCGCCACCAGGGAAGCCCAAATTTGTTGTTTTAAGCCGCTGAGTTTGTGGTCCTTTGTTACAGCAGCAACAGGAAATTAATACAATAAGTTAGAAAAAAAAAAAAAAGCAAGTGCAGAAGGATTAGTACAACACAATGTTGTTTATACCAGGTAAGGAAACCTGCAAAGGGAATTCCCTAGCGGTCCAGTGGTTAGGACTCCGTGCGCTCACTGCCGAGGACCAGGGTTCAATCCCTGGTCAGGGAACTAAGCTCCCACAAGCTGCACAGCGTGGCCAAAACATAAAGAAAAGAAAAGAAAACCTGCAAAACCAATGCTCTATATTATTGGGGGATGCATCGTATGTGATAATAGTATGAAACCATGAGTGGTAATGTCGAGCATTTAAATGCAGGACATGTCGAAGGAAAAAGATGGACTCTGAGGATACAATGGGACTACGATATCGTTAACGCTTTAATTAAAAAAAACTGTGCCAAATATGGCAAACTGGTTAAGAGTTCATATAGTTGCAAAGTGGATACAAAAGCAGTGGATGAGGGCTTCCCTGGAGGCGCAGTGGTTAAGAATCCGCCTGCCAATGCAGGGGACATGGGTTCGAGCCCTGGTCCGGGAAGATCCCACATGCCGCGGAGCAACAAAGCCCGTGCGCCACAACTACTGAGCCTGCGCTCCAGAGCCCATGCTCTGCAAGAAGAGAAGCCACCGCAATGAGAAGCCCGTGCACCGCAAAGAAGAGTAGCCCACTCTCGCTGCAACTAGAGAAAGCCCGCCCGCAGCAAAGAAGACCGAACACAGCCAAAAATAAGTAAATAAAATAAAGAAATTTATTTTAAAAAATCAGTGGATGATAAGAAAAGATACTGAAAAACATTATCAGGGAAATGAAAATCCAAACCACAAGGACATCCCACTTCACACCTGCCAGGAAGGCTATAATCAAAAGGACAGACAATAAGTATTGGAGAGGCTGTGGAGAAACTGGAACTCTCAGACAGTGCTGGTGGGGATGTAAAATGGTGCAGCTGCTTTGGAAAACGGTTTGGTAGTTCCTCAAAATGTTAAACATAGAGTCATTGTATGATCCTGGAATTCCATGCCTATGTATATATATCACAGAGAACTAAAAACATATATCCACACAAAGATTTGTGGAAACCACTTAAATGCCCGTCAAATGACAATGGATAAATGGGTAAATTAAACGCAGTATTCCCATATAATGGAATATTATTTGGCCATTAAAAGGAGTGAAATATTGATACAGGCTACAACATGGATGAACCTCAAAAGCTTTATGCTAAAGTAAAAGATGCCAGTCACAAAAGAACACATATTGTACGACTCAATTTATATAAAATGTCCAGAATAGGCAAACCTATAGAGACAGGAAGAATATTAGGGATTGCCTAGGGCTGAAGGAAGGGGGTTAGGGGGAAATAGGGAGTGACTACTAACGGGCAGGGGGTTTCTTTTGGGGATGAAGAAATGTTTTAAAATTGATTGTGGTGATGATTTCACAACTCTCTGAATTCACCAAAACCACTGAATTGTACACTTTAAATAGTTGAATTGTAGGCTATATACATTATATTTAATAAAACTGTTTATACAAAGTGGAGGCCGGACCCCAGGGTAGCCACAAGAGGGCGCACTAAGCACAGATTTACTTCCTCCCTTGGGAACTGAGTTTCTCAGGCCCTGCCCGCAGACCCTGGCCACACCTTTGAGAATCTGGCCACGCCCCAAGGTTCTGACCACACCCCAGGATATGGCCTGTCCTTCATCCAGGCCACGCCTCTGAAACTTTGGCCACACCCCGAGACCTTAACACACCCTAAAGCCCATGTCATACCCCAAAGCAGAGTCTGAGGCAGCAAATTCACACTCCCAACTCCGCAAGCTCTGAGCACAGATGCATGCAGACTTAAATCCTCTTAGAAACACAGAGCCTTAAAACAATGACTTGCAATTTGCAAGCGTTCTTTTCTTTTTTGAAATCATTTTAAACTTATAGAAAAGTTGCAAGAATAGGACAAAGGTTTCTTGTATACCCTTTACCCAGACTCATCAATCGTTAACAATTTGTCAATTTGCTTTATTATTTGCTCTCCCCCTCCCTCGAACCATTTGAGTTAAGTTTCAGACATTCTACCTCTTTGCTCCTAGACGCTCCGATGTGTATCTCCACGTACAAGAACATTCTCTTACACAGTCACAGTACGGTTATCAAAGGCAGGACAGTTAACAGTGATACAATACTAGCATGTAACACTGCAGCCTATATTCAAATCGCCAGTTGTCCCCAAATTATCCTCATAGCAAACCATTTTTTCCAGTCCAGGATCCAATCTGAGATCATGTGTTGCATTTAGGTTTTTTTTTTTTTAATTTAGTTTATTTATTTTTGGCTACGTTGGGTCTTCGTTGCTGAGCGCGGGCTTCTCTTTGTGGTAGCTTCTCTTGTTGCAGAGCACGGGCTCTAGGCGCGTGGGCTTCAGCAGTTGTGGCTCTCGGGCTCTAGAGTGCAGGCTCAGTAGTTGTGGCGCACGGGCTTAGTTGCTCCGTGGCGTGTGGGATCTTCCCGGACCAGGGCTCAAACCCGTGTTCCCTGCACTGGCAGGCAGATTCTTAGCCACTGAGCCACCAGGGAAGTCCTGCATTTAGTTTTGATGTCTTTATACTGTCCTTCAGTCTGGTACAACCGCTCAGCCTATCTTTGTGTTTCATGAAGTTGACGTTTTCGATAAATCACAGGCCACTTCTTAGCTCTTCGGTAAGGTGTCTAGATTTGGGTTTGTCTGACATTTCCTTGTGATCAGATTCTGGTGGCAGGAATATTATAAAAGTGATGCTGTGTCCTTCTCAGTGCATGGTATCAGAAGGTACACGATGTTTGTCATCCCATTCTTGGTGATGAATTCCTTCGCTTGGTGAAGGTGAATTGTGGAATCCCGGACTCACCGACCCACCAGGTCAGTGTCTCCCCTTTCTGGGCCTCAGTTTCCCTTTCTGTAAAATGGAGGTGTGGCTGACTTGAGGGTCTGCTCACACACCGAACCAGCAGATGTGTTCTGTTTAGTTCTTATGCTTTTAAAAGCATTTTGGGGGGACAGCACCCACATTTAAGATTTGGCAGATTTCATGCAAGTGCTTGAAAGAGATATTCTCTGACTGAGCATCTGGGTTTACTCAGGGTGGTGATAACAAGTGAAACTTTGCAACAGAGGCTGGGCCTCTGGAGCAATGCATTGAAAGTATGACTTCTGGCTCTAGAATGCAAGGACTTTCACAGATGAGAACAGTTCTTGGTGGTGGCAGTTAAGGGGGGTGTTTAATTCTGGGAGGGCTGGGGGGGGGGGACTGGAGACCCTCTATATAGCCCTTCTCCCCTCTCCTTCGAGTCTTTCTTCAGGGGAAGGGGGCCGGGTGTGGAAGGACACGTGCCCAGTCCCAAGGTCAGGAAGCTGAGAGGGGGTTTCCATGTGTGGAGAGGCCAGATCCTTTGTTTTAGAGAAGTAAGTTACCAAGGTCAGGGCTGGGTTCAGCTTTTGAACCGGGGGGATAGTTTCTCACACACAGAGAGGCACATCACCTCTTGGTCATCACCCTTGGACCCACAGATACAAGGAGATCTTGACACACACTCCAGGCTGGTGATGGGGCTGGCACCTACACTCTCATCAAATCCTCATCAACCCATCGGCCCTCAGACGTGGGCATTATTCCCATTTTACAGATGCGGAAACGGAGGCTCGGGGCCTGAAGTCGCCTGATCAAGGTCACATGGCTAGGGAATGGAAGGGCTGGACTCGAACTCAGTTCTAACTCCGGGGCCTGTGCTCTCAACGACACACCACCTGTCATCTTGCAGCCTTTCCACACACACATGCGTGTGCACACACAGAATAATAGGCACAACCACACACGACCTTCCTGTGAGTCAAGAGGGCCCAGCCACTATGAGCGTGGGTCTAGGAGGCAGGAGACCTGGCCTTCGATGGGCAACTTGCTCTCTCTGAGTCTCAGTTTTCTCATCTGGAATATGGGTACCATCATGGTCAATACATGGCTGCTAATATTTGCTCCCAAACTGGTCACACAGTGTGACAGGGGACCAGACACAGCCACAAAGAATCGCAGACACCATAATGCAATGGGGAGTGGGTGAGGCTCACTCATTCCACCATCACTTCTCAGGGGTCTGCTCCGTGCCAGGCAGTGTGCTGGCTGCTGTGGGTAGGGCAGCAGGAGGAAACTGTCCTCCCAGGGCTCATGGTCTGCTGGAGAGACAGTCACTGCACATGACCTTGCTCATGTGGTGGGATTATCACGTGGGAAGTTCTCACACACAGCTGCTTGCGGGGCCCAACAGTCACCCTCTGTAGTGGGTTGAGTGGTGGCCTCCCACAAAGATATGTCCCCATCCTTACCCCCCAAAACCTTTAAATGTGACCTTATTTGGAAAAAGGGTCTTTGCAGATGCACTTAAGGTTAGGATCTCAAGATGAGATCATCCTGGATTACCTGGGTGGGTTTAGGGCTAAACCCAGTGACAATTGTCCTTATGAGAGCCAGAAGAGAAGACACAGACACACAGCAGAGGAAGCCATGTGAAGATGGAGGCAGAGATTGGAGAGATGCAGCCACAAGCCAAGGAATGCCAGCGGCCACCTAGGATCCTCCCCTAGAGCCTTTGGAGGGAGTGTGGCCCTGCTGACACCTTCACTTTGAACTTCTGGCTTCCAGAAATGTGAGAGAATAAATTCATTTTGAGCCATCTAGTTTGTGGCCATTTCTTACAGCAGCCCTAGGAAACCAACATGTCTTCCAAATCAGGCAGCTCTAGGGACACCATAGCCCAGAGGCAGCATCAAAAGCACAGGCACATGGCTTCCCTGGTGGCTCAGTGGTTGAGAGTCCACCTGCCGATGCAGGGGACGCGGGTTCGTGCCCCGGTCCGGGAAGATCCCACATGCCGTGGAGCGGCTGGGCCCGTGAGCCCTGGCCACTGAGCCTGCGCGTCCGGAGCCTGTGCTCCACAACGGGAGAGGCCACAGCGGTGAGAGGCCCGCGTACAGAAAAAAAAAAAAAAAAAAATTGGGCTACCCAGTCAGAGCTGCCCCAGAAGTGCGTGTACATGGATGTGTGTGCGTGTGTGTACACACACGCACACACCCCTAGCCTAGACGCAACAGTGTCTCCTAGGAAGACGTTAAGGCAGTGGGTCTCACAGATACAGCATGTTGTGGAGTCACCGCAGCAGAAATGTTCACAATCACCAAGACATACAAAGACCCAGAGGCCCAAGGAGGGCCCGCCAGACTGAAAAACCCACACTCAGCATCACTCGGAAACACAAACACATGGTCACTCAAGAAGACCAATAGAATGGGACCAAGGTTGCCACTTCTCCCAAAGGACACCCCTTTCTCCAAGGCTGGAGGCACTGGGGGCTGACATGGGGTCCAGCCCTTTCTTGGGGGTTCCAGCTTGTCCTTGCCCCCCCCATTGTACATCCATCTTCCCTTCCCAACGGGCAAATCCCTGTAAAAATCACTTATCCATATACCCACCGCTTAGTGATGTTGCTTCTCTGATCGAATAGAGACTCCGATGATATTTACATCCTAACCCCTGGAACTCTGTGAATGTTACTCCATATGGCAAAAGGGATTTGGTAGCTGTGAGGAAGTGAAGGGTCTTGAGATGGGGGAGATTATCCTGGATTATCTGTGGGCACCTGGGGGAATCACAGGGTCCTCCTAAGAGGGAAACGGGAGATCAGAGTAGGTGTACAGATAGAAGCAAGAAGGTGCTGTGATACAAGGAAGGGGCCATGAGCTAAGGAATGCAGGCGGCCTCTGGGAGCTGGATAGTGCAAGGGACCAGATTCTCCTCTAGAGCTTCCAGGAGGAACCAGCTCTGCTGACACTTTGACTTTGGTCCAGTCAAGTTGATTTTGGACTTCTGACCTCCAGAACTATAAGAGGATGAACCTGTGCTGTTTTAAGCTGCTGAATCTGTGGTGCTTTGTTACTGTGGTAACGGGAAATGAATGCAAACCCTGACTGATACATAAGAGACGTGTCCAGACGGTCAAAAATATATATGTATGTCAGGGGGGCCCTGGAGCCACTGAATCAAAATGTGACACACCAAGCGAGGCAGTCACATAGAAACAATCACACGATGACCGCAGGTCTCAATGTTAGGAACACTCACAAATGCTACACGCACGGAGACCCAGAGGCAACTGGCATCAACAGTTTACCACAGGTACGCGATTGGGGGGAACCAACTGTGGTACACAGGGACCCACAAACCGCAGAATCCTTCAGAAGCAGACACACACACACATGCACTATGGAATCCAACAGGATCCTCTGGAAAGATGTCACACTTCACGTCGTCCCCAGAAACAATGGCACAGTGACACAATGACAGAACATTTACAACACACCGTAAGTCCTAGAGTCGCCCACACATGTCACTGTCAGTCTGAGACTCACACAGAGTCAGCTGGATACAGCACCCAGGTGGGCACACACACAAACACACTCCCTCCAGACCTCCTCATGAAAGAGGCCTAGCAAAGCCAGGGATATGGTACAAAAATAGTTTATTACAAAAGAAATTCAACCAAAAAGCCTAATAATTTACATTGATATCAGTGCCTGGCTACAGCCCATCTCTCCCTCCTTACTGAACTGGGTAAAGGCCAGAGGGCAGGGCTGTTCCTTGGTTCCACCAGCTCTGGGAGAGGAGAAGGAAATGAATGATTGGGTGAAGTTCCAGATGGGAGACCGGTGCCTGAGAATAATAGGGTAAGAGTCCCGGGCTGGGGGTGGGGACGAGATGGGGGCATATCCATGCTGAGAAGAGGGGGGAGGTTATGGGTAAATATATGTGCCTCTGTGCAAATCCTGGTCCAGAAGATTGGGGGGGGGCAGAGTGAGATCTTCACAGTTTCCAGGAGGGCCGACCCCATAGGGCAGCGAGGTCCCTCCTCATGAGTCCGAGATCTGCCCCCCCATCCCTCTCAGCTACCTCCTGGAGCTGGGGAGGGGGGCACCGGCCGGCCAGGGGCTCGGAGGACCCCGGCATAGGGCAGGAAGGTCGGTGGAGATGAGGCAGGAAGGAAAAAATTGGGGGGAACCATGGGGAATCCAGGGGGGTCCTTGGGGGGAGACTGGGAGGGCGAGGAGGGTGGTGATGCTGACAGAAGACCTGTGGGAAGAGAAGAGAGAGGAGGGGTGAAGGCAGCGAGAGGCTGGATCCAGGGGGAAGGGGGCTGGGGACCCCCACTCCTGGGTTCTGAGGGAGGGCGGAGCTGGGCTGCTGGAAGTTGGGAGCCGGTTTCTCACCATTGGAGCTGAGGCGGCTGCTGCTCTCAGGGGAGGTGGTGGCACTCCGGTCAGGGGAGGGCTCTGGCTGGCATGCAGGAGCAGCCCGTGTGGCCTTCCCTCTCAGGATGTCGATGACCTGCGGGGCGATGCGGGGGTGGGGTCATCACCAGGCCACCCCTGCCCACACAGCCCTGCTTCTCTCCATCTCTCCTAGCTCACGGGGTCTCCTAGCTCAGGGAGCACCGCCTCTTTCTCAGTACGTGCAGGGGGACAAGTCACTTCCTTTCTTTGTGCCTCAGTCACTCTTTTGTCTAGAACTCACACCCACGCCCTCAGGCTCACCGGCTTGCCTCCACGCCCTGGCACAGACGCGCACACGCCCACCGCCGCATCCCCTGCACGCACGTGCCCACTCACCTGTCACATCCGCGAGGACCGGCGCTGGGGCACAGACACCCCTGAAACCCCTGTAACCCCCGCCGCCACCAGCGCGCACACTCACTCACCCGGCGGCTGCGCGCCACCATGAGCGGCGTGTCGTTGTGGCAGTTCTTGAGGCCGCTGTCTGCGCCGCTGCGGACCAGCGTGCGCACGAGCGGGAGGAGCCCGCGGCCTGAGGCCGAATGCAGCGCCGAGCTGCCCGAGTACATTTGCGCGTTCACGTTGGCGCCGTGCTGCGGGCGGGGAGGCGCGGGTCAGGACCACCGCCAGGTCCCGGGGTGGGGGGGGCGGAACCCAGGGGGCGGGGCTACAGTGAGGGGCGGGGCCGGGCGTGAGGGTGGGACTCACAACCTGGGGCGGGGCCAGATCGGGGTTGGGTGATAGAAGGGTAGAAGTTGGAAACAAAGGCGGGACAGAGCGGGATTGGAGGGGCGGCGCCGAATCAACCAGAGCTGGACTCGGCAGCCCCGGCCAAAGCAGGGGCGGAGTCAGAGAAGGGAAGGGTCCAGAGTCTGGGCCTGATCCTGGACGGAGTCGGGGAGGAAGGACAGCGCGGGGACAGGGCCAAAGCCGGAAGGCAGGGTCAGCAAGACTCTAGGTGGTTGGGGCCTGGGACGTTTTGGGGCCGGAGGAGGGATGGGAGAAGACCCGGGACTAGTTCGTAGCCTGGAGGGGTGAAGTCCTAGGGTTGACAGAACGAGGCCTAGAAGGAAAGGTCGGGGCTGGAAGCGCAGCAAGAGCAAGAGCCAGAACTGGAAGGCGGCGTCGGTGGCAGGGATGGGGCGACAGCCGGGTGGTGTCAGAGGAAAGGGTGGGCGAGAGGCCACGGGCAGGGGCCTTACCCACCTGTAGCAGCAGCTGCACCATGCTAAGGCTGTTGTTTTCCACGGCGTGGATGAGTGGGGAGCGGCCGCTCTTAATGTCCTGCGGCAGGGCGGGAAGGTTTTAAGCGTCTCCTAGCACTGCCCAAACAGCCGGCGGCCCGCGTCCTAACCGCTGGGTCCAGCATCTCAATCCCCTTAGATTCTTCAAGCCCCACCCCACCCATTCGGGCTCTCTCCCACCCAAGCCCCGCCCCCTCTTCTCCTCTTGGCCCCTCCCCCGGCCCAATCGCGCTCACCACCGCGTCGATGTCCGCGCCGTGCTCCAGCAAGAGCAGCACCGCTTCTTGGCACTCGGTGTTCACGGCCACGTGCAGGGCGGTGAGCCCTGAAGGAGAGGGAGGCTCAGTTAAACCTGGGCCTGGGGCTTTGCAGCCTCAGGACTCCAGGTCCTGCCGGACAGCCCCACCCCGCGCCCGGGTAGATGCTCACCGTCGTAATTGCGGGCCTCCAGGTCCATGGTGCCCCCGGCCGCGCTGTCCAGCAGGGCCCGCAGGCAGGCCGGGCTGCGGTGCTCGCAAGCTAGGTGCGCTGCCGTCTGGCCGTGGCGGTCCAGTGCCATGGGGCTGGCACCGGCCATCACCAGGAGCCGGACCACAGACGGCAAAGTGGTGATCACAGCCAGGTGTAGCGGTGTCTGGGGAACAGAGACTGTGAGGGACCCGTTCCCTGCCCTGCGTCCCAGTCCTGCCTTCCTCAGAATTCCTGAGTCCTGACCCCCAGCTGTAGTCTTAGGCAGCAACCAGAAATCTGGAGCACCTCGTCCCTTAGATTTAAGAGTCAGGGCCCCCAGCTCTTCTTCCCGTAGGAAACAGGAGTCCGGGTTCCCAGACCCCTCTCCCATTAGATCCAGGCCCCCAGGCCCCCAGCCGCACCTGCCGGAGGTTGTTGTAGATATCCAGCTCCCGGCCGCCATGCTGGAAGAGGTTGACTAGCCGATGCACAGCTGGTAGATTGCCCTGCACCACCGCAATGTGGAGTGGCCTGGGGGTGGAGGATCACGGGCGTTAGAGGCTGGTCACCTCTCACCTCCATACTCTCAGCAGTGCTAACTCCAAAATGCGCAGGATACTTTAGAAGTGTCTCTAGAATCCAACCACTGCTCCCCACCCCCACTCCCTCCATCCTGTCAGGCACCACCATCTCCCCTCCTGGACTGTCCCCTCCTCGCTGGCCTCCCTGCTTCCATCCTGCTCTACTGTCTGTCCCTCACATAGCAGCTAGAGGGACCCTTTTAGACCCTAAGTCAGGTCATGCCCCTTTTCTGCACAGAATCCTCAGAGTAAAGTCCTCACCGTGGCCCACAGACCCTGTGTGATCTTGTTTCCTGCTCTTCAGTTCCTTTTGATATCATCTCTGTCCACTCTCCTCAGCCCACTCTGGCCACTAGCCTCCTTGGTGTTCCTCCAATATACCAAGCATGCTCGCCTCCTAGGCCTTTGCACTGGCTGTTCCCTCTGCTGGGAAGAGTCTTCCCCCCATACTTGCAGGACTAGCTCCCCTCATTTGGGCCTCTGCTAAAATGGTACAGCAGCGGCTCCCTCCCCCACCCCCGGCTTTATTTTCCTCCAGTTCATCACCTGATGTGGTACACTTTACTTGTTTCCTGTCTGAATCTCCCCCGATAGAATGTCAACTCCACCAGGGTAGAGCGTTTGGTGTGCTTCCATCACTGCCCAGTGCCTAGGACAGTGGCTGGCGCTGAGCAGGTGCTCCACAAACACGCTCTGAATAGATGAGTCCCTCTCAATGATCCCTGGCCATCCTTGAAGCTGGTAACCACATTCCCACCCCACTCAAGGCCACAGTTTTCTCATCTGTGGAATGGGTGGGGATGAACTCGATACCACCATCAAGGTCTCCATCAGTGGTGACTGGAGATCACGGTCAGCCTCCATCCCAAGAGTATGTATTTTGCCCAGAAGGGAGGTGGGACAAACTAGTCACTGTTTGGGAAGCTGGACTGCGCAACCCAGGTCCCCCCAACACACACCACTTCTGGACTGAAGGACTCATTCCCTCAGCTTCTGGGAAGGTTGTCAGCTCTCAGCTCTCTCTGGGAATTACCCTCCGCTGAAAAGAGCTGCTGGCCCAGGTCATGGGGGTTAGGTGGGTAGATGCCACCCAATGGCATCCAGTGACTGGTCCGTGTGGGTGTCGAAGGCCTGGGCTTCTGGCCCCAACTCTGAAGGCCACTCCAGCTGCAACATTCCCTGTGGGATAACTGAGGCCCCGATGAAACTACGTAGCAGCTCAAATTCTCCCTGTGCGCAGTCCTGCTTCCTCCATCTCTGTAGGCACCGATCTGGATAACACTTTCCAATAAACTTCCTGCCCCTTCCCAGGGTCCCGAACCCGGACATTAGCGCTGAGGGCACAAGGCTGACTGGAGGTACACAGTCCCTACAACCTTTCTTTAAAGGCCATTTTCCAGAGCAACTTCTTTCTCACCCACCACTGCTTGCTGACGAACCAGAGTGTGGCTAAGAGAGGTGAACCGCGGTTCTCCCAAGTGTGGAATCTGCATCTAGAATCCAGCTCCCTAGGTACTGGAGGCAGAGAAATCCTGCAGCCCTGGAGGCTCTGCCAGGGCTGAGTAGGCCGGCGCTGCAAATTGCGTTACAAGTCTCTCTAGCTGTGCGCCTAGGCGGCCCTTTACAGCCTCGGGTTTCTCCTCCGTAAAGTATAGCCTACAAGAACGCCCATCTCCCAGTAGGAGATTATGCAGGTGTAACGCTGAACCTGGATCCTGAGCCGAGACAGCCAAATTTAAAAAGAAATCTTGGGGGAGGGGTCGGAGCTGGGCCAGGGCCCCCTTGGGAAGGGCTCCCTCCCCTCCCTGCATCTCCCAGGACGCCCGGCCTGGGTCCCCTTCGGGGCGGGAGGGGTTAAGTGAGGGCAGAGGGAGAAAATTATTTCAGAGAAACCGTCCAGGCCTGAGTTCCCATAAACGCGCGGGCCGCAGGGGGTGGGGCGGGGCTGGAGGAAGTGGGGACGGGAGGGGCGGCCCAGCCCTCGGACTTCCAGTAACAGGTCTGCTGGGCGGGGCTCCGCTTCCTGCTCCCGGGGGAGGGAAGCCTGTCCCGTCGGGGATCTACCCCGGCCACCCGGACACCCCAACTTCCATCCTCGAATAGGGCGGAGAGGGGAGCCTGATCCAAAGCGATCTAGTTACCCTGGGGGTAAGGGCCCCAACTTCTCCAGCCAGAGGACCCCTCTGGAACTCCACCCTCCAGGGCTCCGACTCCAGCTGGCTCCCTAACCCCCACATCTTGGCATCCATCCCCAAGATCTCTTGGGACCCGGGAATACGGTGCCCTAACTCATTGCGGATACGAACTTTCCCCTTCCCTCCGAGTTCTAGATCCCCAAGCTGCCCCGCCCGCTGCTCCTTACCCGCTCAGGGGTCACGGAAGGCAGTCCCCCAACCTCTGCTCTCTGGGACTCAGAACGCGTTCCCCCCTCTCTTGGAGACCCAGACTTCCATCTCCCCAGTGCCTCCTGACTTCTTGGTGGCGGGGGGGTGGGGGTGGGGGGTGGGGAGGTTGTCCGAATGCCCTGAGATCTTACTCCCTTGAATCCCTAGAAGTTCAGCCTCCCAACCATAGCTTTGCCGTTCCGGGGACCCAGACCTAGCGTGTCCCCCCTCCCGCGCCCCCGCCTGGCCTGTGCCTGCTGCCCATTCCGGTAAAGTCTCGGCCCCAGCGGAAGGGGTTAAGGTTAGAGGGAGCGCCAGGAGGGGGAGGCTGTGAGTGAGTGACGGGTGCTGACGTGGGGGAGGCAGAGCAGCTGGGCTGCGGTCAGGTTCTGCGGGAAGGGATTTCCCCCAACAGGCAGCTGAGGCAGAAGTGTTTGCTTTGGGGGAGAGCGGGGAGGGCGGGGAGGGCGGCTGGGGTGTGGGGCTGGAGACTGGTGTGCCAGGTCGCCTCTGCACCCTGCTTTCACAGGTTGCAAACAAATCACCCCTGGGGACGGATACAAATTAAATCTATTTCACTGATGACCCCAGACGTACCCAGAGTGGGCGGGAACTAGCTTTACCGAGCCCTGTATATGTATATCTCAGGCACTTCCTCCTGCTTGGGTTCACAAGGATAAGTCCACGACAACCCTGGGAGCTCCGTTCAACCAACCAAAAGCCGCTCCCATGTACTGAGCACCTACCGTGTGCACCCCCCTCCGTTCTATGCACTGTGTGTATGTACATCACTGCACTGAATCCTAATTGTGATTATGAGCCCGGATTTCCAAATAGGGAAACTGAGGCTCGAGGATGTGAAGTCACCCAGGAGCCAGTGGTGGAGGCCCCCCCTTTCCTTGTAGAAATAGGCTTGTCCATCCCATCTCCACCTGCGGTTTCCAGTCCCCAAACCCCATTCCCAGACAATCGCTTTATAGAAATCATTTCATTTCTGCCTCACAGAGACCCTCATCTTATGCTTCCTGTTTTTACAGGGGGAAACTGAGGTAGAGAGGGGTGAGAAAGTGGCCGGCTGAGATTCAAACCGAGGTTGATAGAATAACAATAACCATGGCGGTCAAGTATATCGAGTGCTTACTGTGTGCTAGGCCCTCCCGTGCAGGATTTCTCAGCAGCTTCATGCTGCTCAGAAGCGTGGCCCCTCAAACGGCAGATGATAAAACCATGAGATTTGGGAAGTCACCTTAAGGGGTCGTCAAGTTAAGTTAGTGGGCTATGACCAGGAAACCATGACATAAGACTAGAATAGAAAATCCCAAAGTACATCCCAAGTCGTAAGGGTGAGTGTTGTTTTGTTCTGTGCAATTTTTATTTCAAGTTTATATGTGCGTGTATGTGCTGGGTTTAGTAAAAAGCAATAACGATAATAATACCAGTAATTAACACATATGGAACAGGCAATCTGCGAGGCTCAGTGCTAGGAGTTTAACATGTATAGTTCGTAGAATAAATTGGTCAGTGAGATGTCTTCCTCAGTTTGGGATTTTGATAAAACAGTTGAAGCCCACTGCTCCAAAAACAGTCCTGGGAGGTAAGTGCTCTCAGGGTGCCCAATTTTTCAGAAGAGGAAACTGAGGTCCAGAGAGGGAAAGGGGCTTGCTCAGAGTCACACAGCGGTGGAGACAGGGTTCTAACTCAGGTGCAGGTAACTTGAAAGCCCACGCTGAGTGCCCCTGTGCTGTGGTGGGTGGGTGAGGTGGGTGGAAGGTTGGTCTCCCCACTCCCTACTGCCCTCCATGAATGGGGGACTGTCACTCACGTGTCTCCGTCCTCGTCCGCATGGGTGGCCATGGCGATGTCAGCCGACAGGGGGTGTTCCATGGAGCACATCATGGGGTACAGGGGTGTAGGCAGGTTCAGCAGAGGAAAGGGGGAGCCCATCGTTGGGGTGGGGTACAGGGACAGTAAAGGTCCTGGGCAGAGAAAGGACATGCGTGAGACCAAGCCCACAGATCCTCAACCCACCCCCCACCTCCCGGCCTTCGCTACTGCGTGTCACCTGCCCTTTTTCCCAGGTCCCTTTTGCATCTCCTACTGAGTCCTCAAGGTGCAAGACAAACTCCTCTACTGCATCCCTCCTCTGGGCTCCCGCAGCTTCCCCCAGCCCACCCCCCGCCCCAGCCCTGGACACTCTCACTGTCACATCTTTACTTGTGTCTGATGCCCCATCTCCCACTAGGCAGAGAGTCCCTTAAGGACTGAACCCCCATCATCACTCAGCAGGGGGACCTCAGGGCCTGTTTGCTGAGTGAATTTGTGGCTGACGGAGGTAAGGATGGATGAAGCACTGGATGTAGGGTGTGGGGTGAATGTGTACAGAGTTTGGGGAGAGGGAGTGCTGCCAGAAACATGTTCAGATCAAAGTGTTGGAAGGGACCATGGTAGCAGGCAAATCCATATCCACCCATCACACAGATGGGGAAAACTGAGGCCCAGGTTCTCATGGGGGGAATAGGAAAAAAGGAGAAGGCTGTGACCGGCCTCCTGATGCACAGCTTGAAGCTGTACTCTGAGGGGGTGGAAGGTGCAGAAACTGGGCAAAGGTCTGGAGGCACTAGGCATGGGGTCTCTGCAGCTCTGAGGGTCACTCCGAGATCGTGAGGTGGGCACAGCTGTGGGAGGGGCCACCCCCTCCTGGAGGTCAGGGATGAAGACAGGATCCGGAAAATGGATTTTGGCCTTCTCTGTCATCTCCTGGTCCTTGGGGGTTCCCATTCCTGAACCCCCAAGTTTCCTGGTCCTTGCATGTCCAATACCAGGCCTTGACACCCTGAGGCCTTCTGCCCAGAGACCCCTGAATCCTTCTTCCTGGCTCTAAATCCTTGAGTCCCAGAACTCCCCAGTCCTGCCCCCAATTCTTAGACTGAGCCCAAGCCCCCTAAGGCCACCTGACCTTGTGACCCCAGCGAAGACACTGGTCACTTGCAAGCACACAGAACTGGGTGCTCAGAACCGCAGATCTCTGGCCTGCTGGCTCCTTAAGGACCCCTGGTATCTGGATCGGTCTCCTTGGGTCCTTGTGATCCCAGATATTGGGGTGCTCAGAACTCCAACGCTGTTCTCCTAATTCCCATCGTCTCCCGATATCTTGGTTCCCGAGATTTTGACATCCGCGGATCCTTAATATCTGTCTCCTTAGAACCCCAGTCTCTGTGCCCCTGACTTCCTTTGACCCCACATATAGTTCGGGATGCCAAGACCCCAGTTTCTTGGGTCCAAGTGCTGATTCCTTATAACCCTAGATATCTGGGTTCTGAAGAGTTTATAATTCTGTGTTCCTGGGGCTTGATTCCCTGAGAACCCATTTCTGTACTGCTGGGCACTGTCTCCTAGCTCCCTATATGTGGCACTCGGACCCTGGGCTCTATCCCTCAGGGCCCCCTGACACCCAGCCTTCCTACAACCCTGATACCTGTGTCCCAAGGCACTGCTCCCTGAAGCTCCCATATCTGCACCCCTGGGACCTCAGGCTGTGCGCCCAGCTCCCCAGGAACCCCATATCTGTGCCCTTGGGACCTTGGCTTCTGTCCCTCAGCTGCCCGAGGCCCCGTATATTACGTCGGAGCTCTGCCCCTGGCTCCGGTAGTGACCCTCTGCACTGCCTGGCCCCCACCCGGCCATGACCCGCGGAAGCCACTCACCCTGGTAGTAAATTGCTTCTGGCCGGGCCAGGCCGTGGGGGGGCGCAGGCACCGCTGGCGTGTCTAAGCCACCGCGGAGGGGATCCGGGGGGACGATGGGGCCCGCAGCGCCGCGGGGGGCGGCGGGCTCTGGGGAGGGCGCACGCAGAGGGCGCTTGCGGAGCGGCAGCGCGGCGCCTGGGGGTCCGGAGGCCTTGGGCCGGGTACGCAGGTCCACAGGCCCCTCGTCCATGGTCCCCGCGGGGCATCGGGGCATGGGGCCGCCGGGGACGGCGGCCGAGCGGGCGGCCGGAGTGCGGCTGGGTTGGCGGCACGGGAGGGTGGCTGCGCCGAGCGCCGGGACTTCCCCTGCTGCCGGCTGAACTGAAGGGACTTTTGTCGGCCCGGGCGGTGCCGACAGCCTGCCTCCCCGCCCCCGGCCCCCCCGGGGCCACCCGTCCGCCCCAGGGGTTTCCTGGACCCGCCGCCGCTCCCGCCGTCCCGCGGTGCAGCCTGCAGAGCGCCCCGCCCGCGCCGCGCCCCGCGCCCGCCCCCTCCCAGCCCCGCGGCGCCCGGAGCGGCCGGGTCTTGGCGTGGGGCGGGGGGTGGGTGGGAAGAAGGCGGGGTCGCGGGTTGCGGGGTCCCCACCCCTGCGGCTGCGGGCGTCAGGCTCCGTCTCCGCTTTTTTGTCTTTCTGGCTATAGGCCTCTGTATCTCTCAGTCTGGCTTTCGGGTCTGGATAGATGTCTCTCTATCTCTGTGTCTCTGTTCTCAGTGTCTCTGTCTCTGTCGTCTCTTTGCTTCCCTCACCATCTCTCTGTCACTCGAGTGCTGTCTGCTCTCAGCCTCTCCTCCAGGGAGGCAATTCCCTGAGGCCCTGGGGTCGCTAAGACGCGGGTTCGATTCCCTACTCCTACTTCCTCGCTGGGTGACCTTGACCAGGCGCTTCCCTTCTGTGAGCCGTTTCCTCCTTTGTGGGAGCGAAAAGACGCACCCGGGGTAGGGACTACGCTCCGCAGGCGCCCAGGCACTATCCCTCAGCCTGCCCTGCCCCCATCTCTGCTTCCTCCTGTGCCTCCTCAGCTTTGGGTCTGAACTTCGTTGGGGGTGGTGTTCGGTGGGGAGTGCGCAGGGAAACAGTGAACGTGTTTCTTCCCGGCGGGGTCCCTGCACCCAGCCGGAGCCGCTGGGCACAGGGTGGGTGCTCCGGGAATCCTCGATGCACAGAGAAAGAAAGAGACGTGGCGAAAGGGGCATGGAGGTCGTGAGAGACTAAGGAGGAGGGAGACGGGGACATAGCAAGAGCCGCAGGGCCGCAAGACCAGAGTCACAGCGACCAAAGCCCGGGCCCAGGAGACGGGGGCCGTCTGGCTCCCCTTCTGCCCCACGTCCCGCTCCCATCCCGGGCGGGGTTGGTGGGTGGGGAACAGGCCAGGCTGGTTGGGGGCATGACTCAGAGGCAGGCAGGAGCTGCGGGCGGCTGGGCGGGGTGGGGTAAGCGGGGGGAGGGAAGGGCAGAGGCGGGCTTCTCCCGTGTCCCCTCCCCGGCCTCCCTTCTCCCCGCCCCGGGGAGGGGCCCCAGTCGCGCGGGGCTTTCCCGGATTTCCCTGGAGGCGGGGCCGTCGCTGGGGTTGAGTGCCGGTCACGGAGTTACCGGAGGCGGAGCGGAAGGCTTTGGGGACCTAAGGGGGCGAGGGAATGGGTGCTGCACCTCGGGTCTGTCCAGGCGGCTCGCAGGGTCTCCCTGGTTCTGTGTGTCTCCCCATGTCTTTGCATCTTCATCCCTGGCCTCCCTCTCTCTGTCTCCAGCCCCGTCCCATATTTTTGTCTCCCGATCTCCGGCTGCGCCGCGTCTCCCCTTCCTGGGACCCTGAAAATGGGTGTGGGCCCCCGGTTCTCAGGAAGGGACTTTGCCCGAGACTGGGGCCCCACCCCAGTGGATCGTTAACCGGGATGTGAGGAGCAGCTGTGGGCTGACAGAAGCCTCACCCCTTTCCCCCTTCTTTCTGCCTCTCTGGATCTCCCCCTCGGCCGCCTGTAATGGGAGAGCATCTGGGGGCAAGACCTGGGTTCAAGTCCCACTTCCACCCCTTGTTGACAGTGGACCTGAGACAGGTCATTTCTCTTGAGACTCAGTTTGTTCTTCTGGAAAATGGGGCTGATGTCACCCCCTGCCCGCAGAGTTGTGGCTACGAGGGAAAAGGCGAGGGAATTAGGGTGGTAAGTCTGGGGTCCCCGCCTACCCAGCCCTCACCTCCCGGGACTCTCAAACACAGGGGAGGGCTGGGATGTAGAGCACGACCCTGCTGTACAGAGGGCAGCTGAGCCTCGGAGCAGCGGGGCTCGTCAAGGTGACGGCCCTAGGAAGTGGTGCTGGACGGCTGCCCAAGGCCCTCCCACTCCCGGGCTCCCTTGCGGCCGGTGGAGAAATGGCTGTGGGCCCAGATAGGGGGAAGGGGGTGTCTGCGCTCGGCCCACAGGGGCTCGGAGGGGCTGAGAGAGAGGGCGCTGGGGGTTCTGAGTCTGAGGATGGAGGAGGGCTAAAAGAGTCTGAGGGAGGAGGTGAGGGTCTGAGGGAGAAGAAGAAGGTCTGAGGAGGACCAAGTGAGGACGGTGGCTCTGAGGGAAGAGGAGAGAGTGGGGGCGGCGGTTGGAGGATGAAAGATCTGAGGGAAGAGGAGGTTTGAAGAGGGTCTGAGGGTGGCGGGGGGAGGAGAAGGGAGGCCTGGAGTCAGCACCGCCCCGCAGCTGTCTCTGATTTCCCAGAATCTTCTGCTGCTCAGGAAAGTCCCAGCTCCCACAGCTGCCTCCCTTCAGTGTCGGGAACGGAGGATGAGGAACCAGGATGGCTCCCCCCTCCTTTCTCCCCTTGCCCCCTGTGCCCTCAGTGGGAAGGACCAGGGTCTCCCCTCTCTGGGCCTTGAGCTCTGGAGGTCCCCCACCGGTAGGGGCGGCCCCTGGATGAGTCCCAGAAACTTCCCAGAGAAGGCCCGGAAGTCCTGCCTGGTGTCTAACCACTTTCTCTCACACAGGCCACCCTTTGTACCTGTTCAGATCTCCTGCCTCCTACTGCTTCTTCTCCCCTTGTCCTTCCCCAGACGTCCCTGGGGGAGGAAGGGCCACGATTATACCTGTTCAAGGTCCCAAGAGGGAAATGAAGTCCTAGCTAGAAGGCTGCGATCCTGGGACAGCTTTCTTGCTCTTGGTGGGGTCGGGGGGGAGAGCTCAGCTCCTCCTAAGAGGAGAAGATTGGGCTGGTCAGACCCTAAGTTCCTCTTGGCTTCATTCCTGGGCCTTCTCCTCTTTGCTTCTGACTGAGGCCTGGGTATAAGTCCTGTCTCGGGCTTTCATTAGCTTTGTCACTTGCAGCAGTTATCTAACCTTACGGAGTCCCAGCTTCCTCATTTATAAAACAGACTAAACCAAGAAAATACGCTTCCATTCTGTAGGTCCTGAATTATAAAGTGCTCAATACAGCATAGCGGCGATTGTCATTCTTCCTGTTATAACCATTCTTCCTGTTATAACTTGGCATAGGAATAATAACAATGATTATTATTATTATCAATTAACTCAAATTTTCAACGGCAGGACCCATTTCATTGAGGAAATTAGGATTCAACATGCTGGGCTTAGAGACATGGGTTGGAGCCCTGGCTCTGCCATGTGCTGGCTGTGTGACCTTGGATAGGTAGCTTTGCCTCTCTGTGCCTTTGTCGTGACTTTATGGTTGGGGATGATAACAGCTTCTGCCTCTCAGGACTGCTGAGCAGATTGAGACCAGGTGTGCAGAATGAATGGCTGAATGAATGAATGATATCTGTTCTCGTCTCCACGTTGCCTGCCTTCACCCACCAGGCCAGGTCTTTCTTGTCACCGTTTTCCACCCAGAGATGACACAAGATGGACATATTCAGTCTAGCTGAGCTCCCACTAGGAATTGACCCACTTCATTCTCTTGACACCTCGTGAGGAAAAGTCAACGAAAATCCCTATTTTACAGAGAAAGAAACAGGCACAAAGGAGTGAAGTCACTGCCTAGGGAAATGTGAGAGACAGGGGGAGTCATGTCTTTAAACCAGGTCTCTGTGACCCCAGCATCCTGCTTCCTGCACCACTTACCTGGGAGGGGTGGTCATTAGTCCCAGAGACCGCAGGCCTTCCCTCTCGGCTCTAATTCTAGACACTTCCTGGGAAGAAGTGGTTTAGATGGGGAAACTCAGGCAAGGAGAGGCAAGGTCACGGGCCCTGAGGTCTACACTCTCCCTACAGTGCTCTTCTGCAGGCCAGGGAGGGTTGCGCCAATGGAGAGAAGGTCACATTGCAGCAGGAGGGAATCAAGTTAGCTTTAAGAGAAGCTTGGGGAGAGCAAGTGAATTTTGCAGACAGAGGAAAACAGAGATGGTGATCAGGATGGGAAGGGACTTGCCCAAGGTCACACAGCCTCCCGTCTGGGCTCTGGGCTGCAAGTCCACCCCGGGTTGGCAGGCAGCTCTGTTCTCCGAGGCTCCACCCCACCCCCAGGGGTGAGTGCAGGCCAGCTTCCTGGAGCATGCCCTGCACCTCCTGGTTCCTCCCCACCCTGGGGCCTTGGAGGCTACTGGAATCCCTGGCACTAGGCAGGATCAGCCCATCTGGGTCTCAGCCAAGACTTAATCTTCCCTTTTCTCCCTCTTGCTGGGTCTGCACGCACTCTGCTGAGTCAGAGGATTGCAACATCCTCTCCAGGCGGGCTTTGAGACTGGACACCCTCCCCGGCATTCACTGCCTTGATCAGACAGGGGCGATGTGGTGGGAGAGGTTTGTGGATATCAGCATCTGCCCTGGGCGGGGGTAGGGGGGGTGGTCAGGTTCTGGGAAGGTCAGGTGTAGGGCAGAGGGGTCCCGGTGAGCTGATGGTGGACAGTCAGGAGGTATAATGCTGAGCCTCAGTGTCCTCATCTGTAAATGGGGCTCACTCTTTAATTGTGTGGGTTCAAACCCCAGCTCCGCCACTTAGCAGCTGTGTGACTCTCGGCAAGTGACTTACCCTCTCTGAGCCTCAGTTTCCTCATCTATAAAATGGGGTAAAACCAGCACACATCTCACAGGATGGTCGTGAGGGTCAAATGAATGAACACACGTTGGCACAGGCTGGCGTGGAGTAAGTTGTCAGTAAATGGAAGATGTTATTTTCAAATAATTGCTGTTATTAATATAGGGTATGGGAGGGCTGCCACAGAGGCATACTGCTTGGATCCTCTTTTAAGAAAGGACTTGTGGCCCAGCTGCCAGGTGTGCAGTTGGCTAACAGTTGGCTCCTTCAACTTGGTCTGCCTCAGCTTGCCAACTGGGGACACGGTCTCCTGGGCAACCTCTGGCCATTAACAGAGCCAGGCAGGGTCGGAGGCTCTGGCCATTTCCACCCACTGTGGGATTCCTCTCATGGGCAGTCTTTGCTTCAGGGGCTCCCCCTGGGGCTGGCATCATGGCCTGATGGTCCCCCTCCCCAATTTTTCTTCCCCCACCCCCTTTTCTCATAAACATTTTGCCTTCCTAATTGTAAGTGTCTGCTGTCTGGGGGACCCCATCCACGACAGTCGGTTTTGGAGTCAGACAACCTGAGTGTGAGTATCAGCTCTGCCTGAGTGGCTTTGGAGTGGCGTCTGATCTCTCTTGGCCTCAGTTTCCCCCTCTGAGTCACGGGGATGATAACATGATGGCTGAGAGGATCCAGTGAGTTAGCAATAGCGCCTTCAGCACTGTTGTCTCCGTCATCCTCATCTGTAAGGAGTGAGACGAATCGACTCTGGGTCTACCTTCCACTCTGCCAGTTTCCAGCCCTGTGGCCCTTGCCAAGTGCTTTGCCCTCTGAGCCTGGTCTGGCCCTCTGGGTCCTGCCTCTTCCATCAGACTAGCTCACTGAGTGGTGTAGCTTGAATCAGCCATCTTACCAGGAGCACTTAATGAGATTCCGTCTCGTCCCCGGTATTAAAGGGCAAGCTATGAATTACCCAGGAGGAAGCTGGTGTCTGCGTCACCCATCAGCCCAGCCACTCCCTGAGATGGATGACCCTCCCTGGATGAACCCCCTCCTTCCCAAGCCCACCTTCCCAGGGCAGAGCACAGAGCCCATCTCTGAGGAAGGGACAGCACCTTCCCTGAAAAGCTGGCCTTTTCCCTGGAAGTCGGTGCCTCCCCAGCCCGAGGCCACAACCTCCCCTGCAGCCACCACAGCGTAAAAACACAGATGCGAAAGTTCCCCAGGCTCCTGGAAAAGCAGGTCACGCCAGGCCCTTCCTCATTTGAGCAGGGGCCCCGGTGGACTCACCTTCCCTGGCCCCAACCGCTGTCCCAGTCTGGGCCACCCCTGCCCTGTAGCACTTTCCCACAAGAGTGAGGATGGGGCAGGCGTGTCTCCACTACCCCTCCTGCCCCGTGGAATCAGGTCGCAGGCTGGGAGCGAGCAAATCACTGCGCTGAAGCCTCCCAGCTGCTCAACCCTGGGCAGGCTCGGTTTCTACATCTGAAAGACTGGGGCTGGTCCCCTGCAGCCCCGGCTCTGGGCTGGCTGGTGACAGCTGGGGTACACGAGACCTCTTACTGTCAGGCTTACTGTGGGAGGTGGGAGTGAGGGTTGGCTTGTGGCATCTCCTCTGGACATTACCCACCTCTGAACTTGTCACTTTGGCCTCCTGTGGTCACACGGTCACAGGACATTCGCTCGCTTCTGGGAAAATCAAATTGTATCGTGTGTTTCAGATCCCAAATTCTCTTCTATGGCTTCTCACCGCACCCTCCTGCCCCAGCCTCAGGAATTTTGCCCCCTGGAGAACCAAGTCATCTGAGGAACGGAGAGGTGTGGAATCGTGGGATGAAAAAGAATATATATTTTAAAATGATGGACCATAATGTGGAGAATTGCATGACATAGAATGTTCTATTTTGTGAACAGTTAGGCTCAGAAATGGTTCTGCCATTTCCTCAGAAGCCTCTTCAGGCCTCTTCCAAATCAGAACTCACTTGCCTCTCCCTCCTCTCAAGGTAACTCATTCTTTTTTTTCTTTAGATTTTTAAAATTTTACTTATTTATTTTTGGCTGCGTTGGGTCTTTGTTGAGGCTCTCAGGTTTCCTCTAGTTGTGGCGAGCAGGGGCTACTCTTCACTGCAGTGCGTGGGCTTCTCACTGTGGTGGCTTCCCTTGTTGCGGAGCATGGGCTCTAGGTGCACGGACTTCAGTAGTTGTGGCTTGCGGGCTCAGTAGTTGTGGCACGCGTGCTTTGTTGCTCTGCCGCACGTGGGATCTTCCCGGACCAGGGCTCGAACCTGTATCCCCTGCATTGGCAGGCGGATTCTTAACCACTGCGCCCCGGGGAAGCCCAAGGTAACTCAGTCTTTTATGCTTTTATTGCTTTCCTTTTACTACCTGTGAATACACACTTGACCACTACAGTTTTGAATTCATTTATTTATTTATTTTGCAGGACTGAAACTGTCTTTATTCACATAAGACATGGTTGTGTACATAGAAAATCCCGTATCTAGGAAAAGCCACCATAATAATTCAGCAAGTCTTAGAATATTAGGTCAATTTACAAACGTCAACTGTATTTCTTTTCTTTAATTTATTTTTTTATTATTTAAATTTTTTTTAATTTAAAAAAAATTTTTATTTTATATTGGAGTAGAGTTGATTTACAATGTTGTGTTAGTTTCAGGTGTACAGCAAAGTGATTCAGATCTCTATATATATATATTCTTTTTCAGATTCTTTTCCCTTATTGGTTATTACAAAATATCGAGTATAGTTCCCTGTGCTATACAGTAGGTCCTTGTTGGTTATCTATTTTATATATAGTAGTGTGTATACGTTAATCCCAAACTCCTGATTTATCCCACCCCTTCCCCCCATCCCCACAGTTTTGAACCTTAGGTCTGTCTTCTTGTACTCAATCTTATTATGTCTGT